>NC_079198.1:62653841-63853841 GCF_029499605.1 Hyla sarda
CTCGGAGGCGTGTCACATTTAGGAAGCCCCCTATGGTGCCAGGACAGCAAAAAAAAAATCCCACATGGTATACCATTTTGGAAACTAGACCCCTTGAGGAACGTAACAAGGAATAAAGTGAGCCGTAATACCCCACAGGGGTTTCACGACTTTTGCATACGTAAAAAAAAAAAATTATAATTTCACTAAAATGTGTGTTTCCCCCCCAAATTTCAAATTTTTGCAAGGATTAATAGCAGAAAATACCCCCCAAAATTTGTAACCCCATCTCTTCTGAGTATGGAGGTAACCCATAAGTTTACCTGAAGTGCACTACGGGCGAACTACAATGCTCAGAAGAGAAGGAGTCATATTTTGCTTTTTGAGAGCAAATTTTGCTCGCGGGGCATGTCACATGGTGCCAGGACAGCAAAAAAAAAAAACAAACATTTTTGAAACTAGACCCCTTGAGGAGCATAACAAGGGGTACAGTGAGCATTTACCCCCCACTGGTGTCCGTCAGATCTTTGGAACAGTGGGCTGTAGAAAGTTTTTCATTTTCACAGCCCACTGTTCCAAAGATCTGTCGGACACCAGTGGGGTGTAAATTCTCACTGCACCCCTAATTACATTCCGTGAGGGGTGTAGTTTCCGAAATGGGGTCACATGTGTTTTTTTTTGCGTTTGTCAAAACCGCTGTAACAATTTGAGCCACCTCAAATGTACATGGTGCACTCTCCCTTCTGGGCCTTGTTGTGCGCCCCCAGAGCACTTTGCGCCCACATATGGGGTATCTCCGTAGTCGGGAGAAATTGCATTACAAATTTTGGGGGGCTTTTTTCCCCTTTTACCTCTTGTCAAAATGAAAAGTATAGGGCAACACCAGCATGTTAGTGTAAAAAATTTATTTTTTTACACTAACATGCTGGTGTAGACCCCAACTTCACATTTTCATAAGGGGTGAAAGGAGAAAAAGCCCCCCAAAATTTGTTAGGCAATTTCTCCCGAGTACGGAGATACCCCATATGTGGCCCTAAACTGTTGCCTTGAAATACGACAGGGCTCCAAAGCGAGAGACCGCCATGCGCATTTGAGGCCTGAATTAGGGATTTGCATATGGGTGGACATAGGGGTATTCTACGCCAGTGATTACCAAACAGGGTGACTCCAGCTGTTGCAAAACTCCCAACATTCTTGGACAGTCAACGGCTGTCCGGCAATACTGGGAGTTGTTGTTTTGCAACAGCTGGAGGCTCCATTTTGGAAGCAGTGGCGTACCAGACGTTTTTCATTTTTATTGCGGAGGGGAGGGGGGCTGTGTAGGGGTATGTGTATATGTAAAGTTTTTTACTTTTTATTTTATTTTGTGTTAGTGTAGTGTAGTGTTTTTAGGGTACAGTCACACGGGCGGGGATTACAGCGAGTTTCCCGCTGCGAGTTTGAGCTGCCGCGCAAAATTTGCTGCATTGCAAACCTGATACTCACTGTAAGCCCCCTGCCCATGTGAATGTACCCTGTACATTCACAGGAGGAGGGGAACCTCCAGCTGTTGCAAAACTACAACTCCCAGCATGCACAGTCTATCAGTGCATGCTGGTAGTTATAGTTTTGCAACAGCTGGAGGCACACGGGTTGGGAAACACTGAGTTAGGAAACAGACAATGTTTCCCAAACAGTGTGCTTCCAGTTGTTGCAAAACCACTACTCCCAAACATTCTCAGGCATGCTGGAAGTAGTAGTTCGGCAACATCTTTAGAGCCAGATGTTGCCAAACTACAACACCCAGCATGCTTGGAGTTGTAGTTTTGCAACATCTGGAGGACTACAGTTTGCAGACCACTAATACAGTGGTTCCCAATCTGTGCCCTTCCAGATGTTGCAAAACTACAACTCCCAGTATGCCAAAACTGTCCAGGCATGCTGGGAGTTGTAGTTCTGCAACATCTGAAGGGCCAGATGTTACAGAACTACAACTCTCAGCATGCCTGGACAGTAAGGGCATGCTGAGGATGTGTGGTTTTGCAACGTCTGGAAGGGCACAGTGGTCCCAAAACTGCGGACCTCCAGATGTTGCAAAACTGCAACTCCCAGCATGCCCAGATGCCAAGGGCTGTCTGGGCATGCTGGGAGTTGTAGTATATAGGGTCCCAATACAGCAATGCATGTCGCTTTACGGCGACGTGAATTGCTGTAAAGGGCCCGACCGCGGCTGAAGATCCACTCACCTGTCGCCGCCGTCTTCATCGCCGGGATCCGGGTCTTCAGGGACGAGATAAGTACCGGGGCCAGGCCAGCACTCCCCCGCCCCCCGCCGCGTACTCCCAACTTCCTCCCATCCTCTCCGGACTTCCAGGGGCCGGGCAGGGCGGGAGGAAGTAACCGCCCCCCCCCCCGCGCGATTGGTCGGTTAGCTAACCGACGGATCGCAGGGGATAGGAGGAGGTAGGCTTGCCACCTCGCTCCTAGCCTCCAGCATGGTCCTGGCTGTCTGTGACAACCGGGATCATGCAAAATTACCGGGCGGTTGGGTCCCAGAGACCTGATCAGCCCAGATCGCAGGGGAGATTTCCCTCGCGATTTGCGGCGATCGCCGACATGGGGGGCAGGCATGGCCCCCCTCGGCATTTGCCCTGGATGCCTGCTGAAGGATTTCAGCAGGCATCCGTTTCCGATCTCTGCCCGGCACGCGGCAGGGACCAGAAACCGCCAGGGAGTATGGATATGCCTTGGGTCCTTAAGGTCCAGGGTGTGAGGGCGTACCCATACTCCCTGGGTCCTTAAGAGGTTAATAGTGATGGGGGAATTGCCCTGTCACTACAGGATGGGCAAACACTAGCTCTGCCCGGGGCCCCAAGCAATTGCTTGGTTTGCCTGTCCTCTTGTGACCTCCCCCGCCGAACCCCCGGGACTGACTCACCGAACCCCTGGAGTTCAATTGAACCCAGGTTAAGAACCATTGTACTAACCTATCCCCAATCCGTGGTTCCATTCGTCCACTATCTTCCTTATTCTGGTGGCAGGCTTGGTGCATGGACAGTGCTCCACGAGCACACTGACATCAGGGCTGCTGCTTCCTTCCTCTGCCTGTCTGAGAGCAGGCTTGAAGAAGCAGCAACAGTAAAGTCAGCATTCTCTTGAGCTCCGCACATGCACCAAGCCTGCCGCCCAAATAAGGAAGATAATTAGTGAACGAGACCACAGATAGGGGATAGATAAGTATCATTATTATCAGTGTTACCCACACTACGCGCCAGTACTAACAAATTTGTGCTGGTGACACTGATGACAGAATCCCTTTAACCCCTTCACTACGAGCGACTTACATGTATGGCGCCGCGAAGTGTCACTTGGTGTGCAGCGATGTACATGTACGTCGCGGGGTTCCGGGAGCGCCGCATCACCGGTAGCGGTGATCGGGCCGGGATGACTGCTGCTATCCTGAGACCCCCCCATGACCGCGATGGGCGCAAATCGCAGGTCAATTCAGACCTGCGATCTGCGCGATTCCGGGTCATATGGGCCACTGGTGACCCAGTGACCCGGAAAATAAGAGGGATCAGGGGTGTCCGAGACACCCTCGATCCCCCTGAAGGGATAGGAGTTTGTTGGCAGGGGTGCCACCCCTCCTATCCCTGCTATTGGTCGGCCGATTGACCAACCGATAGCAGACCGAGGGAGGGGGGGTTAAAGTTTGGTTCCCCCTCTTTGCCCACCTATCGGTGTCTGGGCAAAACGGGGGAACTTTCCAGGGAAGGTCGGCGCCGAAGGTCCCTTACCTGGATCCCGGATCCAGAAGCGCGATCCTCCATGTGGGGATCTCCCACGTGCGGCGGCGGCGGCAGCAATACACCTGGGTCCTGCTAGGTGAGTTGTTGCCTATCAACATCCGGAGGGCCACAGTTTACAGTGGTCTCAAAACCGTGGCCCTCCAGATGTTGCAAAACTACAACTCCCAGCATGCCCAGACAGCTGTTTGCTGTGTGGGCATGCTGGGACTTGTAGTTTTGCAATATTTAGAGGGGTTCAGGTTGTAGATCACTAAGTGGTCTCAAACTGTAGCCCTCCGGATGTTGCAAAACTACAACTGTCAGCATGCCCAGACAGCAGTTTGCTGTCTGGGCATGCTGCGAGTTGTAGTTTTGCAACATCTGGAGGTCCACAGTTTTGAGACCACTGGACAGTGATTTACAACCTGAACCCCTCTAAATCTTGCAAAACTACAACTCCCAGCATTCAGGAACAGTATTAGGCTGTCTTGGCATGCTGGGAGTTGTAATTGCGTGCCTCCAGCCGTTGCATAACTACATCTCCCAGCATGCCCTTCCGCAATCAGTACATGCTGGGAGTTGTAGTTTTGCAACAGCTGGAGGCACACTGGTTGGAAAATACTGAGTTAGGTCATAGAACCTAACTCAAGGTTTTCCAACCAGTGTGCCTCCAGCTGTTGCAAAACTAAAACTCCCAGCATGCATGGTCTGTCTGCATGCTGGGAGTTGTAATTTTGACCCCCCCTCCCATGTGAATGTACAGGCTACATTCACACTGGCGGCAGATTACAGTGAGTTCCCCGCTTTAAATTTGAGCTGCAGCTCAAACTCCTAGCGGGATACTCAGTGTAATCTGCCTCCAGTGTGAATGTAATCTAAAAACACTACACTACACTAACATAAAATAAAGAGTAAAACACTACATATACACACGTACACTGGCCCCCTACCACCCCCCTCCCCAATAAAAATGAAAAGCGTATTGTACGGCAGTGTTTCTAAGATGGAGCCTCCAGCTGTTGCAAAACAAAAACTCCCAGCATTTCTGGACAGCAATTGGCTGTCCAAGCATGCTGGGAGTTTTACAACACCTGGAGGCACCCTGTTTGGGAATCACTGGCATAGAATACCCCTATGTCCACCCCTATGCAAGTCCCTAATTCAGGCCTCAAAAGCGCATGGCGCTCTCACTTTGGAGCTCTGTCGTATTTCAAGGCAACAGTATAGGGTCACATATGGGGTATCGCCGTACTCGGGAGAAATTGCCTAACAAATTTTGTGGGGCTTTTTCTTCTTTTACCCCTTATGAAAAGGAACAGTTGGGGTCTACACCAGCATGTTAGTGTAAAAAAAGACATTTTTACACTAACATGCTGGTGTTGCCCTATACTTTTCATTTTCACAAGAGGTAAAAGTGAAAAACGCCCACCAAAATCTGTAACACAATTTCTCCAGAGTACGGAGATACCCCATATGTGGGCGCAAAGTGCTCTGGGGGTGCACAACAAGGCCCAGAAGGGAGAGTGCGCCATGTATATTTGAGGTGATTTGCACAGGGGTGGCTGATTGTTACAGAGGTTCTGACAAACGCGGAAAAAAAAAAACACCCACATGTGACCCCATTTTCGAAACTACACACCTCACGGAATGTAATGAGGGATGCAGTGAAAATTTACACCCCACAGGTGTCTGACGGATCTTTGGAACAGTGGTCCATGAAAATGAAAAATTTTGCACAGCCCACTGTTCCAAAGATCTGTCAGACACCAGCGGGTGGTAAATGCTCACTGTACCCCTCATTACATTCTGTGAGGACTCTATTTTCCAAAATGGTATTCCATGTGTTTTTTTTTTTTTTTTGCTGTCCTGGCACCCTAGGGGCTTCCTAAATGCGACATGCCCCCCGAGCAAAATTTGCTCTCAAAAAGCCAAATATGACGCCTTCTCTTTTGAGCATTGTAGTTCACCCGCAGTGTACTTCAGGTCCACTTATGGGGTATCTCCATACTCAGAATAGATGGGGTTACAAATTTGGGGGGGGGTCTTTTCTGCTATTAACCCTTGCAAAAATGTGAAATTTGGGGGGAAACCCACATTTTAGTGAAAAAAAATATATATTTTTTACATATACAAAAGTCATGAAACACCTGTGGGGTATTAAGGCTCACATTATTCCTTGTTATGTTCCTCAAGGGGTCTAGTTTCCAAAATGGTATGCCATGTGTTTTTTTTTTTTTGCTGTCCTGGCACCATAGGGGCTTCCTAAATGCGACATGCCCCCCGAGCAAAATTTGCTCTCAAAAAGCCAAATATGACGCCTTCTCTTTTGAGCATTGTAGTTCACCCGCAGTGTACTTCAGGTCCACTTATGGGGTATCTCCATACTCAGAATAGATGGGGTTACAAATTTTGGGGGGGGTCTTTTCTGCTATTAACCCTTGCAAAAATGTGAAATTTGGGGGGAAACCCACATTTTAGTGAAAAAAAAAATATATTTTTTACATATACAAAAGTCATGAAACACCTGTGGGGTATTAAGGCTCACATTATTCCTTGTTATGTTCCTCAAGGGGTCTAGTTTCCAAAATGGTATGCCATGTGTTTTTTTTTTTTTTGCTGTTCTGGCACCATAGGGGCTTCCTAAATGCGACATGCCCCCAAAAACCATTTCAGAAAAACGTACTCTCCAAAATCCCCTTGTCGCTCCATCACTTCTGAGCCCTCTACTGCGCCCGCCGAACACTTTACATAGACATATGAGGTATGTGCTTACTCGAGAGAAATTGGGTTACACATACAAGTATACATTTTCTCCTTTTACCCCTTGTAAAAATTCAAAAATTGGGTCTACAAGAACATGCGAGTGTAAAAAATGAAGATTTTGAATTTTCTCCTTCACTTTGCTGCTTTTCCTGTGAAACACCAAAAGGGTTACAACACTTACTGAATGTCATTTTGAATACTTTGGGGGGTGCAGTTTTTATAATGTGGTCATTTATGAGGTATTTCTAATATGAAAACCCTTAAAATCCACTTCAAACCTGAACTGGTCCCTGAAAAATTGTGAGTTTGAAAATTTTGTGAAAAATTGGAAAATTTCTGCTGAACTTTGAAGCCCTCTGGTGTCTTCCAAAAGTAAAAATTCGTCAATTTTATGATGCAAACATAAAGTAGACATATTGTATATGTGAATCCCCCCCCAAAAAATTTGGGAATATCCATTTTCCTTACAAGCAAAGAGCTTCAAAGTTAGAAAAATGCAAAATTAAAAAATTTTTCATCAAATTTGGGGATTTTTTACCAAGAAAGGATGCAAGTTACCACAATAATTTACCACTATGTTAAAGAAGAATATGTCATGAAAAAACAATCTCGGAATCAGATTGATAAGTAAAAGCATTCCAGAGTTATTGATGTTTAAAGTGACAATGGTCAGATTTGCAAAAAAGGGCTTCGTCCTATAGGTGAAAATGGGCTCCGTCCTTAAGGGGTTAACCCCTTAAGGACCAGGCCCATTTTGGCCTTAAGGACCAGATCAATTTTATTTAGCATTGTCTCCCCCCTCGCCTTCTAAAAATCATAACTATTTTATATTTCCATCCACAGACCCAAATGAGGGCTTGTTTTTTGCATCACCAATTGTACTTTGAAATTAAAATAGTAGTAAGAAGAAGTACACCTGGCACTGCTCTTCACACAACTGATGGAACCCTATCGATATTACACACTTAAGCAGTTGCTCTGTAGATGCACTAGTAGTAGCAGCGGTGTTAAGCTTGTAAAAGATACAGATCAATGTATATATGAACAATTGTAGAAAGTAGACAAGTGCACTCACCACATTGTTTGCTTCATTTGTGCTTTAATTCACATGAATACAGAGATGCAGGTGCAGGGGGATGCCAAAGGAGGGAGGTGCGTATGGGCTACGGAACCGTCTCACGCTACATGCGCTTCATAAGGCGCCTTACTCAGTAAGGGCCTTATGAAGCGCATGTAGCGTGAGACGGTTCGGTAGCCAACACGCACCTCCCTCCTTTGGCATCCCCCTACACCTGCATCTCTTTATTCGTGTGAATTAAAGCGCAAATGAAGCAAACAATGTGGTGAGTGCACTTTCTACAATTGTTCATATTGTATGTACTTTGTAATTACATCACTTATTTTACCATAAAATGTACGGCGCAACCAAACAAATATTATTTATGTGGGAAAATTGAAAAGAAAATCGCAATTTAGCAAATTTTGGAAGGTTTTGTTTTCACGCTGTACACTTTCTGGTAAAAAATTTCTCTATTCTGTGGGTCAATACGATTAAAATGATACCCATGTTATATGGTTTTCTATAATTGTACCACTTAAAAAAAATCTCAAACCATTTTAACAAAATTAGTATGTTGGAAATTGGCCTATTTTGACCACCTATAACTTTCTCATTTTTTGGACTTTTAACATTTTTTTTTATGTTTAGGCCGTTCACCATATGGCATAATTAAAAAAATATATTTTAATAGTTCAGACTTTTATGCACGTGCCGATACCAAATATGTGTATAAATTTATTTTTTTTACGCTTTTTTGGGGGTAAAATGGGAAAAACAGACGTTTTACTTTTTTATTGGGGGACTGGATTTACACATTTTTTTTTACTTTTTTATCTTACATTTTTTAACTTTTTTTTTTTATATTCCCCATAGGGGACTATTTATAGCAATCAATTGATTGCTAATACTGTTCAGTGCTATGCATAGGACACAGCACTGATCAGTGTTATCGGTGATCTTTTGCTCGATCTTAGACCAGAGCAGAAGACCCCAGGAGACAGCCGGAGACAGGTGAGGGGACCTCCGGCTGCCATGCTGGATGATCGGATCCCCGCGGCAGCGCTGCGGGCGATCTGATCATCCATTCAAAGTACCGCACTGCCGCAGATGCTGTGATCTGTATTGATCACGGCATCTGAGGGGTTAATGGCGGACATCCTCGCGATCGCGGATGTCCGCCATTTCTGGCGGGTCCCTGGCTGCTGATAGCAGCCGGGACCTGCCGCACATAACGCGAGCACCGGTCCGGTGCTCGCGGTCAAGGCGGCGCGTAAATGTACGTCATGGTGTGTTAAGTACCACCGCAGCATGACATACATTTACGTCCAAGGGGTACTTCGGCCCTGATTCAAAGGATAAAGGATAAGATGTCTGATCGCGCTGTCCCCAGCGTCAGGCCCCCCCACAATCTGTCATTCAGCACCCACCTTTGCAAGCTCTCCGCAGCACTGGAGGCTCCGAGTGTGCAGCGTGATGACCACGGGCCGGAGTATCGTGACGTCACGACTTTGCCCCGTGTGATGTCATACCCCGCCCCTTCAATGCAAGTCTATGGGAGGGGGCGTGACGGCCGTGAATGACAGATTGCAGGGGGTCCCCAGCAGCGGGACCCCCGCGATCAGACATCTTATATCCTATCCTTTGGATAGGGGATAAGATTTATTAGGGCCGGAGTACCCCTTTAAGTACCAAGCACATTTTAGCCTTAAAGGGGTACTCCATCCCTAGACATCTTATCCCCTATTCGAAGAATAGGGAATATGTCTGATGTCTGATCATGGGGATCTCTGTGCAGTGCTTGGCGTTCATTTTGAATACTGGGTGCCGGCGTCGGGGTTTGTGACATCACGAGCATTCCCCTCGTGATGTCATGCCACGCCCCATCAATGCAAGTCTATAGGAGGGGACGTGATGGCCGCCATTTTTTGAGCCATGGTCTGTAGTTTTTATCGGTACCATTTTTGTTTGTGACTTTTTACACATGTGACAGCACCACATATGTTTATTTTTGTTTACATTTTTTGGGGGGGGAAAGGGGGGTTGATTCAATCTTTTATTAGGGAAGGGGTTAAATCACATTTATTAACTTTTTTAAATTACTTTTTTACACTATTTTTTAGTCCCCATAGGGCACTATTACATTCCATCCTTAGATTGCATACACTGCCATAGCATAGCATTGATCAGTGTTATCTGTAATCGACTGCTCCAGTCTGGCATCGACTGCTCCAACCTGGCCCTTCTGCCATCCTCTCACCTGTTTGGGGTGCCGCGATTTCACCGCGGATGTCCCGAACTGCCCGCTGAGCTAGCCGGGATGACTTTTCTCCCGTTTTAGATGCCGCAATCAACTTTGATTTTGGCGTATAAATGGTTAATACCAGACACATCAGCCTGATCGGCGATGTCTGGCATTAGCCACGCTCCTGAGCGCGCTTCATATAACGGAAGCCGGCAATGGAC
Source organism: Hyla sarda (assembly GCF_029499605.1). Taxonomy (NCBI): domain Eukaryota; kingdom Metazoa; phylum Chordata; class Amphibia; order Anura; family Hylidae; genus Hyla; species Hyla sarda. Next base: position 62,663,874 of record NC_079198.1, read on the forward strand.
GTAAATATACGTCCATTGTCCTTAAGGAGTTAAAGCCCTTCAAGAAGGGGGCACTCCCTTTGCCTGGTGGGAAGGTTTTTATGGGTAACCTCTTGTCTGATTCTGATGTGGTAGAACAGATTCATCAACCCCACTAACCTGAATCTACAGGTTGCTAGCGTGGGGGATCCTTAGTATTATTATAGTATTATATTAGAATGTATTTTGTTATGGAGATATAGTACAATTTTGAAATATGCCAATAAACTCTGAAGACTATCTGCACCTCTGATGCTGTACCTGAGGTCCCCTTTCTGCTGCCCTGCTCATCAATATTTATCTCCTTCTCCTCAATAAGCCGGGTGGCGCATATGAGACCCAGGGGACAGCAGTAGAGATGCAGATAGTGTTTAGACCGGCCTCCAGTGCATTTAAGACTTTATTTGCGTATTGCAAGATTGTGCTTTTTTGGGGAAGGGCTGAATGGATTGGAATAAGCAATTTACACAGGATTGTAAATAGGAGGCAGTAAATTACTGAATTCTTGGGACACATAGAGATTGTCTGACAGGCTGCATCAGTCAAGTGTCCGCCGCTAGTAAACAGAAATTGGTGCACACATCGGAGCTTTTCTGCTAGATTGCCATGGGATCAAACATGTGAGTATTTTTTCATGTTATTTTATTACATTTGTGCTGCTTAGCAATTTTTTTTTCCAAAGGGTGGATAATCCCCTTTAAATTGAAGATAGTACAATATACCAACAGATGGCAGACAGCTGTATATATAGACAATATTGGAGTCCAGAAGAACAAGGTACAACTTAGTGATCTACACATCCCTGCTGGCTAGAGTAGTCCTGTCCTGCTGTGCTCCAAACCCTTATTCTAATATTTTAGTCAAATGCTTGATATATACATACAGAGTTAAAAGTCAGATTTGGTGGGTTAACGTTCTGAAACTCTGACTGCTAACTCTGCTACATCTGTACACCATGTTGTTTGCTTAGATGTACTTGTATAGCCAATCTAATTTTTTCTGTTGGGTTGTGTACTCTGGTAGGCCAGTCCAAAGCTGCCTTTACAGCTGATGGTTTTGTAAACTATACATGCGCAAAAGCAGCCTCTTGTAAATAGGCTTTTTAAACCACTGGTAGCAGCATGGTCTCTTTATTATGGCCTTCAGCTATACACAAGGCCTTATAATGACCCTTCTCTTGTCATAAATCTGTAGATAAATTAGGTGACAGTTTTGGAAGTCAGTATTACAGCTCTCTCCTAAAGTGAGTACTTAAGTGTGTATTCTGAGTATTCTCTGCAGACATCTGAGCATTGCACTGACCAGGAGTATTCAAGAAAAACGATTCAAGAACTGCGGAGGAGAATCTCCCAACATTTGAGTAACATCAGAACGGCTAAGGATACGCCATTGGCGAGACATATGCTGACAATCCACAATGGGAGATTGGAGGAGATTAAGTTTGCGGGGATATGTCAATTACAACAAGGACCGAGGAAAGGAAACATTGATACCCGCCTATTACAAGAAGAGGCGAGATGGATCTGGCGACTACGAAGTCAATCACCACTGGGCTTGAACGAAGGCTTCTCTTTTGCAGCTTTTCTATAATATGCCTTCATTTTTAGATTTTTGTTAATTTTGAAAAAAAAAAACCCAATTCTATTCTGTTTACTTATTGGCAGTTGTCATTATGGGATTCCAGGTCACTTATATATATATTTTTGTTTTTATCATTTATAATTTTTTGTGCTCGTTGGTTACCTGCATCAGTGATTAGTAATCAAAGTTATTATATCTTTGACAAATATAGGTACTATGTGATGTAGTCTGATACTGCTTGCTGTTATAGACAGCGGATTTGCTGAATTGGACTGTGGTTGCCAAATATGGTAATAATGTACATATACTTTTCCGTTAGAATTTTTATCCTCACAATTATCCTTACTATTTATATTCCTGCTAGTATGTATGAATATCCTTTATTTGTTATAGATTGACACACTATTTTCATCTTATTTATATTTTAGTCGTCTCTCACTGTTATGTTTACTTTACTCATAATTACGTTAGTATATAGACATATTCTCTCTTTTTTCCTTTTTATTGGCACTGATCTATGCACAATCCCCTCTTTGATGTGGAGCACTATCACCATGTTAGTACCGATCTTTCTTCTTTAGAGATTACTGATTCAGAATGCACCACAGTAGTCTATACCATCTATAGGGTATTGTAGAGGAGTTTTAGTAGCTTTTTTTCTAAGTACCAGCGCATGCGCCAATTTCTAGCGCATGCGCCATTGACTTGACAGCGCTGACGGCGATTCCGGCACCTGACATGCGCGGCGCAGCGCTATGATGCAGTGAGTAGACATGGGCGCCGCTAGATGATGGGGGAATGACGCGGATATGACACGAGCATGACGGGCTCCCGGACATGAAGTTTCCCGACCGTGATTGGTGAGTAGGAGACTCACCCAGATGATCTTAATTGCGGGAGAGGGTCTATTAGTAACCTGGAGCCCAATTGATGTTAAAGTAAATCCTATTGGATAGTAAACCTAGACGCACATTGATGACAAGGGGAGGGTGGTTTATAAATACCCCCTCCGCCATTTTGACAGCTGCCATTGCCACCATTGCCTCTTGAGAAAGCCGCGGAGGCGTGAAAACATGTAGAGGCAGCAATTGTGTTTGTTTTTAAGCGATTCCAGAGTGTTACTCTTTATATAAATAGCCACTGCAGGGCTACTTTTGGAGAAATAGCGGTGACTATTCTCTTAACTGTGATACAAACACTCGGTACACCTGGCATCAGTTTTAAATCTTTATTAGTTTCTTTGGGATTTTTTTACTAGCACCCAATAAAAGTTATATTTTAGGGGGTAAGCAATAGGGGTATCATACCCCGGGCTTTGGCCCTGGGGTTTAGTGTGTTAGGTTTGACCAGGAGTATTGTCACCAATGTAGAATCTTACATTAACACTTTTAATGCATCATAGAATAAGCAGGTTTCTTAAATTTAATTTCCACCTTTTACTTTTATAGTCACACATCCAAAACTACATTACAGTCGTTATGTATAAAATGTTTTATTTAGTGTAATTACCACTAATTCTACTTCTGCATAGAAACCTGCAATGTGTGAATTATTTGTAGTACACAAAAGTCATTTGTAAGGCTAACAAAACAATTCAATCTGTCTGGGAATCATAGAAAACAGTGGTGCCTCAACATACGATGGTAATTCGTTCCAAATGAAACATCGTTACTTGAATTTATCGTATGTTGAGGGATCAGTGCAATAAAAAATAGTGCTGCCCTCGATCGTCGCTCTCCATCGCCGTCATCACGTTGCTGCGTGCGCCGATCCTATTGGATGATGTTATGGCGTGCGCGACGTGATGATGATGGAGAGCGACAGCTATGCAGCGGAGCATGAAGAGGACAGCCCGGAGCAGCGGGGACAGGTGAGTGACACTCACTGGAGCACACTGGGTGCAGTCTGCGCTGCCAGATAGCCGTTTATGCAATGGCCCAAACATACAAAAGCATTGTGTGTTGATGCTGCCTTTAACATACAATGGCCTCTGAGAGGCCATCGTATGTTGAAATGATCGTATGTTGGGGCATTGTAGGTCGGGGGATCATTGTACATTAGTACTGTAGAATATAAGCATAGAGCATATGACTACTGAATATTAGCCTAATGCTATATGTTAAAGAAACATTTTAGGCATTATTTATCCATATAGCACACTCACCCTCTTTACAATATTACTGTTCTTCCTGTATTGTGTACTTCTTTACTATAGAGCTACAGTACTATCGTGGAATTAATTTTTGGAGAGAATGACCTAAATTTACTATTGATTAAAAACCTGCCTTACATTTTCTGCACCATGTTCAACAAAGGAGCATGGAATTGATAAAAAAGGAAAGCTTAGTATATGACATTGTGCACCAAAATTGAGCCAGAATCCTGCCATAAGATTCTTCCATAGTTTAAGGCAAGTAATAGCTTAGACTTATATTCTATACTGGCACAATGGCATCCAAAGGGTTTTTCCAACTCTTTGACACTTTGATAAGGAGGCTGCACAGATGTTGGTGGTAATATTTCCACCAGAGCACTCCCTGTGAGATATCTGTTCTAATGGTGTGTGAGATGCCATTTGTGTTATGCAAACGGTTGCGCACCCAGTGAATTCCAAAATACTCTACTTACTCTGAGCTGCAATGCCCGCTGCAGATTACTATTGAACAAAATTAACCTTGGCAGGTACTTTTTCCTAAGCCTGGTCTGAAGTCCTTGAAAGTCCTAAAGTGAAGTCATGGGGCACATGTACTCCTTCTACCCACAGACTCTATATAATTCTCTATACCTTCTCTCTTCCTTAGGGGAGAAGATGTTAGTTTATCAGAAGTAGAGAAGGTTCTTTTTCAGGAGCTATAACAGCCCCAAATTGTCATGGGCATAAAAACGTAAGCTTTACAGTGAAACTATATCTGCACATCCTGGTGTCACGATCACATCCTATCGGTCCAGCTGAAACACTAACAAGATTGTAATAGTGCAAGGGTTAAAGCCAACAGACCTCTTGGTACCTGTTACTAGTCCCAGCGAGTCACTGAATTAACTCTTTTTGTAAACGTGTATACCCGAGCTTCCTTCAGAAAAGTGAACACTATAAACCACGTAAATGGTCACTAGAACCCTTTATTTCTCAACCACTACAAATAATTTCCTAAATACCTAATATAAGTATATACCTAACCTAAGTATATTCTTTATTTAAACTAAGAAACAGACACATAAGATTAAAAACTTGCAGTCAGTTGTGTCTCCGGCTAGCAAAGTCTACCTCAGTGCATGACTGTGCACCAGCGCGATCCACTGGAAACTTTGTACGAATATCATGTAGTAAGTAATTACTTTTACTTCTATCACTATAGTATCCTGTGTGTCAGAAAGATTATATTCCAATTATAGGGGTACAGTCATTACACCATGGGTACATACATAATGATGTAATTGTTCAGGTAAGTTTGTATGATTCAATTAGTCTGTAGGTCACAGAACAGACTGCAAGTTGGACATATCAGTCCTCAAAGTGTCAGTTATAAATAGGCCTATTCGCTCAGCCACCCATCTAGTCAGTCCTCATCACAGAACCATAAGGGTTGCTCCTCAAACAAATTCATCATATTAATAGGACCGGTCACTACAATGTGACTACCTCTTTGAAAATGTATATATCAAATCTCTTAGGGAAAAGTTGTTAAAAATAATTTAAAGGCAAAGAAGGATTCATAGGAAGGCTGAAAAAGTAAAACCTTTGTAAAGTCCATTTGGAATATGTAAATCCATTTAGCTTCAATGTGCAGCATTTTCTTGTCTAGGTTACCATTCCGTGAACCCAACTGATAATTGATAATTTGGCCTGATAAATCCCCATTGTAGTTGGGAGAGATCACCGTTGTGGACTTCCACATAATGCCTTGCCAATGGTGTATCACTACTTGTGTTAATAGTACTAAGATGTTTAGAGATTCTTCTACGTAGCTTCTGGACCGTTACCACTTTGGTGGTTTGTAATTTTTATCATCGGTACTCTCTAACTATGAGAGACAGAATCTAAAACAAAAGTCCAGCAAATCACATTGTGTGATTTTTTAACAAAATGAATTTGCATTTTATTGCATGACAAAAGTATTTAATACATCAGAAAAGCATAACTTAAGCATAACTTATTTGGTACTGAAACCTTTGTTTGCAATTACAGAGATGAAATGTTGTACACACTGGAGCAGGGATTTCTGCTATTTCTGCTGTAATTCACACTACTCATCACATACACACACCCCAAAAAAGAGGGCACGCCAACGATATAAACAAAATACTAGAAAAAACACAACCAACATTGAAAATAGGAAAGACAAATTAAGTGATACAGACATTGGAGGAGATTTATCATTGCTTTTAGAGCATTTTGTTTGTCTATGATTAGGCGCAGTTCAGGTGCAAGCAACATATTTTGAGACTTTTATGCGCCTTTTGATATAGACAGTTTTACTCTTTTTGCCTACCCGTAGAACTTTTTCTTTTTGACCATGCAGTGGTCACGTATTTATCATTTGCGACTTTTTTCAAAAGTCGCTATTTTGTGTGCAAAGTTACATTTTTAGGCGCAAAGCTACACCAGTAGGTGTGAGAATAATTTCTACCTTCCACAATTCACAACCTTTAACCCCTTCCCACAGAATCCCGTCTATAGACAGCGAATTGCGCAGGTCCTTAGTGCATTCCGCCATCTATAGACGGCATTCAGTTAACCCGGCGATGCGCAGCATCGCACAAGTTAACTGGCAGAAGTCCCGCTGTTACCAGCCTGATAGCCGATAACTTATACCGATATTTCAGTATAAGTTATGGACTATTTCTCCCCACTCCCCCCTCAGGGAGTTGTAGTTTTGCAACATCTGGAGTTTTGCAACATCTGGAGGGCCACAGTTTGTAGACCACTGTGCAGTGGTCTTGAATCTGTGCTCTTCCAGATGTTGCAAAACTAGAACTCTCAGCATGCCCTGACAGTCCAGTCCCTGCAGATGTTGCCAAACTACAACTCCCAGCATGCCTAGGCAGTCTGGGCATGCTTGGAGTTGAAGTTTTGCAACATCTGGAGGGCCACAATTTGGAGACCACTACACAGTGGTTCCCAATCTGTCCTCCTCCAGTTGTTTCAAAACTGCAACTCCCAGCATGCCCTTCAGCTGTCTGGGCATGCTGGGAGTTGTAGTTTTGCAACAACTGGAGGCACACTGTCTGGGAAACATTATCTGTTTTCTAACTCAGTGTTTCCCAACCCGTGTGCCTCCAGCTGTTGCAAAACTATAACTCCCAGTATGCACTGACAGACCATGCATGCTGGGAGTTTTAGTTTTGCAACAGCTGGAGTAACAAACTCTGTGTTTTGCAACCAGTGTGCCTCCAGCTGTTGTATAACTACAACCCCCAGCATGCACAGACAGCCAAAGGGCATGCTGAAAGTTATAGTAGTGTGCCTCCAGCTGTTGCATAACTTCAAGTCCCAGCATGCCCTTCTGTCACTGCATGCTGAGAATTGTAGTTTTGCAACAGCTGGAGGTTTGCCCGGCTATGCGCTGACAAGTACTTGCCAGTGCATGGCCAGTATTTGTCGTGCTTTTCATACCAACGCTCAACCCGTGGCATACCCCTATGGGTACGTGTACCATGGGTTTAGAACCCAGGCCTCTGGTTGTTGGTCTGACTCTTTTAAAAAAAAAAGGTGTACGTTAGACAACTTTACACGCTAAAGAAGAGCTGCACCTTATTCATCATTACGCTGCACATTATTGATGAATAAGGCGCACGTTAGTCAAAGTATAGACAAAAAAAAAGTGGAAATTTGATCTAACATTGACATTTCTTGATAAATCTCCCCCATTATCTTTTTACGTTCTACTACTCTCACAGACAATTTTGTTAAATAAAGGGTTAACATTTTCACCTAGTCAACCTATTAGCAAATTCGATACCTATACAGGAATTAAAAAATTTGTTAGACGTCTCTGCCTCAAAAAATATTTTCTTAAACAACCCCCTATTATACCAGCTACACAATGTAATAAATATAAACACATAACATGTACTTTGAAATCTAGCTTCTATCTCTAACAAGAGGCCAGACCTGATATTTTAGCCTACAAAAAATCAGTAGAGGCGAATCTCAGAAAAATGAAACCAAATGTAAAATGTATTAATATCACATACAAAGAAAACGTAGTCATCTCTGAATTACAAAAGAATAAAGGAATCACAATCCGCCCCGCAGATAAAGGGGGCGGAATCGTCATATTAGATACTACAAAATACAATGATGAATGCATGAGACAATTATCTGACAGCGATACATATATGAAATTGAGATCCAACCCTACTAAAGAGTTTACCATAGCAATAAAAACACTTTGTGACTATGCACTTTCATTAGATATTCTCACCAACAAAGAACATGATTTTATCTTGGGGACCCAGGGGAGACTTCCCTTTTCTACTGTCTCCCCAAGATTCATAAAGACTATAAATCCAGCAGGTTGCCCCATTATATCCGGAATTGAATCACTAACTTTTAATTTATCTCAAGTTTTTTACAACCTTTTGTACAGGTCACTAATTTTTATTTAGACACAACAGAAATTAGAATTTTACAAACGATCATTTGGGAACAAGATTACTGTTACGCCGAGCGCTTCGGGTCCCCGCTCCTCCCCGGAGCGCTCGCTACACTCTCGCTACTGCAGCGCCCCGGTCAGATCCACTGACCGGGTGCGCTGCGATACCGCCTCCAGCCGGGATGCGATTCGCGATGCGGGTGGCGCCCGCTCGCGATGCGCACCCCGGCTCCCGTACCTGACTCGCTCTCCGTCGGTCCTGTCCCGGCGCGCGTGGCCCCGCTCCCTAGGGGCGCGCGCGCCGGGTCTCTGCGATTTAAAGGGCCACTGCGCCGCTGATTGGCGCAGTGGTTCTAATTAGTGTGTTCACCTGTGCACTCCCTATGTTTACCTCACTTCCCCTGCACTCCCTCGCCGGATCTTATTGCCATCGTGCCAGTGAAAGCGTTTCCTTGTGTGTTCCTAGCCTGTGTTCCAGACCTCCTGCCGTTGCCCCTGACTACGATCCTTGCTGCCTGCCCCGACCTTCTGCTACGTCCGACCTTGCTTTTGTCTACTCCCTTGTACCGCGCCTATCTTCAGCAGTCAGAGAGGTTGAGCCGTCGCTAGTGGATACGACCTGGTTACTACCACCGCAGCAAGACCATCCCGCTTTGCGGTGGGCTCTGGTGAACACCAGTAGTGACTTAGAACCGGTCCACTAGCACGGTCCACGCCAATCCCTCTCTGGCACAGAGGATCCACCTCCTGCCAGCCGGCATCGTGACAGTAGATCCGGCCATGGATCCCGCTGAAGTTCCTCTGCCAGTTGTCGCCGACCTCACCACGGTGGTCGCCCAGCAGTCACAACAGATAGCGCAACAAGGCCACCAGCTGTCTCAACTGACCGTGATGCTACAGCAGCTACTACCACAGCTTCAGCAATCATCTCCTCCGCCAGCTCCTGCACCTCCTCTGCAGCGAGTGGCCGCTTCAGGCCTACGACTATCCTTGCCGGATAAATTTGATGGGGACTCTAAGTTTTGCCGTGGCTTCCTTTCACAATGTTCCCTGCACTTGGAGATAATGTCGGACCAGTTTCCTACTGAAAGGTCTAAGGTGGCTTTCGTAGTCAGTCTTCTGTCTGGAAAAGCTCTGTCATGGGCCACACCGCTCTGGGACCGCAATGACCCCGTCACTGCCTCTGTACACTTCTTCTTCTCGGAAATTCGAAGTGTCTTTGAGGAACCTGCCCGAGCCTCTTCTGCTGAGACTGCCCTGTTGAACCTGGTCCAGGGTAATTCTTCCGTTGGCGAGTACGCCGTACAATTCCGTACTCTTGCTTCAGAACTATCCTGGAATAATGAGGCCCTCTGCACGACCTTTAAAAAAGGCCTATCCAGCAACATTAAAGATGTTCTGGCCGCACGAGAAATCCCTGCTAACCTACATGAACTCATTCATCTAGCCACTCGCATTGACATGCGTTTTTCCGAAAGGCGTCAGGAGCTCCGCCAGGATATGGACTTTGTTCGCACGAGGCGTTTTTTCTCCCCGGCTCCTCTCTCCTCTGGTCCTCTGCAATCCGTTCCTGTGCCTCCCGCCGTGGAGGCTATGCAAGTTGACCGGTCTCGCCTGACACCTCAAGAGAGGACACGACGCCGCATGGAGAATCTCTGCCTGTACTGTGCCGGTACCGAACACTTCCTGAAGGTTTGTCCTATCCGTCCTCCCCGCCTGGAAAGACGTACGCTGACTCCGCACAAAGGTGAGACAGTCCTTGATGTCAACTCTGCTTCTCCACGTCTTACTGTGCCTGTGCGGATATCTGCCTCTACCTTCTCCTTCTCTACTATGGCCTTCTTGGATTCCGGATCTGCAGGAAATTTTATTTTGGCCTCTCTCATCAACAGGTTCAACATCCCGGTGACCAGTCTCGCCAGACCCCTCTACATCAATTGTGTTAACAATGAAAGATTGGACTGTACCATACGTTACCGCACTGAGCCCCTCCTAATGTGCATCGGACCTCATCACGAAAAAATTGAGTTTTTGGTCCTCCCCAATTGCACTTCCGAAATTCTCCTTGGACTACCATGGCTTCAACACCATTCCCCAACCCTGGATTGGTCCACAGGGGAGATCAAGAGCTGGGGTACCTCTTGTTTCAAGGACTGCCTTAAACCGGTTCCCAGTACTCCCTGCCGTGACCCTGTGGTTCCCCCTGTAACCGGTCTCCCTAAGGCCTATATGGACTATGCTGACGTATTTTGCAAAAAACAAGCTGAGACTCTACCTCCTCACAGGCCTTATGACTGTCCTATTGACCTCCTCCCGGGCACTACTCCACCCCGGGGCAGAATTTATCCTCTGTCCGCCCCAGAGACTCTTGCTATGTCTGAGTACATCCAGGAAAATTTAAAAAAGGGCTTTATCCGCAAATCCTCCTCTCCTGCCGGAGCTGGATTTTTCTTTGTGTCCAAAAAAGATGGCTCCCTACGTCCTTGCATTGACTACCGCGGACTTAATAAAATCACGGTAAAGAACCGCTACCCCCTACCTCTTATCTCTGAACTCTTTGATCGCCTCCAAGGTGCCCACATCTTTACCAAACTGGACTTAAGAGGTGCTTATAATCTCATCCGCATCAGGGAGGGGGATGAATGGAAAACGGCATTTAACACTAGAGATGGACACTTTGAGTATCCTGTCATGCCCTTTGGCCTGTGCAACGCCCCTGCCGTCTTCCAAGACTTTGTTAATGAAATTTTTCGTGATCTCTTATATTCCTGTGTTGTTGTGTATCTGGACGATATTCTGATTTTTTCTGCCAACCTAGAAGAACACCGCCAGCATGTCCGCATGGTTCTTCAGAGACTTCGTGACAATCAACTTTATGCCAAAATGGAGAAATGTCTGTTTGAATGTCAATCTCTTCCTTTCCTAGGATACTTGGTCTCTGGCCAGGGACTACAAATGGATCCAGACAAACTCTCTGCCGTCTTAGATTGGCCACGCCCCTCCGGACTCCGTGCTATCCAACGTTTTTTGGGGTTCGCCAATTATTACAGACAATTTATTCCACATTTTTCCACCATTGTGGCTCCTATCGTGGCTTTAACCAAGAAGAATGCCAATCCTAAGTCATGGCCTCCTCAAGCGGAAGACGCCTTTAAACGGCTCAAGTCTGCCTTTTCTTCTGCTCCCGTGCTCTCCAGACCTGACCCATCTAAACCCTTCCTATTGGAGGTTGATGCCTCCTCAGTAGGAGCTGGAGCGGTCCTTCTACAAAAAAATTCTTCCGGGCATGCTGTTACTTGTGGTTTTTTTTCTAGGACCTTCTCTCCGGCGGAGAGGAACTACTCCATCGGGGATCGAGAGCTACTGGCCATTAAATTAGCACTTGAGGAATGGAGGCATCTGCTGGAGGGATCAAAATTTCCAGTTATTATTTACACCGATCACAAGAATCTCTCCTATCTCCAGTCTGCCCAACGGCTGAATCCTCGCCAGGCCAGGTGGTCTCTGTTCTTTGCCCGGTTTAATTTTGAAATTCACTTTCGCCCTGCCGATAAGAACATTAGGGCCGATGCTCTCTCTCGTTCCTCGGATGCCTCGGAAGTAGAGCTCTCTCCGCAACACATCATTTCTCCTGACTGCCTGATCTCCACTTCTCCAGCCTCCATCAGGCAAACTCCTCCAGGGAAGACCTTCGTCTCTCCACGCCAATGCCTCGGAATCCTCAAATGGGGTCACTCCTCCCATCTCGCAGGCCATGCGGGCATCAAGAAATCCGTGCAACTCATCTCTCGTTTCTATTGGTGGCCGACTCTGGAGACGGATGTTGTTGATTTTGTGCGGGCCTGCACTGTCTGTGCCCGGGATAAGACTCCTCGCCAGAAGCCTGCTGGTCTTCTTCATCCTCTGCCTGTCCCCGAACAGCCTTGGTCTCTGATTGGTATGGACTTTATTACAGACTTACCCCCATCCCGTGGCAACACTGTTGTTTGGGTGGTCGTTGATCGATTTTCCAAGATGGCACATTTTATTCCTCTTCCTGGTCTTCCTTCAGCGCCTCAGTTGGCAAAACAATTTTTTGTACACATTTTTCGTCTTCACGGGTTGCCCACGCAGATCGTCTCGGATAGAGGCGTCCAATTCGTGTCAAAATTCTGGAGGGCTCTCTGTAAACAACTCAAGATTAAATTAAACTTTTCTTCTGCTTATCATCCTCAATCCAATGGGCAAGTAGAAAGAATTAACCAGGTCCTGGGTGATTATTTACGGCATTTTGTTTCCTCCCGACAGGATGACTGGGCAGATCTTCTACCATGGGCCGAATTCTCGTATAACTTCAGAGTCTCTGAATCTTCTTCCAAATCCCCATTTTTCGTGGTGTACGGCCGTCACCCTCTTCCCCCCTCCCTACTCCCTTGCCCTCTGGTTTGCCCGCTGTGGATGAAATAACTCGTGATCTTTCCACCATATGGAAAGATACCCAAAATTCTCTCTTACAGGCTTCATCACGCATGAAGAAGTTTGCTGATAAGAAAAGAAGAGCTCCCCCCATTTTTTCTCCCGGAGACAAGGTATGGCTCTCCGCTAAATATGTCCGCTTCCGTGTTCCCAGCTACAAATTGGGACCACGCTATCTTGGTCCTTTCAAAATTTTGTGCCAGATTAATCCTGTCTCTTACAAACTTCTTCTTCCTCCTTCTCTTCGTATTCCTAATGCCTTTCACGTTTCTCTTCTTAAACCACTCATCATCAACCGTTTCTCTCCCAAACTTGTTTCTCCCACTCCTGTTTCCGGCTCTTCGGACATCTTCTCCGTAAAGGAGATACTGGCCTCCAAGAAGGTCAGAGGGAAAACCTTTTTTTTGGTCGATTGGGAGGGCTGTGGTCCTGAAGAGAGATCCTGGGAACCTGAGGACAATATCCTAGACAAAAGTCTGGTCCTCAGGTTCTCAGGCTCCAAGAAGAGGGGGAGACCCAAGGGGGGGGGTACTGTTACGCCGAGCGCTTCGGGTCCCCGCTCCTCCCCGGAGCGCTCGCTACACTCTCGCTACTGCAGCGCCCCGGTCAGATCCACTGACCGGGTGCGCTGCGATACCGCCTCCAGCCGGGATGCGATTCGCGATGCGGGTGGCGCCCGCTCGCGATGCGCACCCCGGCTCCCGTACCTGACTCGCTCTCCGTCGGTCCTGTCCCGGCGCGCGCGGCCCCGCTCCCTAGGGCGCGCGCGCGCCGGGTCTCTGCGATTTAAAGGGCCACTGCACCGCTGATTGGCGCAGTGGTTCTAATTAGTGTGTTCACCTGTGCACTCCCTATGTTTACCTCACTTCCCCTGCACTCCCTCGCCGGATCTTGTTGCCATCGTGCCAGTGAAAGCGTTTCCTTGTGTGTTCCTAGCCTGTGTTCCAGACCTCCTGCCGTTGCCCCTGACTACGATCCTTGCTGCCTGCCCCGACCTTCTGCTACGTCCGACCTTGCTTTTGTCTACTCCCTTGTACCGCGCCTATCTTCAGCAGTCAGAGAGGTTGAGCCGTTGCTAGTGATTACGACCTGGTTACTACCGCCGCAGCAAGACCATCCCGCTTTGCGGCGGGCTCTGGTGAACACCAGTAGTGACTTAGAACCGGTCCACTAGCACGGTCCACGCCAATCCCTCTCTGGCACAGAGGATCCACCTCCTGCCAGCCGGCATCGTGACAATTACATTTTAGTATCTTTAGATGTCAGCTCTTTATACACTATAATACAACATCGAGCTGGTTTAGAGGCAGTGAGACATTTTTTAACCAAAGATGATATTTTATCTGAACAAATAGATTTTATTCTAGATTTCATATTTTTTATTTGAACCCAAAATTATTTTTACTTTGAGGGAGACTTTTATCTGCAACTGATGGACACTGCCATGGGCACGAGATTCACGCCTAGTTATGCCAACCTTTTCATGGCAGCCTGGGAGGATACACATATTACTCCCAGGATAGGCACGGATCTCGTGCTCTGGTGGCATTATATTGACGACATTTTATTTATATGGAAGGTATCTAGGGATCTTTTAGAACTTTTTATTCAAAATTTTAATACAAATACAAAAATGTGAAATTTACACCACACATAGGCACTGAATCCCTCAAATTTCTGGACCTCTTGGTATCTGTACATCCACCAGAATTGACATGCTGTACTTATCAAAAACCTGTATCTAAGATAGTTTTATTCGTTTTGAAAGTTGCCATTTACCTAGGTGGCTCTTAAATGTACCTATAAGCTAATAGCGTAGGCTTAAGAGAAACTGCACTTTAGAATCTCAACTTGAAAAAGAAGCTTGTTCTTTAACTGAAAAATTCATTGAAAAGGGATACCTCAAAACAATGCTGAATAGATCTATTGATAAAATATGAGCACTAGATAGAAGATCCTTTTTCACACATACCAAGAAGCCAAAAATAACTGACCAAGATCCAAAACGTATCATTCCTTTTAACAAAGATTTTAAGCAAGTGGAGATTTTTTTTTTTTTTTTAAATTGCCACATTTAAAATTTCTTATAAAATTATAGGACAACACCTTCCTAATAATTCACCAATTGTTTACATGAAAGTACCGAATCTAGGTATACAAGTAGCACTTACTGTTAAACCCCCTTCTAACCGCCATGAAACTGGTTACAAACTAAAGGTTTCCACATATGTGGAACCTGTTGTAGAACTACAAATTTTCCCCCAAAAAATTGTAGAGGCATCTTCCACATCTAATAACTTCTCATTTAAAATAAAGGAATGTCTAAAATGTTACAGGTAAGGTGTTATCTATTTAGTGCAGTGTAAATGTGGTAAACAATACATTGGTCGTACCAAACGCCATTTTAAGACACGTATTTCTGAACACATTTATAATATTAAAAAAGGTATAAAAACACATCCCTTGTCCCTCCATTTTAATGAATATCACAAAAATGTGAGCAAATATTCACAGCTTTACAGAAGATGTTGGAGAAGTAGTGACTTCATCACATGCATGTCATGAGCAGAAGCAAGAAAAATCTTTGAATTTGACTTATTTATCTCTAAGGGACTCAATGCTGAACTGAAACTTTTTGGATTTCTTTAGGAAGCATGAGTCGGGTTCCCCCTCACGAACCGTCATCGGCTGGCCGTTTATCGACCAAATGACGGAACCTGGGGTCGACCCCGCTCATGTTATACTTCTACCCATTTATTATATTCCTTTATTATATTTACGTGTATGTATGTATACACACACACACACACATATATATATATATATATATATATATATATATATATTAATCATTCTATATTTTCTATTATTTTTCTTTTTCTCTTTTTCTTCTTTCTTTTTTCCTTATTCTATCCAATTCTTGTTCTTTTTCTTTTCTCCCTTTAATTTTTCATCCTATATTTTTCACTGTCCTTTGAGGACTGGTCTTGTATATAATTTACGCACTTTCGCACTGTTTCAGGACATTGTCATGCTGGAAGACCCAGAAACGACCCATCGACCCATCCATCCTCCCTTCAATACGCTGCAGTTGTCCCATCCCCTTTGCAGAAAAGCAGCCCCAAAAAATGATGTTTCCACCTCCATTCTTCACGGTTGGGATGGTGTACTTGGGGTTGTACTCATCCTTCTCCTTCCTCCAAACATGGTGAGTGGAGTTTAGACCAAAAAGCTCTATTTGTTGTCAGACCACATGACCTTCTCCCATTCCTCCTTTGAATCATCCAGATGGTCTTTGGCAAACTTCAGATGAGCCTGGTTCTATAGCATATTATGTTTCTATAGCATATTTAAAAGAAGAAAAACTACCACATGAGGACTAAGTTTAAAATTAGAGGGGCAAAGGTTTAAAAGTAATATCAGGAAGTATTACATTACTGAGAGAGTAGTGGATGCATGGAATAGCCTTCCTTCAGAAGTGATCGCTGCAAATACAGTGAAGGAGTTTGAACATGCATGGGATAAGCATAAGGCTATCCTCCATATAAGATAGGGCCAGGGACTATTGATAGGATTCTGATTATTGGGCACACTAGATGGGCCAAATGGTTCTTATCTGCCGACACATTCTATGTTTCTATGACATACACTGACTTGAGCAGGGGTACCTTGCATGCTCTGCAGTATTTTAATTCATGACAGCGTAGTGTGTTACTAATGGTTTTCTCTGAGACTGTGGTCCCAGCTCTCTTCAGGTTATTGACCAGGTCCTGCTGTATAGTTCTGGGCTGATCCCTCACCTTCCTCATGATCAGGTGAGATATTGAATGGAGCCCCAGACCAAGGGACATTGACCGTCATCTTGAACTTCCATTTTCTAATAATTGTGCCAACAGTTGTTGCCTTCTCACCAAGCTGCTTGCCTATTGTCCTGTAGCCCATCCCAGCCTTGTGCAGGTCTACAATTTTATCCCCGGTGTCCTTACTCAGCTGTTTGGTCTTGGCCATTGTGCAGAGGTTGGAGTCTGTTTGATTGAATGTGAGGACATGTGTCTTTAATACAGGTAACAAGTTCAAACAGGTGCAGTTAATGCAGGTAATGAGTGGAGAACAGGAGGGATTCTTAAATGAAAAATAACAGGCCTGTGAGAGCTGGAATTCTTACTGGTTGGTAGGTGATCAAATACATATGTCGTGCAATTAAATGCAAATTCATATTTTTTTTTTTAAATCATTGATTTTCTGGATTTGTTTTTTAGATTCCGTCTCTCACAGTTGAAGAGTAGCTATGATAAAAATTACAGACCTCTACATGCTTTGTAAGTAGGAAAACCTGCAAAATAGGCAGTGCATCAAATACTTGTTCTCCCCACTGTATGGTTATTGGTGCATAGTCCTTGTGAGAAATATTTTGATCTGTTGGTAAAAAGGAGATCCTCCAGCTGTTTCCAGGATGTCACCAGTTTGTGTCTATATTTTGTAACCAAAGAATTCACTCAGCATCTTAATTATATTCCAGATGTCTGGAATATAATTAAGATGCTGAGTGAATTCTTTGGTTACAAAATATAGACACAAACTGGTGACATCCTGGAAACAGCTGGAGGATCTCCTTTTTACCAACAGATCAAAATATTTCTCACAAGGACAAACTTTCTCCCTTTTTTTTCCAGGTCTTTATTAGGTAGGGGCTGGTCCAGGACTTAGTTTTATGACTGGGCCAGTTAACATAAATTTTGAGTGAATTTTCACTCAGACCTTGTACATAAGGATCGATCTCACACTCAGGCCTTGGGCCTGACATCTGGGCTCTCAGCAAGCTTCTTTTAGCTCTAAAAGGTTCTCTGTGTTTGTGTGTGCATGTGGTTCCTAGGTCAACATTTAACTTTTAGCCAACCCTGGAACAATTATAGTTACAGTGCAAAATGGTATAATTACAGCAAAAACATACAGAACTGCATCAAGCCAACAACACCCAACCAAAAAGGCCCTACAGGTTACCCAGTGGGTCACTGCATATATTTACACTGTCTAAGAATTAGACAGTTTAAGTTCATGTCTCCACACTACAGTGCTGTAGTAAGCAACAGCCTATTGTATTTTAGTATGAAGTTGCATGGAAAATGTGGGCCTCTGTACTGCCTCCAGAAACATTGCTCTGCCATGTGCATAGTGCTTTACTGTGAGCTGGTGACAGCAGGTTGTTAATGCAAAAGCTCTATAGAAATGTCTGGTTTCATTGTTGCTCTTTTAGAAGATTCTAAGAATGTTGGTGTATAGGGGACAGTCACCTTCAAAGTTTAGGTTATTTCTTAGAAAGGAACTTTTATTTTCAAGTTACTTTGATATTGTTTTCTTTGTGCCTTATGAAGTGCATCAGTGTTTAATAGCTACTGATGGTTCTTCAACTGTCTTCTCAATATATACTCGTCTTTTGCACTTTCACATGTGTCTATGCCTCAAGATTAACTGACTGCAAACTGTGTTACAAAAGTAATATTACTTTAATATTATGTGTTCAGTTCTGTTTTTACCAGTGTATACTAATTCTAATGGCTTTTTTGGTTGTATTATGTTAGAGATGAAGTTAAACTTTTTTTTATACATCAATATACATGAACATAATAGACATTTTATAACATACTAGCTGAGTACCCGGCGTTGTCCAGTTTTTCATTCCTAATCCTTTTTGGGGAGGAAAATCAACAAAGGAGGAAACTTTTGACTTTATATCCTGACTTCATATCCTGTCCTCATATCCCGACCTCATATCCTGTCCTCATATCCCTACCTCATATCCCGACCTCAAATCCCGTTCCCATATCCCGACTCCATATGCTTTCCGTCTTTGTGAGATGGGGTTTGGCTTGTACATCCACCAGGAGAGGCAGAGCGGAGCTTGTGGAGTAAGGTACTGGAAGTCTCATATACTTGCATGGGACTTAAAACAAAAATCTATCTTTTATATAAAGGTGTAGGTAAGGGTTAATTTAACTACCATATATTTTTATTTGACATATAAGTAATATGTGTACCAGGTATTATTGAAATATCTCCAGCCGTCAGGAAGTTATGCGGGAACATACATTTCCCATTGATTTGCATGGGACTTTAAACAAAAACACTGACTCTCACAAATGGGGGTAGTTAAGGGTTAAATTAACTCTCCTATATTTTAAGTGGACATATAAGTAACATGTGACCAAGTATTATCGAAATATCTCCAGCCGTTTGGAAGTTATTCAGTAACATGTATTTCCCATAGACTTGTATGGGACTTTAAACAAAAACCTCGACCCTGGCAAATGGGGTTGAGTAAGGGTTAAATCACCTATCCTATGTTTGTTGTTGACATATAAATAACATGTGTGCCAAGTTTCATGTTAATATCTTTAGCCATTTGGGCGTAATGCTGGAACATACACACAACATACACACACACACACATTGAGGGACATCATTATTTGTGTATGGTAGAAGCAGTTTACCCTTTTGCCAAATTCTAAATTATGCGCAGAAGTGCTAAATGTATCAATCAAGCGCAATGAGTTTCATAAATTGCAGGTAAATATAGTAATCTTCTCAATCCACTCTTTGAAAAATGGTATCAATGATTTAGAGCATCTTGCTATGTACAGTCCAAGATGGCTTATATTTGCGTTAAAAATATGGTCATTGCGCAAGATTTCTGCGGGTAAATGAAATGTATGTAGTTAATAAATCTGTGTGTACTAAATATGACACTTCAAGGTACACTGAAACCTACACATCTGGAGGAAATGCTCTACCAGAATGCACGCAAAAGAAGCAAAAAAATTTTGCCCAAAAATGTAATCACAAAACAGGGGTAAAATCTTTGATACATGTCCCCATTGAGTTATATATATATATATATATATATATATATATATATATATATATATATATATATATATAATTTGAATACAGTGATATCTTCAACACATATCAGCAGATACATGATAAAAACATTTATATTTTAAAAAGGAAGAAAACAAGACCATCTCAAATAAATTATCATTGAATGAGACAAATTACATGTGAGGCACGAAATCTAATGTATATGTAAGATGTACCATTGATCATATGATCGGTAAAAGCAGTGACCTTCTAAGGAGAACAGAAATCATTTGTAAGTCAAAGCAATATGAAATAGGGTCCATGCTCAATTAAATAGTGGCCAATATTCCATGAAACTATCAAAGGTTAGCCATAAAGCTCAGTCCTCTGGAATATTGATCAATGTTTCACAATAGAGTTGCATGAGTCCAATAAATCTTTACACTTCTAAGGGGTTAACCATAATTTCCAAGCATCTATTGGCACAACAGTGGTTCTACATATTAACACCAAATCTATTACACACAAGTAAGAATGTACTGGATAAGGCTTTTACAAATTTGGAGAAAGATGTTTAAAGTGATTGGCACATAATACAGGTTTCTAATATTAAGCTATATAAAGGAAGGTGTAATATAATTCAATGTTAAATTATATTATACCATTGCTTTTTCTGGTTTGGAATACCTAAAAGTGAATGAACATCATTTTGTTAAAAGGATTTTCCAAGATCAGATAAATCAGGTAAATGCTAGAGATGAGCGAATGACGAACCCGAATTCATTACAAATTTCATGAAATATTCGATTCGCAATGAATGCGAATATCGCCGCAATTCGATCGCACAAATCGCTTCATTAAATTCCATTTTACAGCGTTCCTGGCTAAAGGAGACCTAAAATGGCGGATCCACATGTGAGTACATGGGGCAGGGGATTTTGGCAGGGTGGGAAACTACGGCGGGAATAAAGGTAGGCGGGATGACCCTGAATCACATGCGAGATGCAGCCTATCAGTGTTCACTGACCCCTGTGATGTCACAGCCCTATATAATCGGCGGCCATCTTGCCTCTCTTCATTTCATCCATGCACTCAGAGAGAGAAGACTGGCTGAGCGTCTGTGTGTGAATTGTTTATACCACAGTGTACCACTGCAACTGCTAGTCACATCAGCATTGTGGACAGACAGGAGTGCAGTGCTTTGCTGTTCTCACTGAGAAGGATCTTATCCTAAATAAACCTCCTATTCACGTTATTGAGCATTGCATCAAAGAGGGGCAGATATCTTTTCGCTGCCTCATACAGATCAACAAGCTGCCTGAACTTTATGAACTCTCTTATCTCCTCATTTTTCAGCGCAATTCAGTGCTTTTTTTGCTCCACAATCATCTGCTGCTCAGAATTGTGTGTAGACTGTACATTTTTCAGCGGACTGTAGTGCATTTGTCTGCCCTCATACGTGCATACCACATGCCTATTTCAAAGCAGTCTACTATTTTGTATCTCTAACATGTCTAGATACAGGGAAAGTCCTGGCAAAAGTAATCCCCTGGTGTTTTTCAAAAATACTGATTTTTTCTGCGTATATTTGCACATATTTCTGCCCTCATCAGTGCATACCACATACGTACATCCAAGTAGTGTACCATTTTGTACCTGTTAATGTGTCAAGGGCCTACATACTATGAAAGTTCAAACAATAGTACTCACCGGCTGGTATTTTACAAACATACAGATTTTTGTCTGCGTATTGTTGCGCATATTTCTGCCCTCATCAGTGCATACCGCATACGTACATCCAAGTAGTGTACCATTTTGTATCTGTTAAGGGCCTACATACTATGAAAGTCCAAACAATAGTACTCACCGGTTGGTGTTTTAGAAAATACAGATTTGTTTCTGTGTATTGTTGCACATATTTCTGCCCTCATCAGTGCACATCGCATACATCCATCCAAGTGGTTTACCATTTTATACCTGTTAATCTGTCAAGGGCCTACATACTGTGAAAGTTGAAACAATAGTACTCACCAGCTGGTGTTTTACAAAAATACAGTTTTTTTCTGTGTATTGTTGCGCATATTTCTGCCCTCAGCAGTGCATACCGCATACGTACATCCAAGTAGTGTACCATTTTGTACCTGTTAATCTGTCAAGGGCCTACATGCTGTGAAAGTCCAGACAATAGTACTCACTGGCTGGTGTTCTAGACAAATACTGTTTAAAGAGTAGAGTAGCTTATTGTAATACCCTCATATACGTACTAAGTATGTCAGGCAGAGAAGTGCCAGGATGTGCACAGAGGAGTGGCAGAGGCCTAAATACTTAAGGCAGAGTTGGCAGCAGACTTGGGGCAAGTGGCAGAAGGAGTCGCAGCGAGAGGTCTGAGCTCCCGTTATCAGCCAGCGGTCATGTCTCCACCAGCAACCCATCTGCCGTCGTCGATTAGTTAACACGGTCATCCACTTCATCACAAGTGAGATCTGACACCCCCAGTCAACAGTCGGTGGGTTCCTCAGACACAACCCTCAGTTGGCATGGCCCGGGAGCAGTCCCTGTCCTCCCATTGCCTTTGTCCTATGCTGTTCCCTCTCCTAGAGAAGTTTCTTATGCTATGGGTTCAGCTCCACTATTGAGGATGATCTAATAGAGGACAGTCAGCAGCTACTGCCCAGCCAAGAATGGGAGGAGACATGCTTCGCTTGCTCCGCTGGGCAGCCAAGTAGTGATGCGGAGAGTGACGTGGGAGGTGGTGTTGCAAGGGTTCAGGGTCCTGAAGCAGACACTGTTGGGGAACCTGAGGAGGACATCAGTGACGTGCACACACCTGTTGATAATGATGAAGCCGATCGCAATTGGAAGCCGGGTGAAGAAGGGGCTTCATCATCATCAGGAGAAGAGAGTTGCAGGTTGCCCTTGAGGCAGCAGCTGAGGCAGCAAGGCGGTAGCACGGTTGGCAGTCAGCAAGGTGGCAGGAGTGGAAATTCAGGAGCCAAACGTGCCCGCGGGAGACCACCTGCTTCACGGCAGCCTACCTTTCCGGGAGATAGTGGAACAGGGGTTTCTGGAGATGGCGCCAGTAGCAGTCAATTAGTGCGGACTGTAGGTGGGAAAATCAGCTACTCAGCTGTGTGGAAGTTTTTCATCAGGCATCTTGAGGAGGTTCACGTAGCCACATGCAAGATATGTCGGCAGAAGATGTCGGCACCACGGCCCTGCGTCAACACATGCTTTGCCACCATAAAGCAGCCTGGGAGAACCGTGGCTCCGATGTAGTGGTCCAGCCTGCTGCATCACCCAGTGGCCATCTGCTCCCTACTTCATCTAGCGGAGGCTCCACCACCTCAGCCGAAGGGAGATATATGTCAAACCCTCCTTCTGTCGCTCCAGATGCTCCTGCTTCTCCCGCTTTTAGTCAGCCATTCCGCCAACAATCCATCGGCGAAGCCATGTCCAAGAGACAACAGGATGCGCCCACTCATCCAACGTCGCAGAAGTTGAATGTGCTCCTGTCCAAGTTGCTGGTGCTGCAGTCCCTCCCTTTTCAAGTGGTGGACTCCGCACCCTTCAGAGAATTGATGGCTTGTGCCGAGCCGTGGTGGAGAGTCCCAAGCCGTCATTTCTTTGCGAATAAGGCAGTACCAGCCCTGCATAAGTTTGTACAAGAGAAGGTGGGGCAGTCCTTTAGCCTGTCGGTGTGTTCAAAAGTGTACGGCAGCGCTGACGTGTGGAGCTGTAACTACGGGCAGGGACACTACTTGTCCTTTACGGCCCGCTGGGTAAATGTGGTTTGTGCACAGTCACAACAGCAACTTGGACAGGTCACACCACTTCCTCCTCCATTCTCTCGCTCTCAGGCTGTTGGTCCTGTGACAGTGTGTGACAGTGTGTGTCCTAGGCCTCCACTGCACGTATAAATCTCGGTAGCCCTTCATCGTACCATGTGTGTAGGGCACGGCGGTGTCAAGCTGTTCTTCACATGGTTTGCCTTGGTGAACGGAGTCACACAGGGGAGGAACTGCTAAAATTAATTCGTAAAGAAATCCGAGTATGGCTTACTCCACGAAATCTGGAAATGGGAACCATGTTGACCGACAACGGGAAGAACATCGTGTCTGCGCTGCGACAAGGAAGTTTGAAACATGCCCCCTGCATGGCACATATGTTGAATCTGGTTGTCAAGCACTTCCTGAATTCTTCACCCCATTTGCAAAACATCCTGACAATGGCAAGGAAACTGTGCAAGCACTTCAGCCACTCGTACACCGCAAAGCACACCTTCCTTGAGCTTCAGCGTCAGAATGGTACCCACAATATAGTCTTATTTGTGACGTTGCCACAAGTTGGAATTCCACCCTCCATATGTTGAACAGACTATACGAACAAAGAAAAGCCATCACCGATTTCCTGATGATCCAAGCAGATAGGAGTACTCCCCTGTGTAACTTAAATGTAAACCAGTGGAAGCTCATACGTGACACCTGCCATTTGCTGAGGCCCTTTGAGGAAGCCACACTATTTGTAAGTCGCCTGGATTACGGCATGAACAATGTAATTCCACTCCAACATTTCCTATAACATATGATTGAAACGATGGCTGGTCACGGCAATGGAGACGTTGCGCCTACATCTCAAGGCTACATGAGCCCTTTGGGGGCTGAACTGGAGGAGGAGGATGATGGGCAAAGTGGAGCACAGTTTAGGTTGGATGAGATGGCCGGTGTTTCTAGTCATCGGACAGGAGAGGAGGAGCAGGAGCAGCCAGAGGAGCAACAAGGTTATGAGAAAGGCGAGACAGAGGACCCAGACACACCATGGCAGTATGCAGTGGAGATGGAGGCAGGTAGTTCCTCCGAGTCACTGGCGCAAATGGCACAATGCATGCTCAGTTGCTTGTCGAATTGTCAAAATTCTTCACCGTGATGACTTCTGGCTCTCCACCTTATTGGACCCTCCCTACCATCCCAGAATGGGGGCCTTTTTTACAACTACAGGACAAACTGACCTACTACAGACAGATCCTCCGAAGTCAGTTGGCCGATGCCTATCGGCGACATGGTCCATCCACTCGCAGGTCTGACTCAGGGGGCCCTCTGCGCTCATCTTCCACTGCCGCGGCTGCTGGGGAGGGGAGGGCTGGCAGGAGCAGTACCAGCTCCATCAGCAGCAGCCTGAGTCTACAGTCGCTGATGAGTAGCTTTCTTCACCTACATAGTGAAGCAACTCATCAGCAGCAGGTAGACATGGAGCAGGACCTGAACCAGCAGGTGGTGGCATACCTTGACATGGCCATGCCAACAAACATTGAAGATCCGCTGGACTTCTGGGCAGCCAAACTTGATTTATGGCCGCAAGTAGCAGAGTTTGCCCTTGAAAAGCTGTCCTGCCCGGCCAGTAGTGTGCCATCAGAGTGGGTGTTGAATGCGGCCGGGGCCATAGTCATCCCAAGGCGAACTCGTCTGTCCTCTAAAAATGTGGAGAGACTGACGTTTGTCAAGATGAATCAGGGATGGATCAGCCAGGATTTCCAGCCACCAATGCCAGATGCCTCAGAGTAGATTGACCATGCTGCTACACCAACTCTTCCCAATTATGGTTATGAAACCCTCTTGGGTACTGCAAATGCCTGCTCCTGACTCATCCTGTGTCTCTTTCAGGAACTACTTGCCTCACTGATGCTTCTGGCTTTGGGCCTTTAATTTTTGGATGTTTTGCAGTAGCTAAATACATGCTTAATGCAAATTTCAACATTGATCTTTAGTGAAGGGGTTATGAAACCCTCTTGGGTACTGCGAATGCTTGCTCCTGACTCATCCTGTGTCTTTCAGGAACTACTTGCCTCGCTGATGCTTCTGGCTTTGGGCCTTTAATTTTTGGATGTTTTGCAGTAGCTAAATACATGCTTAATGCAAATTTCAACATTGATCTTTAGTGAAGGGGTTATGAAACCCTCTTGGGTACTGCAAATGCTTGCTCCTGACTCATCCTGTGTCTTTCAGGAACTTCTTGCCTCCCTGATGCTTCAGGCCTTGGGCCTTTAATTTTTGGATGTTTAGCAGTAGCTAAATCAATGCTTAATGCAAATTTCAACATTCATCTTTAAATGTAAGGGGTTATGAAACCCTCTTGGGTACTGAGAATGCCTGCTCCTGACTCATCCTGTGTCTTTCAGGAACTACTTGCCTCACTGATGCTTCTGGCTTTGGGCCTTTAATTTTTGGATGTTTTGCAGTAGCTAAATACATGCTTAATGCAAATTTCAACATTGATCTTTAGTGAAGGGGTTATGAAACCCTCTTGGGTACTGCAAATGCTTGCTCCTGACTCATCCTGTGTCTTTCAGGAACTTCTTGCCTCCCTGATGCTTCAGGCCTTGGGCCCTTTACAAAAGCCCCTTACAAAAAGTCGCAAGTCTACTCCAGGTCTGACCTAGAGTACAAAACTCCCGTATTTGAGCAAATTCTCACAATCTCACAAAAGTCTCAGATGTGACTTTTTTGTTTTGCTTATGTGCACCAAATTTATCAACCCCTGTGATAGTAATGATAAATATGTAGCACATAAGCAAAACTAAAGTAAGAAAAAAATGACTTCAGAACTTGCTTGCCAAAGCAAACAATGATAAATGTCAGCCTAAATCACTATAGTAAATTTCACAGAAATTCTCTACAGAGAAGGAAAGAGTTTCAAACAAGCAGATCAGAGGCGGCTCTCCCATTAGGAGAGTTAGGCAGTCACCTAAGGCCTTGCGCTGGAGGGGGCCTCCCAGCCGCCTAACTCATCCCTATGTGAGTGGCGATGTGTACAATGTATGCATTGCCACTCTGCAGAGCCCACCAGTCCTTAATGCATTAAACTATAAGCGTTTCTTACAGACACCCCTATAGTTAAATTCGGCCCGATTGGATGTTTTGACAGAGCAAAGAGCAATTTGCTCCTCACCCTGTCAATCACTCTTGTGGCTGCCCACATTACGTAGGCAACCACATGAGGGACAGCATCCTTCCTCTGCGCTTTATAAACACAAATGGAAAAGTACACCATATAGCGCACACCCAATCAATATACAAAAGATCTTTATTAGAAAATACAAAAATCACTTAGAATATGTCTAATCAGACAACAGAGAAACTCCCATAAAAACATTTTAAAAAGGCATAAACATGCCCTCCCACAACACGGGGGAGCCCCTCGGACCCCTCCCAGGACACCCCAATATGTTTTGAAATTCAAACACTGTCTCTGAATACATATCCTAATAACATAGCGTCTTAACAATCTACATATGTTCGAATAAAGGAATATGTAAATGGTCACTACCAC
The DNA here is from genome assembly GCF_029499605.1 of Hyla sarda. Taxonomy (NCBI): domain Eukaryota; kingdom Metazoa; phylum Chordata; class Amphibia; order Anura; family Hylidae; genus Hyla; species Hyla sarda. The sequence continues at coordinate 62,690,705 of NC_079198.1, forward strand.
AGACTCTCAAATACAAATATACAATATACAACCTGATTATAGGGAAATCCCCAAGTATTACAGACATGAAGCTGGGAAATGCAAGAACCAGAGGCAATGAAATAAATGATCCCTGTACAGGTGTCCTCCTGAAACCCACGCGTTTCATCACCGACTGGTGACTTCCTCAGGGGTGTTATGGAAAAAGATAACCTAGTTCATTATATATCCTGTTGGCTTAATTAGTTAATGGACGGTGCCGGTTGATCCTTACACCACATGCATACTCCACTCTCTGATGGCGGTGACCGCCCGCTTGTGTTTCCGGGTTGTTCCCATCACTTCCTGTATCTAAGTGTACTCGCATGCACACTACAGACATAAAATTATTGTCACACATTGCGCTTGTGCATAATGACACGCATACTAAAACGCACATAACCTGTTACAATGATGTCGGCCCGGACTGCGCACGCGAAAATGTGCATGATCAGAATGACCGAACAATTAAACACAAGCATTCCAGTTCAGTCCTATTGACTTAGATATGCGCACGCAAGAGTCATAGTTGCGCATGCGCAGCGGCATATATTCAATTCTCAATTAACACTTAATTTGGGATTTTCCTAGTATAATGACGGAAAATATGGATTTTATAAAGACAGGAGGCGAGTATCAAATGCATATTCTTTCTTTATTATGCCCAATAGCAGAAAGAACAAATGTAAAATGAGTGTAACAATGGAAGAAAAAAGATGCTGGTCACCTAGGCAACCTGACCGCACCCCTCTTCCAACATCTCCCCCAATCCTATCCGACCTTGCTCCATAAAAGCTCCTGTAGACTCCACCTCCTCCTCTTTCTTTATGCCGAACTTCCACGGAAATCACGCCACCATCCGCGTCCCGAACATACGAACTCATCCCATTACGAAGGAACTGGAACAATAAACTCAAACCAACTTGTGAACGACCATTACTTGAAGACGGAAACCTCAACCAGCGAACTGTAGAAGCAGAAGACCCAGCTTCCTGAACATTGTTGCAAACTCTTCTCAATATCCTGAAACAAAAGAAAACATATATCGTAATAGGGAAGGAGCCCAAAACACAGGGAGGGATGATACTCGCCTGCTGTCTTTATAAAATCCATATTTTCCGTCATTATACTAGGAAAATCCCAAATTTTATTGCAGACAGGAGGCTTGTATCAAATGCAAGTTCAAAGTAACAACCATACAAGGAAACACACCAACATCTAATAACATTGACATAGCAATATAAAAATAAAACGTCCGGAAGGTCTCTTCAGATGACCAATCCGCCGCCTTTAAAATATCCGACAACGAACCTCCCGCCTGAGCTACCTTAGTAGCCATGGCTCCTCTAGTGGAGTGTGCACGAAAAAGCAACACATCCACACCCGCCAGGGCCATCGATTTACGCACCCAACGCGCCAGCGTCAGAGAAGAAACCGGAAGATATGGTGGAGAAAAAGAAACCAACAATTGTGAAAATTGCGGAGAGCGAAACTGTCTAGTTCTGATCTGATATCCCTTCAAACACTGAACAACACATAGTTTGGGATGAAAAGGAAACAGTGGATAAAATACAGTACGTATATTCGTTTTCGTACATCTAGCAATAGTAAATTGAACCCCATGAGGTGTAAATTGTCTCCTGGAGATGTCCAACGCGCGTACGTCTGACACACGTTTAATGGACACCAGACACAACAGCATCATGAGTTTATACGACAACAATTTTAGTGACAACCTGTCATTGTCCTCCCAAGAAGTGAACATGCCAAGTACCATAGACACATCCCAAGTGGCTAAGTACCGATGGGCTGGACTACGCTTAAATCTAATACCTTTCAAAAGACGGCAAACCAACGGGTGTTCCCCTAGCTCAACCCCATCCATTGGGACGTGTTGAGCTGAAATCGCAGACCTATAGACATTAATGGAGCTATAAGCCTTACCTGCATCAAACGTTTCCGATAAAAAATTCAACACTCCGGACACAGGGGCATGAATGGGATCCAATTGCCGTTGAGAGCACCAATGAACCCATAATCCCCAGGCCGCTCAGTAAGCTGATCTGGTACCCGGAGCCCATGCTTCACGCATGAGGTCTGTAGCTGACCGTGAAAAACCTGTGTCAAATCCTGGTGACCCGATATCAACCAAGCTACTAAGGGTAATTGACCCGACAGCACTAACAGATGTGGTTCCCCCGACGGATTCTGCAGGACTTCGGGGAACATGGGACAAACCCTTGGACAATCCATGGTCATCCCCAAAATCTGAGGAAACCACTACTGGGTTGGCCACCATGGGGTGATCAACACCAAGGTCGCCCTCTGCTCCCTCGCCTGCCATAATACCCTGGGTATCATGGCGAATGGCGGGAACGCATAAAGCGTGTCCTGCGGCCAAACCTGCCGAAACGCACCCTTCGCCACAGCCTCCGGATCTGGTCTCCAACTGAAGAACCGGGGGAGCTTGCGATTGAGTCGAGAGGCAAACAAATCCAGACTCAGAGGACCCCATAAATTCTGGATGGCAAGAAAGACCTTTGGATGCAACGACCAACCGCTTCCATCCACCAGATATCTGGAGTTCCAATCCGCTACAGCATTGGATACCCCTGGCAGATACTCCGCCTGAAGAACAATGTTCCTGTCCAGGCAAAACAGCCACAGTTCCATCGCCAAGTCCGCCAATGTTTGAGACCTCGTGCCCCCTAAGTGGTTGATGTACTGCACAGCTGTGATGTTGTCCATGCGCAACAATATGCAGCAATCCGTCTCGTGACACGCAAAGCTCTTGAGAGCAAACGAACCCGCGAGCAATTCCAGGCAGTTGATGTGCAACTGAGATTCTACTGGAGACCACTTGCCCCCTGTGGCTGAAGAACTGCACCGGGCACCACAGCCATTCAGACTGGCATCTGACACTATGATAAGGTCCGGTTTGGAGTTGAATATTGTCCTCCCGTTCCAATCCTGAACATGGTGGAGCCACCATAACAGTTCCTCGCGAACATCTTGCAAGATCGGAACCTGGCCGCAAATGTCAGGCCTCCTGACAAATGATTAATCTTCAGCCTCTGAAGTGCTCTGTAGTGCAAGAGTGCCTGTGGCCTGAATCAAGGAAGATAGCAGACCCACAATTCGAGCAACTGGCTGAAGAGACGCCAACTGTTTGCGCAGTATTACCCTGATCTCTTTGCGCAATAACCGAAGATTCTTGGTCGGCAAGCTCAAAGTCGCTGACCGGGAGTTCACCATCAACCCCAGAAACTCCATCTCTTGCGCCGGCCTCACGACAGACTTCTGTTCGTTGATAAGGAATCCCAACTCTGTGAACAGGGTCATGGTCCAGTCTACGTGAAGTAGGGCCTGTTGTCCCGTATGGGCCATGATCAATATATTGTCCAGATATATGATCAAACGAACCCCTCGACTTCGTAGAGCGGACACGACTGGTCTCATGAGCTTGGTGAAACACCAAGGGGCGGACGACAGACCGAATGGGAGACAGGTGAACTCCCATTTCCGGCCTCCCCACAGAAACTGAAGAAACTGACGGGAAGAAGGGTGAATCGGTACCGTAAGGTACGCGTCCTTCAAATCTATTTTCGCCAGCCAATCTTCCGGGAGCAACAAATCTGTTAGGAGATGAAAGCCCTCCATCTTGAAGTGGCGATAGAAAACGCACTCGTTTAGGCCCCTTAGGTTGATTAGCGGCCTGTGGCCTCCGTCTTTCTTCTTTACCAGAAAGATGTTGCTGAGGAAACCAGGTTTGCTCATCTCCACCGGACTTATAGCGTGTTTGGTATAGAGATCTTCTATCTCTGTTTGAATCAGAGCCCTGTCTGACTGTGAAAACTGAATGCCCCTCGGCCAACAAGTTTGAACCGGTATTGTCATGAATTCTATGACGTAACCCTGCACGGCCTGAAGAACCCATGGGTCCGGAGTAATCAGGGACCAAGCGTGGGAAAAATATCTCAGCCTGCCCCCCACCGGAATAATCTGAATTGGCCTGGTGACTTGACCAACCTGTGTCTCTTCCTCTGGAGAAACCTCGAGGAACTCCCCTAGCCCTCCAGGGCCGACCTCTGGGTGGGAAGAAGGGGGTAGCAGGGGCTGTAGAGGTGACTGCATGCAATTGTGGTCTTTCCTGCACGTAATGTACGGGACCTCTGGTTTGGGGCCTGAAGTAAGCTCCTCGGCCGGAAGGGCGACCCCTACCCCTTCCAGCCTTTTGCGAAAACCTAGTTGGTTTTCTTTAAAGATGTCTGGACCTTGTCAAGGCTGGCAAAGAGTCCCACAAACTTATTAATATTTTTTATCAGTGAGTCTCCAAAGAGAAGGCCTTCAGCGGACGGGCCTGGCTCCTCAGTCGCTAAGTGAGTCAGCTGAGGGTCCAATCTCATCAGCACGGAGCAATGCCGTTAAGCCGACATGGCAGCATTGGCGTTGCCAAGAAGAAAAGTGGCCTTGAGGGCCCATCCTCTTAGCACCTCCGCGTCCACATATGTACCAGCGGACACCGCCTGTTCGGCCATGTTTAAAATTTTTGTCAGTGGTCCGATCAGATCGAGGAGTTTATCCTGATTTAAACGATCGATCTAACCCTTTACTAGGGTTTGTACCCTACTTAAGCAAGTACTTGACCAAAATAAGGTCCATCTCAGGGGTCACAGCCACTTTATTGGCGACTGATGGACGAGGACATTCTGACCTGAGCTTATTCCTGTTACCCCTTTCTAGGGGTCTTCTCAGCCATGCCTCAATATATCTGGCAACCAGAGGAATTGGGGTCCACTCTCCCGACCGCGGATGTTTTATATCCTCCGGGTCAAAGAAAGGGACCCCCATAGAATCCAAAATGGCATTGGCAGCCACACCTCCATCATGGGAAGAACCAGAAGGTTGAACCTCGTCTTCCTCACAATCCACATCATCTGCATCACTGAAGGCGGAATTGACAGAAATGTGAGAAGCCCTTTCGGATTCAGAATCCGAGTCATCCACGAAGGAATCGGGCTTATTCCGCTTAGCGGAATGATGAACCCGGCCATAATCTACGTCCTCCCGGGCGGAGGGTCTTGTGCCCGTAAACGGGGTGCTGCCCACAGGCAAGGGGTCAGCTGTAATCTTTAGGCTCTCTCCTGCCTTAGATGGTACTGCAGGAGAGGTCATTAAGGCATTACCATGATAACGTTTCCGGTCCGCCTTCCCGGATTTATGGGAGCTAGAGGTATGAGTCTGGTCCGAAGGACCTGCTAGTGGTACAGCCGGAGGGGCCGCCACGTCCATAGAAACAGACCCGGTTATGTTTTCATTAACCAAGGCCATAGCGGAAGCAAGGGCAGCGTGAACAGAACTGTGGACCAATTGCTGGATTTGATCAGTGGGCATGCGATCCTGGTCCTGGATAGTATTGGGGCCTTCTCCCAAGGTCAATTCCATTTTGCTTTCTGACATGGTAAAGCAGGTAAAACGAGGGCAAGCTAAATCAGGGGCTTTAATAATGCCAAGAAGTATCACAGGGCTGTGGAGAGGAAATAGAAATGCAATAAATACACAGTTTATTAACAGGGTAGAACACAATACAAATAGAGGAGTATACAGGGGGAAACAGTGTAAGATTCTGCAGAACCACTAGAGGGCGTCCACAGCCCTTGGACCATACAGGCTGACAGGGGATTGACAAACCCCCTGAAGCCCTATGCCGCAGCACAGTAACACTTGCCAGAACAGAATCCCTCCCTTCACTCTGCTAGTCTAGGTCTTACTGCGCCGAAACACTAGCAGGGCAGAGGGAGAAGGCCACAGATGCGCCGACGTGATCGCAGCGGCAAGGGGAGCGGAGCTGCGGTCCCGCCGTGAGTCTCACGATACCAGCCGCTCTCACGTGACCTACGCAGCGCGCGCTGGTAATCGGAGAAGGAGGCGGGCCGCACACTGAAGAAGAAGGGTGACATCACCTGTAATGGTGGAGACCCGCCGAGAACAGCTAAGCCAACAATAACAGAGAAAAAAAACGCTGCACAGGAAGGAAAAGGGGAAATGAAATGAAAGTGCAGCAAAACCAAAGCGGGGAACAGAGAGAGAGCACCGGGGTATGAAGTATCTACCCTGTTGCAAGGGAATAGAAACTAAAGAATATGTATGAGTATAAATATAGGAAATATATGAAAAGCACTATGAAGAAGTAGGGAAAAGGAGGGAATAGAGAGAGTTGTGAAAAACTCAAACACCTCCTCGCAGCAAAATGTATAAAACAATAACAGAGATGGAGAGTAGTACTTATCTGTCTATTGAGCAGAAAGATAGAGGAAGAGGTGGAGTCTACAGGAGCTTTTTTGCAGCAAGGTCGGATAGGATTGGAGGAGATGTTGGAAGAGGGGTGCGGTCAGGTTGCCTAGGTGAGTAAATATAAACACACTCAGTTCCTAAATACCGTAATCCCTAACAACATGAAGTCATACAAAACCGACTATTTCTGTGACAAATATTTCGTAGTTCATTATATCCCAGTACTGCACATATAGAGATATACAAGCATTTAAGTCCTAAGTACCGTAACCCCTAGCAACATATAATAGTACATAACAAATCTCTTCTATCCAATATATCCCAGTAGTGTACATATAGATATACAATAAAGCATTTAAGTCTTAAATACCCTAACCCCTAGCAAAATGTAATAATGCAAATTACTTCTATGACATGATTTCAATATCCAATATATCCCAGCAGTGTACATATAGAAATACAATCAAAATAATAATAAGCACACTCAATTCCTAAGTGCTGTGACCCCTAATAAATAATACGCACCCAACATATAAACCTTCATTACACAATACTTCTGTGCCACATATTTCTATGTACATTTCATTCCAATAGACATACAGGCACACTCAAATCTTGAATACCGTAACTCCTACCAACATATAATAATGTATAAAATTACTTCTGTAACATATATTTCTATGACCAATATATTCCAGTAGTGTTCATAAAAATATGATGTAAAAATAATAATAAGGATAGTCACACTCAATTCCTGTATGCCGTAACCCCTAGCAATGTGTAATCTAACATAACACATTATTTCTGTGACACATATTTCTGTCTATTGTATCCTAATAGTGCACATAATAATGTACAATAGGGTTGAAGACAAGCACACTAAATTCCTGAATACCGTACCCACTAACAACATAACATAACAAACTCCTCCTATGTCACATATTTCTATATCCATTTTATCCCAATAGTACACATATAGGTATAAATAAAGGTATACTTATTAATAAAAACGTCAAAGGTGCATAGGAAAAATGCATAATTGGCCCCCTTGCTGTATCTTAACAATCATCTCATTCCTATACCCTTCTTAGTATTATTCACCATATATACAAGTACCTATAACATATACCCATCACATGATAGCCGTCCATCACACTGCTCTTCAAATCACATTCATACTTCTTTCATAGCTCAGATCCCAGGTACCTTTCTCTGCGCTCTGGCGCATGAGTGATGTCATCATGCACCGAAGCAAAGACTGGAGGAGAAGAAACAAGAGAGGACATGCTGCTGACTACAGAAGCTAAGTGAGTATGTTAGTTTGTTTGTTTTTTTACCATTGTCAAGAGGGGTTTTGGGCTTCACTACTATTAGTACTTACTGCTGCTGCTCTTGCTGCTCCTACCTAACGGGGGCTGCTTCTACTGCTACCTAAAGGGGGCTTCTATGCTTCCTAAAGGGAGCTGCTGTTACTGCTAACTAAAGGGGGTTGCTGCTGATACTTAAAGGGGTTGATGCTGCTGATAGGGATGACCGTTATGTTTCTGATGACTGATAAATATATTAATACTAATATGCCATTGCTGATGGAAAAATATATTTGTTACCTTCCCCTTAACCCATCAACCAGCTTGCAATCTGCTTGTGACTACGATGGAGGCCTTGCCTTGACGTTGGCACGGCTGAGATAAGAAGTTAAAAGCTAAATATCTGACGGACAGAGAACTCTGGAATTTCCCCGTAGAGGAACTTCACCCAATAAATTAATGGACACTACATGTGATCATTTATATGGACGCAATAATCAAACAACCAATCAAAATGTAACATGCTGATTTTGACATAATAACTAAACCTCCTTCTTTGTCAAATGTAAAAACTAAATGTACTTCTTGGATTAAACAGAACTTCTTTGGGGCATCTGCAAGTATGCTGAGAAAGAGTTTATACCAACAGGCCTGTTTGGAGTATAATTCTTGTGTCGACACTTAGCAGTATATAACAGCACAGTCAATCACATTTGAAAGCCTCTCATCGAGCCATCCTTGACACTGCTATCTAAAGGGGGCTGCTCCTGCTGCTACCTAAAGGGGCTGCTGCTACCTAAAGTTGGCTGCTGCTCCTACCTAAAGGGGGCTGCTGCTGCTACCTAAAGGGGGTTGCTCCTGCTACCTAAAGGGTGTTGCTCCTGCTACTTAAAGGGGGTTCCTGTTGCTTCCTAAAGGCTGCTGCTGCTACCTAAAGGTGGCTGCTGCTGTTTCTACCTAAAGGGGACTGCTGCTACCTAAAGGGGGCTGCTGCTGCTACTACAACCTATAGGGGGCTGCTGCTACTACTGCTAAAAGCAGGCTGCTACCACTACTACTGCTTAAAGGGGCTGCTGCTACTACCTAATGGTGGCTACTACCACCTAAAGAGGCTGCTGCTTCTACTAGTACTACCTAAAGGGGGCTAATAATACTACCTAAAGGAGGACTACTATAACTACACTATAAGCGGGCGGCTGCTACAACTATATATGGAGTGATTGCACCTAACTAACTAATGGGGGTGTGTGGGCTACTTTCTCTTCCTCCAACCTCCAACCTCCATAATATTAAGATGACGGCCAGTTTATGATACTAGGTGCTCCTGTCTAGTGTTATTATCATTATTTTTGTTTTCTTTTGGACTCTTCTGACCAGTGATGTGGATAGAAAATCACTCATTCATATTTTCCGCCCAGAGTGGAGATTGGCCTGATGGTTGCAGCCAATCCCCTCTCTCAGATGAAAATATTCTATTTTCTTGAATATTCTATGTTCTATTCACATCACTGGCTGGCCCGGAGTATGGTGCAGAGATGCCAGCGCTGTATAGAGCTGCTTCACATCTCTGCAATAGATAGGATGATCGCATTGGGTGTCAGGAGTGACACCCGCTGTGATCTGTCTGTAACTGCAGGTACTACTGCTCCCAACATGGAGCACACTCTGCTCCATGCTGGGAGTTGTAGCACCTGCATTAATAGACAGATCGCAGCAAGTGTAACTTCTGACACCTGTTGTGATCTGTCTATTAATGCAGGTACCACAGCTCCCAGCATTGAGCAAAGTGTGCTCCATGTTAGGAGTAGTAGTAACTGCAGTTAAGGAAAGATGACAGAGGATGTCACTCCTGACACCCGCTGTGATCCTCCTGTATAATGTATAGATGCGGCCGGCCGCCCTTCTATGGTCCCCTGCACTGACGTATCTATACACCTGTTAATATTTCCCACAGAGAGTTGTGATTGGCTGAAATCATCTGGCCAATCACAGCTCTATGCGGGAAATATGAATAGGTGTATATATACGGCAGTGCAGGGGACCATAGAAGAGCAGCCGGCCGCATCTATACATTATACAGGAGGATCGCAACGGAACCTGGGGCGTTCTGTCAATTAGTACAGGTACTACTACTCCCATCATGTAACAGTGTGTCCCATGCTGGGAGTAGTAGCACTACCTAAAAAAAAGTGAAACACACACACTACATTTTTATTATTGTCAGCTACATTTTTAGTGCCCTGCCCGCCCACATAAATTGATCCCTGTTTAAAAATGAATGCAAATTTCGTTACCAAAAAAGATACGTTTCGTGAAATACAGTTTTTTCCATCACTACTGTATCTTTTTTATTATTATTTTTAAAACAAAATTTTATTAAAAAGGTATCTCCGTCACTTTTTTTTGGATCGCTAAAGTCCAAAAAAAGAATAAAAAATGCCTGAAAAAACGCCAAAGTTAAAACCCACATGGCATTTTTCTTGGTGTTTTTTTTTACTCCCATAGACTTTTATGGGAGAAAAACATGATTTCAGTGAAAAAAAAGTCATAGACTCAACATGCTGCAACTTTGCAAAAACGCCAAGGAGCTGAAAACCGCCCCCCAAAAAAAGAGTGAAAAAACGCCAAAAGGATGAAAAATAACCACCAAACTGATAAACGCAAAGTGGAAAAAGAATTTAGCGATTTCTCATTGATTTACAGCTAACATCTGGCCACAGCTTTTTTTGGCCGAAAAAACGCCATGTGGCAGAATTGACATTTTTCTTGAAAATTGAATGGTGAAGTGGAATCCTAGCCTTATTTATTTTTCCCGCAGAGAGCTGTGATTTACCGGATGGTTACAGCCACTCACAGCTCTCTGCGGAAAATATGAATTTTCTTTACATTTTTTAGGTAGTACTTCTACTCCCAGCAAGGAACAGACTGTTCCATGATGAGAGCTGTAGTACCTGTACTAATAGACAGATCACAGCAGGTATCACTCCTGACACCCGATACGATCGTCCTATCTATTGCAGAGATAGATCGGCTTTCTTCTGCGCCCGCATCACTGCACTATACTCCGGCCAGCCAGTGATGTGAATAGAATTCACATCACTTATGCATATTTCCCGCAGAGAGCTGTGATTGGCTGGAACCAACTGGCCAATCACAGCTCTCTGCGGGAAATATGAATAATAGGTATATATGCGGCATATACTCATACTACAGTGGGACCAGAGAAGAGTGGCCGGCCGTCCGCATCTATACATTATAAAGGACGATCGCATCGGGTGTCAGAAGTGACACTCACTGCAATCCCAGCAAGGACCAGAGTGTGCTCCATGTTGCTGGCAGTAGTACCTGCAGTTAAGGACAGATCACAGCAAGTGTCACTTCTGACACTTGCAGAGATCCGAGTGCAGGAGAAAGCTCGCATCTATACATTATGCAGGATGATCACAGCAGGTGTCAGGAGTGACACCGGGTCGATCTGTCTATTAGCAAAAGTGAAACACACACACTTTATTGAACACATTATTAAAATACATAACTAATAAAAATTTGCCAATAATTTATTTGGATCAAATCGTTTTTTTCTTTATTTGGCTAATCGGTCGAATTGAATTTTTAAAAAATTCACTTATCTCTACCGATAGCAACCAATCAGATCACTTCTTTTATTTTTCAGAGTCCTTGTCAAAAATTAAAGAAGCCATCTGAATGGTTGTTATGGGAAACTCAGCAACTACTGTATACCAGGTTTTGCTAAATCTCCCCCTAAGCACCAAGCAGGGTTGTGTGACCTTATCAGATCTTATATATCAATACATTATTCTTAACAAAGATCAATATAATAGAGAGTATTATGTATAGAAAAATTGGATTCGGCCGATTCGCCGAATTTTCCGAAAAACGTTGGTTTGGTCCGAATTTATTCACAACAAATCTGTATTAAAAACAGCTATTTCTGGCCTAAGTAGGGGTGTAGAACACTTTGCCTTGCTGTAACATGCAAAGGGTGTGTGCTGGGTTAGTGAAATAATACTGTTATTCAATATGACATGCAAATTAGAGGTGTCGCTATTAGAATCACTGTCGCAGAGCAGCAAAATGACAGAGCCTGGAGGTGGCATCAGTATGAGGAGACCATATAGTGGCTGAATGACACAGCGTGGAGGTGGCGGCAGCATGAGGAGACCATATAGTGCCTGAATGACACAGTGTGGAGGTGGCGGCAGCATGAGGAGACCATATAGTGTCTGAATGACACAGCTTGGAGGTGGCGGAAGCATGAGGAGACCATATAGTGGCTGAATGACACAGCCTGGAGGTGGCAGAAGCATGAGGAGACCATATAGTTGCAGAATGAGACAGCCTGGAGGTGGCTGCAGCATGAGGAGAACATATGGTGGCAGAATGAGACAGCATGGAGCTGGCATCAGCATGAGGAGAACATATGGTGGTAGTATGAGACAGCCTGGAACTGGCATCAGTATGAGGAGAACATATGCTGACAGTATGAGACAGCCTGGAGTTGGCATCAGCTTGAGGAGAACATATGGTGGCAGAATGAGACAGCCTGGAGGTCGCATCAGCAGCATCAGGAGTCCTGAAAGTGACCCGGTGACATAGTGAGGTGGTGGGTGGCAATACCACACAGAAACCTGTGTGGTATTGCCACCCACTGCCCCACACAAAAACCTTTCCCTATTTCCACCTGCAAACACTGCCATTTCCCAGGGTTTTTAGGTGGAAATAGGTAGAGGTTCTTGTGTGGGGCCAACACTTTCCTCTAAAAGGTGGAAGGGAACAATGTATTGTCCACACAGGAAACTCTCCCTATTTCCACCTAAAAACCCTGTGAAATGTTGGTAGATGGAAATAGCTAGAGGCTTCTGTGTAGGGAAAGGGGAATTAATAATGCTAGAGTAGGGCCTTGCAGGGAAAGTTTTTACTCCCACCGGTTACAATGGACTATACGTTGTCCCCTTCTACCTTTTAGAGGTCTTTGCATCACATCAATACTTGCTGGTGTAGGTGGCACATGGTGTTTTTTTTGCACACCTTTCTTTTTTTGTTCGTTTAAAAAAAAATGTGGGTACATATATTTTATCCTAAGAAAAGTTAAGTTTTAGCTAATGCATATTCTCAATACTTACTTGTGGTCTGATGCGGAGGAATGTCTGTAACTGTGGAGCAGCAAATAAATATGTTTTGCACTATCCATATTTGTGAAGTGTTGATGTGGCACCATGGTCAATGTACTCTGATGCATCAGGCATTGATGGGTGGAAATCCTGGCTGATCCATGCCTGATTCATCTTCACAAAGGTCAGTCCCTCCACATTTTTTGTCTATAGACGAGTTCTCCTTTGGGTTACTATGGCCCCCGCCGCACTGAACACCCACTTTGATGGCACACTACTGGTTGCGGCTACAAATCAAGTTTGGCTGAACAGAAGTCCAGCAGATCTTCAAGGTGTGTTGGCATGGTCATCTCAAGGTATGCCACCACCTGCTGGTTCAGTTCCTGCTCCAGGTCTACCTGCTGCTGATGAGTTGCTTCACTATGCGGGTGAGTAAAGCTACTCATCAGCGACTGTAGACTCAGGCTGCTGCTGATGGAGCTGGTACTGCTTCTGCCACCCCACCCCTCCCCAGAAGACATAGCAGTGGAAGGTGAGCACAGAGTGCCCCCCCCCCGACTCAGACCTGCGAGAGGATGGACAATGGCGCAGATAGGCATTGGCCAACTGACTACGTAGGATGTCTCTGTAGTAGGTCAGTTTGTCCTTCCTCTCAGTGGGTGTAAAAACTTCCCCCATTTTGAGCCAGTAGTGAGGGTCCAATAAGGTGGAGAGCCAGAAGTCATCCCGCTGCCGAATGGTGACAATTTAGCAGCCACTACACAAGCAAGTGAGCATGCATCGTGCCCTTTGTGCAAGTGACTCAGAGGACTCCCTGCCTCCATCTCCACTGCATACTGCCACGGTGCGTCTGGGTCCTCTGTTTCACCTTACTCATAACCCTCTAGCTCCTCTGGCTGCTCCTGCACCTTCTCTACTGTCAGATGACTAGAAAAACTGCCCATCTCACAAAACCTAAACTGTGCTCCACTGTGCCCCTACTCCTCCTCCTCCTCCAGTTCAGCCCCCAGAGGGCTCATGTGGCTGTGAGATGTAGGCACTACATCTCCAGTGCCCTGACCAGCCATCGTTTCCAACATGTGTTGTAGTAAATGAAGCAGTGGAATGGCGTTGTTCATCCTGTAATCCTGGCTACTGACTAATAAGGTGGCTACCTCAGAGGGCCTGAGCAAACAGCAGTTTTCAAGTATGAGCTGCCACTGTTTGACATTGAAGTTATACAGGGGAGTACCCCTTATCCGCTTGGATCATCAAGAAATCAGTGATGGTTTTTCTCTGTTCGCATAGGCGGTCCAACATATGGAGAGTGGAATTCCAACGGGTGGAAACGTATCAAATCAGACTATGCTGGGGTATGCCGTTCTGACACTGCAGCTCAAGGAGGGTGTGCTTTGCGGTGTACGAGTGGCTGAAGTGCATGCAAAGTTTCCATTCCATTGTTTGGATGTCTTTCAGATGGGGAAACACTTCAGGATCTGCTTGACAACCAGATTGAGCATGTGTGCCATGCAGGGAGCATGGCTCAGGCTTCATTGTCGCAGCGCAGACAAGATGTTCTTCCCGATGTCTGTCACAATGGTTCCCATTTCCAGTTTTCGTGGAGTAAGCCATGATTCGATTTCTTGATGAATGACTTTTAGCAGTTCCTCCCCTGTGTGACTCCGTTTGCCAAGGCAAACCATGTGAAGAACAGCGTGACACCGCCATGCCCTGCACACATGGTATGTATGCTGGAGGGGCACTGAGACTTGTCTGTGCAGTGTAGGCTGAGGGCACAGTGGAGGATGAGGAGTCACAGGACCAATGGCCTGAGAGCATGGAGGTGGAAGCGGCGTTACCTGTCCAAGTTGCTGTTGTGGCTGTGCAGGAACCACATTCACCCAGTGGGCAGTAAAGGACATGTATTGTCCCTGCCCGTAGTTACAGCTCCACACGTCGGCGCTGCCGTGCACTTTTGAACACACCGACAGGCTCCAGGACTGGCCCACCTTCTGTTCCACAAAATTGTGCAGGGCTAGTACTGCCTTCTTCACAGGAAGAAATGACGGCCTGGGACTCTCCACCTCAGCTCGGCACAAGCCATCAGTTCTCTGAAAGGTGCAGAGTCCACCACTTGAAAAGGGAGGGACTGCAACACCAGAAACTTGGACAGAAGCACATTCAGCTTCTGCGCCATTGAATGAGTGGGCACATACTATTGTATGGACCACCACATCATAGCCACGGTTCTCCCAAACCGGTTTATGGTGATGCTGCATATGTTGACTCAAGGCCGTGGTGCCAACATTGGGACCCTTGCCACATCTTGCATGTGGCCATGTTAAACTCCTCCGGATGCTTGATGAATAACTGCCATACCGCCGACTAGCTAATTTTCTCACCAACAGCCCGCACTGATTGACTGCTACTGCCGCCGATTCCAGGAACCCCTGTTCCACTACCTCCCAGGAAGGTAGGCGGCCACAAAGCAGGTGGTCTACCCTCATGGGCAACCTGCAACCCTATTCTCCTGATGATGATAAAGCCCTTTCTGCACCCGGCTTCCAAGTGCGATCGGCTTCATCATTATCATCATCGAGTTGTGTCTGCATGTCACTGATGCCCTCCTCAGGTTCCTTAACAGTGTCTGCTTCAGGAGCCTGAATGCTTGCAACACCACCTCCCATGCCACTCTCCTCATCACTACTTGCCCGCCTAGCAGAAGAAGCGGTGGATGTCTCCTCCACTTCTTGGCTGGGCAGTAGCTGCTGACTGTCCTCTAGTAGATCGTCCTCACTAAATAGTGGAGCTGAACCCACAGCATAAGATACTTCTGTGGGGGAGGGTTATGCCTGAGGAACCCACCGACTATTGACTGGGGGTTTCAGATGTCACTTGTGATGAAGTGGATGACTGTGTTAACCATAGTCTGCTGCGACCTCTGCCAGATGAATTTAGGCCTCTGTCACTCCTCTGTGCACATCCTGGCACTTCTCTGCCTGACATACTTAGTGCGTATATGAGGGGAGTACACTGCGCTCCACTACACTTAAAACAGTATTTGTCTACAACATCAGCAGGTTTGTACTTTTGGCTGACCTTTCACAGTATCTAGGCCCTTAAGACTTTAACACGAACAAAATGGTAAATAACCTAGATGTACGTAGTGAATCACTGCTGTAATGTACCCAAAATTGCACTTTCTCTCTCTATCTCACTCCCTTCACTATCAGTGTTTCTAGCCTGGATTTGGGCTTGGGGTGAATTGCTGCTGTAAAATAGCATTTCTGTGCTACACACTGCTCTCTGTCACTTTTTCTCTGTAATAGAACACTGATGTGAGTGGCTGCCAGATGGCTGCAGATTATATAGGGCTCCAACATCACTGGGGTGGCTGGCTGCTGATAGGCTGCATGCTGCATGTACCATATTTATCGGGGTATACCACGCACCGGCCTATAACACGCACCCTCATTTTACCAAGGATATTTGGGTAAAAAAAGTTTTTTACCCAAATATCCTTGGTAAAATGAGGGTGCGTGTGTGTGTGTGTGTGTATACCCCGATACTCTGTTTCTTACCCCGCAGAAGCCCCCAGGAAAGGCAGGGGGAGAGAGGCCGTCGCTGCCCGCTTCTCTCCCCCTGCCTTTCCTGGGGTCTAGAGTCCTGCTGCCCCTTCTCTCTCCCTATCTATCGGTGTCGCTGCCCCATTGCCGGCGCCGACAGACAGGGGGAGAGAAGGGGCAGCCTCCCCAATCCCCAGTTGTATAATTACCTGTTGCCGGGGTCGGGTCCGCGCTGCTTCAGGCCTCTGGTGTGGCGTCCCCTGCGTCGTTCCTATGCGCTGCGAGACGCAATGACGAGTGACGCTTCTCTCCCCCCTGCTATCGGCGCCGGCAATGGGGCAGCGGCACCGATAGCCAGGGGGAGAGAAGGGGCAGCGGCACCGATAGCCAGGGGGAGAGAAGGGGCAGCAGCACCGATAGACAGGGGGAGAGAGGCGGTGGCAGCAGGGACCTCAGGACAGGCAGGGGCAGAGAAGCCGGCAGCGGTGGCGGTCTCTGCACCTGAAAAAGGCGCTGCAGTTCATTGATTTAAAGCGCCCGCTTTAAATCATTGAACTGCAGCGGCTTATCGGCGTATAACACGCAGGTAGACTTTAGGCTAAAAATTTTAGCCTAAAAAATGCGTGTTATACGCCGATAAATACAGTAATTCAGGGTCATCCCGCGACCCTTGTTCCCGCCTTTCCAGGATTCCTTGCCCCATGTCCTCACATGTGGATCTGCCATTTTTGATGCCCCGGAGCCGGGACTGCACTAAATGGACTTTAATGAAGCGATTCTCATGATCAAATCGTGGCAATATTCACATTTGTTGCAAATGAAATTTTTCCGGAAATTCGGAACGAATTCGGATTCATCATAATCGATTCGCTCATGCCTAATTTCATACCATTAGGACATGCCAAACAAGCTTGTCTTCTCATGTTGGATTTTATTTCACATTTGGCAACAGCTGGAGACACCACTGCTGTCCTTGTATTTTCTAACAACCAGCTGGAGAGAGTATTCATATATTTGGGTTGCTCTGTGAGCCAAATCGCCCTAGACTGTCGCTTACCTAATGAACTGGAGAGCGCAAAGTAAGAGACCCAAGGTTTGAGACCAGGGAGCAGTGACAATCCTAGCCACAATGGCCTAGGCTAGTGTTTCCCAACCAGTGTGCCTCCAGCTGTTGCAAAACTACAACTTTCAGCATGCTTTGGCTTTCAGGGCATGCTGGGAGTTGTAGTTTTGCAACAGCTGGAGGCACACTGGTTGAGAAACCCTGGCCTAGGTGTTTAAAACTTTGCAGGTAGACAGCTTGGTAATGGTGTTGAGCGGCATAGGCCATATTCGAATTCGCGATATTTTGCGAATATATGGACGAATATTCGTCATATATTCGCTAAATTCACATATTCGTAATATTCGCGGTATATTTGCAAATGCGAAAATTTGCATATGCAAAAATTAGCATCTCGGAAAATTAGCATATAAAAAATTTGCATATGTGAAAATTCGAATATGTGAAAATCTGCATATGCTAATTTTTGCATATGTGAAAATTTGCACGCCAGTCTAACACAGTAGTATTGGAGCCTTCTTTACACCACACAAGCTGGAAGCAGAGATGGATGATCATTGTGATGTGTACTGTGAAAAAAAAAAACTAAATAAAAAAAAAAAGAAGAATATTCATAATTGCGAATATAGTGCTATATTCGCGAATATTCACATTGTGAATATTCGCGAGCAACACCACCTTGTAACAGGTAAGCTGCGTTTGGTCAGATGGTTGGTGCATGTGCCGTAACAGACAGACGTGACAGCTCTCTGTTATTCCAACTTGGAGCATGGCAGGTTGTTATGTTATTGAACAATTGGCGATTAAGCAGGGCCAACTCTGTCTGAGGATAAATAGGCAGAAAAGGACCTGCTACATACAAAAAGTAAAAAAAATAGGACAGGCAGAAACACTTTTTAACATTAAATGGGTATTCTCATAATTTTTTATTTTTTTTTATTAAATAGATTATGTAAAAAAAAATAATGTTTCTAATATATTTTATTTTACAAAAATCATGTTATGTGTGTTTTTTTTATGATTGTAAACCTGGCCACTAGGTGTCACCCTATATGGCTCAGGATTACTTCCCCCCCCCCCCCCCCCCCTGACTTTCAGCACGTTCGGACCAACACTGGCCGGGCAGCGTGGCCCAGCGTGGTCCGAAACGCGCGTTCACATGAATGAGGAGAGGGAGATGCAAGACGGGCGGGGATACTTAAATTCCGTGCGCCGCGCACGCATGAGCACTGTGCTCGCTCTCTGTCTGTTTCCTATACAGGCAGAGAGTGAGTACAGCGCTCGTGCGCGCGGCGCGCAAAATTTTAATGTCCCCACCCCCTGCATCTCCCTCTCCTCATTCATTGCAGCAAGCGATTTGCAGGAAAGAGAGAGGAGACGGGCGGAAGCGAGCCCCGGACAGTCTTCAGGACCGCCCACTTCCTGCCCTCACCAGAGAGCTCCTGCAGCCGTTCTTCTAAAGGTATTTTTATGGGGATTTGGGCAGAAATACAGACAGGGATAGATGTAGTTAGTGTCAGGGACAGATGGGGAGAGGGAATAGGGAAATTTAATTTAGTGATAGCTACTCTTTAAACACTTACAAGTAGGGCAACCTCCTATGACAGCACCTTCTGTACGAAGCACACAGGTCTCCGGAGCACAGGCAACTCAGTCTGAGGGAAAACAAAAGTAAACTTCCAATTTGGCAGCTCACAGCTGTTTGTGAGGTGAAATATAATTTGTGCCATATTTATTAAAGTCTTTGTGCCTTTTTGATAAATTTGGCACACAACAGCAAAAACCCCTACAAAATATATCCACACAAAAAAGTACTTAGCACAGAAAATCAATAATAAATCTCCCCCAATAGGATTCTGCTGTCCCATTCACACAGCAGAATTACTGCTGCAGGAATTTCCTTGAAGTGAATTGGCTATAAATTAATGCAGAATTTTTATGCAGAATTCCATGCAGAAATAAGTGCAGAAATTCTGCCGTTTGAAACCGTCCTAATGGTTTATTCCCATGGGATTTATTTCATTTGGTCAGCAGAAAATGTGCATTAGTGGCAGATTTGCTGATTTTCCACGGACCCATTTATGTCAATGGCAGTAAAATCTGCTGCAGATTTCACAGGAAATCCGCCCATGTGAACGGATCCTAATGCTAAGTTTCTACTTGTTTTTTTTGGGGGGGGGGGAAAATGGCAAGAAAATGTCAATTCTGCCACATGGCGTTTTTTTGGCCATAAAACGCTGCAGCCAGATGTTAGCTGTAAATCAATGAGAAATCGCAAAAATCTAATTCCACTTGGCGTTTTTCACTTTGGTGTTTTTTTTTTATATCCTTTTGGCATTTTTTCACTCTCTTTTGGCGTTTCTCAGCTCCTTGGCAGTTTTCCAAAATCGCAGCATGTTGAGCCACTGGCGATTTTTTTTTGTCAAAATCGTGGCGGTTTTCTCCCATAGAAGTCTGGCGTTTTTGCAGGCTTTAGCGACTTTAGACTTTAGCGATCCAAAAAAGTGATGGAGATACCTTTTTTAATAATTTAATTTTCGTAGGGTATCATTAAAAAATAAAAAAGATACAGTAGTGAAGGAAAAAATTGTATCTAACGAAATGTATCTTTTTATAACAACATTTTCATAAATTTTTAAACAGGGATCAATTTATGTGGGCGGGTGGGGGACCTAAAAATTTAGCGGACAATAATAAAAATGTATGTGTGTGTGTGTTTTTCACTTTTTTTCTTTATGTTTACATTTTTTTAGGTAGTACTACTACTCCCAGCATGGAACACACTGTTCCATGATGGGAGTAGTAGTACCTGTATTAATAGACAGATTGCCCGTTGTGATCCCCTGTATAAAGTATACATGCGGCCAGCCGCTCTTCTTTGGTCCCCTGCACTGCCGTATATATACACCTATTCATATTTCCCGCAGAGAGCTGTGATTGAACAGATGGTTCCAGCCAATCACAGCTCTCTATGGGAAATATGAATAGGTGTATATATATGTCAGTGCAGGGGACCATAGAAGAGTGGCCGCATCTATACATTATACAGGAGGATCACAGTGGGTTTCAGGAGTGACATCCGCTGTGATCTTTCCTTAACTGCAGGTACTACTCCCAACATGGAGCACACTCTGCTCCATGCTGGGAGCTGTAGTACCTGCATTAATAGACAGATCGCAACATGTGTCAGAAATTACACTCGCTGCGATCTGTCTATTAATGCAGGTGCTACAGCTCCCAGCATGGAGCAGAGTGTGCTCCACGTTGGGAGTAGTAGAACCTGCAGGTAAGAACAGATCACAGCGGGTATCACTACTGACACCCGATGCGATCATCCTATCTATTGCAGAGATGGAGCAGCTTTCTCCTGCGCTCGCATCTCTGCAATATACTCCGGCCGGCAACTCACTCATTCATATTTCCCTTACAGAGCTGTGATTGGCTGCAACCATCTGGTCAATCACCACTCTGGGTGGAAAATATGAATGAGCAATGTTTTATTCACATTACTGGCCGGAGTACAGCAGAGCGCTGTATAGAGCCGCATCTCTGCTATATTATGGACGATCGCATCGGGTGTCAGGACTGACACCCGGGGCAATATGTCTATTAGTACAGGTTCTACTACTCCCATCATGAAACAGTCTGTTCCATGCTGGGAGTAGTAGTACTACCTAAAAAAAGGTTAAAAAAAATAGAGAGAAAAAGTGAAACACACACTCTTTATTAACAATTAATCAAAATTGTGTTGTAAAATATATAAAGTTTGTTAAATAAACATTTTTCCATCACTACTGCATCCTTTTCTTCTTTTTTGGTACCCAACAAATTTTGGGTACCAAAAGAAACTGCCAAGGTGCAATTTCCACACAAATGAAAAAACGCCAGACGCACGACATTGCACTGGCGTTTTTTCAGGCGTTTTTTTCAACCCAAAAAACACAGGACAAGAAAGCAAGTAGAATCTTAGCCTTAAGGAGTTTTCTCTTGGTTTGATCACATCATGCGTAATGGCTGCTGCATTCCTATGCACCTGGGAGGTTCATCATGGGAAATTCATCTTTAGAGCAGTGAACTGTTACTTTTTTCTTTTTATATTCAGATGTCAATAAACAGAAATGTGAAAACACAGCTTTGAATCATGGACATTCCATTTGTTTAGTCTCCATTGGGCACCATGTCAATCCTAGTGTGTTATGGCACAACTGGCATTATAAAACTAACTCAAGCCATCTGATAAAATCTACTCCACACACCTTCATTTTCTTTTATTCTTTTGACCTGCAATAGATTTCTAGAATTAATCTGAAAACAAAGACCATTATCAGACCTGTTAAGCCCATTGCACATCTCTCTATGAACAGATGTCAGATTTGTGGCACCGAATTCTGAAGAAGTTGTCATTGCTTAAAATGAGATACCATTTGACAATACTGTACATTGTGTTTTCTTGGTCAGGTTAAGGAAACATACACCTTTGGCAGCTTGTTAAATTGCCTGAGGAGAGCTCAGAGACTTAACCCCTTATACCCATTTCTGAACATTTTCACAAGACACTTATCCTATTTGTTGAATGCAGTGCTGGTAACCTGTCAACATTCTCTGTAAGCTTAAATCTGTGGATGCTTAGATCTAACGTCAGTGTTCCTTGTTGCTTCTCAGTGTTCTCTAGCCCTCCTCTCCATAGATAATTCTTTATAGTTATACACCTTTTTCTTCTCCAGATACTGGGTATATTATTTTGTCCTTGATGTCCTAATGGTTATCTTGCCAAATGCTTCATCTGTTTGGACCTAATGTCATCTATCTTCAGTACAACCATTCATTTTGGCATGTTTTGATTGTACTTCTATGTTACTGCTAAACATAATATATTAATTTTAATTCTATGAGACCTAATTCTATAAAAAAATAAAAAAAATAAAAAAGACTACATACATGTTTATGGCTTGTTTTAGATTACAATATCCCGAAGCAATGGGTAAGAGAACAGGAGGCTCCTTTAGCACAGAATGGGCCAAGATCAGAGACAAAAACTGCTTGTTCAATTTTGTTTTTTCATTTCAGTCTTAAAGATTTTTATTGTAAAACTTATTGCATAACACTTAATTGTTTAAAATTGTAAGATGTTGAGTCATGTAAACAGAAACATAAATAGTCACTGATTAACCCCTTAAGGACTGAGCCCTTTTTCACCTTAAGGACTCAGCCATTTTTTGCAATTCTGACCACTGTCACTTTAAACATTAATAACTCTGGAATGCTTTTAGTTATCAATCTGATTCCGAGATTGTTTTTTCGTGACATATTCTACTTTAACATAGTGGTAAAATTTTGTGGTAACTTGCATCCTTTCTTGGTGAAAAATCCCAAAATTTGATGAAAAATTTGAAAATTTTGCATTTTTCTAACTTTGAAGCTCTCTGCTTGTAAGGAAAATGGATATTCAAAATATTTTTTTTTATTCACATATACAATATGTCTACTTTATGTTTGCATCATAAAATTTACGTGTTTTTACTTTTGGAAGACACCAGAGGGCTTCAAAGTTTTAAGCAATTTTCCAATTTTTCACAACATTTTTAAACTCTCTTTTTTTCAGGGACCAGTTCAGGTTTGAAGTGGATTTGAAGGGTCTTCATATTAGAAATACCCCATAAAAGACCCCAATATAATAACTGCACCCCCCAAAGTATTCAAAATGACATTCAGTCAGCGTTTTAAACCTTTAGGTGTTTCACAGGAATAGCGGCAAAGTGAAGGAGAAAATTCACAATCTTCATTTTTTACACTCGCATGTTTTTGTAGACCCAATTTTAGAATTTTTGCAAGGGGTAAAAACGAGAAAATTTTTACTTGTATTTGAAACCCAATTTCTCTCGAGTAAGCACATACCTCATATGTCTATGTTAATTGTTCGGCGGGCGCAGTAGAGGGCTCAGAAGGGAAGGAGCGACAAATGGTTTTTGGGGGGCATGTCACATTTAGGAAGCCCCTATGGTGCCAGAACAGCAAAAAAAAACACATGGCATACCATTTTGGAAACTAGACCCCTCGGGGAACATAACAAGGGGTAAAGTAAACCTTAATACCCCACAGGTGATTCACAACTTTTGCATATGTAAAAAAAAAATTTTACCTAAAATGCTTGGTTTCCCAAAAAATTTTCATTTTTACAAAGGGTTAAAGCAGAAAATACCCCCCAAAATTTGAAGCCCAATTTCTCCCGATTCAGAAAACACCCCATATGGGGGTGAAAAGTGCTCTGCTGGCGCACTACAGGTCTCAGAAGAGAAGGAGTCACATTTGGCTTTTTGAAAGCAAATTTTGCTCTGGGGGCATGCCGCATTTAGGAAGCCCCTATGGTGCCAGGACAGCAAAAAAAAAACACATGGCATACCATTTTAGAAACTAGACCCCTCGGGGAACGTAACAAGGGGTTAAGTGAACCTTAATACCCCACAGGTGTTTCACGACTTTTGCATATGTAAAAAAAAAAAAAAATTTTTTACCTAAAATGCCTCTTTTCCCAAAAATTTTACATTTTTAAAAAGGGTAAAAGCAGAAAATACCCCCCAAAATTTGTAACACAATTTCTCCCGAGTACGGCGATACCCCATATGTGACCCTAAACTGTTGCCTTGAAATACGACAGGGCTCCAAAGTGAGAGCGCCATGCGCATTTGAGGCCTAAATTAGGGGCTTGCATAGGGGTGGATATAGGGGTATTCTACGCCAGTGATTCCCAAACAGGGTGCCTCCAGCTGTTGTAAAACTCCCAGCATGCCTAGACTGTCAGTGGCTATCTGGCAATACTGGGAGTAGTTGTTTTGCAACAGCTGGAGGCTCCGTTTTGGAAACAGTGGCGTACCAGACGTTTTTCATTTTTATTGGGGAGGGGGGCTGTGTAGGGGAATGTGTATATGTAGTGATTTTTACTTTTTATTTTATTGTGTGTTAGTGTAGTGTAGTGTTTTTAGGGTACACTCACACGGGCGGGGGTTCACAGTAGTTTCACGCTGCAGTTTGAGCCGCAGCTCAAACTTGCAGCCGGATACTTACTGTAATCCTCCGCCCATGTGAGTGTACCCTGTACGTTCACATTGGGGAGGGGGGGGGGGACATCCAGCTGTTGCAAAACTACAACTCCCAGCATGTACGGTCTATCAGTGCATGCTGGGAGTTGTAGTTTTGCAACCGCTGGAGGCTCCGTTTTGGAAACAGTGGCTTACCAGACGTTTTTCATTTTTATTGGGGAGGGGAGGGGGGTTGTATAGGGGTATGTGTATACGTAGTGTTTTTTACTTTTTATTGTGTGTTAGTGTAGTGTTTTTAGGGTACAGTCGCACGGGCGGGGGGTTCACAGTAATTTCTCGCTGGCAGTTTCAGCTGCGGCAGAAAATTTGCCGCAGCTCAAACTTGCAGCCGGATACTTACTGTAATCCTCCGCCCATGTGAGTGTACCCTGTACGTTCACATTGGGGGGGGGGGAACATCCAGCTGTTGCAAAACTACAACTCCCAGCATGTACGGTCTATCAGTGCATGCTGGGAGTTGTAGTTTTGCAACAGCTGGAGGCACACTGGTTGTGAAACACAGAGTTTGGTAACAAACTCAGTGTTTTGCAACCAGTGTGCCTTCAGCTGTTGCAAAAGCTACAACCCCCAGCATGTACGGACAGCGGAAGGGCATGCTGGGTCTTGTAGTTATGCAACAGCTGGAGGCATACTACTTTGGCTGGGGATGCTGGGGACTGTAGTTATGCAACAGCTGGAGACACACTGGTTTGCTACATAACTCAGTGTGCCTTCAGCTGTTGCAAAACTACAACTCCCAGCAGTCACCGACAGCCAACGAGCATGCTGGGAGTTGTAGTTATGCAACCAGCAGATGTACTACTACAACTCCTAGCATGCACTTTAGCTGTTGGTGCAAGCTGGGAGTTGTAGTTACACAACAGCGGAAGGTACACTTTTCCATAGAAAAAATGTGCCTCCAGCTGTTGCAAAACTACAAGTCCCAGCATGCCCATAAGGGCATGCTGGGAGTTGTGGTGGTCTGCCTCCTGCTGTTGCATAACTACAGCTCCCAGCATGCCCTTTTTGCAGGAGGCTGTCACTCACCTCCAACGATCCAGCCGCATGAGGTCAGTCCCTCTTCGTTGCCGCCGCGGCCGCTGCTCCTGGGGCCCCGATCCCAACATTGACGCCGGGGATCGGGGTCCCCAGCACCTGGGGTGCATGTCCTGCACCCGCTCACGTCCTCCGGAAGAGGGGCGGAGCGGGTTGCGGGAGTGACACCCGCAGCAGGCGCCCTGATTGGTCGGCCGGTAATCCGGCCGACGAATCAGGGCGATTGTGAGGTGGCACCAGTGCCACCTCACCCCTGCAGGCTCTGGCTGTTCGGGGCCGTCTCTGACGGCCCCAATCAGCCAGTAATTCCGGGTCATCGGGTCACTGGAGACCCGATTGACCCGGAATCTGCCGCAGATCGCTGGACTGAATTGTCCAGCGATCTGCGGCCATCGCCGACATGGGGGGGCATAATGACCCCCCTGGGCGATATGCCCCGATGCCTGCTGAACGATTTCAGCAGGCATCGGGCACCAGCGCCCCTCCGGCTAGCGGCGGGGGGCCGGGATTTGACAGGACGTACTCAAACGTCCTGAGTCCTTAAGGACTCGGAAAACGGGCCGTTTGGGTACGTCCTGCATCCTTAAGGGGTTAAGACATACATATAAAACACATTTATCCTAAATCCCTTTCATCTTGGTTCTATTGTTTGTGATTTCAGAACTTTAAGATACATATATACAGTACAGACCAAAAGTTTGGACACACCTTCTCATTCAGAGTTTTCTTTCTATTCATGACTATGAAAATTGTAGATTCACACTGAAGGCATCAAAACTATGAATTAACACATGTGGAATTATATACATAACAAAAAAGTGTGAAAATATGTCATATTCTAGGTTCTTTAAAGTAGCCACCTTTTGCTTTGATTACTGCTTTGTACACTCATTCTCTTGATGAGCTTCAAGAGGTAGTCACCTGAATTGGTCTTCCAACAGTCTTGAAGGAGTTCCCAGAGATGCTTAGCACTTGTTGGCCGTTTTTGCCTTCACTCTGCGGTCCAGCTCACCCCAAACCATCTTCATTGGGTTCAGGTCCGGTGACTGTGGAGGCCAGGTCATCTGGCGCAGCACCCCATCACTCTCCTTCTTGGTGAAATAGCCCTTACACAGCCTGGAGATGTGTTTGGGGTCATTGTCCTGTTGAAAAATAAATGATGGTTCAACTAAACACAAACTATATGGAATAGCATGCCACTGCAAGATGCTGTGGTAGCCATGCTGGTTCAGTATGCCTTCAATTTTGAATAAATCCCCAACAGTGTCACCAGCAAAGCACCCCCACACCCTCACACCTCCTCCTCCACGCCAGCACACCTGTGAAGTGAAAACCATTTCAGGTGACTACCCCTTGAATCTCAACAAGAGAATGACAAGAGTGTGCACAGCAGTAATCAAAGCAAAAGGTGGCTACTTTGAAGAACCTAGAATTTGACATATTTTCAGTTGTTTCACACTTTTTTGTTATGTATATAATTCATAGTTTTAATGCCTTCAATGTGAATCGACAATTTTCATAGTCATCAAAATAAAGAAAACACTGAGAAGGTGTGTCCAAACTTTTGGTCTGTACTGTAGATACTAGCTGAGTACCAGGCGTTGCCTGGTTTTTCCTTCCTCATCGTTGTTGGGGAGGAAAATCCACAAAGGAGGAAGCTTTTGCCTTCATATCCTGTCCTCATGTATTGCTGTCATATCCCAAATCCATATCCTGTCCCCATATCCCGTCCTCATATCTCAACTTCATATCCCGTCTTTATATCCCGTCCTCATATCCCGTCCTCATATCCCGACCTCATATCCCGTCCTCATATCCTGTCCTTATATACTGACCACATATCTCGACCTCTTATCCTGTCCTCATATCCCGTCCTCATATCCAGTCCACATATCTCGACCTCATATCCCGACCTCCAATACCGACCTCCTATCCCATCCTCATATCCCATCCTCATATCTCGACCTCATGTTTCGACCTCCTATCCTGACCTCATCCCGTCCTCATATCTTGACCTCATATCCACTCCTCATATCCTGTCCTCATATCCCGACCTCATATTTTGACCTCATATATCGACCTTATATCTTGACCTCATATAGTTACATAGTTAGTATGGTTGAAAAAAGACATACGTCCATCAAGTCCAACCAGGGAATTGAAGGGAAGGGTGTAAGGGGATAAGGGAAAGGGATGTAGTTTTATAATTCTGCATAAGCATTAATGTTATTATTTTGTTTCAGGAATGTATCTAACCCTGTTTTAAAGCTGTTAATTGTTCCTGCTGTGACCAGTTCCTGAGGTAGACCGTTCCATAAATTCACAGTCCTCGCGGTAAAGAAGGAGTGTCGCCAGTTTAGACTAAACCTTTTCTTCTCCAGACGGAGGGAGTGCCCCCTCGTCCTTTGGGGGGGTTTAACCTCGAACAGTTTTTCTCCATATTTTTTGTATGGGCCATTTATATACTTATATACGTTTATCATATCCCCCCTTAAACGTCTCTTCTCAAGACTAAACAATTGTAACTCCTTTAATCGCTCCTCATAGCTAAGATGTTCCATGCCCCATATTAGTTTAGTCGCTCGTTTCTGCACCCTTTCCAACTCCGCAGTGTCCCTTTTATGAACAGGCGACCAAAACTGAACAGCATATTCCAGGTGAGGCCGTACCAATGCTTTATAAAGGGGGAGTATTATGTCCCTGTCCCTCAAGTCCATGCCTCTTTTTATACATGACAATATCCTGCCGGCTTTGGAAGCAGCAGCCTTACATTGCATGCTATTCTGTAGGCTGGGATCTACAAGTACACCCAGATCCATCTCTACCAGTGACTCTGACAGTTTAATCCCCCCTAAGACATACGATGCATGCAGGTTATTAGTACCCAGATGCATAACTTTACATTTATCTACATTGAACCTCATTTGCCAAGTGGATGCCCAGACACTTAGTCTATCCAAGTCATCTTGTAACTTGTAATGCACATCCTCTATAGACTGTACCGTGCTACAAAGCTTGGTGTCATCTGCAAAGATAGAAACAGAGCTGTTAATACCATCCTCTATATCATTGATAAATAAATTAAACAGCAGCGGGCCCAGTACTGAACCCTGGGGCACACCACTAATAACCGGGGACCAATCAGAGTACGAATCATTCACCACCACTCTCTGGGTACGATCAATGAGCCAGTGTTCAATCCAGTTACAAACTAAAGTTTCCAAGCCCAAGGACCTTAACTTACCTGTCATACGTCTGTGAGGGACAGTATCAAACGCTTTGGCAAAATCCAGAAACACTATATCCACAGCCATTCCTCTGTCAAGGCTTCTACTCACCTCTTCATAAAAGCAAATTAGATGGTTTGACAACTTCTATCCTTAGTAAACCCATGCTGGCTATCACTTATAATACTATTATCCCCTATGTATTCCTGTATGTAATCCCTTATAAGTCCTTCAAACAATTTACCCACAATGCACGTTAGACTTACAGGTCTATAATTGCCTGGCGAAGACCTAGAGCCCTTCTTGAAGATTGGCACCACATTCGCCCTGCGCCAGTCCCCTGGCACAATACCAGACACCAGAGAATCTCTAAATATCATGAACAGGGGTACAGATATTACTGAACTTACCTCCCTAAGAACTCTTGGGTGTAGTCCATCCGGCCCTGGAGATTTGCTTACATTTACTTTACTTAACTTACCTTGTACCATCTCTGCATTAAGCCAGTTCAGTACATTATATGATGTGTTACCAGCACTGACCTGGCCAATGTCAGCTCCTTTTTCCATAGTGTATACAGAACTAAAGAACCCATTCAGTAGCTCCGCCTTCTCTTGATCGCCCGTGAAAACCTCCCCATTATCATTATTAAGGGATCCTACATGCTCTGTCCTTGGTTTTTTTGTATTTATATATCTAAAAAAATATTTAGGATTAGTTTTGCTTTCTTTGGCCACCTGTCTCTCATTTTGAATTTTTGCTGTTTTTATTACATTTTTACAGATTTTATTAAGCTCCTTGTACTGTTTAAATGTTATAGCTGACCCATCAGATTTGAATTTTTTGAAGGCTATTTTTTTATCTCGACATCATGTCCCGACCTCCTATCCCGTCCTCATATCATGACCTCTTATCCCGTCCTCATATGCCGTCCTCATATCTTGACCTCATATCCTGACCTCCTATCCCGTCCTCCTATCCCAACCTCCTATCCTGTCCTTATATCCCGTCCTTATATCTCGTCCTCATATCCCGTCATCATATCCCGTCCTCCTATCTCGACCTCCTATCTCGACCTCTTATCTCGACCTCCTATCCTGACCTCCTATCCCGTTGTCCTATCTTAACCTCCGATCTCGACCTCCTATCTCTACCTCCTATCCCGTCCTCCTATCCCGACCTCCTATCCCATCCCCATATCCCCTCCTCCTATCTCTACCTCCTATCTCGACCTCCCATCCTGACCTCCTATCTCGACCTCCTATCCTGCCCTCATTTCCCATCCTCCTATCCCAACCTCCTATCCCGTCCTCCTTTCCCATCCTCATATCTCAACCTCCTATCTCAACCTCCTATCCTGACCTTCTATCTCGATCTCCTATCCTGTCCTCCTTTCCTGTCCTCCTATCCGACCTCCTATCCCGACCTCCTATCTCGACCTCCTATCTCGACCTCCTATCCCGTCCTCCTGTCCCGACCCGTAATATGTGTACCAGGTACTGAAATATCTCGAGACGTACGGAAGTTATGTGGAAACATACATTTCTCATTGATTTGCATGGGACTTTAAACAAAAACCCTGACCCTCACAAATGGGGGTAGTTAAGGGTTAAATTAACTATCCTATATTTTAAGTGTACATATAAGTAACATGTGACCAAGTATTATCAAAATATCTCCAGCCGTTTGGAAGTTATGCAGTAAGATATATTTCCCATAGACTTGTATGGGACTTTAAACAAAAACCCTGCCCCTGGCAAATGGGGTTGAGTAAGGGTTAAATCACCTATCCAATGTTTGTTGTTGACATGTAAGTAACATGTGTGCCAAGTTTCATGTTACTTTCTTTAGCGGTTTGGAACGCGATGCTGGAACATCCACACAGTAAACCAGAGAAAAGAAAAGTTAGCAACTATAGTTATATAAGAATATATGTGCAAACAAATGTCTTTATTAATTACATATATAAACTAACAAAAAGAAGAGCATACAAACAATTAAAAACATTTAAAAACCACAATAATCTGGCGGAGGAGTGTAGTCCTTCTACGCCCACCCCACACAAGGGAAAACAAATAACCCCGAAAGGAGAATGGAGGCAGTCCCAACCACAAGGGCACAATGCAAATGATCAATACTATATATGTGGATCACACAGAGGCTAACCTGTAACAAATAAACACAGATCTAATGATATCCGCAATAGCAATAAAAAAATCCCAGTGTCTCCAGACACTACATACAAAGTATCCAAATTCTCTAAAAATACATAAAATGCATACTAATCACGGAAACTAGAATATAAGTTAATGAATGTCCTAAATGCTATAGGTCTGTTAAGTGCATGTGTGAGAAAGTTACCACTCAAGAACCCAGTTATGTCTCTGTGAATGTTGGGACCGCCTGCATCTCTGTTTGGGGGGAAAGCTGACCCCACGCGTTCCGCCTCCAGCAACGGAGGTTTCCTCAGGGTTTAAATTAAACTTTTTTTCTATAGAAACAGAAGAATATTTTGCTTAGTATTTCTAATGTCATCAAAAGTAACATAGTTATTTATTCCTGCTTATAACTGTACCTAAGAAATTTCAAAAAATTATCTACTTTCTTATATCATGAATGCAGTTGATAACTGTCATGGGCAGCGTTCTGTCCATTCATTTCGGCTGTGAGCACTCCCTGCCTGCCTACACTAGTAGCTCCGGGACCCGTGGAACAGGACACACCCGCATGTGCGTTCTGGGCATTGCCATGGGTGACACTCCCGCCGTTCAGTCCGGCTGTGAGCGCACCTCTCCTTATGTTCTTGGCGTCTCTGGGACTCGCTGTGCTGTACGTGCCCGCATGCGAGTCCCAGGCATCTCCTTACTTCCCTCTGTCTCAGGCCTCCCTCACTCTGTGCATTGCCAGCACGCGCCTCCCCTCTCCTTAGGGCGCACATCACCTACTTAGTGGTCCTGACCTCCAGTCCTTGACCTGACCTTGCTCATTTGCCGCCTGCCTCCTGACCCCGTGCTTGTGACCTAACTACGCTTCCTTGCCTCCTGCCCTTCTGACCTGTGCTTCGTCCTGACTACGTCTTCCATCTGTGTCGAGTTACATCTGGGCAACCTGTGTGGACGGATCGTGCCAGGGGTAGCGACCTGGGTGCCGCCTGCCGCAGCAAGTCCATCCTGCTTTGCGGCGGGCTGTGGTGAAAACCAGCGGCACCTTAGACTCCGCTCCCTGGTACGGATCAGTCATAGTCCACACAGGTGAAGGAATACACTATCCAGCTCCTTACAATAACATTTTCCCTAGAAAAGAAGAAAATTAGAAATGAGTGTGTCTATGCCGCTCAGCCATTCCCAACTGATTGCTTACTGAGATTCAGTGGTATACTTTATTATAAAAGCCTTTCCAGTTTTTCAATAGTATATTGGATTTGTCCAAAAGCTAAAATATGTCCAGAAACTAATAGAAAGTCTTATTTTGCTGGGGGGGGGGGGGGGGTGCATCATAAAATTATAATAATAGTTAAAAACATACTCACCTCGGTCACCTGGGGCTCCCGCTCGCTCACCAGTCCCCTGCTACTTCATACTTTCAAGATTGACGTTTTTATTTATTTGCTGCCCCAGCAAAAATATTATTTTTTAGTGCTGAGACATCCCCTTAAACCCGCAACAAATATCAGGTTTAAAGGGAAACAAATATCAGGTTTAAAGAGAGTCTGTCTGTGGATTTATGGTGCCCAAACAATGGGCAACATCTAATCCCCATGGGCTCCTTCATCAGGAGATATGGCATATGCAGTGGCACCAGGGCACCCCATCCAGCTGGACCATTTCTAGTTTTCTGAGGTCTCCAGAAGAAATGGTTTTAGATGTCTCAATAATGATTTCAAAAGATTGCTAAACAACTGGATGTCAATTTATTCCATGGCTTAGAAGATCATTGACAGGTAGAAAATAATTCAAACAATTGCCATCTTTCCCAGATCAGGCTACCCCTCAAAGATTCGTCCTAAGAAAGGCACAAGATGCTGAATACATTCTCCATAATTTCATTATGAAACCTACAAGTTGTTCTCATCACTACTGAAGTCAAATGGAATAAGCTTATTTGCTCATGAAAAAACTATGCAAAGTAAGATCTGGAAAAATTATAAAGGACTACAGGTGGATTTACATTTACAATATCTGTTCAATGTGTGTTTGTTTAGTCCTACAGTTATAAGGTAGGGTAAGCTGCAGCCAGATTTTTCTGGTGCTGGCTTATTCTTCAAAGAAGAAAATGATTGGGGTGGTGAAAATTGAACATGCCAGGCTCTTCTCTCCCCACACATCATCTGTCAGTGGAGTTGGGAGCCCACCAAATATCTTAACTAGTGATGAACAAACTTGTAAAAAGATCAGTTTGCCAGGCTCTCCAAATTTTTGCCAACTAGTTTGCTCCAAAAATAAGTTTAGAATACTTTCTAAAAGCTCTAAAGTCCTGTATATTACTGCTAGGAATGTAGTTTTAAAGTGGTTTTAAGGCATGTTGTAACCCATGGTAACTAGCAGTTTGTTTAATGCACTAGCGGATGTTATATGCTTTTTTACACTAAAATAAAACTACATAAAGAATCCCTGGTTGCTGGCAGATGCCTGGCAGTGTTTAAATGAGGCAAGGTGGGGGTTTCAGAAGGCTCAGTGGCTTTTTCCAAGCGTTCCAAAAATTAGCCCTTTTTGTTTCAACAGGATTGGTGACGGTATCTTAAAATAGTGAACATTTTAAAAAATCAAACAAACTTCTCTTTTTGGAAGTTGCAACAGGAACTTGTAGACAGTGAAAAGGAAAGGAGGATAAACAAATACACAATCATTTAAACTTGCTGTGTCTTCCTGACCAAAATAGGCTGTGTCCTTGAAGAGTTAAAATTGATCATGAACAACTAGGCAAACACCAATGTTGAAGACAGATAAGACAAAGGCAGAGGTATTTGGCCGCTGTACTAAGGGACATACTTGTTGAAGACCAAATACAGCAATTCCTTAAAGAACCCAATAGCAGCTGTAGAGCATGGTGGTGAAATGTCATGGGTTCAGTCTGCTTTGCTACATAATAATAATTATTATTATTTTTGTTTAAATAATTATAACAATACTGAGACTACCAAACATTCACCAAAAAGATGGTACATAAGCATACCATGTAGCAAGTGAAACGACAAAGACAGTCCTAACATGGTACAGCAGGTTGTATGTCGATCAAGGGTTTGTACCAATTGTAGGGGTGGGACTGAGAAGCTCCGGGAGTGAAAGTTAGAGAGACCGGGGAGGGGCATATAACCAACAAACATTGTTTGCAAAAGGAATTAAAGTAAAGCATGCCTTGCTACATGTATGATTTCGACAGGACACCATTCTAGAATCCACTGTGCATTCTTTATTTTACCAGACAATAGCATCAGGCCATCTATCAGATGATTAAAGCTCAGCCTAAAGTAGTCCTTGCAATTTGAAAATGACCCCAAGTCTACCTGTAAAGGGTTCTAGACTGTGCATGCAAGAAACCCCCATGACATCAGTGAAGTAGCAATATAAAATAATGTTGGAGACTGGTAATCACAGCTATTAGAAATACCTGCAGGAGGTTGTCTCTACTGAAGAGGACAATTACAGGAATTAGAGACATTTTCTTTTTTTTTTCTTTGTACAATTACATTAGTTTTATCTTTCTATAATGTTGGAGGAAGATTCAATATTGATATGTCAACACGAGGCGTTTTATTTTCCATGCATGCTCTGTTTCATGCTTTGTTTGATGTGACCTTGTTCACTACATGCTTATCTATTCCCCTTTGATATTGACAGATAGGGCAGGCATGTCCCATAGTATACCGCGTGCATCCTTATAGGTCATATCAGCGGCCTCATTAGCCCCGTACAGCCCCGTTAGCGTTAATTATCTGACTATGTAAAATACACTGACATTCAGTGACATTCACTCTGGATTCTTCCATTCTCTGCTCAATACATGTTTGGTAATATTAAAACAACCCCATTGTTATCTGAACTCTTTATTATTTAGGATTGACAGTTTCATTTACATAATCTATACTAATTATCTGAGCTAATTAATGCAGCGTCTTCACTTTACTCATTACTTCTAAACAGATTATCTGTATGATATCAAACTATAAAGCACATCGCTTTATACAATGTATCCTTTTTAGAGTCTGAATAAAGCTACTGTTAAATTATGGAAAGTGCTTCTGTTCCAGGAATCAGCCTCGTGTATAGATCAGTGCACGTGGGATATATATTTAGGGATGAAATGCGTTGGAATAAAGTACTTATAGTGATTGTCTTAGCCTGTACCACCATACTGTAAAGTGTATGGACACCTTGACATCTGCTGTGTAGTAGGTCGTGATGTGACAGCCCTATGTAATTAATACCTTGTTCCCACTATAAAAGGGTATAGTGCAAGGCACCTATGTATCAATGGGCACTACACGGGCTACACACCCTGCAATATCACACACAGGACAACTGGAAAGCATACTGTCAAAAAATTTTGATAAATTAATAAAATTGTATAAATCTACTGTAATATAACTATTCAGAAGGCTACTCTTCCCCTTAGATATGACTCAGATTTTACATTTCTTATTAGTTTTATTTTCATATTCTATAAGACAGACTTTTAATAACCTCTGAATTAAGTCTCTGTTCACCAGATAATAATACTTTTATTTTTAGTGTATTGTTTTGCAACACACATCACCTGCTTCATTTAGAAGATTTTCTGGTTATACTGTGGGATAGCTTGGCTGAAATGCTTCTATGTGAGGTGGCGAACTGTCATCACAGTACCACTAGAGGGCAGTGTAGGTTCCTAAAAAGCACAGCAAGTATGATAGAAAAAAAAGGACACTATCACTTTAATCTTGTATAATGGCTAAAAGCCATATCTGTCATCTCTTTTAGAAATAATAACATAATGATCTTACTTTGTTGCATTTTGTTAGAGTTAAGGTGGGGGTTTTAGACCAACTGTTAAAAAGAGAGAATCAGGCCACTTCAAAACATTCCATTTTAAAGACAAAATGAAGACTAGATCCAATAAAAGAGGAAATGTAGAAAGCTTTAATTATACTTATCCAATGAGTCCTCACATCTGCTCCTGCTTGTATATAAAAATGTTTTTTATGAAAACCAAGATTTGTTCTTATCTGCTTGTAGTAGTCCTTTCATGTTATATTACTGTAAGTACGGAACACATACTACAACCTTTAATACTGCTCCATTTAGAGCTGTATCTATGAAAACATGGGTGATCCGCCTTGATTCTTTCATTACACAATGTGGCAGCCCCCTCATTTTTAGTGCTGGGTGTTCTAGTTCAAGGAGTACTTCTACATGTATCAGTGAAATATAAAGTTTAAAGGGGGACCTGCGGCCATAACTGACATGTCTATTGTTAGGAAGTACTTGTGTTTTCCATGAAAAACCATCCTGGATCCTTATTTTTTCATAACTCTGCATTGTGGTATTCCTGCAATATACCTCTTGAATAGAGAGTGAACTGATTTTTTAAAAAATCTATTTTGTTCCAAAATAATTTTTTTTTAAATAAATCACATTTTATTTGATACCCAATTTGATCTTTTGTGATTTTCTTCAGACGAGTATAGACACCTGTGAACACAAAGAACCTGGAGGTAGGTGGCCATGTTGGATGCATTTCTGCGTACACTCATTAGTATATACGGTATGTCAGATGTGGTACACTCAACCCAGCAAATTGATGACCAATTCTTAGCAAATCCTCCTCTAAATATAAAAGAGTTCAACTAGATGATACCATACACTCTTGTCAAAGACAAAATGATAAAGGAGGAGCATCGTATAGGGTAGATACTCCAAACAATACAGTGAATATCAATCAATATTAGGTGCTCATCTATAAAAGTTGTGGAAAAGCTACAAATCCCAATGAAGGCAAAAAATCCAGATATGATGAAGTAGGCATATGGCTGCTACAATTGTCCCAGGGTCGGCTGCAGTTGTGATGATGTAATTATAGTATATTGGCGCATATAGATAAGACGTATGCTTTATGATTTTTCTGGATGTAAGTTCTCTGTAAGCAATCATGGAACAATAGATAAACAACGGTGTGCGATGCGGCCTTATTATAGATGTACTGAGGAATGGTTGTAATATAATTGAAGGGCAGAAATTAAAATATGTAGATATGTGCAAAACACAAATCCCTTGATATGCAGTTCCTACCTAAGGTGCTGGAGTGCCAATACTACTCTTGTATGTGGAGTGGAGAGAAAATAATGAGTAGATGGCCGCTCACCTCAAGAAAAGGATAAATGTGCCTATCACCCAAGTGAATAGGGTACCATGTGATGAGATCCGCTGCAAAAGCTGGGAAGTCACAGGACGTCAGAAGATTCAAATCCTGGAGAAGTTGCAAGGAGGAAGGAAGGAAGAAGATCTATCACCCAGGTGCTGTGGATGCTTGTCCCATGAATTCAATGGAAACAGGAATATACAATCACAGATCCCTAGGCAGGGACCGCTTTATTGAAAAAAATATAATAAAATAGTAGCAGAGTACAGATTACACGTTTCGAGGGAAACACCATCTTCATCAGATCTCTGCAACAAAAGGTACATTGCGGTTTAAATAATGAGAGAATGGCGCCAAATACTTAGAGGGGGCGGGGCCAAAGGTGCAAAAAATTTAAACAGGAAGTAAAGCAAGAATAAAAAACTTACATACAAGATACTGAACAAAATCATTAGAAAATACCTTTCATACATTTATTGAGACATATATATATATATATATATATATATATATATATATATATATATATAAAAGCTAAAGGGGATGAGTATTTACCTCAAGGCGAGGCCACTACTCCTGGTGCAACGGAGCTTCAGAAGGCCATTAAGCACTCCACAGGCATTCTGGGTAGGGGAATATGCAAAGCAGCTCATTACATCACCTTTTCAGGTAATGTTCCCTGGTATCAGCTTAGCTCCTGTTAAGGAATAGAAAAAGCTGATCAGGATTTTATGCCAAGCCAGACTACTCCCCAAAAGGGAAGTTTCTACCCATCTGCAGACAGCTGTTTTGTGGTTTTTGTCACTCATCAGTACAGAGCAGGGTGATCTGGCTTGGCTGGGGTAAGAGGCATGAGAGCAGCTAAAGGGGATGAGTATTTACCTCAGGGCGAGGCCACCATTCCTGGTGCAATGGAGCTTCAGAAGGCCATTAAGCACTCCGCGGGCATTCTGGGTAGGGGAATAAGCAAAGCAGCTCATTACATCACCTTTTCAGGTAATGTTCCCTGGTGTCAGCTTAGCTCCTTTTAAGGAATATAAAAAGCTGATCGGGATTTTATGCCAAGCCAGACTACTTCCCAAAAGGGAAGTTTCTACCCATCTGCAGACAGCTGTTTCGTGGTTTTTGCCAATATATATATATAGGTAAGAGTGCACAAAGGTATTAAAATACATGGGGTATTAATCTACGGATGTCGGGGGTGTCCAGTTAGGCAGCGCTGCATGTACAAGTGATGATCCTGTAGTTAGGTGCGCATCAGGAGGGGGCACGGCGCCCATGGGACTAAAGTAACCAATCACGCGTGTGTTGAGTTTGGTGTCACTGGCTGAAACAAGAAGCAGGGTATATTCATGTAAACAGAAGGGGAGCGTGTATGAGACACGTTCCCTAGGAGACTGGACTGGACTCAGGACCAATAGCATTCCAGAATGTGCGGTCGCAGTCACAGTGTCAGTATTGACAGCTGCAGCTGTTACACGGGGTGTCGTGAAACTGCATAGGCATCAAGGATGCAATGGATGTGGAGGGGACTGATGATAGAAGTGTGGGTATATGGGAAAAGGTGCATTATGGAAATATGAGTGGCATGAAGCAGAAAACTGCGTTATGATTTTTCGCCAAACTATTAGAGAAAGGGGAAGTTAAACAGGTAATCACTAGGCAGATGACACTATGGCATAGTTCTGGTACTGGAATAATACTTCTCCATACATACATAGTGTAAGTATAGGTGTGCATGGTAAATCTATATGGGGCACACCTATATAGGTTATAGCTAGTGTGTATGCCAACCATATGACCTAAACAATCAGAGGTGGATGCTGAGTATATTCTAAAAATAATGGTATGTATACTGCTCAATAGGTAAGTGGATGAAAAAAGAAGTGAAGCATACATTGTAATGACATGAAGATATCGTTGGAAAATGGTATAGGGTACAGTGGTGTTAGGTAAACTATAGGGCCCTATTGAAATCCAAATGGGCATTGTAAGAGGTAAATCACGTATTGGGAGGAGCTCCCAATACATTAGAAGAACTATCAGGCGTTTACGCGAACGCATCAACAAACATAGGAGCATGGATTCATGCTGCATAGTGTCTCCAGACATCTTTCCGAACGTCATAATCAGAATTTCAGTTGTGTTACCATCACCCCTATTGAGAGTGTACCCAGAAATGACCCCCAAAGGTTCAACACCCTCAGGAAGGATATATAAGCTTCTCACACTAATACCAGCCGGTCTGAATGAACTTATTGAATGCTCTTTGTAACCTTCTTCTCTCCATCCATCTTAACAATGTTATGCTTGTATATGCCCGAGCCTTTTTAGGTATTTATCTAAGCTGTTTATTTATGCATCCCATTTTTATATATCCTATGGCCCTTAGAATATTTTAAATAGTCTTTGTATGTTTTGCATTTTTATACCTTTTACCCCATACCCCAGGGTTCTTATATGCCTATTTATATATGCTATATCTTGCATTATACCACATGACCCCAAGGGCCTATAGTTTACCTAATACCACTGTACCCTATACCATTTTTCTACGATATCTTCATGTCAGGACAATTTATGCTTCACTTCTTTTTCATCCACTTACCTATTGAGCAGTATTTTAGAATATAGTCCACATACACCTCTGATTGGCATATTTTGTTGGCATACACACTAGCTATAACCTATATAGGTGTGCCCCCATATAGATGTATCATGCACACCTATACACTATGTATGTACAGAGAATTATTATTCCAGTACCAGAACTATGCCATAGAGTCACCTGCCTAGTGATTGCCTGTTTAACTTACCCTTTCTCTAATAGTTTGGCAAAAACTCATAACTCAGTTTTCTGCTTCATACCACTCATACTTCCATAATGCACCTTTTCCCATATACCCACACTTCTATCATCAGTCCCCTCCACATCCATTGCATCCTTGATGCCTATGCAGTTTCACGACACCCCCGTGTAACAGCTGCAGCTGTCAATACTCACACTGTGACTGCGACCGCACATTCTGCTATGTAATTGGTCCTGAGTCCGGTCACGTGACCAGTCTCCTAGGGAACGTGTCTCATACACGCTCCAAGTCTGTTTACATTAATAAACCCTGCTTCTTGTTTCGGCCAGTGACACCGAACCCAACACACGCGTGATTGGTTGCTTTAGTCCCATGGGCGCCGTGCCCCCCTCCTGATGCGCACCTAACTACAGGATCATCACCCCCGACATTTGTCTTTTGGACCCCATGTATTTTAATACCTTTGTGCACTCTTACATGTAAAAAAAGGAAAATGGCAGCAGCACACTTGGCCAACAAAATGGAGGCTCTTAGCGCACTTTTTGATCAAAACATGTCTCCCCATCCACCGCGTGGAGGTGGCCTCATATAGGATAGGACCCTAACATTCATTAACCTCAGGCTGGGCGACATGCTGGATCAACTAACAACCTAAAACAACCTCCTGTGAAATACAGAGGGAGCCACTCCCACCAGAGGGCTACAGAGGGAGCCACTCCCACCACATTGCACAGCAAAAACAAAATAAAACAAAAATGTAGCCAGCACCTAAACCCAATACACGGGTGCAAGCTGCTGTGGCAAGTACAAAACATGTAAAAAAAAAGAAAATGGCGGCAGCACACTTGGTCAACAAAATGGAGACTCTTAGCGCACTTTTTGATCACAACGTGTCCCCCATCCACCACGTGGAGGTGGCCTCATATAGGATGGGACTCTAACATTCACTCACCTCAGCCCTTCAAATATAGTACAGCCGTTCCTCAGTACATCTACAATAAGGCCGCATCTAACACCGTTGTTTAACTATTGTTCCATGATTGCTTACAGAGAACTTACATCCAGAAAAATAAAATTATTATTTGTTCATCTAAGTATAAGTTTTATCTATATGTGCCAATATACTATAATTATACCTTTTGTGATTCATCATATTTCTATGGTTACAGGGTACAATACCATACCAGGCTGCATTATAGGCAATATTTCACG
Source organism: Hyla sarda (assembly GCF_029499605.1). Classification (NCBI taxonomy): domain Eukaryota; kingdom Metazoa; phylum Chordata; class Amphibia; order Anura; family Hylidae; genus Hyla; species Hyla sarda. The sequence continues at coordinate 62,731,779 of NC_079198.1, forward strand.
TACAGACCCGTTAGAGCGCTCATGTGTCTTCATTTTTTTATTCAGTTGTGAAGATGTGTATGAAATGGATGTGAACCCAGGCACTGATAGCATAGAAAATAAGAAAAGACATATGAGATATTTATGAGACCTTTTAGTCTGGATTTCTTGAGCAAATTTGTTGCAATATATTGGCGCAGTGAGTTTTTTGCGACTTTTTGTGAGACCGGGATTTATGATGTGACTTTTTAGTTTGTAGCAAAGTTAGGTGCAACTGTGCTAACTTAGGAGCAAATCTACACCAGTCCTGACTTGGCTTACAGATTGACTAACTTACAAAATCGCAGAGGGGCAACATACAAAAGTGGAGTACTGAAATGTGTAAGAAATGTGATCTGCACCATATTTATCACATGCCCTGCACAATGTATAAAATTTGGATAATGTACACATTTACCATCACATAAATTAATGGAGTAAAAAGACATTCGCCTACTCTACTTTTCATAAATACTCCCCATAGTCTATACCACATATTCTGTGCCCAAGATGAGGACCCAAAAGCAAACTCACATAACAAGTCCAGAATACATTTATTTTGTTTATCAAAGTCAATTTTCTTCATCTTATGCACAGTATAAGTTGTAAATGCTTTTCCTGTTTTTTTCTATCCTTTGTAAAAGAGGCGTGTTCTACTGATTGGAGATAGAATGTAAGGACATAATACTAGTTGGTAACACCCAGCTGTCAATTTATTCATTATTAATAAATAAACAACTTTATGCAAGAAAAAGTTTAAATGGTACCTGTCACCATCGATGAAAATTAATATTTTGTAGCTAATTTAATGTTAAATAAATTACTAGTGTACAACCATTGAAAGTTCTGACGTTTTAAATCTGAAATGTAGTCTTTAAGTTACAGCCACTAGGTGTCCTCCTTCTAAACCTTATGTCCACCGACGTTGCAGGATTGTCTCCTGTAGCAGCTTGGCAGAGACAAAAGTCAGGAAACATAGGAGACATTGTGGCTCTGCACAGTGCTCACTCTCTGCCTGTCAATAAAGCAGGCGAGAGCAAGCAGTGTACATGGCAGGACAACTCTGATCTCCCTCCTTTCCTTGTTCTTTGTGCAGAGCGAGACAGAGAGAAAGAGATTGAGTGGCAGTCTACTGTGATTGGATCCATGTTCAATGCATGCTCCCGAGACCGAGTGGCGCATAGAAAAGAGAGGCGTAAGTTCTCCCCTGCAGGGCTTCAGATGACGCCGGCCGCCCCCTACAGCAGTCCACAGCTTACAGTGAGTGAGCAAGATACAAATGGCCACAGTAAGTGCAAAAATACACCAAAAACAAAAAAAAATTATAGGGGGTAAACTGTTAAGTGGGGAAATAATATGAGGATTTTTTTTTTAATCCAGATGACAGGTACTCTTTAAATCACCCCATTTTTTTTTTAAGTGTACTTATCATTAACAAAAACTTTTTATATATTGTAGATAATACCATTACATGTATATTTGTAATACATGTATTTTAAAAATTGCATATTTTTGGTTGAAAAAGGCTGTCCCTGCAGCTATTGCCTGTGTTTCTCTATGAGGAGTCCAAATACAGGAAGTGTGGTCAGGACAAACAGGGCTCTGTGCAGGCTCCTGGCTTGTCAGTCATCCTGCTGTGTGAGCAAGGAGCTTGTCACAGAACCTCAGTGCACAGAGCCCGGCTTGACCTCAGTGTACAGAGCCCTGCTTGTCTTCAATGTACAGAGCCCTGCTTGTCCTCAGTGTACAGAGCCCTGCTTGTCCTCAGTGTACAGAGCTCTGCTTGTCCTCACTGCACAGATCCCTGCTTGTCCTTAATGCACAGAGCCCTACCTGTCCTCAGTGTACAGAGCCCTGCTTGTCCTCACTGCACAGAGCCCTGCTTGTCCTCAGTGTACAGAGCCCTGCTTGTCCTCAGTGTACAGAGCCCCGCTTGTCCTCATTACACAGAGCCCTGCTTGTCCTCAGTGTACAGAGCCCTGCTTGTCCTCACTGTACAGAGCCCTGCTTGTCCTCATTACACAGAGCCCTGCTTGTCCTCAGTGTACAGAGCCCTGCTTGTCCTCAGTGTACAGAGCCCGAATTGTCCTCAGTGTACAGAGTCCTGCTTTTCCTCGGTGTACAGAGCCCTTCTTGTCCTCAGTGTACAGAGCCCTGCTTGTCTTCATTGTACAGAGCCCTGCTTGTCCTCAGTGTACAGAGCCCTGCTTGTCCTTAGTGTATAGAGCCCTGCTTGTCTTCATTGTACAGAGCTCTGCTTGTCCTCAGTATACAGAGCCCTGCTTATTCTCAGTGTACAGAGCTCTGCTTGTACTCAGTGTACAGAGCCCTGCTTGTCCTCAGTGTACAGAGCCCTGCTTGTCCTTAGTGAACAGAGCCCTGCTTGTCCACAGTGCACAGAGCCCTGCTTGTCCTCACTGCACAGATCCCTGCTTGTCCTCAGTGTACAGAGCCTTGCTTATCCTCACTGCACAGAGCCCTGCTTGTCCTTAGTGAACAGAGCCCTGCTTGTCCTCGGTGCACAGAGCCCTGCTTGTCCTCACTGCACAGATCCCTGCTTGTCCTCAGTGTACAGAGCCCTGCTTATCCTCACTGCGCAGAGCCCTGATTGCCCTCAGTGTACAGAGCCCTGCTTGTCCTCACTACACAGAGCCCTGCTTGTCCTCAGTATACAGAGCCCTGCTTATCCTCAGTGTACAGAACCCTGCTTGTCCTTAGTGTACAGAGCCCTGCTTATCCTCAGTGCACAGAGCCCTGCTTATGCTCAGTGTACAGAGCCCTGCTTGTCCTTAGTGTACAGAGCCCTGCTTGTCCTCAGTGTACAGAGCCCTGCTTGTCTTCAGTGTACAGAGCCCTGCTTGTCCTCAGTGTACAGAGCCCTGCTTGTACTCAGTGTACAGAGCCCTGCTTGTACTCAGTGTACAGAGCCCTGCTTGTACTCAGTGTACAGAGCTCTGCTTGTCCTCAGTGTAGAGAGCCCTGCTTGTCTACAGTGTACAGAGCCCGGCTTTGCCTCAGTGTACAGAGCTCTGCTTTTACTCAGTGTACAGAGCCCTGCTTGTCCTCAGTGTACAGAGCCCTGCTTGTCCTCACTATTGCCCACACTTTCTGTATTTGGATTCCTCACAGAGACACACAGGCAATAGCTACAGGGACAAAAAATATAAACATTTAACCACTGTTTGTTACAAATATACACATAATGGTATTGTGAACATCTAAAAAGTTTTTAAAGACAGGTACACTTTAAATATAAATGCCTACAATAAAAATTATCATAACTGATATTTTTGCATGCAGAAATGTCCAAAGATAAAGATATATTGTTTTTGTATAATGCATGGTGAATGACATAAGAATTAAACCACTCAGTAGTTGCAGAATTGTGTATATATATACACAGAATTGTGTATATATACACAATTGAAATTTTAGTTTTTTTTCTAAAATCATTGTGCGACAAAATAAATTAAAAAAAACAACGCCATTTTGTAACTTTTGGGGGCTTCCGTTTCTAGGTAGTTTTTTTGGCGCCATTATCTGAAGTTTTTATTGATAACATTTTTGTTTTGATCAGACTTTTTGATCGCTTTTTATAAAAAAATGTATGGTACAAAAAGTTACCAAAAATACGCTATTTTGGACTTTGGAATTTTTTTTACGTTTATGCCATTGACCGTGTGGTTTAATTAACAACATATTTTTATAGCTCAGACATTTATGCACGCGTCGATACGACATGTGGTATTGTATATTACTTTTAGTTACACAGTTTTGTTTTGTTTTTAATGGAAAAAGAGGGGGGGGTGATTCAAACTTTTATTAGGGAAGGATTTAAATAATCTTTATTAAAGGAGATGTCCTGCCCGGGCTGCAAAATAAGACAAAACAAACTTTCACTTACCTCCATATGTTGCCCCGGAGCTCCGCAACAGCTGATCGGTCGGCCGGGCTGTCTGCTTCCTACTTCTTTAGCCCAGGACAACACATGGCGCTTCAGCCTATCACCGGCCGCAGCGATGTCCCGCCTCGGCCGGTGATAGGCTGAAGCGCCGTGTGACTTACTGGGCTAAAGGAAGTAGGAAGTAAACAGCCCGGCTGAACGATCAGCTGTTGCTGAGCTCTGGGGCAACATATATAGAGGTAAGTGAAAGTTTGTTTTGTCTTTTTTTGCAGCCCGGGTAGGACGGAATAGAAAAAGTCTGCAACGGACATCTCCTTTAACTTTTTTTTGCACTTTTTCTTTTTGCAATGTTATAGCCCCCACAGGGGACTATAACATGCATTACAGTGATTGCCACCACTGATCATTGCTATGCCATAGCATAGCATTGATCAGTGTTTCCGGCGCTCGAATGCTCCTGTATGGATCTAAGGTACGGAGCAGTCATTTGGCAATCAGACAATAAGGAGGCAGGCAGGGAACCTTCTTGTGTCCGTACAGCTGATCGGGACACCGCAGTTTAACCGTGGTGGTCCCGATCAGCCCAACTGAGCTGCCGGGAAAGCTTTTACTTTCACTTTTGATGTGGCGATCAACTTTGATCACCACGTCTGAAGGGTTAATACCAGGCATCACCGCAATTGGTGATGTCCGGTATTAGCTGCGGGTCCTGTCCGTTGATAGCCACCACATGACCCCGCGTTAAATTGCAGGAGCCGGCGCAGGACATAAATATACATCCTGCAGTCTCATTAAGGGGTTAAAGAGTTTATTTGCAAGTTATGGTGGAAAATAAGTATTTGGTCAATAACAAAAGTTCATCTCAATACTTGGTTATATACCCTTTGTTGGCAATGACAGAGGTCAAACGTTTTCTGTATGTCTTCATAAGGTTTTCTCACACTGTAGCTAGTATTTTGCCCCATTCCTCCATGCAGATCTCCTCTAGAGCAGTGATGTTTTAGGGCTGTCACTGGGCAACACGGATTTTCAACTCCCTCCAAAGGTTGAGATCTGGAGACTGGCTAGGCCACTCCAGGACCTTGAAATGCTTCTTACGCAGCCACTCTTCGTTGCCCAGGCAGTATGTTTGGGATCATTGTAATGCTGAAAGACCCAGCTACATTTCAACTTCAATGCCCTTGCTGATGGAAGGAGGTTTTTCACTCAAAATTTCATGATACATGGCCTCATGTCATCGGATTAGTCGTCCTGGTCCCTTTGCTGAAAAACAGCCCCAAAGCATGATGTTTCCACCCCCATGCTTCACAGTAGGTTTGGTGTTCTTTGGATGCAACTCAGCATTCTTTCTCCTCCAAACACGATGAGTTGAGTTTTTACCAAAAAGTTCTACTTTGGTTTCATCTGACCATATAATATTCTCCCAATCCTCTCCTGGATCATCCAAATGCTCTCTAGCAAACTTCAGATGGGCCCGGACCTGTACTGGCTTAAGCAGGGGGACACGTCTGGCACTACATGATTTGAGTCCCTGGTGGCGTAGGGTGTTACTCATGGTAGCCTTTGTTACTTTAGTCCCAGCTCTCTGCCAGTCATTCATTAGGTCCCCCTGTGTTGTTCTGGGATTTTTGCTCTCCATTCTTGTGATCATTTTGACACCACAGGGTGAGATCTTGCGTGGTGCCCAAGATTGAGGGAGATTATCAGTGGTCTTTTATGTCTTCCATTTTCTAATAATTGCTCCCACAGTTGATTTTTCCACACCAAGCTGCTTGCCTATTGCAGTCTTCCCAGCCTGGTGCAGATCTACAATCTTGTTTCTAGTGTCCTTCGACAGCTCTTTGGTCTTGGCCATAGTGGAGTTTGGAGTGTGACTGTTTGAGGTTGTGGAGAGGTGTCTTTTATACTGATAACAAGTGCCATTAGTACAGGTAACGAGTGGAGGACAGAGAAGACTATTAAAGAAGAAATTACAGTTCTGTGAGAGCCACAAATCTTGCTTGTTTGTAGGTGACCAAATACTTATTTTCCACCATAATTTGCAAATAAATTCCTAAAAAATCAGTTAATGTGATTTTATGGATTTTTTTCTCATTATGTCTCTCATAGTTGAGGTATACCTATGATGGAAATTACAGGCCTCTCTCATATTTTAAAGTGGGAGAACTTGCACAATTGGTGGCTGACTAAATACTTTTTCCCCCACTGTAAGTAGAACCACAAATCATGCATACAAACAAAAAGTAAACAAGTAAAAAACATATCCTACATAATCTTGCAAGAAAGTATAAACACCACCCACACAAACACAATCTCTTACATTTTATTAACCTCTTCAGGACCCATGACGTATGCATACGTCATCACACCCTGGGTCTTAAGGACCCATGACGTATGCATACGTCATGGCGTTTTCCGGTCTCTGCCGCTCGCCGGGCAGAGATCGGAACCGGATGCCTGCTGAAATCCTTCAGCAGGCATCCAGGGCAAACGCCGAGGGGGGCCATGTAGGCCCCCCATGTCGGCGATCGCCGCAAATCGCAAGGGAAATCGCCCTTGCGATCTGCGGCGATACCGGGCTGATCGGGTCTCTGGGACCCGACCGCCCGGTAATTTTGCATGATCCCGGCTGTCACAGACAGCCAGGACCATGCTGGAGTATAGGAGCGAGGTGGCAAGCCTGCCACCTCCTCCTATTCCCTGCGATCTGTCGGTTAGTTAACCGACCAATCGCAGGGGGGGGGGCGGTTACTTCCTCCCGTCCTGCCCGGCCCCTGGAAGTCCGGAGAGGACGGGAGGAAGACCGGAGGACGCGGCGGGGGACGGGGGAGTGCTGGGGACCGGCCCCGGTACTTACCTCGTCCCTGAAGACCCGGATCCCGGCGAGGAAGATGGCGGCGGCGGCGGCGACAGGTGAGTAGATCTTCAGCCGCGGTCGGGCCCTTTACAGCAATGCACGTCGCCGTAAAGCGACGTGCATTGCTGTAATAGGACCCTGTAAACTACAACTCCCAGCATGCCCAGACAGCCCTTGGCGTCTGGGCATGCTGGGAGTTGCAGTTTTGCAACATCTGGAGGTCCACAGTTTGGAGACCACTGTGCCCTTCCAGATGTTGCAAAACTACACATTCTCAGCATGCCCTTACTGTCCAGGTATGCTGGGAGTTGTAGTTCTGTAACATCTGGCCCTTCAGATGTTGCAGAACTACAACTCCCAGCATGCCTGGACAGTTTTGGCATACTGGGAGTTGTAGTTTTGCAACATCTGGAAGGAAACAGATTGGGAACCACTGTATTAGTGGTCTGCAAACTGTAGTCCTCCAGATGTTGCAAAACTACAACTCCAAGCATGCTGGGAGTTGTAGTTCGGCAACATCTGGCTCTAAAGATGTTGCCGAACTACTACTCCCAGCATGCCTGAGAATGTTTGGGAGTTGTGGTTTTGCAACAGCTGGAGGCACACTGCTTGGGAAACATTGTTTCCTAACTCAGTGTTTCCCAACCCGTGTGCCTCCAGCTCTTGCAAAACCACAACTCCCAAACATTCTCAGGCATGCTGGGAGTAGTAGTTTTGCAACAGCTGGAGGTCCCCCCCCTGTGAATGTACAGGGTACATTCACATGGACAGGGGGCTTACAGTGAGTATCGGGCTGCAAGTTTGCGATGCAGCAAATTTTGCGCGGCAGCTCAAACTCGCTGTAACCCCCCGCCCGTGTGACTGTACCCTAAAAACACTACACTACACTAACAAAATAAAATAAAAAGTAAAAAACACTACATATACACATACCCCTACACAGCCCCCCTCCCTCCCCAATAAAAATGAAAAACGCCTGGTACGCCACTCTTTCCAAAATGGAGCCTCCAGCTGTTGCAAAACAACAACTCCCAGTATTGCCAGACAGCCGTTGACTGTCCAGGCATGCTGGGAGTTTTGCAACAGCTGGAGGCACCCTGTTTGGGAATCACTGGCGTAGAATACCCCTATGTCCACCCCTATGCAAATACCTAATTCAGGCCTCAAATGCGCATGGCGCTCTCACTTCGGAGCCCTGTCGTATTTCAAGGCAACAGTTTAGGGCCACATATGGGGTATCGCCGTACTCGGGAGAAATTGACTAACAAATCTTGGGGGTCTTTTTCTCCTTTCTCCCCTTATGAAAAGGTGAAGTTGGGGTCTACACCAGCATGTTAGTGTAAAAAAATAAACTTTTTACACTAACATGCTGGTGTTGCCCTATACTTTTCATTTTGACAAGAGGTAAAGGGGAAAAAAGCCCCCCAAAATTTGTAACGCAATTTCTCCCGAGTACGGAGATACCCCATATGTAGGCGTAAAGTGCTCTGGGGGCGCACAACAAGGCCCAGAAGGGAGAGTGCGCCATGTAAATTTGAGGTGATTTGCACAGGGGTGGCTGATTGTTACAGCGGTTTTGACAAATGCAAAAAAAACAAAACCCCACATGTGGCCCCATTTCGGAAACTACACCCCTCACGGAATGTAATGAGGGGTGCAGTGAGAATTTACACCCCACAGGTGTCTGATAGATCTTTGGAAGAGTTGGCTGTGCAAATTAAAAATGTTGTACAGCCCACTGTTCCAAAGATATGACAGACACCAGTGGGGGGTAAATGCTCATTTTATGCCTTGTTACGTTCCTCAAGGGGTCTAGTTTCCAAAATGGTATGCCATGTGGGGGTTATTTTGCTGTCCTGGCACCATAGGGGCTTCCTAAATGCGAGATGCCCCCCGAGCAAAATTTGCTCTCAAAAAGCCAAATATGACTCCTTCTCTTCTGAGCATTGTAGTTCGCCCGTAGTGCACTTCAGGTGAACTTATGGGGTACTTCCATACTCAGAAGAGATGTGGTTACAAATTTTGGGGGGTATTTTCTGCTATTAACCCTTGCAAAAATGTGAAATTTGGGGGGAAACACACATTTTTGTGTTTTTTTTTTTTTTTTTTATGTATGCAAAAATCGTGAAACCCCTGTGGGGTATTAAGGCTCACTTTATTTCTTGTTACGTTCCACAAGGGGTCTAGTTTCCAAAATGGTATGCCATGTGTTTTTTTTTTTTTTGCTGTCCTGGCACCATAGGGGCTTCCTAAATGTGACATGCCCCCGAGCAAAATTTGCTCTCAAAAAGCCAAATATGACTCCTTCTCTTCTGAGCATTGTAGTTCACTCATAGTACACCTCAGGTCAACTTATGGGGTACCTTCATACTCAGAAGAGATGGGGTTACAACGTTTGGGGGGTATTTTCTGCTATTAACCCTTGCAAAAATGTGAAATTTGGGGGGAAACACACATTTTAGTGAAATTTTATTTTTATTTTTTTACATATGCAAAAGTCGTGAAACCCCTGTGGGGTATTAAGGCTCACTTTATTCCTTGTTACATACCTCAAGGGGTCTAGTTTCCAAAATGGTATGCCATGTGGGGGATTTTTGCTGTTCTGGCACCATAGGGGCTTCCTAAATGCAACATGCCTCCCAAAAACCATTTCAAAAAAATGTACTCTCCAAAATCCCCTTGTCGCTCCTTCGCTTCTGAGCCCTCTACTGCGCCCGCCGAACACTTTACATAGACATATGAGGTATGTGCTTACTCGAGAGAAATTGGGCTACAAATATAAGTATACATTTTCTCCTTTTTCCCCTTGTAAAAATTCAAAAATTGGGTCTACAAGAACATGCGAGTGTAAAAAATGGAGATTGTGAATTTTCTCCTTCACTTTGCTGTTATTCCTGTGAAACACCTAAAGGATTAAAACGCTGACTGAGTGTCATTTTGAATACTTTGGGGGGTGCAGTTTTTATAATGGGGTCATTTGTGGGGTATTTCTAATATGAAGACCCTTCAAATCCACTTCAAACCTGAACTGGTCCATGAAAAATTGTGAGTTTGGAAATTTTGTGAAAAATTGGAAAATTGCTGCTGAACTTTGAAGCCCTCTGATGTCTTCCAAAAGTAAAAACACATAAATTTTATGATGCAAACATAAAATAGACATATTGTATATGTGAATAAAAAAAAAATTATTTGGAATATCCATTTTCCTTACAAGCAGAGAGCTTCAAAGTTAAAAAAAATGCAAAATTTTCAAATTTTTCATAAAATTTTGGGATTTTTCACCAAGAAAGGATGCAAGATACCACAAAATTTTACCACTATGTTAAAGTAGAATATGTCACGAAAAAACAATCTCGGAATCAGAATGATAACTAAAAGCATTCCAGAGTTATTAATGTTTAAAGTGACAGTGGTCAGAATTGCAAAAAATGGCCGGTCCTGAGGTGTAAAATGGCTGGGTCCTTAAGGGGTTAATCAATCAGAAAGTAAAAAAAAATATACATATTTATCACAACTAAAGGCCACCCATATACACACAGAACAAATTAAAAATCATATGATGGGGGGAACAAAAGGTGTCGGAGTGTGAGGTGGGGGAACACCTCGATGGACCACTGCACTGCATTTTGCACTTTGGTTGGTATGCCTCCTTAAGAATGTATGAGGAGTGTATATATATATATATATATATATATATATATATATCTATATACACACATTTGCATTTATTGGTATATTTATAGCTGCCTATCATTTTTGAACTCTTTATATATTTTACATCTACAGTACCTTATGGAATTTACTTGCCATTGATTCTTTTCACAGGGTGGGTTAGTTTAGCAGCCTATCTCAGTATATTTTCTATATTAGGGTGATTCTTTATTGTATAATGTGGATAGTGTTCCCCCACCATATGTTTTTAACTTCTCCTGTGTGTCTATGTTTTTAGGGGGTGGGGTGGCTTTTGTTCAAAAAAGAAAAACACATTTATTTTCTGACTGATTAATACAATTTAAAGGGAACCAATCATCAGATTTTACCCTATATAATGCTTGAAAAAGTGTTAGATAGGGTAAAATCTGTATCCCTACCATCCCCGGGGGACACTCCTGCCCCCAGGGATGATGAAGATATGAACTTATAAACTAGTCACCGCCTTGACTCTAAGTAGTCCCCTGGGTGGGGAGCTCCTCTTACCAGGTCCCGATACTGCAGCCAAGAGCGGTGACTAGTTCATAAGTTATCTTCACCATCCCTGGGGGAAGGATCATCCCCCAGGGATAATGAGGATACATATTTTACTCTATATAACTCTTTGCCAAGCGTTATATACGGTAAAATCTGAAGATTGTTTCCCTTTAAGTCATTTACAAGTATGGTGGTGTTTATACTTTCTGGCAAGATTATGTAGGATATGTTCTTCTAAAACAGCACCACACCTGTCCTTGGGTTGTGAATGGTATTGCAACTTGGATTCATTCACTTCAATGGAACTGAGCTGAAGCACAACACACAACCCGAGGACAAAAGTGGTTTTATTTGTGGAAGAAAAACTCAGTTTTTCTAATCCTGGATAACTCCATTAAGTAGGTGGTTAAAGAGTACACTTAGTGACAAAACAATTGTACACAAGTGGACAAATATGACCTGGGAAAAAATTGTGTTTATTCAGTACATAAGTGACCAAGCACTTGACCCAGGTACTAGTAATGGCTGCAAGTGTGTGAACTCCAAACATAAATAGCAAATAACAAGAAAGAGAAAACGGAGTCACTTATAAAGCATACATAATTTTATTAATTCCGTAGAATGTAAATACATAAAAAACTATGAATTAAAAGTGCTATTTTTCAAAGAGGAATGAGGCTAAAAGGTGGTGTCACCAGCTCTGCAATAAAGGCTGGGGTATATATAGTGTATATATTACTGGATCCACCACAATGAAATAGAAATAGTACAATAGTCTTGCACACAAAATTGCACAATCAAAGTGTTTAGCAGCATGTAAAAAATACAAATCTCACAGTGAGAACAGAAGTATTGCATACCAAATAAAGTGCAGTGTGCATGTAAACAAACATAACATTGCAGGGATACAGATCAATATAAGAGTATACCAGAATACAGCAGCAAATGGCAGAGACCGGGACAGCACCACTCCAACGTACGTTTCAGTACACAACCTTCGACTGGGAGTGGCTCTATCCCAGTCCGACTGTCTATATTAAATAGACAGTCGGACTGGGATAGAGCCTCTCCCAGACGAAGGTTGCGTACCGAAACTTACGTTGGAGTGGTGCTGTCCCGGTCTCTGCCATTTGCTGCTGTATTCTGGTATACTCTTATATTGATCTGTATCCCTGCAATGTTATGTTTGTTTACATGCACACTGCACTTTATTTGGCATGCAATACTTCTGTTCTCACTGTGAGATTTGTATTTTTTACATGCTGCTAAACACTTTGATTGTGCAATTTTGTGTGCAAGACTATTGTACTATTTTAATTTCATTGTGGTGGATCCAGTAATATATACACTATATATACCCCAGCCTTTATTGCAGAGCTGGTGACACCACCTTTTAGCCTCATTCCTCTTTGAAAAATAGCACTTTTAATTAATAGTTTTTTATGTATTTACATTCTACGGAATTAAGAAAATTATGTATGCTTTATAAGTGACTCCGTTTTCTCTTTCTTGTTATTTGTTATTGACAAAACAATAGAATGCAACCAGATACAAATGTTTGATTGCTGAAAAATTTAGCATCCAGTTATGTCCCAGCAGGTATGTACATTATTACAGATGTGGTTTCATAATTCTTAAATGAAAGAAAATTGGAACAATCAGGACTCTTCCTTCAGTTGGTTGCCCCAACAAACAAAGTAATTGGGGTGAAAGGGCCTTGTTAAGAAAGGTGACCAAGAACTAATAGTTACTTTGCTTAAGCTCAAAAGATCTTGTGTGCAGATGGGAGAAATCTTCCAGAAAGCTAACCATCAGTGAAGAACTCCACCAATGTGGGCTTTATGCCAAAGTGGCCAAAAAAAGCCTCTCCTCAGTAAATGATACATGAAACCCCATCTGAAACTGCAAAAACACCTAAAGGACTAAGAAAAACAAGATTCTCTGGTATGATAAACCAAAATGTAACTTTTTGGCCTAATTTTTAAGCATCATGTCTGGAGGAAACCAGGTACTGCTTATCACCTGTCCAGTACCATCCCTATAGAGAAGCATGGTGGTGGCAGAATCATGGTGTGGGGATCTTTTTCAGCGGGTGGGACAGAAAGATTTCTCAGGGTTGCGGTAAAGCTTAATGGAGCAAAGTAGAGACATATTCTTTATCAAGAGTGCCATGGACCTTCCATTGACAGTCCATATCCAACCTGACAGAGCTTGAGAGAATCTGCAGAGAAAATCCCCAAACCCAGTAGTTCAAACCCTGTGACATCATACCCAGGAAGACTGGAGGCTGTAATCGCTGGCAAAGGTGCTTAAAATAGCTACTGAGTAAAGGGTGTGAACACTTATGTGAATGCAAAATTTGATTTTTTACTTTTGAATACATTTGCTAACATTTCTAAAATTTTGTTTTAACATTGTTAGGTATTCAGTGCCAATTTATTGGGGAAAACATTAATTTTGCTGATTTCAGAACAAGGTGGAAATAAAACAAAATGTAAAAAAAGTGACAGGGTCTGAAGACTTTCTGAACGCACTTTATATAGTCATCACATGCACACACATTAATTAATTTGATTTCAACAACTCCTTCTTGGTGCGTTATTTTTTTTTCAATGAGTGTACAATAGATCCTGCAAAAAACAAGCCCTTTATAAAGTCTAGATCAGTGATTCCCAACCGCGGTGCACTGGCTGTGGCGCCGCTGTATTTTGCCGTGATTTTTATTTTTTTAAATATCTCGCCCGGCCTGCGCGCTTATGACTGGCAGTGCAGGGGGGAAGGGAAGTCTGCGTGCGCACTGCACACACCTCGTCCCTCTGCGTCCCTCTGCATCCCTCTGCGTCCCCTGCGTCCCCCTGTGTCCCCTGCGTCCCCCTCCTCCCTGTGTCCCCCGTCTCCCTTGCAGTGCAGTGAGCTGAAAATGGTGCCCTGAGACGGAACAAGCTGCGTCTGCGCCGGACTCCCGTGCCTGCCGTGGAACTGCAAGCTGCGCAGGCCGGCTTGCTTAAGGTACCGTACACTTTCCACCCCTCTGTTACCCCTTCTCAACCCTGTCCAAACCCCCCAACACCACCACCGTCACTCAGGTCCACCATCTATCCCCCCGTCACTCATGTCCACCCCCCCGTCACTCATGTCCACCCTCCTGTCATCCATGTCAACCCCCCCTGTCACCCATGTCCACCCCCCCTGTCACCCATGTCCACCCCCCGTCACCCATGTCCACCCCCCGTCATCCATGTCCACCTTGTCCACCTCCCTGTCACCCATGTCCACCACCCTGTCACCCATGTCCACCTCCGTGTCACCCCTGTCCACCCCCCGTCACCCATGTCCACCCCCCCTGTCATCCATGTCCGCCTTGTCCACCTCCCTGTCACCCATGTCCACCTCCCTGTCACCCATGTCCACCTCCGTGTCACCCCTGTCCACCCCCCTGTTACCCCTGTCCACCCCACCTGTCACCCCTGTCCACACCCATGCTCACCCTCCTGTCTCCCATGTTCACGCTCCTGTCACCCATGTTCCCCCCGTCACCCATGTCCACCCCCCCGTCACACATGTCCACCCCCCCGTCATCCATGTCCGCCTTGTCCACTACCCTGTCCATCCCTGTCACTCAGGTTTACCCCCCGTCTACCCCTGTAGTCTACCCTGTCACCCATGTCCACCCTCCTGTTCTCCCATCTGTCCCTTTGTCACCCCAGTCCACCTCCCTCTGTCACTCCTGTCCCTCTTTTACCCCCTTGTTACCCTTGTCCACCCCTGTGACCCCCTGTCTCCCATTTCCACCCTCCTGTCATCCATGTCCACCCCCCCATTCAACCCTCTGTCACCCCTGTCACCCATGTCCACCCCCTATTCACCCCTCTGTCACCCCTGTCCAACCCTCTGTCACCCCCTATGCCCCGTCACCCGTGTTCACTTTTCTAAACCCATCTTTGACCCTTGTAAACCTCCCTACCTGTGCACTCCATAAACACCCATCTATCACCCATGTACACTCCTCTATACCCCTCTGTCACCCATGTACACCCATCTGTCACCCATGTACACCCCTCTTTACCCCTTTGTCACCCATGTACACCTCTCTGTCACCCATGTACACTCCTCTACACCCCTCTGTCACCCATGTACACTCCTCTATACCCTTCTGTCACCCATGTACACCACTCTGTCACCCATGTACACTCCTCTACACCCATGTACACTCCTCTACACCTCTCTGTCACCCATGTACACTCCTCTACACCCCTCTGTCACCCATGTACTCTCCTCTACACCCCTCTGTCACCCATGTACAGCCCTCTACACCCCTCTGTCACCCATGTACACTCCTCTACAACCCTCTGTCACTCATGTAAACTCCTCTACACCCATGTACACTCCTCTACACCCCTCTGTCACCCATGTAGTCTCCTCTACACCCCTCTGTCACCCATGTACAGCCCTCTACACCCCTCTGTCACCCATGTACACTCCTCTACACCCCTCTGTCACCCATGTACACTCCTCTATACCCCTCTGTCACCCATGTACACTCCTCTACACCCATCTATCTCCCATGTACACTCCTCTATACCCCTCTGTCACCCATGTACACTCCTCTACACCCCTCTTTCATTCATGCACACCCCTCCACACCCCTCTGTCACCAATGTACACTCCTCTACACCCCTTTTTCATTCATGTACACTCCTCTACACCCCTCTGTAACTCATGCGGAGCCTAATAGGTTTATTTTGCAGGTTTAACAATGAAGAATTGTGTGTGGAAGAAATTGTGATGATGGCACGGACTAGATGGAGAAGAGAAGCCAACGATGCAAATAAGAGAAAACATCATTGGTGAGTTCCTGTATAAAGCAGCACTTTAACTACATACCCACTGATAAATAGATATAGTGCATTGCATTTTTTACCGTTCTTCCCCCCTTTTTTTTGCTTTGCTCGTCAACCTCGAGGTGTGCCTCGACCCGAAAAAGGTTGGGAAACACTGGTCTAGATTCTATTCCCACTAATACTAGACTTCACATTTATATTAGAAACCACAAGAGTTTTGATTGACTGCGGGGGTCTGTCATTTTGACAGGAAAAATATCACTGCATACATCACTGTTTTTCCCATCAAATCTGCCAGAACTTTCAAAAGAGGCTTTAAAAGGAGCCTCTGATGGCAGAGTGAGCAGGTATTATTGCATGTCAACCACTGAAATGTAATATATAGATGAGCTTGGTTTATCAGATTAGATGCCGCTTTTAGCTGCTCTCCCTTCTTGCTCATAGGAGTACTGAGCAAGGGACCTAATAGGGTGCATACAATAGAACATATAAGAAATTAATAAGAATTTGTATTGCTTATCAAAGGACTGAGGCTGTTCTGGATGGGGGGATATCCATTTACTTAGGTAGAAGATATAGATTAGATACGGGGACCACAGAAACATGGGCAAAACTGTACTTTTGTACTTTTGAAATGACTGTTCACATTAAAATAAATGTGTGCCTACCCCTATTCTGTTGAGTGCTTTACTCTTTAGCTAAATTAGGTACACAGCTACAATGACATTTTATTTTCACTCTATTTTTCGTTTTGGTGTTTTGGAATTACATATTATTGCATAGATTTTTTATTTTGATTTTTTTTTACACTTTTTAGAGCTTTTCCAGTAGTTATGTTCTAAATGGTAGGGTTATAATTCTTTTGTGAAGCAGCAATGTTTTGTTGTTTGTGTGCTTTGTTACTTTAGTATAACACAAATTGTGTGTGACTTACCGTACTTATAGTCTTCCATATGAGGCCTGATCTTATTGGAGTTGAATTTAATGCATATTTACTCCTTATATTTTTAGGTAATCCTTATTGGGAATACACAAGTCATCTTTCCATAGATTTATTATTTTGAGGATTTATGTTTGATTCTTTTTTTCTTCTCCTTTTCGACTAAGAATGACCTTTAAAATAACAAAAAAAGCAACAGGGGGCCTCGATGGACAAGTTTTAAATGATCAGCATCAGTAGCTTTGTTACCTGAGGCCTTAATGCTTTTTAATATTTAAGACACGTTCATCCCCCCATTGATTTTGTGGATGTGTGCAGGAGATAAGTTAAATATATCTCCAGATAAATACATGCTTGAAGTGCTGGAATCTCTGTTGCTATAGCTGTGATCCAAATGTCCTTCTAACTAGGTTGATTTCTGCACCCAATTTATTTCTTGCACCGACTTTAAGTACATATTGGACATCAAAAACACAACAGTTTTAATTGCTGTTTAGGAATGATTATTAAGTTGAGGGAACTGCTGAGCATCTATTTAGCATAATGTTTGAGGAGAGAAATACATTACCATACTTGTATTTTCTTTATTAAATTCACCATGGCTTTTAATCAAACAAATCTGTAAATTAGCATAGTAGTGATTCTCCTATTGGGGTGATAAGCATAAGAATCTATTTGCATGTCAGACCCCAGACAATATGTAATTTGATTTTAAGTCATGTGTCTTGTTTTTATATCTAATTCCAATAGATTGTCGGCAACATTTAAGCAAGCTGCTGTGTCATACTGATGACCCAACTCACAAAGTTTTATCCTATGCACAGGATAGGGTATAACAATTTGATCATGGGAGGGTCCAACTGCTGGGACCTCCTGCAATCTCAAGAATGTGAACTCGGGTTGGCACTACATTCATTATCTGCGAGAGCTGCAAAAATAGCTCAATGCTATCTCTAGCAGCTCATATAGAGAATGAATGCACATCGCACTGCTCTATTCTGATGAATGACCCCATTCTTGATGGATAGGGAATAGCTTTGTGAATTGGGACTACCCTTTTAAGATCACACATGTGTGTTTAATGATGTGTACAGACTCAAATATATAAAAAAGAAACAAAAAAGGAAGCGCACTAATGTGCCATGATTCTGTTAATCAAATGTGTAAAGGTATGTGAAGGGTGTTGCGCTCACCTGAGCGTGCTGTGTCCAAGGCACAACACCATTATCTGGTTTGATCCCCGATCTTTGGGGGACGCATAGTCTAGGAAGGGCTGCTGGCACCTCACCGTTGCGGGAACTGGTCCTGGACGTCTGGTCGATAGAGGTAAGTGTGGGAATCTGTGATTCACGTAAAGCACGGTGCTCCAAAAGTGCTCCTTTCCAAGGTGAAGAATGTAATTCATAGCTGTGGGTCTGGTATTCAGTGAAGCAAGACATTCTTTATTCATGCAGGGATGTACAGGGATCTGAAGAAGAGGGGGTCTCCACTCCTTGAAATGCGTTATCCCTGTACATCCCTTTCTTGCTTCACTGAATACCAGACCCACGGCTATTAATTACATCCTTCACCTTGGAAAGGAGCGCTTTTGGAGCACCGTGCTTTTCGTGGATCACAGATTCCCACACTTACCTCTAATGATGTGTACAAGATGGCTAAATAAAACCATCATACGGTTACTAAATAATATCTTCACCCCATGGCTACATTTGACCATCACATAGTAGCTGTATAATGCTACTAGACTGTTCCTAAATAGAAACTCCTATAACACCATACCACCATACAGTGACTATTTAGTAATTGATGTTCAATGTATGTGATTACAGGCCAGTAATTCCACTGACTCAAAGGTCGTGTCTTTTCTGATTGTAGTAATTCATGTTTCCTCCATCCAGCCACACATTGTTTCTACAGAGTATGTTGCCTAGATGTCTTTGTCTTTCCAGCACTCTCCCCATTTATTCTCCACTACCTTCTACACATTCTGTTGCCATTCTGCTGCCCCTTTACACTGTACCATTGTGTGATTTTTGTTGTTCATGATGTCCCAATAAATATAGTTACTCCAATAAAACACTGACTACCAGATAGTGCCCAGGCTATTTTGCCTCCCCTTGTGTCCTGCAAAGTAATAGTGCCTCTACAGAGCAACAGTGCTTCCTTTTGTGTCACCACACAGTAATTCTGGTCCCAACACAGTAAATAATGTATCACTTGGAGCCCTAGACACAGAGTTTCACCTTATTATTACACACAGTTAAGGTGCTGCACATTATACTGGTTACATATTTACCATTATCTATATGGGAGTTACATAAAATATGTCAACAAGGTCAGACAATGTCAGCAGACCCTTGTTTTCCTGTGCTTGACAATAAATGTTTCAGATGGGAATACTCCTGTAAGAATCTCAGCCACTTTGGCAAGACTAAATTGTGTTGACCAGATGACTGTATCAGAGCATATTTTCTGGTGTTCCTGATATGCAGTGGCTAGGACAACAGGGGAATAAGCTCATGGGTGCCCAAGGCTCACTAATGTGCATAGAGAGTGAAGGCCAGTGTTTCTGGTCCACTCCCACAGAAGAACTACTGTAACATGAAATCATGAAATATTAATGCTAGCCATAATAAAAAGTTGTGTGAAGAAACAATGCTTGGTGGCTTACTGCATATGGGGCTGTGTTGTTGCAGACAATTTAGAGTTCCCATGCTTACTGTACCTCTCTGTGCCACTGAAAGCATATACAAAGGACACATGAGCTTCAGAACTGACCCATGGAGCAATTGAAGTGGCCTGGTCTAAGGAATCACATTTTCTTTAACATAATTTGGATGGCTGGATCTGGGCAAGAGGAAGCACCCACATACACTATGGGACGACAGCAAGCCAGTAAAAAACAGTGGGACTTCAATGGGAAAAACACATCAAGAACTGATTTGTCAATTCTTGAGGCAGATTTAAAATTTTCCACAGAAATCAATGTCATGTGGATTCCATGAGGATGTCAACACAAACTCTGTGTCAAAATCTACATAAATCCATGTTATAAAGCTCAATGGTAGTGGTCTCTTATATCAAGATAATTCAATACATCTTGATACAATGTAAAAGTTGTTCAGAAATGATTTGAGAAACATGACAAAGAATTCAAAGTGTTGACCTGGCCTCCAGCTTCCCCAGATGTCAGTCCAATCGAGCATCAGTGAGATTTGCTGGAAAAGCAAGTTCAATCCATAGGGGTCTCACCGGGCAATTTACAGGATCTAAAGGATCTGCTGCAGATGTCAAGGTGCAAGATACCACATGACATCTGATAATTTAAAATATAGATTGTGAGCCCTGGTGGGGACACAGTACTGGCCATCACCAAATAGGTGGCATGACATCAAGACATAGGCAAGTTTATGTGATTGCCGATATATTCATTATTCTGCGTGCATTACTGCTCATGACATCAGCAAGACAGGGAGCTCTCCCTCTACCCGATGGATGTACACAATAAGGTGCGCACTCACTAATCTACAGTGAATATGTACTGAAGCCCGTAGGTGAGCATCAATGCTGTATCCATTCACTCTCTGTATTGTAAGTATTAGGTTAGTGGCAAGGCATACAGTACTGTATTATATGCTTTTCTGCTTAGTGTACAGTACATGGGTAGAGAGTTAGGCCTTTTACAGGAGTCCCTGCTCCTATATATACATTGTGTGATGTAAAACGATTTACAACTACATGTGTATGCCTGAAATGAATAAAAACAAATACATAAAGAAAGAAAGAAACCAGACACTTATTCTGAACACTAGAATGTGCTTATAAACCACCCATGTAAATATGTTGTATAGCACAATTATTGTGATGTTATCTTGTTTTCATTTGCAGGTACTGTAAAAATTATGCTAGTGACTTTGTTTTCAGCACTGTTAGCACAGACTCTGTGGGTTATTCTACAATTCACTTGTTATACTATGTTATACTACAGTGTTTTACTGTAGATGCACTATATGTCCCTGATGTGGTAAAAATCTATAAACTATGTTGGCAGTAGTGGAGTCACTGTGTGGTAAGAACCGCATGGAACACTTGGGAAACCTGTTAATGCAAACCCTGGGCTGTGGGCATATGCAAGAATGTTCAGGTGGGTCACAGTCTACTGGAGGGCGGTTGAGAATTAGTCAATGTTTTGTTTGCTCACAGACACTTGAATATAGGCCGATTTAGGAGACCTCTGCTGCATGGTCCACAACCCTGTAGGGGATGCTGCATGGAACAAGAGCTGGGGTCTAACTGTCTGCAGAGAGGCATGACCTCAAAGTCTGTTGTGAGGCCTGCACCTAAGACAGACCTTTCAGTCACAGCCATTTAATTGACACTGTTTTGCTGATGATGGTGCTGGAAATTAGCAAGAGGTGTGTGCCCTATGGAGAGAGAGAGAGAGAGAGAGAGAGAGAGAGAGAGAGAGAGAGCTATGACATTGACAAATGCCTGAGAGAGACAATTAGGAAAAAAACATCACGTGTGGAGGGATGGAAAAAAGATGGGACATCCAGGGAAGGGCTTCTAAGGGTAATATGCGTTACAATGTACAATGCTCAAAAAAATAAAGAGAACACTAAGATAACACATCCTAGATCTGAATGAATGAACTAATGGTATGAAATACTTTTGTCTTTACATAGTTGAATGTGCTGACAACAAAATCACACAAAAATTATCAATGGAAATCAAATTTGTCAACCCAGGGAGGTCTGGATATGGAGTCACACTCAAAATCAAAGTGGAAAACCACGCTACAGGCTGATCCAACTTTGATGTAATGTCCTTAAAACAAGTCAAAATGAGGCTCAGTAGTGTGTGTGGCCTCCACGTGCCCGTATGACCCCCCTATAACAACTGGGCATGCTCCTGATGAGGTGGCAGATGGTCTCCTGAGGGATGTCCTCCCAGACCTGGACTGAAGCATCCGCCAACTCCTGGACAGTCTGTGGTATTGGTGGATGGAGCGAGACATGATGTCCCAGGTGTGCTCAATAGGATTTAGGTCTGGGGAACGGGCGTCCAGTCCATAACATCAATGCCTTCCTCTTGCAGGAACTGCTGACACACTCCAGCCACATGAGGTCTAGCATTGTCTTGCATTAGGAGGAACCCAGGGCCAGGGATCTGAGGATCTCATCTCAGTACCTAATGGCAGTCAGGCTACCTCTGGCAAGCACATGGAGGGCTGTGTGGCCTCCCAAAGAAATGCCACCCCACACGCTTACTGACCCACCACCAAACCGGTCATGCTGGAGGATGTTGCAGAAAGCAGAAGGCTCTCCATGGCATCTCCAGACTCTGTCACATCTGTCACATGTGCTCAGTGTGAACCTGCTTTCATCTGAAAAGAGCACAGGGCACCAGTGGCGAATTTGCCAATCTTGGTGTTCTCTGGCAAGTCTCCTGATTTACTGGCCTTTCTCCTGGTAGTGCCTCCATACTCTGGACACTACGCTGACAGACACAGCAAACCTTCTTTCCCCAGCTCGCATTGATGTGCCATCCTGGATGAGCTGCACTACCTGAGCCACTTGTGTGGGTTGTAGACTCTGTCTCATGCTACCACTAGAGTGAAAGCACCGCCAGCATTCAAAAGTGACCAAAATATCAGCCAGGATGCATAGAAACTGAGAAGTGGTCTGTGGCCACCACCTGCAGAACCACTCCTTTATTGGGGTTGTCTTGCTAATTGCATATAATTTCCACCTATTGTCTGTTTCATTTGCACAACAGCATGTGAAATTGATTGTCAATCAGTGTTCCTTCCTGAGTGGACAGTGTGATTTGACTTGGAGTTACATTGTGTTGTTTAAAGGAGTACTCCGGTGCAAACCTTTTTTTTTTATTTTTTTTTATGATATGATGCCAGAAAGTTAAACAGATTAGATTACTTCTATTTAAAAATCTTAATCCTTCCAGTACTTATTAGCAGCTGTATGCTACAGAAGAAATTATTTTCTTTTTAAATTTTTTTTTGTCTTATCCACAGTGCTCTCTGCTGACACTCTTTTTATTATAAATATATAAAACTTAACAAAACCGAAAAACAGGCTTAACTAGCAATAACAAAGCACAACACAACAAAACCTGCCTAACCGGCCAGCCCAGCTTAGCTAATCTAACAAAACACATAACATTATACCTACATATAAATTACCTACATATAAATTATGAAAAATACTATCACACACACACACACACATACCCACGCATTCTTTACATAAACATAAAAATAGCTTTACTTAGCTTTAAACTAAACAACCAAACTTGGTAAAAACTCAACTGCACATTACATTCACAACTAACATCCACCCTTTTTTTTTTTTTTTTTTTTTATATAATTTTTTTTTTTTTACTTTTTTATTTTATTCATACACATATATATATATATATATATATATATATATATATATATACACATACACACATCTACACATACATATACATACATATACTTTTTTTTTTTTATCTACACTACCATAATATAACCAATATTTAAAGTAATATAAAAATGCTAACTAAATCTGATCCGACTGCCTATCCCCATCCCCTCATAAAATAAAATAATCAATCCATACTATATAATAATATATACAATACAAATATAAAAATACAAATACATAACCTAAATGCAAATATATACATAAACCATATACACCAAAAACCAAACTATACATCTACAAAACACATGACATCCTACACTAGTCTAACCCATCACCCACACAACCACCCACCTTGACATGGGTCAGAGTCCATAGTCCATGGATATCCAGTCCAGTCCATAACTGACCCATGCAAGCCCCTCCAAACATCCTCCAACCCACCAATTCCCCCACCCAACCTAATCTATACCCAAACCAACTATACAAATACAACTTCAAAACACAACATAACATCATATACAAATACAAAACAATACAACCCACCTTAGGCCCAAGTTCGGTCGCCTGTAAGCCCTTTAGGCAATACATATTCTGAAAACAAAACAAAAAGACTAGGGTGTACATGCATAGCCCACCACCAGGAAGAAGGATGGCAATCCTGATATTACTTTTTTAAACTCTCTCCACTAACGTTTCCCTTCGACTCACCCTACCGTTATCCCTTCAACAAACTGACCCTGCACTCACCCTCTCTCTGTCCCTATATTGCTATCCCTAACCAGAAACAGGGGTACTCTACCCAAGAGGTCTAGTACCTAGGGCACATCAAATGAAAAACCTCTCCACAGGAGAGAAGCCCTACTGTTACCAAGACTGCCATACTCCAAAGACCTGATCTTCCCGAGGTCACCGGTGATGTTCCTACAGACCTCCACCTCGGAGAGGACTTTCCGCTGTGTAGATACTAGACACCGTGCATTCCACGTGTAGTACCTAACCACTAAACTGACTACAAATAAAGTGCCCCGGTCTCGGCCACCCAGGTTCCTGAATGCCCCATAAGCCCACTCCGGATAGGTAAGGCCAGCAAGGTGACTCCAGCCAATGGAAGCGCCCACCCGGTTGTAGACCCCTACATTAAAAGGACAATGAAGCAGGAAATGGTCCATGCTTTCCAGCGTGTCCCCGCACTCTTCTCGGGGACATCCCCGGTCATCAGAGCTCCTACACTTCAAATTGTCCTTTACATATAGCTTCCCCTGAAAGCAGCGCCAGGCCAAGTCCCAAAACTTCTGGGGGATCCTTTTCATGTTTAAAAGGTACAACCCCACCCTCAGATCCCGACCTGGGCAGTCCCTGAGCGCCAGAGGCTTCTGGAAGTGGGTCAACAGAACCCGTTTGTCAAGGAACTGCCTTGACTGGGTCCTGATCTCCCACACTCCCAGACCCCACCGACGTATCGCCTTCAGAGTCGGGGTAGCATAAGCCGGAAGATATCCGTGTGGCGTACGGAGGTCCTTCACTCGCCCTCCTCTCTCCCATTCCTGGAAGAAAGGCCGAAACCATTCCCTGCAGGAGAGTACCCACGGAGGAGCCCTCTCTGACCAGAGGTTTGAGATGTTAGCTTTCAAGAAGGTGTTTGTTAAGAACACCACAGGGTTTACCATAGATAAACCCCCTAGTCTCCTCGTGCGGTACGTAACCTCCCTCTTGACTAGGTTCATCCTGTTTCCCCATAACAGTTGGAAAAACAGGCTGTAGATCTTAGTGTAGTAAGCCTCTGGCAAGATACATACGCTGCCCAGATAGATAAACAAGGGGAGCAGGTACGATTTGATCAGGTGTACCCTTTCCCTGAGTGTCATAGACCAACCCTTCCACTGGTTCACCTTCTGAGTGGCATCCTGGAGCTTACCATCCCAGTTTTTGGTGGAATAATCATCCTGACCGAATGTGATGCCCAAAACTTTTGCTGACTCTTGGGGCCCTGGAAGGGTGTCCGGGAGATCAAACGTGGGATCTCCCCCTCCCAGCCAGAGACTCTCACACTTATCCCGGTTGATCTTAGACCCGGATGCCTCCGAGTAGCGGTCCACTTCTGACATCACCACATCGACCTCCTCTCTCAAGGACACGAAAATGGTGACATCATCAGCGTACGCCACTACTCTCTGGGGGACATCCAGCTCCACCAGACTCATCCCGACTCCCGCCAACGGCCCACAATCTACCCTCCTGACGAAGGGATCGATTGCGAACACGTATAAAAGCGGGCTCAAAGGACAACCCTGACGGACTCCGGACCCCACCTCAAAAGAGCGGCCAGACCACCCGTTCACTAGCGGGAAACTCTCTGCCCCTGCATACAAGATCTTAAGCCAATTAACAAAAGTACTCGGTAAGCCATATCTCAGGAGGACAGACCAGAGGTACTCATGGTTCACCCGATCAAATGCTTTGGCCTGATCCAAGGACAGCAAGTACCCCTTCCAGAGACCCGCACTACTCCGCTCCACTGCCTCCCTGACACTAAGGACCGCACTTAAGGTGCTTCGGCCTGGAACAGAGCAGTGCTGGGCCCCCGAAAGGAGCCGGGGTGCAAACTTCACCAGCCGATTAAACAGTATCTTGGCCAGAAGTTTCCTGTCCGTATTGAGAAGAGCTATGGGCCTCCAATTCTCAATACGGCTGGGATCTTTACCCTTTGAGAGAAGAATCAGGGCTGACCTCCTCATTGACTTCGGCAGAGTGCCCGAGGAGAGACACTCATTGAATACCTCAGTCAAGAGGGGAGCTAAAGACTCCTTAAAGGTCCTGTACCACTCGGATGTTAAGCCATCCGGACCTGGCGACTTCTTAGGGGCGAGCCCCTCGATCGCCAGTCTCACTTCCTCTTCCCTGATTTCTACTGCCAAAACATCAAGAGAAGGGTCTACCCCTGGCTCAGGAATGGTTTCAGCCAGGAAAACCGACATCTTGTCTCGATCCAGATCCTTCCTCCCCAAGAGGTGCGAGTAGAAGGATCTGACAACCTCCAAGATCCCTGATCTGGACCGATTCAGAGATCCTGTACTATCAATCAGTCCTGAAATGACTTTACTACTCACTGACATCTTACAGTTTCTGTAAGGGTCGGGCGAGCGGTACTTCCCGAAATCCCTCTCAAAAACCAAAGATGCGTGCCTATCGTACTGACACCTCATCAGCAAGGATTTCACTCTGGAGATATCCTCTCGGCTACCTCCAGTCGAGACAAGGAGCTCGAGTTTCCTCCTCAGACCCTGATACAGGCGATACCTGTTCAGGGACCTGAGGCTCGAGAGCTGGCGGAAGAACCCCGCAACCCGCTTCTTGAATATCTCCCACCACTCCAGCTTATTACTACAGAGGCCCAGTAAAGGTACCTGACTCTGAAGAAAATCCTCAAAGGACTGTCTCACCTCTGCTTCCTCCAGGAGGGACGAATTCAGCTTCCAATAACCTTTACCCATCCGGGGGGTCTCTGAAACATTCAGGGAAAACAAAATCATACAGTGATCGGAGAACTCCACCTCAACCACGGACACTGCGGAAGAGACGGCTTCCTCCTTTAAATAAAACCTATCTATCCTAGACCTGCGACTACCTTGATGATAGGTGAAACCCGCGTGGCCCGAGGGGCTCCGGATGTGGGCGTCCTCTAGGCGAGCTTCTCTAGCTATGCTAATCAGTGCCACACTATCGCAAGTCAGCGGACCATTGGAGCCTCTCCTATCTTGGGACCTCGTGACATTATTGAAGTCCCCTCCAAAGATCACTTGCCGACTCGTAAAAAGAAAGGGCTTAATCCTCATAAAGAGATCTTTGCGGCCCCACTTGGTTTGTGGGGCGTAGATGTTAATGAGCCGGAGCTCTTGTCCCTTCATGAGGACATCTAAGATCAGGCACCTCCCCATTTCTAACTCAATAACCCGTCTGCATTCAACTGGAGCGGTAAAAAGGACCGCCACCCCACTATACGGCTCAGCCGCAAGAGACCAGTGGGAGGGACCGCGCCTCCACTCTCTTCTGGCTTTTACCAGAGAGGCTAGATCTGACAACCTGGTCTCTTGTAAAAAGAAAATGTCGGCTTCAACACGGCCGAGAAAATCAAAGGCTGCGAATCTAGCCGTATCCGACTTAATGCTGGCGCAGTTAATAGATGCCAGCGTCAGTGGGGTGAGTGCCGCCATCCTGGGTGATTGAGTTAGATGGCCTCACCCCTTATACCTTCTTCCTCTCCTTCCCTCTATCCCCATCTGAATCAGAGGAAGACCCTTTACCCCTTTTTAGGCTCAGAGACATATCCATCCCAGGATCTTTACCTCTGGCATCTGGTGTTACCTCCACCCCTGAGGAAACTGTCCCAGAGGAAGGAGGCTCGGCACCTCCTGGAGGCCGCACTGCCTCCTGAACCTCAAGAGGAGGAGGGAAGGTAGTATCCCCGAGGGCCTCATACCGATTTGAATGGACGATCAGAGGGTCGGAGACTGAATTGTTCCTTCTATGGTCTGAGGCTACAACTGAAGAGGAGGATGGCGCCACCTTACTCTTACCCTTTTTCCTCCTCTTCTTTTTCTGGCCACCATTTACTGTCTGCCCCTCCTCCTCCTCCTCATCCACAGTTTCGGATTCAGAGGCATGACTGGAGGAAGGAGCATCTTGACCTTCTTCCCTACGCAGTCTCCCCATCTCCTCGTCCAGTTTGGCCTCACCCAAAGCCTCAGAGTTATTCTGACCTCCTTCTGAGCCAGTGTCTGGAGTGGGACCCCGAGCTACCCCTGGCACCTGGGCATTCTCAAGGGCCCTCTCCAACCTGCGCTTCTCCTCTCGCCTCCGCATAGAGGGGGTCTTATGTTTTTCCTTCACTGGCTTTGGTGCCCCCTCTCCTCCACTGGTCCCTTCCCCCGCCGGGGCAACCGTTAGGCTTTCCCCAGCCGGGGCGGTCACAGCATTAGAGAACGAGCGCGGACACCGGCTGAACGGGTGACCTAAGTCACCACACAAGTTACACCGAATCTGTCCACAGGTGGCCGCCAGGTGACCCACCCCACAGCAGAGGGCGCATATCTGCTGAGTGCAGTTGGCACTAAAGTGGTTTGGGTCACCACACCTGTGGCACAGCTTCGGCTGCCCCTGGTAGAAGATCTGAATCCTGTCGCGTCCCAGGAAGGCGGCCGAAGGGATGTGGGTGACCGTGTTCCCTGAACGCCTGAGACGGACGGAAAACGTCCAGGCCCCTGACCATATATTGTGCTCATCAAAGTTCTTCCGGGGGATGTCCGTCACCTCCCCGTACCTGCCCAACCAGGTCATAATGTCATAACAAGAAAGTGACTCGTTACGTGTCAAAACGGTCACTTTCTTTACCATACTCTGGCGAGATACCGCTTTTACAGCGAAATCTCGCCATCCGGGCTCGTTTTTCATCAGCTCATAATTAGACCAAAAGAGATCTAGTCCCTCCGGCCTAACAAAGCTGACGTCAAACTCGGAGGAGCCGAAGGGGTGAATCAGGGCAAAGATGTCCCTAGCCCTGAAACCCATCTGGAAAAGAAGCTCCACCACCTTGCCCCTTTGGGGGCACGCATCTTCGCCTTTCCAGACCAGACGGGCCACATTCCTGCGACCTATCTCCTGCCCGGGTGTCTGGAGGGACCATACGGTCTCCCCATTCCTCTCTCGGAACGCTCCCAGACCATGTCTCTCCACCCAAAAAGACAGGTCCATCTCCTTTCCCTCTACCTGGAGCGTCCTTTCTCCTCTCTTCAGTGCCTCCAGGAGGCGCCGTTGCAACTGACCGTCACCAGATGCAGGAGGTAAAGATCCCACTGAACCCCCAGCCGCCACACTCGCATAACTCCTGGCGACCGGGGGGGCAGCCGGACCAGACACCGTCCCTATGTCCCTGCCTAGGCCACCTGTACTGCCACAAAAGCCACTACCACTCCTCCCATCTGCACCACTACCACTCCTCTCATTCACACCACTACCACTCCTTCCATTCACTCCACTACCACTCCTCCCATTCACTCCACTACCACTCCACCCATTCACACCGCTACCACTCCTCCCATCTACACCACTACCACTCCTCCCATCTGCACCACTACCACTCCTCCCATCTACACCACTACCGCTCCTCCCATCTGCACCACTACCACTCCTCCCATCTGCACCACTACCACTCCTCCCATCTGCACCACTACCACTCCTCCCATCTGCACCACTACCACTCCTCCCATCTGCACCACTACCACTCCTCCCATCTGCACCACTACCACTCTTCCCATCTACACCACTACCACTCCCACATACACCCCTCTCATCCACAGCACTACCACTCTCATCATTCACACTCTTTGTATTTACATTGCTTTCATTTACAGTATATATGGGATCAGCAGCTGCTTCACCCACTACCTCTGGGCTGGCCTGGATGTGTTTTAGCTTGGGCTTCTTGCTCCTTCTTAGGTCACCGGCGGCTGCCGACACTGACTCCTCCTCTATACGAGACGCCACCGTAGACGTCAAATCCCGAGGCTGCCCCTCCGGGCGCACCTCCACCCCTCCTTCTGCCACTGATGTGCAGGGACTCCCCTCCCTATCAGGGGAGATCCCTGCAGCATCCGCGCTACACACTGCGCCCGACCGCACAGGCTCAGCAGTAGGTCCCGGTGCCTGGACACTCCCCCCCCTCTCAGTGGAGTGCCCTGCAGAGCTGGTGACATTGCCCACAATACTCGGGGAACCGCTCCCCTTGCACACTGCCGCATAACTACTGCCCACCATTAGCCCGTCCTGCTCTTCCCTACCAGCAGGACGCATGACTGTAGCACCCGCGGCCATGTTGGATGCAGCACTGTACCCCCCGTGCTGGTCCCGTTCCACAGCAGAAGCGGGATCTGGCAGGGTGGGGGGACCAGCAGCCTGAACCAACTTTTCAGGTGGCCCAGACTGCTGGATAGGAGAGAAAACAAACTTCACTTGCTTCCCAGCCTTTTTCTTCTTCTTTTTCTTCCTTTTATTCTCCTCAGGGCCCAGGTCCTGGCCAAAACTGAAATTTTCCAGACGGGTGGGTGACTCCTGCATCACTATGGCCCGCAGGAGCCCCCCACCGACCGGGCTGCTGTCACCGCCATCACTGCTGTCACTTTCCTCTGAGGTGGTTGGTAAGGCGACTTGGGCAGGGTTAATATATTCTGCACTTGGGGTGACAGAGGTCTTAGGGGTACACGGGGTATCACACACATCCCCCTCACTCTCATCACCCTCACTGCCGCCATCTCCCTCACCACCTTCCTCCATCTTCTCCTCTGTATCAAACAGGCATTCTTCCTCCCCCTGACTATCCTCTTCCTCCTTCACAGGGGTCTTCATGATTTTATAGCGGTCGTTATTTTTTAACTTTTCCTTAAATATACCCGCTCCCTCTACGATCTGCATTCGGGCTCTCACCACCTCCTGCTCCTCTGCCTTCAGTTCACACACCCTGGCAGCAAACTTAGCCCTCATGGCCTTGGCAGAGTTATCTGTCTGGTAGCGAGCAAACTTCAGATCTTCCCTTAACACCTTCAGCTTCTTTCCCAGCTGCTCATATTCCACCAGCTTTGCCTGCATGCGGGATCCAAAGGTGGCAAGCGACTCCCTGGGTCCCTTCACCCCCCATTGCTGGGGTTCCATAACAACAGTCCCTGAAGACATAACTGTAATTTTCTTACCGGACGCCTTGCGGTTTCCAGCGACGGACGGGGGAGTGGGCTCCACATTACTGCGGAGCCTGCTGGATCTTCTCACCCCGTCCTGAGAATCGGCCGTAGCTCTCTCACTCCCACCCCCCTCCGGCCTAGTTCGAGGGGTGGAAGTCTGGGGCTCCATAGCAGGAGGTTCTCCCAAGGAGGCTGCCACCCTCCTGGGAAAAAGGCTGTAGGAAAATCTGCTTCAATCCCCTCTCTCTGGAAAGCCCTGGAAATCAGACACACCCAACAGCTGCTGTGTTCCACAGGAAGTGCTCACTGCTGACACCTCTGTCCATGTCAGGAACTCTCCAGAGCAGCATAGGTTTGCTATGGGGATTTTCTCCTGCTCTGGACAGTTCCTGATACGGGCATCAGGTGTCAGCAGAGAGCACTGTGGACAAGACAAAAAGAAATTTAAAAAGAAAAGAATTTCCTCTGTAGCATACAGCTGCAACTATTTTTTAATAGAAGTAATTTACAAATCTGTTTAACTTTCTAGCACCAGTTGATTTAAAAAAAAAAAAAAAAAAAAATATATATATATATATATATATATATATATATGCTTTCCACTGGAGTACCCCTTCCTTTTTTTAAGCAGTGTAATAGTTCTGGGTTGCTAAAAAGGTTTCAGTAACCTGGATCCAATACATTTTAACATATAATACCCTTAGAAGTGCCTCCCTGGATATCCCATCTTTTTTCCGTGCCTCCACACATGATGTTTTATTCCTGATGATGCAACAGTAGACTAGCTAGATCACCGAAGGGACCTGGACTGCTGACTGCTGGATGTTATTTGATGCGTTCATAGGTGTTGTGCTCTGAACATAACACCCTTTGGCCATCTTTCCATCTTTCACTTTTTTGTATTTACCATAACATTCTTCACAAAGTGCTCAACTTGTTTTTTTGTTTTTATTTTTGTTTTTTTTACCCCTTGAGAGAGACAATTGGCACTGGAGAAGCGGCTGGTGTTGTGGGTGGGAGCAGCGCTGGGCTGTACCTAAAACCAGGGTGGTGGAGAGTGTTAAAACTAAAGAGAGAAAATGTGAGATACTGAGTAGTGCATTGGACAGTCAGTGAGGAGAATAGGCAACTACCAGGCCATAGGTGAAAATAATGGAAGATGGCAGCTAACCAACAAGCATCTAGCTTGAACTGTTGCTGAATGTAAGAACTGTAATGTAAGCTTGTGAACTTGGTAAATATTGGGACTTCCAAGCCTGTTGCCATTCAATTAGCAATGATGGGATCAAGTTATCTGTCTGTAATTTATTACTGCTGCACCATTTCATCTATGGTGTCATCACCTTAAGACCCCCTTGCCTTGCCAAGGGTTCATCGACTACTCCAGTTTGATCACGCTACAAGACAATCATGAGTATTTTCTTTTTTACATTGTAGTATGGTAGCATTCAAGTGTAACAACCTTTATCCCTATGACCTGTCAGTCCACCAGCTAGGATTAAGTCTTAAAGGCAATAGACACCTTTAAATAGCATGTTTGTTCTGTATACTTATTATTGTGCAACAATTTTTTCCATAGGTCAAAATTTTTGCTTACCTTTGCTTGCACAACCTTGGAAGGTTCTTGTGTACTTTCCGTCTAAATTTGTACCCAGCTTATATACTTTCCCCTGCAAACTCCCTTTTGTGTTCTCTCCTCTCTTTCTTCTGCCTATGGGAGTTGCCCTCCAAGGTTTCTCTCTCTCCATACAATCTTTGAGCTCTTGTGTAGCTTACTCCCCCTCCCTGCTTTTATTTCTAACAATCCCTAACACTGATATAGCAGAAAGTCCATCGGACAGATTTATTCTAGATTTTCCTAAATAGCTGCTAAATAGTAGGAAATGTTTATGGAATTCTACTTAAAAAGTTGTTTCATTTTATAGCCTGCTAGGTCAAAGTATCAAATGAAACCATACCTGCCTGAAACCAACGCCAGCGCTTTGGTCCACCCTTGTGCCTGCGTCTACAAACAACACTTACAGATCCTCTTACTGTGCCCCTTACTGATAAAGTACAATGAATAAGGACTTAGGACTAAGGAGTTCAGACTTCTGTTGTCTTGTCCGTTTTTTTTTTTTTTTTAATGCCTGCACAATAAAGAAAAAAGATTGTATGAGACATTGCTGAACTGGATGTCTGTGGTGCCTGTGTTTACCTCCCCAGATGTGGCGCTCTCCCAGCTCTGCTGATGAGGTTTCAAGCATACTGAACATCGTCAGCAGAGTCAGGAGAGCTCGCCATCAGGAGAAGTAACACAGGAACAATGACAGACAATAATGCCAGCAATGAAGGAAGCAGGGTAAGTATGGCACAGCCTGTAGTGTGTTTTTAATTAAAGGAGTAGTCCAGTGGTGACCGGGTGGTGAACAACTTATCCCCTATCCTAAGGATAGGGGATAAGTTTGAGATCACCGGGGGTCCGACCGCTGGGGCCCCCTGCAATCTCCTGTACGGAGCCCCGACAGCCCGCGGGAAGGGGGCGTGTCGACCTCCGCACGAAGCGGCGGACGACACGCCCCCTCAATACAACTCTATGGCAGAGCCGAAGCGCTGCCTTCGGCAATCTCCGGCTCTGCCATAGAGATGTATTGAGGGGCGTGTCGGCCGCCACTTCGAGTCTGGCCTCCGTACAGAGAGATCGCAGGGGGCCCCAGTGGTTGGACCCCCCGTGATCTCAAACTTATCCCCTATCCTAAGGATAGGGGATAAGTTTTTCACCACTGGACTACCCCTTTAAATTGGATTACCCTTTTAATAATGTCCTTTTCAGCTATGCACATTGGTGACATACTGTATTTAAAAAAAATATTTTAGATGCAGTGAATGTGAGTCTGGTTTGGTAACCACACTGTAATCTATTGTATTATAATCTATTGCAGTGCCCCGTAAACAATACATTATTTTCCTCTTTGAATATTCTATCCTCTGTAGATTGTTTTTCACTGCAGCTTTCTTCCCTCCATAATCTTATTGATTTTACTAACTGTAATATGACAGTACAGTAGTTACACTGAAAATTGACAGTGCAAAGGTTATGGATTGAATGAATCCAGAAAATGAATAAGCCAGTTACCTTTCTTACAATGGAGGCACTAAAGCAAAACAAATGGAATGGGGAGGGGGCTATCTGGGTAGTGATATCTGTAACCTACAGCTCAGAGCACAAATGACACATTTCTAAACTACAAGCTCCGGTTTTCAGGGTGCACTAATAATATATGAAGGAATGCAGACAATAAGTTGATACTTCTTTGCTTCCTGAAATGTTAACATATAGAGTCAATATTTATGCAAAACTATTTTCTCTATCGTGAAATTACATTGTTATGTAATTATCAAAATTGTCGCCTTTCAAGTGATAGACGTTCTGACAATAAGCCTTAGACAGTGTAAAATAACATTCCTTGCCACTTCCCTGCTGGCACAGTCTTCATACAGCTAGCACTGTTTATGAATGGGCATTACATGGGCTGCTGGGATGACCATCGGCTCAATACCTCAACCAAAGCAAGTGGTCCATTCATAGAGTGCAAGCTACTGGAAATGCCACCTATTGTTTTCTAATGGCCTTTGCAGGATACTGGCAGGGATATTAGATTTTTCAGCTGAAATATTGTAAGGATTGTTACTGCAAGGATGAAGAGTTCTCCATAGTGGGATGCAGAAGTTGCAGACTCTACAAGCGTCAGAATTTTTTTGTGCAGATTTGTCACAAATACGCAGTAAAAAACACATATGTGACATAAAGCTCTTGTTGCAGATTCATTGCGGACCTCACCCCTATACACAGAACATGAGAAAATGAATCACAAATCCACACAAAAAATGAGCGTCTGCAAATCTGCAGGTAAAAATTGCAGCAGTTCTGACCCATGTGGATTAAACCCAAGAGGGGAAAAAATGTTATCGCCAGGACACAGTGTGGCAGCAGCTACATAAAGAGTTTAATCACTTTTTTACTCACTGGAGTGCTGCCCCTCTCAACACTGCTGCCCTAGGCACTAGACCCTAATGCTAAATACAGTGACCCCTCGTCCTACGATGGCCCTGACATACGATAATTTCAACATGCGATGGCCTCTCAGAGGCCATCGCATGTTGAAGGCAGCATCAACATACGATGCTTTTGTAAGTCGGGGCCATCGCATAAACGGCTATCCTGCAGCGCTGACTGCTTCAGCTGCCGCCGGATAGCAGTTTACGGGGCCCCGTGCCCTGTGCTGACGATCACTTACCTGTCCTCGGGGCTCCGGCACGTCCTCTTCGGGATCCTCTGCATCGCCGGCGCTCTCCATCGTCGTCATCACGTTGCTGCTCACGCCGTCCCGTCATCCAATAGGAGTGGCGTGCGTAGCGACGTGATGGCGGTGACGGAGAGAGCGGATGCCGGGGAAGCAGAGGCCTTGCCGGAGCGTCGGGGACACCTCGGGGACGGCGACATCCAGGGCAGCTGTGACGAGCGGTGATGGTCC
This sequence comes from Hyla sarda, assembly GCF_029499605.1. Classification (NCBI taxonomy): domain Eukaryota; kingdom Metazoa; phylum Chordata; class Amphibia; order Anura; family Hylidae; genus Hyla; species Hyla sarda. The sequence continues at coordinate 62,767,196 of NC_079198.1, forward strand.
GGAGTGGCGGGGACAGATGAGTACAACTTTCTCTAACAGTGGTCTACAACTTGCGGACCTCCAGATGTTGAAAAACTACAACACCCAGCATGCCCGGACAGCCAACGGCTGTCCGGGCATGCTGGGTGTTGTAGTTTTGCAACATCTGGAGGTCCGCAGGTTGTAGACCACTGTCCTATACTTTACATTGCACGGATCCCTCAACATGCAATGGTTTCAACAAACGATGGTCCATTTGGAATGGATTACCATGTTATGTTGAGGGACCACTGTACAGCCCTGGCCATGACAACTGGCATCTATAATAGTTTACTTGGACTTGTAGTGCAGAGGGATGGATTTCACTCCACTGCCTTACACCATTACATTGGGCCTTTTCTCTGGCGTACTATGTGTTGTGAGATGTAAAGGTTTTTTAAAGGGGCCCTGATGTCACTTGCTGCTCCGGTACCTTCTTTAAGCCATCTGTGTCCTGAAATATCTGGACCTGAACCTCAGTTTTCTAGATGGAAATGGATCTCATTGATAGACTCCGGTAAACATTCTGTAATGGTAGATTTTCCATGAAGATGCGTCGGATTCAGCTGATGCTCCAACATTTCTTTGCTCTTGCAGTTTAAAGGTCAATGACTGTGCATCACTCCTGAGGTGTAATGTATGGTTAGCGCCAGTATTCCTCTGTCTCCTTGATGGCCCCGACATACGATAATTTCAACATGCGATGGCCTCTCAGAAGCCATCACATGTTGAAGGCAGCATCAACATGCGATGCTTTTGTATGTCGGGGCTATCACATAAACGGCTATCCGGCAGTGCTGACTGCTTCAGCTGCCGCCGGATAGCCGTTTACGGTGTCCCGTGCCCTGTGCTGACGATCACCTACCTGTCCTCGGGGGTCCGGCGCGTCCTCTTCAGGATCCTCTGCATCGTTGGCGCTCTCCATTTTCGTCATCATGTCGCTGCGCGCGCCGTCCTGTCATCCAATAGGAGCGGCGTGCGTAGCGATGTGATGGCAGCGACGGAGAGCGCGGATGCCGGGGAAGCAGAGGCCTTGCTGGAGCGTCGAGGACACCTCGGGGACGCGGCGACAGCGATAGACGGTGACCTCCAGGGCAGCGGTGATGAGCGGTGACGGTCTGGAGCGGCGGGGACAGGTGAGTACAACTTTCTCTAACAGTGGTCTACAACCTGCGGACCTCCAGATGTTGCAAAACTACAACACCCAGCATGCCCGGACAGCCAACGGCTGTCCGGGCATGCCGGGTGTTGTAGTTTTGCAACATATGGAGGTCCGCAGGTTGTAGACCACTGTCCTATACTTTTCCTCAACATGCGATGGTTTCAACATACGATGGTCCGTTTGGAACGGATTACCATCATATGTTGAGGGACCACTGTACAGCCCTGGCCATGACAACTGGCATCTATAATAGTTTACTTGGACTTGTAGTGCAGAGGGATGGATTTCACTCCACTGCCTTACACCATTACATTGGGCCTTTTCTCTGGCGTACTATGTGTTGTGAGATGTAAAGGTTTTTTTAAAGGGGCCCTGATGTCACTTGCTGCTCCGGTACCTTCTTTAAGCCATCTGTGTCCTGAAATATCTGGACCTGAACCTCAGTTTTCTAGATGGAAATGGATCTCATTGATAGACTCCGGTAAACATTCTGTAATGGTAGATTTTCCATGAAGATGCGTCGCATTCAGCTGATGCTCCAACATTTCTCTGCTCTTGCAGTTTAAAGGTCAATGACTGTGCATCACTCCTGAGGTGTAATGTATGGTTAGCGCCAGTATTCCTCCCTCTCCTTGATGGCGCCGACATACGATAATTTCAACATGCGATGGCCTCTCAGAAGCCATCACATGTTGAAGGCAGTATCAACATGCGATGCTTTTGTATGTCGGGGCTATCACATAAACGGCTATCCGGCACCGCAGACTGCTTCAGCTGCCGCCGGATAGCCGTTTACGGTGCCCTGTGCTGACGATCACCTACCTGTCCTCAGGGGTCCGGCGCGTCCTCTTCAGGATCCTCTGCATCGTTGGCGCTCTCCATTTTCGTCATCACGTCGCTGCGCGCGCCGTCCTGTCATCCAATAGGAGCGGCGTGCGTAGCGATGTGATGGCAGCGACGGAGAGCGCGGATGCCGGGGAAGCAGAGGCCTTGCTGGAGCGTCGAGGACACCTCGGGGACGCGGCGACAGCGATAGACGGTGACCTCCAGGGCAGCGGTGATGAGCGGTGACGGTCTGGAGCGGCGGGGACAGGTGAGTACAACTTTCTCTAACAGTGGTCTACAACCTGCGGACCTCCAGATGTTGCAAAACTACAACACCCAGCATGCCCGGACAGCCAACGGCTGTCCGGGCATGCCGGGTGTTGTAGTTTTGCAACATATGGAGGTCCGCAGGTTGTAGACCACTGTCCTATACTTTTCCTCAACATGCGATGGTTTCAACATACGATGGTCCGTTTGGAACGGATTACCATCATATGTTGAGGGACCACTGTACAGCCCTGGCCATGACAACTGGCATCTATAATAGTTTACTTGGACTTGTAGTGCAGAGGGATGGATTTCACTCCACTGCCTTACACCATTACATTGGGCCTTTTCTCTGGCGTACTATGTGTTGTGAGATGTAAAGGTTTTTTAAAGGGGCCCTGATGTCACTTGCTGCTCCGGTACCTTCTTTAAGCTATCTGTGTCCTGAAATATCTGGACCTGAACCTCAGTTTTCTAGATGGAAATGGATCTCATTGATAGACTCCGGTAAGCATTCTGTAATGGTAGATTTTCCATGAAGATGCGTCGCATTCAGCTGATGCTCCAACATTTCTTTGCTCTTTCAGTTTAAAGGTCAATGACTGTGCATCACTCCTGAGGTGTAATGTACGGTTAGCGCCAGTATTCCTCCGTCTCCTTGATGGCCCCGACATACGATAATTTCAACATGCGATGGCCTCTCAGAAGCCATCACATGTTGAAGGCAGCATCAACATGCGATGCTTTTGTATGTCGGGGCTATCACATAAACGGCTATCCGGCAGTGCTGACTGCTTCAGCTGCCGCCGGATAGCCGTTTACGGTGCCCCGTGCCCTGTGCTGACGATCACCTACCTGTCCTCGGGGGTCCGGCGCGTCCTCTTCAGGATCCTCTGCATCGTTGGCGCTCTCCATTTTCGTCATCACGTCGCTGCGCGCGCCGTCCTGTCATCCAATAGGAGCGGCGTGCGTAGCGATGTGATGGCAGCGACGGAGAGCGCGGATGCCGGGGAAGCAGAGGCCTTGCTGGAGCATCGAGGACACCTCGGGGACGCGGCGACAGCGATAGACGGTGACCTCCAGGGCAGCGGTGATGAGCGGTGACGGTCTGGAGCGGCGGGGACAGGTGAGTACAACTTTCTCTAACAGTGGTCTACAACCTGCGGACCTCCAGATGTTGCAAAACTACAACACCCAGCATGCCCGGACAGCCAACGGCTGTCCGGGCATGCTGGGTGTTGTAGTTTTGCAACATCTGGAGGTCCGCAGGTTGTAGACCACTGTCCTATACTTTTCCTCAACATGCGATGGTTTCAACATATGATGGTCCGTTTGGAACGGATTACCATCATATGTTGAGGGACCACTGTACAGCCCTGGCCATGACAACTGGCATCTATAATAGTTTACTTGGACTTGTAGTGCAGAGGGATGGATTTCACTCCACTGCCTTACACCATTACATTGTGCCTTTTCTCTGGCGTACTATGTGTTGTGAGATGTAAAGGTTTTTTTTTAAAGGGGCCCTGATGTCACTTGCTGCTCCGGTACCTTCTTTAAGCCATCTGTGTCCTGAAATATCTGGACCTGAACCTCAGTTTTCTAGATGGAAATGGATCTCATTGATAGACTCCGGTAAACATTCTGTAATGGTAGATTTTCCATGAAGATGCGTCGCATTCAGCTGATGCTCCAACATTTCTTTGCTCTTGCAGTTTAAAGGTCAATGACTGTGCATCACTCCTGAGGTGTAATGTACGGTTAGCGCCAATATTCCTCCGTCTCCTTGTCTTATTAGCTGCATGCAGTTCTAATTTCATCCGTGTCAGAATTAAAACATTGTCAGAAATGTCACCAGTCCCCTTACTTGCCCTAAGCTTCATCATGCGGTGTTGCCTTGAGCTTGTGTAGAAGAAAAAGGGCAGGTTGCCAGCAGTGTCCGACTTATCTCTTTAAATTGTTCCCTATGCCGTGGTATGAGGTGCTATCGGTTGTGAATGTTAATGTCCCTGTGTGTGCTTCTGTCTCTCTCGCTTTCCCTGTGCGAGCGTGTGTGTGCGCACCTCACTGCCTCTCCAGCCCATCTCCCTGTCTGTATCTGAGTGCATGCATCTGTGTGAAAGAGGGAGAAAAATACATCAGTTTAGCACGGACATGCCTCTCTAACAAGGAGAAGAGGAGGAGAGAGTGAGTAGAAAGGGAGAGAGAAAACAGCAGAATGACAAGGGACATTTAAACTGCTCATATATTCCGTCCACAAGCAGAGAATCTAGAGAGACGAAGTCGGGGAGGATATAGACCTGTGCAGATGCAACATGCAGCCAGGTTCAATTCTCGACAAGAGTCCATGACATAAACAGAATACTTCTACTGGGAATTGTTTTTCATTCTTTTTTTTTTTTTTTTCTTCTCTCATTTATTTTCTCCATTTTCCAAGTCAATTCTTTTTACCCAGAAGAAAAGAGAAACAGCCAGAGGAAAGGTGATTTTAATTTTCTCTCGCATTCAACGCTGTTTAACTTTGAATGCAACATGTGTAATGTGCTCCTTTTACCTTGATAGATTCCAAACAACCTTGTCGGGGGGCAGAGAAGAAGAAGATTGCAAGCAAACTCTAAGCAAAGCAGATGGAAATAAGAAGGGGCAATGTGAAAATCTAACCTCAAGCCTCCTGCCAGGAATAAAGGACTACCCCCCCAACCTCCACACACCTCCTCGATTTTGGAGAACCAGGGGCCAGATAATATGCCTGGTGCATAAACGTGTTCTGGTCTTGTGTTCATGTTGTGTTTCTGCCTGTCACGGCATGACATCAATGGAACTGACACAGGGATGTATTAAGAGAAGCTTAGGCTGTTCTGGCAGGTCCTAGCTTACCACCAGCTGCCTCTGTCCCTACCGGTTTTGGGGAGCGGTGCAATGATAAGGTAAGTTGGAAGGATTTCCTACTTTTATATTCTATCTTCTCAGGGCCTGAATAGAGAGGTAACGCAGAAGTCCCGATCTGTAATCAATTCTCTATCTAGAAGGTCACATAGCATTTCACCCTATTTGAACACAGACATATATGGTAAAAGTTCTTTTTATGAAATAGAAACTCTGGGCAGGTTTGTCTTGGTGTAAAGGCTTCACTTTAAACAAAAAGTGTGTTTCTTGGTCTGATTCTCTTTCAAGAAAATATCAAGGGCATTCTCATAAAAAGGGAACATTCTATGCTGTATCTTCTCTATTTCCACTGCAAGAAATAAATACCAGATGTATTCAATGGAAATCTTTTTTGACTTTTTTGCCCATAGGGAAAAGGATAAATCCCATCATATCTTGTTAAAATTTGGATCATGGGATGTGATTTGCAGTATGTCACGGCTGCTGCTATATGTGCGCTAACCAGGCTGATGTCAGATGTTTCAGTCTTTGCACAAATGTTTACAGAGCCACAAGTTCTAATGTTAAATGTTTGGCTGGCTGAGTGTATATGTGTATCCCTGTGTCTGTTTGTGTATGCCACACAGTGTGCCTGTTTGTATCTCCAGTTCCTCTGCATTACATCCTTTTTTTCTCTTCATGTTTCATGGGCTATTGGCTTTGGAAGGCTTATCAATTTCCATTTGAAAAGCTGTTTCTTCTTTATTTAATTGCCCTTGCTTCTTGGCTGGTTTTGCTGGTGGGCATGTAAAGGGGGGGAGGTGGAGGGGGGGGGGGTGTTACACAGCTCAGAATGTTAAATAATATATATATCTTTGGAATCTAAAACACAAATGTCCGCACATTAATATGCCCTAGGATGTATACCAAAATGATATACAGTAATCCTTCATGAGAAAAGGACAAATTGCTATTGTTTTTTTTATAATATCTGGCACAAGAGCTGGTCTGAGCACACATTTAATCTTATTTAATCATGCAGGCTCCTGCGTTTCCCCCAATGCTGACCGTCAGGGTCATATAGCAAGCTGTACGCATGGCCCCCTAGCAGCTTAATAGTTAAATGCACAGATATGAAATCTCTGTTTCTCCAATTGATTGACTGGGTTACAGCTATGGATCAAATGTGCTGTACTATGTCCTGTATACTCAGTTGCAGTTCTACAATCTGGAGGACTATGTGACTATGTCTTTAATTTACACGACTCCTCCAGCACTTTGCAGAATATCCTATGAGACTAAAGGGATCCAAAAATCTAAAAGTAAAAGTTCTCAAATTGGCTGAAAATCGACTTTGTTCTTATTCATTATGTTTCCTGTACTATTGTAAAATGTGATAATATTTCATCCATTTTTAACTAGGCAATCTAGTGTGGGCCACAAAGATATTATGCTCTGCTGCATAGCCTGGTTGGTGTATTGACTTTGAACACATAGTGATGAATACTAATATTTTCCTACTTGTATCTTTGTATCTTTCCATTTCCTCTACCATTCAGATTAATTTATCATTCAAATTATGATGGGACCATTATACTCCAACAATTACAGTTCTGCTCCTTTAAGGGGCTAGCCTTTAAGGCTTTTAAGGGGCTAGACCTTTAGACTTTCTGCTCGCACTAATCAGCACCACCTATTGGTTAGAAACAGAACTACAGCTACAAATAAAAAAACTATTGTAAAGATGTGAAGATGAAATGTAATATAGATTCTCATGGATTTCAATGTGCAATTCATATCACCTTTATGCTAACTGAACCACAAGTCATCTATTCTGCCTTGCTTGATAGATCTTTTCCTATATGCGAACGGGAAGAGATCCATAAATCAAGGTTGGTAGGGAAGGAAAAAGCCACTGGTAACTGCCCCATTGACTTATTAAAGGGGTATTCCAGGATTTTTTTTTTATTTGACTATGCTACAGGGGCTGTAAAGATAGTGTAGTTCATAATATAGTGTCTGCACCTGTGTGGATGGTTTTCTCATAATTCTTACGTGATTTTCACCCCAATATTTATTTTTAACAGCATACAAAATGACTGCTGTCTCAGATTTTTCACAGGTTGCAATGCGGTCGAGGTCAATGGGTGGAGGGATCACTTGGTGGGAGGAAGATGAATCTGCAATTAATGCAACAGCTGTAGGCACCCCGATTGAAAACCACAGGTCTTTTGAATGGATCTAGCTCATTTATGTTTCAATGGGTGGGGTGGCTGATGTGTGGGACGGAGCAAAATGGAATTATGGGATTTGTAGGCAAAATAGAAAAGTCAAACAGGAAATATCAGTTCACAAAATGATAGCCACATTGTTATGGTAATCTCACAACATAGCCATTTAGCCCCAAGACAACGCAGATCCTTGCATGAGCATTACTGTCTGCCAGGTACATACTAAAATCACCTTATGGTGGAGAACCCCTTTAAATGCAAAATCCAAGGAAACCTCAATCACAGTCAGTGCACAATGCCACATCATTTATCCAAAAATAGTAGGGGAGATTTGACAAAACTGATACAAAGGAAAAGTGGGTTCACCTGTGAAGTATAAGAGCTGGTATCTTATTGGATGCAATACACTGTACACCTGTTTCACTTTATTTTGCGCCAATGTTGTTGAATTTCCCACAGAATTAATGGTTATTTAAGTTTAGTTGGCAGAGACATGTAACGTGTTCTCAAATACCCCCATGACCAGCTGTACCCTCAGAACCTACATGTATTCCAGCTTCCATCCATCTGTTGCAGACTTATTAGTTCTCATTGAAAGGAATCCAAATGCCCTCCCATCTAGCACAGCGACCGCCGGCTGATCTATTTGGCTTACATACAAGTATTTGCCAGTCAATTTTTATTAGTAGAATTGTAATGTACAGAATGACTTTTTATTTCTTAAAACCTAACTCTTCAATAAGTTTTGCTCTTTGTATTAAGGCATTCGAGGGCAGCAAAAGGAAGAAACAAACTTGGTTCACCACAGACTCTGAGTGTCCCCAGTCAATACTATTTGTATCTGTCTAGACACAGTTATATTATGTATATTTTAACATGCTCTTTCAAATGTTCCTCTTCTTCTGAGATTTAACAAATAGATTTGATCAACCCATTACACCCCCAAGAGGCCCATAAACCATCACTGTGCAATAGCTTCTATTCTCCTGAGCACACAACAGGTTAATTGAGTGCATACTAAAATCTATCTCCTCCTCACTATAGATAGGACTCATGAGTCTGCAGGGAATATGAGCTCATCAGAAGTAGTGTGTGTGTGTGAGACACCAAGGGGACACATCTAGGGGACACGCCAGTGCAATAGAGAACCCAAAAAGAAGAACGCAGCCTTCTAAACTTTACGCACAGGAACTATTTTAGCTTTTTTATAATAGCTAAATCCCATCTGCCACATTTAATGCACTTATTTGTTAAAGATCAATTAGCCTGCTAGATGTATCAGTAGACAGTTCAGCGTGATGTGCCATGCTATTCACTTTACCGATTTATCTAACATTATTTGTCAGCTGTGAAAATTACTTCTTATTGCTTGAGATTAAAGAAATTCAAGCAAAAGTTCACCTTTAGTGAACCAAACCTGAACTTCTGCTTCAGACAGCAATTCCCCAATATACCATGTGTATTGGAATTATTCACTGTACAAAAGAAATCTTAGCAGGCAGAGTAGGGAAGAAATTGGCTCCATAAACCCATCAGCAGACATAAGCCTCATGGGTCAAAAACAATAGAATGGTTGCAGAATACAGGCTGCTATGAAGAGTGGCTATGTATTCTGCTAATGACACCGACAAGGATCTTTTATATTGAATCAGTCATGGGAATAATAGGAGAATGCTTGCTATAAATATTCATGGCAAAATTGATAGGATATGCCAAAATAGTTGGTGGAGATCCAACCACTGGAATCCTCCGTTTAGGTGTGCTCACTTCACGATTTGCCCTTACATTGCACAGATACATCAGTATCAAAATAGGATGTCAAAATAGGATGCCATTGTACCCGAGGGCTCCACAGACGTTAATAGCCAGAATGTAGTCAGCAAGGGACTACATTTGAGTCATTTTCTGAACATATATGTATTAAGACTCGTTTATAAAGTGCAGTAAACCATGCTTTAGGGTCCAAATGCATTTACAATCGTAAAATGACCCTAATGTAGTCACCAGTTGACTAAGTTTGGGCCATTGAAGTAAATGGGGCCCACACTTGTCTGTGCATGCTGACAGGATGCTGACATATCCATGCAATGATAAGTAAACTTGGCTTAAAGGGGTAGTCCAGTGCTGAAAAACTCATCCCCTATCCTAAGGATATTGGATAAGTTTCAGATTGCGGGGGGTCTGACTGCTGGGGCCCCTGCGATCTCCTGTACGGGGCCCCAGCTCGCTGGACCAGATAGCGGGTGTCAACCACCGCACGAACCGGAGGCCGACATGCCCCCTCAATACTGCGCTATGGCAGAGCCGGACATTGCCGAAGTCAGCGCTTCGGCTCTGCCATAGAGTTCCCACCGGCTGCCGGGGCCCGTACAGGAGATCACAATGGGCCCCAGCGGTCGGACCCCCCGCAATCTGAAACGTATCCCCTATCCTTAGGATAGGGGATAAGTTTTTAACTACTGGATATCTCCTTTAATTTATATAATAGGGGTGCCAGGTCTCCAGTTCCTTGCAGTAAATGGAAGCTGAAAAAGCGTACTCTATTCTTTCTGTATTTTCCATTCAGAAAAACAGAGAGGGAGAGACAGCATGTGTGTCCTCCCACAGTTGTAACAAGGGGGCAAGGGGGACCCCACTGATCCAACACTTATAGCTTCCATTTTAAAAGGCAGTAATATAAGTATGTGGCTTTGTACATCATTCAGCTTGGTTTCCTAAATACCATGCAGTGACGTATGTAATGTTAACTGAAATATTTACGCAATTGATCACCTAGAATAAGGTATTTTATATCTAGGATTATAAAAGGGACTGTCACGTGTGGAAATGATAATGTCATTATACAAAGTGGACTCAGAGGATACTCCTACATGTAGATGCCTGGAATGAGAGTTTTTGCTGCAATACAGTTTGGAGAACAAAGTGTTAAGGAGGATAAACGTTTTTAATGGGAACATTGGCCTCAATTTATCATCTGACAGGCTTTGATCCCCCAGGTTGTGTAAGGTATTGCGCTGGCAAGCTGCCTCTTTAGGAAACCAAATTATTATTTTAACTAATTTTCTGCAGACTCACACCCTTATAACACAGAGTGTTGCCAGGTATCCACGGAGGGTAATGAATAAATTTCAAGGGATTATCCTACTCTACCCTACTTTAGAACTGACATGGGAGTACTGTATTATAATATCCGTCAGGGTATAGATTGTTGTAGCTTTTCAGATCACTTCATTGCTAAGAGAAAACTTTCTACGGCCTTCAGAGAAGTCTTTCTTTTACTAATGCATTAAATAGCATACTAACATGTATTTGTCTAAGGACATCTACTACATCCATCCTACATCCTACTACATCTACTATGTTCAAGGCGAGAGAGTATTATTCTTATCACATTGATTACTGTTCTACAACAGCATATAGGAATATAGGAAGGAGGAGTATCCCAGTAAGGGCTAAAATCCCTGATTCCATACTGTTACAATATAAATTCTCTCTCTCTCTCTCTCTCTCTCTCTCTCTATCTCTATCTCTATCTCTACATCTCTCTATCTCTCTATCTCTCTATCTCTCTCTCTCTATCTCTATCTCTATCTCTCTCTCTCTCTCTCTCTCTCTCTATATCTCTCTCTCTATCTCTCTCTCTATCTCTCTATCTCTCTCTCTCTCTATCTCTCTATCTCTATTGCTCCCTCTATCTCTATCTCTCTCTATCTCTCTCTCTCTCTCTCTCTCTCTCTATCTCTCTCTATCTCTCTATCTCTCTTTCTCTCTATATATCTCTCTCTCTATCTCTCTCTATCTATCTATCTATCTCTCTCTCTCTATCTATCTATCTATCTCTCTCTCAATCTCTCTATCTCTCTCTATCTCTCTCTCTCTCTCTCTCTCTCTCTCTCTCTCTCTCTCTCTCTCTCTCTCTCTCTCTCTCTCTCTCTATAAATATATATACAGTGGTCCCTCAACATACGATGGTAATCCGTTCCAAATGAACCATCGTTTGTTGAAACCATTGTATGTTGAGGGATCCGTGCAATGTAAAGTATAGAACAGTGGTCTACAACCTGCGGACCTCCAGATGTTGCAAAACTGCAACACCCAGCATGCCCGGACAGCCAATGGCTGTCCGGGCATGCTGGGATCTGTAGTTTTGCAAAATCTGGAGGTCCGCAGGTTGAAGACCACTGGTATTGGAGGTTATACTCACGTGTCCCCGCCGCTCCAGACCGTCACCGCTGCCCTAGATGTCGCCTTCCATCGCTGTTGCCGCATCCCCGGGGTGTCCCCGAAGCTCCGGCAAGGCCTCTGCTTCCCCGGCATTCTCACTCTCACGGCGCCGCCATCACGTCGCTGCGTACTTCGCTCCTATTGGATGACGGGACGGCGTGCGCAGCGACGATGGAGAGCGCCGGCCATGCAGGGAATCCCGAAGAGGACATGCCGGAGCCCCGAGGACAGGTCAGTGATCATCAGCGGAGCACACGGGGCACTGTGAACGGCTATCCGGTGGCAGCTGAAGCAGTCTTTGCTGCCGGATAGCCATTTATGCGATGGCCCCTACATACAAAAGCATTGTATGTTGATGTCAACATGCGATGGCCTCTGAGAGGCCATCGTATGTTGAAATTATGGTATGTCGGGGCCATCGTAGGTCGGGGGGTCACTGTATATATATATATAGATATATATATAGCATACTATAACTTATATATCCTTCCTAATATATCCTATAAGTCATGAAGATCTAATTGAATGTCGGTGGCTTACTAGGCTTTGACCACTGCAGTTTCAGGAAGGTATATAGTCAGATCATTCTTACAACTCTGAATGACCTTTGTATGACAGGCATTGAAATGGATATTTATACTGAGTTTATAGTTTTGTTTGGTCTATTTTGCAATGCAATCCTTCCAGCTTTTTGTCTGCTGTGTTAACTTTTGAAAACCACAATGAGAACAACCTCAGAGGTCAATAACTTGTCTGTGCTCTGCATGTACCGTATATAGCGCGATGTCTATGTCATAAGAAGATACATATATTAATATAATACATTATTGTATTTGGAACCACTGTACATCCTAGGCATTATAATTGGTATCATGTACTGTGTATAGGCTTTTTATATTTTTACAATGTCATAAAATCTCTATTACGTCAATACAAAGAAAATGGTTAATGTTGGTAATAAAGCTTAGTACATAGACAGACAAGGGATTGTAGATCCCATTAAGTAACTCTGTTAATATTTAGAGGTCATGTTAATATTTAGAGGTCAATAAAACCTTAAAGACTCATTTTAATGTGCTGAACATATCCTCCCCACCATATCTGATATTGTACAGAGTCAGAGGCTTAGCATTGCGGGGTGGCTAGGGTAGAGTTTTTCCTAGAGGCAAAATTCTTAGGGGGGGCAAATGTTTTTGCCTCTAAGAATTTTAAGTGTGGTAAGACATGTACATTGTATGCATCATCGCTCAGTATTGTACAAAAGCAGGTAGTCCTTGCTCCTATACATACATTTCATGGTATGCTATGCCAATAGTTTACCCCCATTAAATAATGTACATATAGAATCAGGGACTCCTCTTCTGTCCAGACTCCCTGCCTCTGTACCACACAGCAATGCAGATCTTCTGATGTGGGCTGCGTGTGATCACATCATCAGGTGCAGCCTGCAGATGAAGTCCAGCACCATTCACAGAGCAAAGGAGGAAGAAAAGGACCCAGTTTTAGGGTATGAGAAGAAGAAAGGTGAGTAGGATTTTTATTATTTTTTGGTGGGGACATATTGGAGGAAATCACTTTTCTTCTAGGGCATTCCAGGGTTGGGGATACTGCCTATGCCTACTGTAGGCATATGAGATTGGTTATCTACCTACTGGGGGCATCTACCTTCTTATGGGGGTATTATCTACCTATTGGGGCTTAATTTGGGGTGGGTGTATTATCTACCTACTGGGGAATCTACCTTATGGAGAGGATACTCTATCTACTGGGGGCTTCTACCTACCTAATGGGGGGGGGGGGGGGGGAATTATCTACCTACTGGGGAATCTACCTAATGAGGAGAAATTACCTACTTACATACCTACCTCCCCCATCCAATTTTCATACCTCTCCCTACCAACCAACTTACAGTACCTATTCACTCATACTATACCGGGCACACAAAGAGACATTATTTTGGACACTCGGGGAAGAGGTGAGAAATGTGCTGGAAAATGTACTGTTGCTTACTGAGGAGTGGCTTCTTTCTGGTCACTTTGCCATACAGCCCAGATTGGTGAAGTGCTGAAGTAATGGCTGACCTTCTGGAAGTTTATCCCATCTGAACACAGGATCTATGGAGCTCAGCTAGAGTGACCATTGGATTTTTTGCCACCTCTCTTTCCAATGCCTTTCTTTCCAATTAGTTAGTTTGCTGGGACAGTCAGCTCAATGAAAAGTCTGGTTGTTCCAAACTTCTTCCAGCAGACATTTATTGTATCCTTCTTTAGATCTGTTTCTCCTTACAGTATTGTCTCTGAGCTCTACAGGCAGTCCTTTAAACCTCATGGCTTGGTTTTTGCTCTGATATACATTGTCAGCTGTGAGACCTTATATAGACAGGGCTGTGTCTTTCCAAATCCTGTCCAATCATCTGAATTTATCACAGGTGATTCCAATCAAGGTATAGAAACATCTCAACGATTATCAAGAGAAATGTTATAGCAAAGGGTCTGAATACTTTTGTCCATGTGATGTATACATTTTTCTTTTTAATGAATTTGCAAAAAATTATGGGAGGGTGGGGAAACTTGAACTCTTTTGATATTAGCACAAACGAATTGTGGGAAAAGTGAAAGGGTATAAATGCATTGCCTGTGGTGATAATGATAGTGGTCTTGGGGAAGGGGGCAATTATTTGTTCCTTGTATAGTGGTGTTATTAGTGATATTGGTCTCTTCTCTATGTAATGGTTTTTATTTTACAACCGCATTCTGGTATTAGTCCCTGTAATAGTAATATGCCATCCTAGCGTGGAGGTATTATTTTATTTTGTTAAACTCCAATTTTTAAGAAAATCTTGACATTCATGGGAAGGTTTAGAGGTGGGGGGTGGGACATGTTTTCCTATCTCTCCCTACTGACCTCTCCCTACTGACTCTCCCTACTGACCACTTTGAGGCAGAGTTTTAAGAAATGGGTTATATTCCTTTAATTCTATGAAGAAACATTCTTATTCTGTTCTGAAAGAATGTTTTGATATTAAATATCAACATAAATAACATTGACATTAACTTGGATATGCTTCAATAACTATCTCATTATTTGTAATATTGATTTTGTGAGGATAGAACAAGCATTATTGGAACTACTGAATTCTGCTAAATATTGTCTAAAAACAAAACAAAAAAACGTGTTCTTTTCTTTCCAGGATGAACTGGTATTGAGGCTTGACCTTGTGATCTTATAATTCATGTCCTGATAGAACATTAAGTAAATCAAGCTGGAACATTGCTGTGTCTACAGCATATTTATTATTATTATTATTATTTTTGCATTAGGTCACATGTAAAAGGGGGATTGATAATGATAATGTAGTTGCTGACAGTTTTTATGAATAATATGTTTTTATCCACAACATTTATTTTTTAAATGACAAAAGTTAAAGGGGAATTTTATTTTTTTTTTTAAATCAACTGGTGCCAGAAAGGTAAACATATTTGGTAAACAACAGAAAGGTAAACAAATAAATAACTTTTATTTAAAAATCTTAATCCTTCCAGTACTTATCAGCTGCAGTATGCTTCACAGGAAGTTGTATTTCTTTCTGGAATTCTTTTCAGTCTGACACACAGTGCTCTCTGCTGACACCTCTGTCCATGTCAGGAACTGTCCGGTGCAGGAGCAAATCCCCATAGCAAACCTATTTGGCTCTGGACAGTTCCTGACACAGAGAGATGTGTCAGGAGAGAGCACTATGGTTGGACAGAAAATAATTCCAGAAATAAATACAACTTCCTGTGGAGCATACAGCAGCTGATAAGTACTGGAAGGATTAAGATTTTTAAATAAAAGTAACTTATTTGTTTACCTTTCTGTTGTTTACACAAATAAATACAACTTCCTGTGGAGCATACAGCAGCTCATAAGTACTGGAAGGATTAAGATTTTTAAATAGAAGTCATTTTACAAATCTGTTTAACTTTGTGGTACCAGTTGATTTAAAAAAAAATATATGTTTTTCACCGGAGTACCCTTTTAACTCCTTAACGATGCAAGACGTAAATGTACGTCCTGGTGAGCTGGTACTGAACGCACCAGGACGTACATTTACATCCTATGCATAACCGCGAGCATCGGAGCAATGCTCGTGTCATGCGCGGCAGGTCCCGGCTGCTGATAGCGGCCAGGGACCCACCCGTAATGACGGACATCCGCGATCACGCGGATGTCCGCCATTAACCCCTCAGATGCCATGATCAATACAGATCCCTGCATCAGCAGCATCTCGGTACTTTGAATGGATGATCGGATCCGATCATCCAGCATGGCAGCTGGAGGCCCCCTCACCTGCCTCCACTGCCTTCCATGGGTCTTCTGCTCTGGCTGCGATCGAGCAGACCAGAGCAGAAGATGACCGATAACACTGATCCTATGCATAGCACTGAACAGTATTAGCAATCGAATGATTGCTATAAATAGTCCTCTATGGGGACTATTAAAGTGGAAAAATAAAAGTAAAAAAAGTAAAAAATAAAAGTAAACATTTTTTTTTAAAAAACCTCCCCCAATAGAAACGTAAATTGTCCCATTTTCCCTATTTCACCCCCAAAAAGTGTAAAAAAAAAAATATTTTATATACATATTTGGTATCACCGCATGTGTAAATATCCGATCTATTAAAGTAAAATGTTAATAATACCGTACGGTGAACGGTGTGAACATAAAAAAAAGTCCAAAATAGCTGCTTTTTTACAACATTTTATTCACCAAAAAATTTATTAAAAAAGTATTAAAAGGTTTATATAAGCATATAAGGTATCAACAAAAAGTACAGATCACAGCGCAAAATATGAGCCCTCATACTGCCGCTTATACGGAAAAATGAAAAATTTATAGGTCCTCAAAATAGGGGGATTTTTAACATACTAATTTGGATAAACAGTTTGTGATTTTTTTTAAGCGCAACAGTAATAGAAAAGTATGTTAGCATGGGTATCATTTTAATCATATTCACCCAAAGAATAAATAACAAATGTCATTTTTACCGTAAATTGTACGGCGTGAAAACAAAACCTTCCAAAATTTGCTAAATTGTGGTTTTCTTTTAAATTTCCCCACAGTAATAGTATTTTTTGTTGTTGCGCCATACATTTTATGGTAAAGTGAGTGATGGCATTACAACGGACAACTGGTCGCACAAAAAACAAGCCATCATACTAGTCTGTGGATGAAAATATAAAAGAGTTATGATACTTTGAAGGCGAGGAGTCCTTAAGGCCCAAATGGGCTGAGTCCTTAAGGGGTTAAGCTTGCTAGCCAGTCTGTGAATACATATAGCTGATGTGATGTCACGGCCATGCTCCCTTCCATAGACTTGCATTGAGGGGACGTGGCTGTTTTGTCACGAGGGGCATGGCCGACCCCCGCAGGGCAAAAACAGCATTTGGAACATTTACTTCCGAATGTTGGCCAATGGACTACCCCTTTAAAGCCCTTTATTCACAAAATACAACAGTATTATTACTCAGGCTTGTAAATGTTTTCTATATTTCTATGATATACATACAGTAATAATTTCCCATCATTGATATATTCTCATTTTTACATGAAAGCAGCACTGGCATTATATTGGAAATAATATGTCACAAAACAGGGAGTAAATAGACATGTTTATGAGAGGATTTCTAGCCCAGGTTATAATGATGTGACCAGGCTTAGAACACATATGATATGGCCTGAACTAATGACACGTGACTCTATATACATTTGTGGTAATGGGCCTAATCTCCTAGAAATGAACTTTTATTTCTTTCTTTATTTTCCTGCTGCTCTAAAACTTTGCCCCTTTGATAAATCATGGCCTCCAGGTCACATTCCCATTACCAGCCACTACTTATCATACCACTGATCAATAACACTTCTGAGGTAAAGCTCCAGCAGGGTCAATGGCAGAACGAAATGTGACTGTCCTATTAAATGGAATAGTATATTAGTGTATTAATAGAACATGTGTTATTAGGAGTGAAAACTATCTGGAATCATTTAAAGACACAGGACGAGTGCAGTTTATTGGCAGCATGTGGTTCTATGTCAGCACAAACCAATGAGATGCCAGTGACAGTAATTCCCATCTATTCCATACATGATACTAACAATGAACGGATGACACTACAGACTTTTAAGAGCTTGCTGCACGGAATAGATCTCCCCGCTTATATCATGCTTTGACATTTGTAATTTCCTACTCTTCTATAGTAATTTATTACCAAAGGAAATTGGCAACAACTGTAGAGGAGACATTTGTGATGTATTCACTTCCTGTGAAAGAACATTCCCTCCATGATAAACCGTTCTTAGGTTGTCCAACTTCTGGGAAATCCTGTGATCATCTGTGATCTGTGGAAGAACCTTTTACCAAGTGTTCAGTATCCCTGCAGTGCCACCACTGGTGACATTGTGGCATTACAGTGTGTCGTTTGAAATCAAAAAACTATGCTGGGTCCCTGAGTCACTTCTTTGCAGCTCCTTTCCTCTGTGGCCTACTAATAATTTCGCCTTATAGGCTTATAGGTTGGGGGTTTCCTTGCGTTCACTCAAACTTCACAATATGGCTTTTCTGTATAGGACAGATGGCATGATGCTAAGACAAATGGGACCGACAGCATAGGACACATGCGTTGGTGCAGTTATATAAATGTATGGCGGCATGATAGGTATCAATTACATCATAAGTTTGCATGTTTAACATGTTTTGGGCTTAATATGTGTGTGTTTGTGTCGTTTGTTGGCATATTTAACATAATGAGTTAGCCAGGTAGTTTGCAATGCAGCATGTTTTGTGTATAGGATGCTTATGCTTTACAATGGCGGTGTTGCGGTGTAGCATGCTTTACGAATATAGCAACATAACAGTTTTGCCTGTTTTGCCTGTTTTGATTACAGTATAATAATTCTGCATGTTGTTATGATTGAAGTGTAGTATGTTTTGGCTATAAAGCAGTATAATAATTCTTCATGTTGTTATGATTGAAGTGTAGCATGTTTTGGGTATATAGCAGTATAATAATTCTGCATGTTTTTTATGATTGAAGTGTAGCATGTTTTGGGTATATAGCAGTATAATAATTCTGCATGTTGTTATGATTGAAGTGTAGCATGTTTTGGCTATATAGCAGTATAATAATTCAGCATGTTGTTATGATTGAAGTGTAGTATGTTTTGGGTATATAGCAGTATAATAATTCTGCATGTTGTTATAATTGAAGTGTAGTATGTTTTGGGTATATAGCGGTATAATAATTCTGCATGTTGTTATGATTGAAGTGTAGTATGTTTTGGGTATATAGCAGTATAATAATTCTGCATGTTGTTATGATTGAAGTGTAGCATGTTTTGGGTATATAGCGGTATAATAATTCTGCATGTTGTTATGATTGAAGTGTAGTATGTTTTGGCTATATAGCAGTATAATAATTCTGCATGCTGTTATGATTGAAGTGTAGTATGTTTTGGGTATATAGCGGTATAATAATTCTGCATGTTGTTATGATTTAAGTGTAACATGTTTTGGGTATATAGCAGTATAATAATTCTGCATGTTGTTATGATTGAAGTGTAGCATGTTTTGGGTATATAGTGGTATAATAATTCAGCATGTTGTTATGATTGAAGTGTAGTATGTTTTGGCTATATAGCAGTATAATAATTCTGCATGCTGTTATGATTGAAGTGTAGTATGTTTTGGGTATATAGCGGTATAATAATTCTGCATGTTGTTATGATTTAAGTGTAACATGTTTTTGGTATATAGCAGTATAATAATTCTGCATGTTGTTATGATTGAAGTGTAGCATGCTTTGGCTATATAGCAGTATAATAATTCTGCATGTTTTTATGATTGAAGTGTAGCATGTTTGGGGTATATAGCAGTATAATAATTCTGCATGTTGTTATGATTGAAGTGTAGCATGTTTTTGCTATATAGCAGTATAATAATTCTGCATGTTGTTATGATTGAAGTGTAGTATGTTTTGGGTATATAGCAGTATGATAATTCTGCATGTTGTTATGATTGAAGTGTAGTATGTTTTGGGTATATAGCAGTATAATAATTCTGCATGTTTTTATGATTGAAGTGTAGTATGTTTTGGGTATATAGCAGTATAATAATTCTGCATGTTGTTATGATTGAAGTGTAGCATGTTTTGGATATATGGCAGTATAATAATTCTGCATGTAGTTATGATTGAAGTGTAGTATGTTTTGGGTATATAGCAGTATAATAATTCTGCATGTTGTTATGATTGAAGTGTAGCATGTTTTGGGTATATAGCGGTATAATAATTCTGCATGTTGTTATGATTGAAGTGTAGTATGTTTTGGGTATATAGCAGTATAATAATTCTGCATGTTTTTATAATTGAAGTGTAGTATGTTTTGGGTATATAGCAGTATAATAATTCAGCATGTTGTTATGATTGAAGTGTAGCATGTTTTTGCTATATAGCAGTATAATAATTCTGCATGTTGTTATGATTGAAGTGTAGCATGTTTTGGGTATATAGCAGTATAATAATTCTGCATGTTTTATGATTGAAGTGTAGCATGTTTTGGGTATATAGCAGTATGATCATTTTGCATGTTGTTATGATTGAAGTGTAGTATGTTTTGGGTATATACCAGTATAATAATTCTGCATGTTGTTATGATTGAAGTGTAGCATGTTTTGGGTATATAGCAGTATAATAATTCTGCATGTTTTATGATTGAAGTGTAGTATGTTTTGGGTATATAGCAGTATAATAATTCTGCATGTTTTATGACTGAAGTGTAGTATGTTTTGGGTATATAGCAGTATAATAATTCTGCATGTTTTTATGATTGAAGTGTAGCATGTTTTGGCTATATAGCGGTATAATAATTCTGCATGTTGTCATGATTGAAGTGTAGCATGTTTTGGCTATATAGCAGTATAATAATTCTGCATGTTGTCATGATTGAAGTGTAGCATGTTTTGGGTATATAGCAGTATAATGATTCTGCATATTGTGAGGGTCTATTTACAAGGCAGAATTTCCGCCTCAAATGAAAGCCCAATAGACTTCTATGGGATCCCGCACTCCCATTCACACTTCTGAATTTCCGCATGGGGATCTGCACAAAATGTGTACCAGCCAGAAACCACTTAAATGAATGTGGAAGTGGAATATGTGTGGATGTGTGTAAATTTTGCCGTGTGAATTAACGCTTATGATTGAAGTGTAGTATGTTTTGGGTATATAGCAGTATAATAATTCTGCATGCTTTAAGGAGTAAAGTGTAGCATATTTTGGGTATAGAGCAATATAATAATTCTGCATGTTGTAATGACTGAAATGTAGCATATTTTTGGTATATAGCAGCATAATAATTTTCTGTGTGTTGTGATTGCATTGCAGCATGGCATGTTTTAGGCACCTGTAATGCACTGCTCAAAAAAAAAAATAAAGGGAACACTAAGTTAAACATATGAAATACTTTCGTCTTTACAAAGTTGAATGTGCTGACAACAAAATCACACAAAAATTATCAGTGGAAATCAAATTTATCAACCCATGGAGGTCTGGATATGGAGTCACACACAAAATCAAAGTGGAAAACCACACTACAGGCTGATCCAACTTTGATGTAATGTCCTTAAAACAAGTAAAAACAAGGTTCAGTAGTGTGTGTGGCCCCCATGTGCCCATATGACCTCCCTACAACGTCTGGGCATGCTCCTGATGAGGTGGCGTCTCCTGAGAGATATCCTCCCAGACCTGGAATAAA
Source organism: Hyla sarda (assembly GCF_029499605.1). Lineage (NCBI taxonomy): Eukaryota > Metazoa > Chordata > Amphibia > Anura > Hylidae > Hyla > Hyla sarda. The sequence goes on from NC_079198.1 coordinate 62,788,577, forward strand.
GCATCCGCCAACTCCTGGACAGTCTTTGGTGCAACGTGGCATTGGTGGATGGAGCGAGACATGATGTCCGAGATGTGCTCAATCGGATTCAGGTCTGGGGAACGGGCAGGCAAGTCCATAGCATCAATGCCTTCCTCTTGCAGGTACTGCTGACACACTCCAGCCACATGAGGTCTAACATTGTCTTGCATAAGGAAGCCAGGGCCAACCGCACCAGCATATGGTCTCACAAGGGGTCTGAGGATCTCATGTTGGTACCTAATGGCAGTCAGGCTACCTCTGGCAAGCACATGGAGGGCTGTGCAACCCACCAAAGAAATGCCACCCAACACCATTACTGACCCACCGCCAAACCGGTCATACTGGAGGATGTTGCAGGCAGCAGAATATTCTCCACGGCATCTCCAGACTCCAGTCACGTCTGTCACATGTGCTCAGTATGAATCCGCTTTCATCTGTGAAGATCACAAGGCGCCAGTGGCGAATTTGCCATTCTTGGTGTTCTCTGGCAAATGCCAAACGTCCTGCATGGTGTTGGGCTGTAAGCACAACCCCCCACCTATGGACGCTGGGCCCTCATACCGCCTTCATGAAGTCTGTTTCTGACCGGTTGAGTGGACACATGCACATTTGTGGCCTGCTGGAGGTCATTTTGCAGGACTCTGACAGTGCTCCTTCTTGCACAAAGGCGGAGGTAGTGGTCCTGCTGCTGGGTTGCTGCCCTCCTACGGCCTCCTCCACGTCTCCTGATGTACTGGCCTGTCTCCTGGTAGTGCCTCCATGCTCTGGACACTACGCTGACAGACACAGCAAACCTTCTTGTCACAGCTTGCATTGATGTGCCATCCTGGATGATCTGCACTACCTGAGCCACTTGTGTGGGTTGTAGACTCCATCTCATGCTACCACTAGAGTGAAATCACCACCAGCATTCAAAAGTGACCAAAACATCAGCCAGGAAGCATAGGAACTGAGAAGTGGTGTGTGGTCACCACCTACAGAACCACTCCTTTATTGGGGGTGTCTTGCTAATTGCCTATAATTTCCACCTGTTTTCTGTTCCATTTGCACAACAGCATGTGAAATTGATTGTCAATCAGTGTTGCTTCCTGAGTGGACAGTGTGATTTCACAGAAGTGTCATTGACTTGGAGGTTCATTGTGTTGTTTAAATGTTAAGCATTGTATATTACTGTCATATTAGGCTTAATTTGGAAATTTCACAACATAATACATCTGTATGCTGGTATTGTATATTTTAGGAATATGGGGTAATTGGTAATGCATAGAACAGAGGTTCATTGCAATAATATATCTGTGGCGGCATGAATTACACAATGACTTGCCATGAGTCTGTATGTTGTCGCGATACTGCTGCAATATGGCATGATTTGCATAGGCTTCACTAATGATGCTGTTTGCTAGTCTGATGGAACTACACTGCAGTGTGGCAAATTTGAGTATAGCGTATGTAATTTAGTATTGTATGTTGCCATGACTGTGTTGCATTATGGTGTAGATATATATATATATATATATATATATATATATATATTTGATATTATTATTCTTTATAGAGTTTTTAAAGATGCACTGTCTGTATATTGGTAGGATGCTGCTGTATTGTGTGATGTTTTACAAATAGGATATTACGTGTGCATATTGTTTGATGGGGTTTTGGGGGTTGCACCTATTTCCCTGTGAACCCTTACCCTTGTTATGTCTCTGCACTTCATAGGCCAATCACAAGCCTTTGCTACTAGTGTTGCTCGCGAATATTCGCAATTCGAATATTATTCGCGAATATCGCATATTCGCGAATTCAGCGCTATATATTCGTAATTACGAATATTCGTTTTTATTTTTTTAATTATTTTTTTTCTTCACAGTACACATCACAGTGATCACCCCTCTTTGCTTCCAGCTTGTGTGGTGTAAAAAAGGCTGTAATACTACTGTGTGAGATTGGCGTGCGAAAATTCGCATATGCGAATTTTCGCATATGCTAATTTTGTATATGCTAATATTCACATATGTTAATTTTCGCATACGCGAATATTCGCATATGCGAAAATAAAACGAGAATATAACGAACATGCGAATATTCGCGAATATATGACGAATATTCGTCCATATATTCACGAATATTCGCGAATTCGAATATGGCCTATGCCGCTCAACACTATTTGCTACCTAGGAGCTGGGCTACATAGCTGCAGCAGTGCCTTCAACCAATGGATCATATGGCATATGCAATGTGTATCTAGGTCTCACCCATCCACAATAACACACTCTGGCCCTCTCTAATCTTCATTATAGCAGCTATTAGGTACCTTCAGTTGGTGCATATTGCATAGATGAGGCCCGAACAAAGATCTTCTCCACAGTGTTACATGAAGTAGGCCAAAACTCTCAAAATTTAGTATAATGGAGATGAAGGTTTTATCTGTATGTGAGCTCAGGATGCCCTGCTGTGGAACAGGGAAAGAAGAGTTTCATGCTTACCCACTTTCACTGCTTACAGAGGGCTTTTCTGCAACCAGCATTGGATCTTGTTCAACTTGCTAGCAGGTTTTTCCTCAGCTGCTATAGCACTCCTGGGGAACAGATCCTGACAGGCTGTTTTCTCTGTGTCCTCTTTCTCTGCTGAACTGCAGTTCCAAGATGGCAACAAGCAAGTTCCAGACCCTCCAGATGTTGCACAACTTCAACTCTTAGCATACCCGGGCAGCTGTTGGCTGCAGTAAATGGCTGTCCGGGCATGCTGGCAGGTAAAGTTTAGTACATCTGGAGGGCCACATTTTTAGACCACTGTCTCAGACTCCTCCTTCCCCAGCTTAAATCTTGGTTCAGTTTATTTCTCTGTGCAGTCCACCATCTACTGGACACTTCATGTAATTGCAGGGTAATACCACAACAGTATTCCCAATGGATTACACTTGTTATGGTTTTGGTCCTTGTGGCATGTTTTATATATATAGGGTACAATAACACTTCATGTTGGTATGATGTGGCTGCACTGTGACATAATTTGGGCATGAGATATTATAACCCATATGTTAGCATGATGATGCAGCACTGCACAAATGATTTACATGTATCACAATAAACTCCAGTACTCTACAAGATGGCATGACAGATATGTGGCTTATTTTTAGAATGTGACAGCATGTTAGGTCTGTATGTTGATATACAGATGCCACAAACTGGCATAGTAAAAAGATATCATAAATGCTAATATGTGGTGCATGCAGAGGTTCAATAATTGTACTGTATCCTGGCATGATGATGTAAAATAATGATGTGCGGTTAGTCTGCATGCTGTCATGTTTACCATAGATTCAGCATATATTGCTAGTTAAATGGTACTGCAAATTAGCATTCAGGTCTTGTGTGACTGGGTTCATATCACGTTTGTTCCATACTGTTTTCAATCCGTTTTTTTAACCCCTTAAGGACTTTTACGTTTTCATTTTTTCCTCCTCACCTTTTAAAAATCATAACTCTTTTATATTTTCATCCACAGACTAGTATGGGGGCTTGTTTTTTGCGCGACCAGTTATCCTTTGTAATGACATCACTCATTATATCATAAAATGTATGGCGCAACCCAAAAACACTATTTTTGTGGGGAAATTAAAACAAAAAACGCAATTTTGCTAATTTTGGAAGGTTTCGTTTTCACGCCGTACAATTTATGGTAAAAATGACGTGTGTTCTTTATTCTGAGGGTCAATACAATTAAAATGATACCCATTATTACATACTTTTATATTATTGTTGCGCTTAAAAAAAATCACAAACTTTTTAACCAAATTAGTACGTTTATAATCCCTTTATTTTGATGACCTCTAACTTTTTTTTATTTTTCCGTATAAGCGGCGGTATGGGGGCTCATTTTTTGCGCCATGATCTGTACTTTTTTTTGATACCACATTTGCATATAAAAAACTTTTAATACATTTTTTATAATTTTTTTTTATATGTATTAAAAAAGTAGGAATTTTGGACTTTTTTTTTTTCGTTCACGCCTTTCACTGTACGGGATCATTAACATTTTATTTTAATAGTTCGGACATTTACGCACGCGGCGATACCAAATATGTCTATAAAAAAAATTTTTTACGCTTTTTGGGGGTAAAATAGGAAAAAGCGGACGTTTTACTTTTTTATTGGGGGAGGGGATTTTTCACTTTTTTTTAACTTTAACTTTTACATTTTTTAACATTTTTTTTTACACTTGAATAGTCCCTAATACCATGATTGCTAACACTGATCTGTTCTATGTATCGGACATAGAACAGATCAGTGTTTTCGGTGATCTTCTGCTCTGGTCTGCTTGATCACAGACCAGAGCAGGAGACGCCGGGAGCCGGACGGAGGAAGGAGAGGGGACCTCCGTGCGGCGCTATGAATGACCGGATCCCCGCAGCAGCGCTGCGGGCGATCCGATCATTCATTCAAATCGCGCACTGCCGCAGATGCCGGGATCTGTATTGATCCCGGCACCTGAGGGGTTAATGGCGGCGGGTCCCTGGCTGCGATCAGCAGCCGGGATCAGCCGCGCATGACACGGGCATCGCTCCGATGCCCGCGGTTATGCACAGGACGTAAATGTACGTCCTGGTGCGTTAAGTACCACCTCACCAGGACGTACATTTACGTCCTGCATCCTTAAGGGGTTAAAGAAAACCGTATGGCAAAAAAACGGATGGAACAGTATGGAAAAAAGTAAACCGTATGCATTTTTAAACAGTATACTGTTTTGAAAAGTGCATACAGTTCCGTCAGTTTTTATAGAAAATAAACCCATACGTTTTTGAAAATGTTGTCCATTTTTAATGGGAGGGGACTTGGGTGGGGACTTTAGGATTCAAATGCACATCTGCAAAGTAAAAACGTATACGTTTTTCCCGTATGGAACCGTATACATGTGCATTTCCCATTGATGTCAATGTTAAAAAAACATATGCGGTTGCAGTACGGTTTTCAAACCGGATTCAAAACCGTTGTTGACCACGATTTTGTCTCCGGTTTAAAAACCGTACTGCAACCGCATACGTTTTTTTTTAACATGGATGTCAATGGGAAACGCACATGTATACGGTTCCCTACGGGAAAAACGTATACGTTTTTACTTTGCACATGCGCATTTGAATCCTAAAGTCCCCACCCAAGACACCTCCCATTAAAAATGGACAAAATTTTCAAAAACTTATGTTTTTTTTTCTATAAAAACTGACGGAACTGTAAGCACTTTTAAAAACAGTATACTGTTTAAAAACGCATACGGTTTACTTTTTCCATACTGTTCCATCCAGTTTTTTTCGCCATACGGTTTTCTTTAGAAAAACGGATTGAAAACAGTATGGCAAAAACGTGATGTGAACCCAGCCTAATACTTCTGCATGCAGTTGTGCTGAACATGTGGTTTCATTCGGAATTTAGGACCATTAAACGCTATGTCCTTCTTCACAAATATTCATTTGCTTTAATCCATCTGAAATGAAACAAGAAGAAACTTTGCATGGTTTCTTTGTAGTCTGTTACAATGGAGACATATACTACACAGGGGCTGTAGAATCAAAACTGTAGCAGATTTTTAAACCCTTAGAGGACACAGTTATATTTAAGTTTAACATTTTAGTTTTTTCCTCCTTGCCTTTTAAAAATCATAAGTCTTTACATTTTTCAGCTACAGGGCCATATGAGGGTTTGTTTTACGCGGGACTAATTGTACTGCGTAATGACATCATTCATTTCACCACAAAATCTACAGCAAACCAAAACAATTTTTGGGGGCTTAGATTTCTACCCAGTGCATTTTATGGTTAAAATCATGTTATGTTTATTCTCTAGGTCAATCTGATTACAACAAAATGAAAAATAAAGTATAACTTTTTGTAAGAAAATGAGTATGCTTAAAGTAGCCCCCTATAACACTTTTATTTTTCCATCTACCAGGCTGTATGAGGGATACTTGCATCATTTCTTGGTAAAAAAAACAACTGATATATCAAAAATGATATATTGATTCACATATACAATATATCTGATTTATATTTGCATCATAAAGTTGACATGTTTTTACTTTCTGAAGACATCAGAGGGCTGAATTTTTCAGGGACCAGTTCAGCTTTCAGTGGATTTCGGGGCCTACATATTAGAAATACCTCATAAATGACCGCATTATAAAAACTGCACCCCTCAATGTATTCAAAATGACATTCAGAATGTTTGTTAACCCAGCAAGTGACAGAGAAAAAGCAAAATCTTTTTTTATTGAAATGTTACAAGGGGCAAAAGGAGAAAGAGACCCCCAAAATGTGTAACCCAATTTCTCTTGCATAAGGAAATACATCATATTTGGAAGTAAAGTGAGGGCTTAGAAGGGAAGGAGTGACAATGGAATTTTGGAGAGTGAATTTTGCTGAAATGTTTTTTTGGACGCATGTCACATTTAGGAAGCCCCTAAAAAAACAAAAAAAAAACACATGACATAATATTTTGGAAACTACACCCCTCAAGGGGTACAGTGAGCCTTAACACCCCACAGGTGTTTGACGACTTTTCGTTAAAGTCGGTTGTGTAAGTGACATTTTTTTTTCCACAAAAATGCATTTTTTCCCCAAATTTACAAGAGGTAATAAGAGAAAATGCCCCCCAAAAATTGTAACCCCATCTCTTCTGAGTATGGAAATACCCCATGTGTGGATGTAAAGTGCTCTGTAGATGCACTACAATGCTCAAGAAAAGGAGTCACATTTAGCTTTTTGAAAGTGAACTTTGCTGAAATGGATTTTGGGGGACATGTTGCATTTAGGAAGCCCCTTTGGTGCCAGAACAGCAAAAAAAAAAAAAAACATGGCACACTATTTGGGAAACACCCCTCAAAGAACGTAACAATGGGTACAGTGAGCCTTTAAACCTCGCAGGTGTTTGACAAATTATTGCTAAAGTTGGACGTGAAAATGAAAAATTAGATTTTTTTCACAAAAATGCTGATGTTACCCGCATTTTTTTATTTTCACAAGGGGTAATAGGAGAAAAAGCCCCACAAAATTTGTAACACCTTTTCTTCTGAGTATGGAAATGGATGTGGATGTAAAGTGCTCTGCGGGCACAATACAGGGCTCAGAAGAGAAGGAGTAAATGTGTAAGGGGGTGTACATGTAGTGTTTTACTTTTTATTTTGTGTAGTGTAGTGTTTTTAGGGTGCATTCACATGGGCGGGGGTTCAAAGCAAGTTTCCTGCTGGGAGTTTGAACTGCAGTGGAAAATTTGCTGCATCTCAAACTTGCAGCGGGAAACTCACTATAAACCCCTGCCTGTCTAAATGTACGCTGTACATTCACATGAGGGGTCAAACCTCAACCGGCTGTTGGAAAACTACAACTCCCAGCATGCCTTTAGCTATCCATGCATGCTGGGAGTTGTAGTTATGCATCAGCTGGATGCACACTGGTTGCCAAACACTGAGTTAGGTAACAAACGCTGTGATCCTCAACCAGTGTGCCTTCAGCTGTTGCAAAACTACAACTCTCATCATGCACTGACAGCCGAAGGGCAAGCTGGGAGTTGTAGTTATGCAACAGCTGGAGGCACACTACTACAACTCCCAGTATGCCCTTTGGTTGTTCGTGCATGCTGGGAGTTGTATTTATGCAACAGCTGGAGGCACTCTTTTTCATAGAAAAAAACATGCACAGACAGCCAAAGGGCATGCTGGGAGTTGTAGTTGTGCCTCCAGCTGTTGCATAATACAACTCCCAGCATGCCCTTTGTCTGTGCATGCTGGGAGTGGTTGTTAAGCAACAGCAGGAGGCAAACATGCCTCACCTCCTGCTGTATCCTGTCGCCACCGCCGTTGCTGCTACCCCCGCTGCACCTGCCATCTCCGCTGCTGTCTGAAGGGACCCCCGCCCGATCTCTGGACAGGAAAGGCCCCGATCACCGGTGATTGACGCCCTGATCACCGGGGATCACCGCCCCGATCACTGCCCAGCAGGATAGTGATTGGTCGGACGTCTCGACCGACTGATCATATGATCGTCGTATAGGTGCTCTTTCACTTTTTTTGGGTCGTCACCAGAGACCCGATTGACCCGGAATCGCCGCAGATTGCCGGTCTGAATTGACCATGGGGGGCTTCTCAGTACCCCCCCCCCCCCCCAGGGGTTTGCAAGGGATGCCTGCTGAACAATTTCAGCATGCATCCCGTTCCATTCACCGCCAAGTTGCCGGTGGTGAATGGAAACGTCCAGGGCGTACAGGTAAGCCCTTGGTCCTTAAGTCCCAGGACACCAGGGCATACATGTACACCCTGTGTCCGGGACGGGTTAATGTTATATTTTAATAGATCAGACATGGCAGATAGGGGCCCTTCGACCATCATGCAGGCTCAAATGCACTGCAGAGGTCCTGATCAGCATTACTTAAGTGCCTTCAACACAATTTTAACCACTTTAGGTGTCGTGATCAAAGTTGATTGTGGCACCTAAAGTGATTAAAATTGTGCTGCATCTGAAAGGTATTTGAAGGGTTAATGCCAGACAATGATGAGTTTATCGATGTCCAACATTACGGTTATCCCTGGCTGCCAATATCAGGCCTAAAGTGCCCTTCATAAACCTCAACCGCAACCAGGGAGTACATGTATGCTACAGTATGTTTCACCTAAGAATTAAGAGTATTTATCAACTTGTTTTATTTTTTATTTTATGATTTTGATGCATTGGAGCAATAAAACAGATTAGTTAAAGGTGGACCTTTCCTTCAATAAGGGATATTTAGGTATAAAGAGGCAAACTGAATGCTAAGACTGCTTAAAGGTGTATTCCAGGAATCTTTCTTTATTTGACTATGCTACAGAGGCTGTAAAGTTAGTGTAGTTCATAATATAGTGTCTGTACCTGTGTGTGACGGTTTTCTCAGATTTTTACCAGCATGCAAAATTACTGTTGTCTCAGATTTTTCCCAGCTTGCAGTGTGGCCGAGACCGGACTCACTAGTCAGCTGATGACAGGGAGCCTGTCTGCTTCAATGGGTGGAGCGATCATTTGGTGGGAGAGAGATCAATCTGCAACTAATGCAACAGCTGTAGGCACCCTGATTGAAAACCACAGGTCTTTTGAATGGATGCAGCTCATTTATGTTTCAATGGGTGGCATGGCTGATGTGTGGGAGGGATGAAAATGGAATTATGGAATTTGTAGTCAAAAAAAGAAAACTGAAACAGGAAATACCAGTTCACAAAAAGCTAGCCACAGTATTATGGTAATCTCACAACATGGCCATTTAGCCCCAAGACGAGCGCAGATCCTTCCTTCCTAAGCATGTCCATTACTGTCTGCCAGGTACGTAATAAAATCACCTTATGGTGGATAACCCCTTTAACCCCTTAAGGACGCAGGACGTAAATGTACGTCCTGGTGAGGTGGTACTTAACGCACCAGGACGTACATTTACGTCCTGTGCATAACCGCGGGCATCGGAGCGAGGCCCGTGTCATGCGCGGCTGATCCCGGCTGCTGACCACAGCCAGGGACCCGCCGGCAATGGCCGACGCCCGTGATCTCGCGAGCGTCCGCCATTAACCCCTCAGGTGCCGGGATCAATACAGATCCCGGCATCTGCGGCAGTGCGCGATTTGAATGAATGATCGGATCGCCCGCAGCGCTGCTGCGGGGATCCGATCATTCATAACGCCGCACGGAGGTCCCCTCACCTGCCTCCGTCCGGCTCCCGGCGTCTCCTGCTCTGGTCTGTGATCGAGCAGACCAGAGCAGAAGATCACCAAAAACACTGATCTGTTCTATGTCCTATACATAGAACAGATCAGTATTAGCAATCAGAGTATTGCTATGAATAGTCCCCTATGGGAACTATTCAAGTGTAAAAAAAAATGTAAAAGTAAAAGTGAAAAAAAAGTGAAAAATCCCCTCCCCCAATAAAAAAGTAAAACGTCCGTTTTTTCCTATTTTACCCCCAAAAAGCGTAAAAAAAATGTTTTATAGACATATTTAGTATCGCCGCGTGCGTAAATGTCCAAACTATTAAAATAAAATGTTAATGATCCCGTACGGTGAACGGCGTGAACGAAAAAAAAAGTCCAAAATTCCTACTTTTTTAATACATTTTATTTAAAAAAAATTATAAAAAATGTATTAAAAGTTTTTTATATGCAAATGTGGTATAAAAAAAAATTACAGATCATGGCGCAAAAAATGAGTCCTCATACCGCCGTTAATACGGAAAAATAAAAAAGTTAGAGGTCATCAAAATAAAGGTATTATAAACGTACTAATTTGGTTAAAAAGTTTGTGATTTTTTTTAAGCGCAACAATAATATAAAAGTACGTAATAATGGGTATCATTTTAATCGTATTGACCCTCAGAATAAAGAACACGTAATTTTTGCCATAAATTGTACGGCGTGGAAATGAAACCTTCCAAAATTAGTAAAATTGCATTTTTCGTTTTAATTTCCCCACAAAAATAGTCTTTTTTGGTTGCACCATACATTTTATGATATAATGAATTATGTCATTACAAAGGACAACTGGTCACGCAAAAAACAAGCCCTCATACTAGTCTGTGGATGAAAATATAAAAGAGTTATGATTTTTAGAAGGCGAGGAGGAAAAAATGAAAACGTAAAAATTTAATTGTCTGAGTCCTTAACCCCTTAAGGACCAAGGACGTACCGGTACGTCCTTGGTCCTGCTCTTCTGATATAACGCGGGGTTACACAGTAACCCCGCGTCATATCATGGCGGGCCCGGCGTCATAGTGAAGCCGGGACCCGCCTATAATAGCGCGCAGCGCCGATCGGCTAAAAGTGAAACCGAAAGTTGCCGGCTAGCTCAGTCGGGCTGTTCGGGATAGCCGCGGCTAATCGCGGCATCCCGAACAGCTGACAGGACAGCGGGAGGGCCCCTTCCTGCCTCCTCGCTGTCCGATCGCCGAATGACTGCTCAGTGCCTGAGATCCAGGCATGAGCAGTCATCCGGCAGAATCGTTGATCACTGGTTTCTTATGAGAAACCAGTGATCAGCATAGAAGATCAGTGTGTGCAGTGTTATAGGTCCCTATGGGACCTATAACACTGCAAAAAAAAAGTGAAAAAAAAAAGTGAATAAAGATCATTTAACTCCTCCCCTATTAAAAGTTTGAATCACCCCCCTTTTCCAATAAAAAAAAAAACACAGTGTAAATAAAAATAAAAATAAACATATGTGGTATCACCGCGTGCGGAAATGTCCGAATTATAAAAATATATCATTAATTAAACCGCTCGGTCAATGGCGTGCGCGCAAAAAAATTCCAAAGTCCAAAATAGTGCATTTTTGGTCACTTTTTATATCATTTAAAAATGAATAAAAAGCGATCAATAAGTCCTATCAATGCAAAAATGGTACCGTTAAAATCTTCAGATCACGGCGCAAAAAATGAGCCCTCATACCGCCCCATACACGGAAAAATAAAAAAGTTATAGGGGTCAGAAGATGACAATTTTAAACGTATTAATTTTCCTGCATGTAGTTATGATTTTTTCCAGAAGTCCGACAAAATCAAACCTATATAAGTAGGGTATCATTTTAATCGTATTGACCTACAGAGTACATATCAGGTGTCATTTTTACCGAAAAATGTACTACGTAGAAACGGAAGCCCCCAAAATTTACAAAACAGCGTTTTTTTTTCAATTTTGTCGCACAATGATTTTTTTTCCCGCTTCACCATAGATTTTTGGGCAAAATGACTGACGTCATTACAAAGTAGAATTGGTGGCGCAAAAAATAAGCCATCATATGGATTTTTATGTGTAAATTTGAAAGAGTTCTGATTTTTTAAAGGCAAGGAGCAAAAAACGAAAATGCAAAAACGGAAAAACCTCCGGTCCTTAAGGGGTTAAGGCCAAAATGGGCTGAGTCCTTAAGGGGTTAAGGGCATTATGGGTAACATAATGACATTTTTATAAATTTACATGAATCTCTATTTAAAGGTACTGTAGTCTAAGCTTTATGACAATGCAATGTGGCACGTTATAGGTATACAGCAGCACAATAAGTCTGTGAGATGGCTTGCTGTGGACACAGGATGGTTGTAAGCGGTTTATATTTGGAATATGGGAGCATATTATGTAAGTTTATAATTATTAGTACATGGAAATATAGAGGAGCAAACATAACTCTGTGGGAGCAAGATTAGTGGCGATAATGTTTTAATAATTCTGCATGTTGTAATGGCAGATGCACGTTTTCCATAGGGTGCCATATAAGGTTTTGCATGTTTTGAACGGATAAATCTGAGGAGGTTATGGTTCTTTTTTAGAGAAGCTGCAAAACTGGCTACTTCCTGAGAAAAAGTATGCAAAGTAGCTCTCTTCCCTGGAAGCCAATGCTAGGATTCGAAACTAAGGAGACGCAGCTCAAACAATCTGGCATACAATGGTGTAGTTTGATTTTGTTTATGAACTGCTTTGTAGCATTGCTCATTTAAAGAGGTACTCTGCCCCTAGACATTTTATCCCCTATCCAAAGTATAGGGGATTAGATGTCTGATCACGGGGGTCCCGCCCCTGGGAACCCCCATAACCTCTCCTGCAGCACCCCTATCATCTGAATCTCGCTCCGTGCCTGATGATGTCATGACCCCGCCCCCTCAATGAAAGTTTATGGGAGGGGGCGTGATGGCTGCCACGCCCCCTCCCATAGACTTGCATTAAGGGGACAAGGCTTGACGTCACGACGGTGCGGGGCCCTGATGTTAAAATCCTCCGGCCCCTGCATCACCAGTCATCAGGCACAGAGCGAAGCTCGCTCCGTACACCAGATGATAGGGGTGCTGCAGGAGAGATCATGGGGGTTCCCAGCGATGGGACCCCCACGATAAGACATCTTTTCCATTATCCTTTAATTGCTTAGTGGCAGTGCCTTGCTATGGAGGTGTGGACCACACTGAGTGACACCACAAAATGGAAAGTAATCATACCACGATGGTGACACCCCATTCAACATGTTGCTGGACAGCCATAAGTGAAAACTGGCAGCGGAGAGTGAGAAACACAATCCTCTTACATAACATGCATTGGAAGATTGCGTAAGTACCGGCTGGGTAGCTCCCTCCCTTGTGTGTTATCCTAAAATAGGTTTGCTATCACCTAGTAGGTTTAATATGCTTATTGATATTCTCTTTTTATTATGATATTCTCTTTATTGGTAACATATGCTTTAAATATAACTTGAACATTATTGTGTAACAACCAAACAAGACATGAAAACAAAGATGTTTATATATAGTATATGTTTGAAATAGAGGATAATAGTGTGTTCTTGTTTCATACCGACTTAGACCACATATGTAAAAAACAACTAAATATCATTGTTAGTTAAAGGGGTACTCCGCTGCTCAGCGTTTAGAACAAAATGTTCCGAACGCTTAGAGCCGGCGCCGGGAGCTCGTGACTTCATAGTCCCACCCATCATGCCCCATCCCCTCAATGCAAGTCTATGGGAGGGGGCATTTTGTTCCCTTTTATTTAACCCCTTCCATACTAAAAGTTTAAATCACCCTCCCCTTTTCCCAAATTCCATTTAAAAAAATATGTAAACAGAATAAAAATAAACATATGTGGTATCGCCATGTGCATAACTGTTCGAACTATAAACATATGGCGCTAATTAAACCTCATGGTCAATGGCAAAATGTTCCAAAGCCCAAAATTGCGTAATTTTGGTGGATGTAATTACAATTTTTTTAAAGTCGTAAAATAAAACATACATTAATTGGGTATCCTTGTAACTGTATGGACCTACAGAATAAATATAAGGTGTCATTTTTTTTTTTTGGCTTTGCCATATATTTTGTGGTAAAATGACTGATATCATTACATAGTAAAATATGTAGCGCAGAAAACAAGCCCTTATATGGGTCTATAAGTGGAAAACTGAAAGTGTTATGATTTTTAGAAGGTGAGGAGGAAAAAAACGAAAGTGCATAATCGGAAAAACCCTAAGTCCTTAAAGGAGTAGTCCAGTGGTGACTCAGTGGTTTACAACTTATCCCCTATCTTAAGGATAGGGGATAAGTTGCAGATCGCGGGGGGTCCGACCCCTGGGGCCCCCCGCGATCTCCTGTACGGAGCCCCGACAGCCCGCGGGAAGGGGGCATGTCGACCTCCACGCGAAGCGGCGGCCGACACGCCCCCTCAATACAACTCTATGGCAGAGCCGAAGCGCTGCCTTCGGCAATCTCCGGCTCTGCCATTGAGATGTATTGAGGGGGCGTGTCGGCCGCCGCCTCGTGCGGGGGTCGACACCCGCTATCTCGGCGGAGAGCCTGGCCCCCGTAAAGAGAGATCGCAGGGGGCCCCAGCGGTCGGACCCCCCGCGATCTCAAACTTATCCCCTATCCTTAGGATAGGGGATACGTTTTTCAACACTGGACTACCCCTTTAAGGTGTTAACTAAGATATTAATAAAAATATATTGAATCATCAATCCAATGTGCAACTCCTTTGCCACAACTCCCTCAGACTTTTACTGGCCTACCACAGTCAATGCCCCGCAGTTACTTCCAGAGGGAGGTTACATGATTTTCTACCACACCATGTGACACCAACACTAGTGACACCACTACTTAATAGGTCTCAATACTGAGTCTTCATGTTGCAGAGTGCAATATGATGCATGGCATGTGTGTAAGATAACATAGTATCTTATTTTTTCTTTTTTTTTTTTTGCATTCAAATCTAGTTTTGTGCGTCTGGCTGCTGGCGGGAGAACTTCAAAACCGCCTCCTGCTTTATCCCTGCTGTACAAGTGCCGTACCTCATTCATTTGAATGAGTCGGCTTGTTATTTTAGTCGGCTCATTCTCCAACTCTATCTGGCTAAAAAACCTAAAACGGATATGGTCGGAAAATGAGCAAACCAAAGTCAACAGCTGATTCCGTTTAGCTTAGAAAAATAAAAAGGGAAGGCACGGGTCCATAAGGGATACGGCTGGAGGTGGTTTTGAAGCTATACCTGGTCCAGAAGCAGTGTTCTTTACTGTGTTGTATAAAAGCTATGCATCTGTGAATGTATCGCATCACTCATTACTACATATTTATTTTATTAACAAGGGGAAATGTCTAAATATGTTGAAATTATTCTGTCATGTGTTACTTTGATAATAAAGCTATACAGTGTCCAAATAATATCACAATGGAAAGCCCATATTACAAGGGTTTACCAGTTAAATATAATGAAGACTCTATGAAGGTTCATAAATAGCATTGCCATAATCAGCTGGATAAAATATATTCCAGAAATACTACTGTCATACACAGTTTAAATTAATCAGCCGCACTCACCATAAAGTCAGTGCAGATTTTAATTTATTCCATGTGGTATCAAATGCGGTAGAACACGGGCATGGATGGCGGGCAGCTAGGACGCCGGGAGCAAATTCAGATGACCACTGGTCTGATGAAGCAGGCAAGTCCTGTGACACATGGAATAAATTAAAATCTGCTTGGACGGTATGGTGAGTGCAGCTGATTTCTCTTCATTACTATTTGTATACAGCACTACGTGCCCTCCAGCCTAGCACCACCTTAGTTCAGCAGTACAAAGGGTTCACCAGCAATACAAAGGGTTCACCAGTGTGCACCTGTACACCAGGCTTCACACGTGTTAACACCGGCTACACTCTTGCAGTGCCGAACGTTGCCCTCTGTTACTTCTATTTAGATTTAAATAATATGAAGTATTTACAATTTTTATTCATTTTATTTGTAGATTGTAAATATATGTGATTCCCTGGCCTTTTAGCCTATGGCTATGTTCACATTATAATCTACATTTTACTGGCTGATACACTACAGAAATTAAGTTTATGTGGTGCCTGTGAAGAGTATGGGCATAGTAGTTCAGACTAGCTGGGACTAGTAGTCACTTGGGTTCAAGAGAGGGTGATATCATTTGACAGGGTTGTCTTGCTAACCTGATGGAACCTTGTAGAAAGGATAAAACATAACCTTTATTATATCATGTATAAAAAATACTCTAATAAACAATCCAATAGAAAAATCAAAAAACTTCCAAATGCACAAAAAACATAATGTGGCCAAAAATCCCCACACTACAATCCAGCAAAGTACCAAGCATCCTGATGAAATATCTAAATGTCGGAAGAAAACATCTAGCTTGTCACTATTTACCTAGCTATGTGTATTAATCTTGTAGAGGCTTTATTTCCCATTGTGGTTTTATTGTATCTATTAGCCCTATATTCAGCCAATATAAGAGTCAGTGCTAATAAGCTAATTTGTGCTGTATATAAATATATTATTGTGTAAAAGCACTATAAACCACTGTACTATGTATCTAATTTATGTTTATTTATATATATATATATATATATATATATATATATATATATATATATATATATATACCTATTACATGTTGGCTATCAATGGTGCATCCTGCTAGGGGATTAGCAAGATCTCTCACCATTCTTTGTGCTTTGGACACGGTTGTCATCTGTGGTGTATTTAATCTTGCCACCTGGTCTTCGACATATATTGTTTTAGGGTGTTTTGCCCCTTCCTTATTGTTTTAGTAATTTTCAACATTATATATATGTATATACACCTTTTGTTCTGCATGTGTCAGTTTCTGTGTTTGGTTCCCTGATGAACCTGTGATTATCTGACAGGCAAAATGCGTTGTAAAGAAATGTTACTGTGGGACCGATTCTGTTTTAAAGTTCACCTAGTGTTTATTTTGTTGTTACTGGGGGTGATCACAGTGCTCTGGAGTTTCTGTTTGTTCTTTGTTTGCTATTTTATCCCTCATTTAGCGGAGGTGGGGGCCCGTCATCGTGGTTGAGGCCACCCTGTTAAGGAGGTGGGTCCCTCAAAAGGCAGGGACAGAGGGACGGGCATCTGTAGGTTTAGATGGCACATTACCTTTCCTTTCATAACAACTTTATCAGTTATATTGGGTTAAAGGGGTACTCCGTTGGAAAACTTTTTTTTAAATGGACTGGTGCCAGAAAGTTTAACAGACTTGTAAATTACTTCTATTAAAAAATCTTAATCCTTTTAGTACTTTTTAGCAGCTGTATGCTACAGAGGAAATTCTTTAATTTTTAAATTTCTTTTTTCTGTTGTCTCCTTGTCAGGAACTGTCCAGAGCAGCATAGGTTTGCTATGGGGGTTTTCTCATGCTCTGGACAGTTCCTGATATGGGCATCAGGTGTCAGCAGAGAGCACTGTGGACAACACAAAAAAGAAATAAAATAAAAAAAGATTTTCCTCTATAGCAAACAGCTGCTAAAAGGATTAAGATGTTTTAATAGAAGTAATTTACAAATCTGTTTAACTTTCTGGCACCAGTTCATTTAAAAAAAAAAAAGTTTTCCACCGGAGTACCCCTGTAACATCAGTCTCATTCCCTCTATTACATGCTATCTTCCTACATTTTCATCAGGATACTGCAGAACTTTTGTCACTTTGCTGATTGTAGTGTAGGGATTTTTTTGCCACACATGGTGCACTTGGGAGTTTTTCCCTTTTCCATTAGTTTGTTTATTAGAGTATTTTTATATATGGTCTAATACAGGTTATGTTTTATACATTGTACATGATCAGAGGATTATTCTTTGATGATTTCCTCATGCTTTACTTACCTCTGGATTTCTCCTTGCATGAAGGTGGACTTTTTATATATTGATTGTCCTAGGTCTGTGATTTTCTGATGCACTTTTTAGCTGTGTTGCTAGTAAGGTTGTTAGCACAGGAACAATTACACATGCAAATAAATATATGCAGATACAGTATAGTTAGTTCAGACTATTGCACATTCTTGAAACTTTGCGGCACAATCTACATGCAGTTCATCTGCTCAAGAACTAATTTGTAATGTGGCAGCTAGGCAGCACTAAATCCGACGGGTGTTCTCAGAAGGGTCCTTGCTTAGCTTGTTCTCCAATTCTGGCTGGTAGAGTCTCCTTCTTGAATCTGGAAACAGAAAACATAAAGACTGATGCCCTCACAACATAGACAGCAGACCATCTGTTGGATTTTGAAATCCTCTGAAACGCGGCACAGTTGTGTTATCACTGCGCATGTGACCAAGATCTGTCTCTGGTTAGATGTTTCTTGCAACTGGAATAGAAGTTGGTTATCTTGCTTGGAGCAAACTGTATGTTGAAAAAGGTCAATAAACCTGAACTTTACCTATTAGATCTAGGAGGTACACTCTGATTAGGTGTATAAACTTCTCTGGCTTAAGCTAGACTCTGACTAAATGTATTTGCCTAGGGCTAGGGTAGGAGTGCAGACTTCTCTGGCTGAAGCCAGACTAAACTGGTTTTGGGTCCAGCCCTTTAGGGAGAGCAGGGTTGGACTAGAGAACTTCTCCCTCATCCTTCCCAGATGCTTTTGCATAGAAACAAGTAGTATGACCTTCAATTGGCTGGGCAGGAGCCTTCATCACTTGCCCCATTGCAGTATGCAAAAAATCACTAGAGGGAACCTTTCATTTCTTTCATGCTGCTTGAACAAAAAGTCATCAGGGTGGTTTCCCGTGCTAGCCCTTAAGATTTGGGCCCCCCTACAGTTACTCCAGGGATGTTTGTGTTTTTGCACTTTACAATGCTGCCTATTTTTTGATGATTTAGTGAGTCAGTAAAAATTTTTGATGTTTGTTCTTTGCTTTTCATGAAATACATGGCCTTGGTTCTCCTTATGTATGGTATGTTCTGTAAGAGCGTGCCACAGATCAAGTATTATATCACTTTCACAGAACATGTGGATCGATATCAAGACACATTTACCTGCTGAGGCACTATTTTTTTCTCTTCGAAGTCTGACAACACATTGATTATTTTATAACTATGCATTGTTGGGTTTAATGTACAGTTACTCCTAGAACATCAAACATGCACTTTGAAGGGAAAAATATGTCCATTCTAAAAGAGATTTACCTATGGTAAGAACAGTATATGAAATGGAATTATATGAAATTTTTGATGTTTGTTCTTTGCTTTTCATGAAATACATGGCCTTGGTTCTCCTTATGTATGGTATGTTCTGTAAGAGCGTGCCACAGATCAAGTATTATATCACTTTCACAGAACATGTGGATCGATATCAAGACACATTTACCTGCTGAGGCACTATTTTTTTCTCTTCGAAGTCTGACAACACATTGATTATTTTATAACTATGCATTGTTGGGTTTAATGTACATTTACTCCTAGAACATCAAACATGCACTTTGAAGGGAAAAATATGTCCATTCTAAAAGAGATTTACCTATGGTAAGAACAGTATATGAAATGGAATTAATCTAAAAATACAGAGAAACAAGGCATTTACATTTCTAATGCTCTACCTCAAACATACAGTTCTGTATATTAAGAAAAAAGTTGGACAGGGCACCAGAGGCCCAAGAAAACCTCTGGAGGACCCAGATTGCAACATATCAATGGAGCTAATGAAGCTGCCTGAAGCTATCACTTGCCACTATTGTTTATCATCCATAGATGTTCAGTACTAACCCCTTAAAGGGATATTCCAGGAATTGTGTTTATTTGACTATGCTACAGGGGCTGTAAAGTTAGTGCAGTTCATAATATAGTGTCTGTACTTATGTGTGACGGTTTTCTCACAATTCTTTTGTGATTTTCACTCCAATATTTATTTTTAACAGCATACAAAATCACTGTTGTCTCAGATTTTTCCCAGGTTGCAATGTGGCTGAGACCTGACTCACTAGTCAGCTGATGACAGGGAGCCTGTCTGCTTCAATGGGTGGAGGGATCGCTTGGTGGGAGAGAGATCAGTATTGGGTGCAACAGCTGTAGGCACCCTGATTGAAAACCACAGGTCTTTTGATGGATGCAGCTCATTTATGTTTCAATGGGTGGGGTGGCTGATGTGTGGGAGGGAGGAAGATGGAATTGTGGGATTTGTTGTCAAAATAAGAAAAGTCAAACAGGAAATACCAGTACACAAACAGGTAGACACATTGTTAAGGTAATCTCACAACATAGCTATTTAGCCCCAAGACAAGCGCAGATCCTTCCTAAGCATGTCCATTACTGTCTGCCAGGTACGTATTAAAATCACCTTATGGTGGAAAACCCCTTTAAGGACATTAGGCTTAAATGCATGTTCTGGTGCCCTGGTACTTAACGCATGTCCTGAATGGCATTCTGTCTATGAAGTGCAGAAGCTACACTCACGGTTAATAATGTCAGACATTAACCTCTTAAGTGCCATGATCAGTGTTGATCACAGCACTTAAGAGCCTAACAGTCAGTCCACCTACCCGATCGGCACTCCCAAAACCTCCCAAAATCTGTGGTGGTCCAATTGGTTTTCCTTGCACCTGGTCTCCTCACCAGGTCCCTGCTGGCTTCTGTGCAATATTCTTATAGGGTCTACCTTAGGCTTAAATCACACATCTATAACATAGCATTTCAGTATTAGCAATGGAATGATTGCTTAAAAAAGTCCCCTATGGGGACTCAAAAAGTATGAATAAAATAATAAAAATAATGTTTTATAAAGTATAAAAAAGTATAAAAAATCCTGCCCCCTAGGGGATAATTTTAAAGTAGTGGAGTACTCCTTTAATAAGAATTTACTAACTGCTGTACACATTTAGCTTTAGTGAATGCTGCAGTTTTGAAGGCCAGAGGCTGTTTACAAAACTAAAGCATGCTCTGGCTTGCCTCGATGAGAATAAGGGCAATGGGAAAAAACACAAATTGCTAATTTAAAAGAATACAGTTGTAGAAACAATAAAATAAAATACACCCCCCTCCACACACACTATACAGAAATGGCCTTATGTACAAAAGGTATATTGAAAAACACAGAAAAAATTCTTTTGGGAGCAGTCCCAAGAGTTTTTCACCAAATACAGGCTCTGGACTACAAAAAGTGTAAATCAAACTTACACTTGTTGAGTGGTTCTTTTACAAACCACTCACAAACTTGAAACACCTTTATTGCACTATCCCCTGTAGATCCTGGTCCGTTACAATCCACTTCGGTCGGTACAGGGACCCTTCTGAATAAAACAATGGAAAAATGAAAAAAATACTCAAAATAGAAGAGCGGACATGATCGACTATAACGTGCAGTTATAAAGTACTGTATTTAAAGTGCACCTACTTCACTTAGGAGGGTTCTTTCGTCCTAAAACCCTCCTCAATCCTGCACGCCTTCCAACATCCACTTTGGACACCGCTCATGGAACCGGGTGTTCACCTCTTGTCTTTTCTTTCAACTCCGGATAAAAAATTTCCGGCGGAGAAGTTCCGAAACGCAGAGAGTGGGTACTTCTCTTCCGGAAATTTTTGATCAGGAATTGAAAGAAAAGACAAGAGGTGAACGCCTGGTTCCATGAGCGGTGTCCAAAGTGGATGTTGGAAGGCGTGCAGGATTGAGGAGGGTTTTAGGACGAAAGAACCCTCCTAAGTGAAGTAGGTGCACTTTAAATACTGTACTTTATAAATACACCTTATAGTCGATCATGTCCGCTCTCCTATTTTGAGTATTTTTTCATTTTTCCATTATGTGCAAAAGGGTAATTCTTCATATCATACTGGTGCAATTCTTTGTGCAATCAGCTGGTTTCAAATGGGTGCAGCATGTTTGCATCCATATTATAGACAAAACTCCCTTCCCGACCGTGGCTTTCATCCCCCGAACTGACAGCATCATAGAGCTGGGACTTGTAATTTTGGTCCTGGTGGGACTTATAATTGTAATATGAATGTAATTGTAAAATGTGGCCATATTATGCTTGACTGAAACTAGCCACATCCATAATGCAGAAGTTTACAAATACATTTAGCTTAGTTTTTTTAAATCTCATTAAAGGGGTTGTCCAGGAATTGAAAAACAGACCTATTTTCTTTAGGTTGGATGTGGTTCTGCAGCTCAGTTCCATTGAAGTGAATGGAGCCAAGTTGTAATACTGCATCCAAAGTGGAGATAAACAGGGAGCGGTTGTTAAAAGAACATAGGTCTGTTTTTTCGATTCCTGGACAACACCTTTAATGTGTGATCTATTAATTTGACATACTGATATTTAGCTAGTTACTAAATATACAGAGCATGAAATATAATTAACATTGTATTATGTTAAATGTAGTGTCTTGTCAGAAGATGTGCTTTCATCTGGCATTTTTCAGTAGTATAAGCTGTATTGCCCAACAATTGTGCAGTGTCCTGGGGAATCCTTGTGAACACTCTGCTGTTCCCTCAGCAAGTACAGCAGTCTTTGCATATGACTCCTAAGTAGCTTTATAGTGGCTTAAATTTCTCCCTGCAGTGTCTGCTTTATGGGTACTGTACAGCTTGTGTGATCTGCCCTCCCTGAAGACTTGTACATAGAGCCTGTAATGTGACACATGGGGTATTTTAAGGTGGATTCAAAGATTGTGTGCATTAATAGGTTCACTCATAATATCTGCAAATTCATGACATTTATTGGGCTAGATTTCCCCGCAGGTTTTTTTTTGTCTGGGATTGATTGGAAAACTACCACTGCAGTTATATTGCAAAAGTCAGGAGTGGATCCCGCAGGAAGAAGAAGTAGAAGTCTTTCTTTAATATTTCCCATTCCTTTTGAAAACACTTCTGGCTTTGGCTCAAAACTGAAGTGGCAGTTTAAAAAAAAAAAAAAAAAAAAAAAAAAGGAAACACCAAACAAAACCCTGTGTGGAAGCCTAGTGACAAAAACAAATACAAAGCAACAAGGTACAAAGAAGTAAACAGAAATAAAACAACAAGATAAACCTATACCTATACTTCATAAATCTTGCAGCAATCTATGCAGACCCTCTGTTGGATATTTATCATCATAACATTACAGGGGAGAGTAGTTTTAGGTAGATTTGGACAGCTACAGAGCTCTTGCTTTTATACTTCTTGAATCTTCCAAAAAGCACTACACTTTTCCAGAAGAAAAGTGAAGAATCAGAATTCAGAATTAAAGCGTTTATCCAGGAATAGGAAAACAGAGCTCATTTCTTTAAAAAACAGCTCCATGTTTGTCCACAGGTTGTGTGTGGCATTACAATTTGGCTCTATTCACTTCAAAGGAACTGAGCTGCTGAACCATACCCAACCTAGAGACAGATGGGGGGCGATTTTTGAAAGAAATTAGCTCTGTTTTCCGATTCCTGGACAACCCCTTCAACCACTTAAGGACCCAGCCCATTTTCACCTTAAAGGAGAACTCCAGTATGGGTGGGAAAAAACAACTTATCCCCTATTCTAAGCATAGGGGATAAGTGTTAGATCGCGGGGGGTCCAACAGCTGGGGCCCCCTGCGAACTCCTGTACAGGGACCCGGCTCACTCCTGCTCAATGCAGGAGCCGAGAGTTTTTGACCACAGCCGAAGCTGCGGCTGACACGCCCCCTCCATTCACCTCTATGGCAGGGCCGGAGATTGCCGAAGGCAGCACTCCGATGCCCGCGGATATGCTCAGGACGTAAATGTACGTCCTGGTGCGTTAAGTACCACATCACCAGGACGTACATTTACATCCTGCGTCGTTAAGGGGTTAAGGACTCGGGCATTTTTTGCACATCTGACCACTGTCACTTTAAGCATTAATAACTCTGGGATGATTTTACTTTTCATTCTGATTCAGAGATTGTTTTTCGTGATATATACTACTTTATGTTACTGGTAAATGTTCTTCGATACTTGTATCATTTCTTGATTTGATGAAAAATTAGAAAATGTTGCTTTTTTTTTAACTTTGAAACTTTCTGCTTATAAGGAAAATGGATATTCCAAATAAATTATATATTGATTCACATATGCAATATGTCTACTTTATGTTTCCATCATAAAGTTGACATGTTTTTACTTGTGGAAGAGATCAGACGGCTTCAAAGTTCATCAGCAATTTTCCAATACTTCACAAAATTTTTCAAATTGAAATTTTTCAAGGACCAGTTTAGTTTTGAAGTGGATTTGAAGGGCCTTCATATTAGAAATACCCTATAAATGGCCCCATTATAAAAACTGCACCCCTCAAAGTATTCAAAATGACATTCAGAAAGTGTTTTAACCCTTTAGGGTTTCACAGGAATAGCAGCAAAGTGAAGGAGAAGATTCAAAATCTTAATTTTTTTAACACTCGCATGTTCTTGTAGACCCAGTTTTTTAATTTTTACAAGGGGTAATAGGAGAGAAATCTCCCTAATAAGTTTTAACCCAATTTCTCTCGAGTAAGGAAATACCTCATATGTTAGCGCAAAGTGCTCTTTTGGTGCACTAGAGGGCTCAGAAGGGAAGGAGCAATTTTGGAGAGTGAGTTTTTTTTAAATGATTTTTGGGGGGCATGTCACGTTTAGGAAGCCCATATGGTGCCGGAACAGCACCCCCCCAACATGGCATACTATTTTTGAAACTACACCCCTCAAGGAACAGTGAGGGGTACAGTGAGCCTTAACACCCCACAGGTGTTTGATGACTTTTCGTTAAAGTTGGATGTGTAAATGAATTATAATTTTTTTTTCACTAAAATGCTGTTTTTTCCCCAGAAAATGCCCCATGAAATGCCCCCATGAAATGCCCCATGAAAATGCACCAGAGTATAGAAATACCCCATGTGTGGATGTCAAGTGCACTGTGAGTGCACTACAATGCTCAGAAGATGAGTCCAATTTGGCTTTTTGAAAGCAAATTTTGCTGAAATGGTTTTTGAGGGGCATGTCACATTTAGGAAGCCCCTATGGTGCCAGAACAGAAAAAAAAACACATGGCATACTATTTTGGAAGCTACACCCCTCAGGGAATGTAACAAGGGGTACAGTGAGCCTTAACACCCCACAGGTGTTTGACAACTTTTTGTTAAAGTCGAATGTGTAAATGAAAATATTTTTACAAGAGGTAATAGGAGAAAATAACCCCCAAAATATGTAACCCCGTTTATGTAAATACCCCATATGTGGATGTAAATTTCTCTGCTGGCACACTACAGGGCTCAGAAGAGAAGGGGCACCATTGGGCTTTTGGAGAGAGAATTTGGCCAGTTTTCAAGTCGGGGGCCATGTGCGTTTACAAAGCCCCCATTGTGCCAGAACAGGGGACTCCCCCCCCCCCCCCCCCCCCCACATGTGACCCTATTTCAGAAACTACACCCCTCACAGAATGTAACAATGGGTGCAGTGAGCATTTATACCCCACTGACGTTTGACAGACTTTTGGAACAGTGGGCTGTGCAAATGAAAAATACAATTTTTAATTTTCATGGACCACTGTTCCAAAAGTTTGTCAGACACCAGTGGGGCATAAATGCTCTCTGCACCCCTTGTTACATTCCCTAAGGGGTGTACTACCCATAATCACAGCAAATTGCCGATCTGAAATCATCAGCGACCCCCCAAGGCATTTGCACGGGATGCCTGCTGAATGATTTAAGCAGGCACGCCATTCCGGTCCCCGCCCAGTGCGCAGCAGGGACCGGAATATCCACAAGTGTAAAGGTACTCCCTGGGTCCTTAAGTACCAAGGAGCCACGGCGTACCCGTACGCCCTAGGTCCTTAAAGGGGTTGTGCGCTGCCCTGCAGTTCGGAGCTCCGCTCACAGCTTCCGGAAGTTTATTACTCTGAACGCTGTGTACGGGCTTCCGTGTTCGCAGCCTCCGGGCGTGACGTCACGCCCGGCCCCTTCGTGACGTCACGCCTGCCCCCTCTACCAAAGTCTATGGGAAGGGGGCGTGACGTCACGCCCGGCGGCTGAGAACACGGAAGCCCGCACACAGCATTCGGAGTAATGAACTTCCGGACGCTGTGAGCGGAGCTCCGAACTGCAGGGCAGCGCACAACCCCTTTAAGGACGCAGGGTTTTTCCGTTTTGCATTTTCATTTTTTCCTCATCACCTTCTAAAAATCATACCACTTTCAATTTTGCACATAAAATTCCATATGATGGCTTATTGTTTGCGCCACCAATTCTACTTTGCAGTGACATTTGTAATTTTACCCAATAATCCACGGCGAAACGGAAACATTTTTTATTGTGCGACAAAATTGAAGAAAAAATGTCATTTTGTAACTTTTGGGGGCTTCCGTTTCTACGCAATGCATCTTTATTCTGTAGGTCCATAAGGTTAAAATGATACCCTACTTATATAGGTTGGATATTGTCGCACTTCGGAAAAAAATCATAACTACATGCAGAAAAATGTATATGTTAAAAATGTCATCTTCTAACCCCTATAACTTTTTTATTTTTCCGCCTACGAGCCGGTATGAGGACTTATTTTTTGCGCCGTGTTCAGAAGTTTTTATCGGTACCATTTTTGTATTGATCGGACTTTTTGATTGCTTTTTATAAATTTTTTCATGATATAAAAAGTGACCAAAAATACGCTATTTCAGACTTTGGAATTTATTTGCGCGTACGCCATTGACCATGCGATTTAATTAACTATATATTTTTATTGTTCGGACATTTCTGCACGCGGCGATACCTCATATGTTTATTTTTATTTGCACAGTTTTTTTTTTTATGGGAAAAGGGGGGTGATTCAAACTTTTATTAGGGAAGGGGTTAAATGACCTTTGTTATCTTTTTTTTTTTTTTTCACTTTTTTTTTGCAGTACTATAACTCCCATAGGGACCTATAACACTGCACACATTGATCTCTTATGCTGATCCCTGAAAATAGCTTTGCATGGATCAGCGAGATAGGGGCTCTATTGCTCAAGCCTGTAGCTCAGGCTTGGAGCAATCAAACCCCAATCGGTCACGGCGGAGACAGGTAAGGGGTCCTCCGCTCGCGTCCTAGCTGATCGGGACATTGCGATTTTATCGCAATGTCCTGTTCAGCCAACTGAGCTGCCGGGAAGCGTTTACTTTTACTTTCAGACGCGGTCAACTTTAATCGCCGCGTCTGAAGAGTTAATAGCGTGCGGCACAACGATCTGTGCCGCACGCTGTTAGCCCAGGGTCCCGGCTATGAATAGCAGCCAGGACCGACCCGGTGTGATGCGGGGTCACGGTGTCCTTAAGAGGTTAAGTGGTTAAGGGGGTACTCCGGCGGAAAACAATTTTTTTTTATCAACTTGTGCCAGAAAGTTAAACATATTTTTAAATTACTTCTATTAAAAAAATATGAATCCTTCCAGTACTTATCAGCTGCTGTATGCACAGGAAGTTCTTTTCTTTTTGAATTTCCTTTCTGTCTGACCACAGTACTCTCTGCTGACACCTCTGTCCATGTCAGGAACTGTCCAGAGCAGGATAGGTTTGTTATGGGGATTTGCTCCTACTCTGGACAGTTCCTGACATGGAGAGAAGTGTCAATTCCTATAGAGCATCCAGCAGCTGATAAGTTTTTAATAGAAGTAATTTACAAATCTGTTTAACTTTCTAAAAACCAGTTTATTAAAAAAAAAAAATTCCACCGGGGTGCCCCTTTAACGCCTCTAAACACACTGGGGGGTATTCAAGAAAAGTGGAGTAGGTGAACATCTTTTTACTGTGTATCTGCACCAAATGTATTACATGGTGCAGGGCATGTGATTAATGTGTTGCTGATCACATTTCTTGCATCAGTTCTCCCCTTTGTATGATGTTTTTCTGAGACTTTTTAATCCATGCGTCAATTATGCAACCTTTTAATAACATTGTCCACGGTTAGTCTGTAAGCTTTTTTTTTGGTGGTGATTAGCACTTGTTTTGGTGGGTTGCACCAAAGTATGCAACTTTTTTTTTACATTTTTTCATAAATCCCTGACCACTGCAAAAAATCTACCAAAAACACATCTGCCACAGCAACAATCCAAAACACAGGTAAATGAAAAGTTGCAGGAAAAGTCACAAAAAACACACTGCGCTAAAATATTGCGACAAATTTACCCAAGAAAACTAGGGTAAAATGCTTCATAAATACCCCCCATGGTCCCTACATCTCCTACAGCCCATGGGCCTTTACATTATAACTTTATACATTCTACATACAGAGAAATGTGATGCTTCTAGGGGGAAAAAAAACTACTATAATACATCATCTAGAATTTTCCAAAATCATCAAAAAGTGCAAAAGGCTCAGCTCACACCCACTTCTATGTAACATTATACACCTTCCTGTACAATTTGGAAATGGAATGGAGCTGTAATACGCCCACGTCCATAATAAACCTATAAAGTACCGTATATACTCGAGTATAAGCCAAGTTTTTCAGCACGATTTTTCGTGCTGAAAACGCCCCACTCGGCTTTTACTCGAGTGAACTCTCCGCATGTCAATCCATTCATCAGTGGTCTTCAACCTGCGGACCTCCAGATGTTGCAAAACTACAACTCTCAGCATGCCCAGACAGCCATCGGCTGTCCGGGCATGCTGGGAGTTGTAGTTTTGAAACCTCTGGAGGTCCGCAGGTTGAATACCACTGCAGCCTTCGTTATCATCCAGACCCCCCCCCCCCCTTTAGTTTTCTACTCACCTCCCCTCGGTGGGAAGTTAGGGTGAGCCGGTTCGGGCCATCTATGCTGCAGGGACCGTCCGGTGGGGAGGGTTAGTCGTTCCGGGCTGTCCATTTTCACCGGGGGGCTTCTTCTCCACGCTCCGGGCCCTGCCCCGGACTAGTGACGTTGCCTTGATGACAATGCACAGGTGCGTTCATGCGCGGCTTAACATCCCTGTGCGTCGTTGTCAAGGCAACGTTGCTAGTCCGGGGCCGGGCCCAGAGTGCGGAGAAGAGAGGCCCCCCGGTGAAAATGGACAGCCCGAAACGACTAACCCTCCCCACCGGACGATCCCGAGGGGAGGTGAGCAGAAAACTAAAGGGGAAGGGGGGGGGGGTCTGGATGATGACAAAGGCTGCAGTGGTCTTCAACCTTTGGATCTCCAGAGGTTTCAAAACTACAACTCCGGGCATGCTGGGAGTTGTAGTTTTGCAACATCTGGAGGTCCGCAGGTTAAAGACCACTGATGAAGGGATTGACAGGTGGTGATGATGAAGGGGGGGGATGATGATGGGGGTCTGGATGATGACATGGGGGAATGATGTATTTCCCACCCTAGGCTTATAGTCGAGTCAATAACTTTTTTTTTTTTTTTTTTTTTTTTCTGGGTTTTTGGGGTGAAATTAGGGGCCTTGGCTTATATTCGGGTCGGCTTATACTCGAGTGTATACGGTAATACCCGTGACATCCTTTTAAATATTAGACCTATGTATGTGTGTAAACCAACAAGTACAAGCCTCACTTGTATCCCTATTTGGTATCTGCCAGTGCAGTAAAAGAAATCAAATACTCTATATGTAGGTAGTAAATATCTCTAATAGTGTGTTCCCTAAAGATCATATTTTGCCTTTACAAAGGATTCTGTTATTTTCAATAGAAGCCAAATCCCAAGCTTACTTACTGACCCCTGCTGAATGGTCGGCACATTTTACAAAATAAAACATTACTTCCTACAGTATGAAACCCAAACTGGCAGAGACTCCAATTCAAGCGGAGGAACCAAGTTGTGTAATTATATTTCTGTTCTACAGCACTAGAGGGACCCGTGCTGCAGTGCAGCATTCAATCACTTCTTACTTACAGCAGACGCTTGTGTTAGCCATCTAGCAGCGACTTATAGAATTATAGATAGGAAGCCAGCATGAGCAGAGATATTTCTCCTGCAGGAATAATGACAGCAGCTTTGGGGTCACGGAAACCTTGGATCCTGCAACGCATAAGAAACAAGAGTGCATTATTTCATATGAAAAGCAGAACACACTTCAGGAATATCATTAAAAGAATCTTATGTTCTCTGCGTCGTCCTTTGAAAATATAAACAATTCTTTCTTTTTTTTTTTTTTTTTTTTATCTGCAATTATTATTATTTTTTTTTTGTTATTCATTTCAGCTGCAGAATTCTCCAGGTTGTGTCTGTACTTTCCAGTGTCAGAGCAGGTGCAGAAATATACATGCAAAATAGGAAAACAGTGGTCCTCAAGTTACAATATTTAAGGCTGGGTTCACATCACGTTTTTGCCATACTGTTTTCAATCCATTTTTTCTAAAGAAAACCATATGGCAAAAAAACGGATGGAACAGTATGGAAAAAAGTAAACCGTATGCGTTTTTAAACAGTATACTGTTTTTAAAAGTGCATACAGTTCCGTCAGTTTTTATAGAAAAAAAAAACATACGTTTTTGAAAATTTTGTACATTTTTAATGGGAGAGGTCTTGGGTGGGGACTTTAGGATTCAAATGCGCATGTGCAAAGTAAAAACTTATACATTTTTCCCGTATGGAACCGTATACATGTGCGTTTCCCATTGACCTCCATAAAAAAAACGTATGCGGTTGCAGTACGGTTTTTAAACCGGAGACAAAATCGTGGTCAACCACGGTTTTGACTCCGGTTTAACAACCGTACTGCAACCACATATGTTTTTTTTTTTAACATGGATGTCAATGGGAAACGCACATGTATACGGTTCCATACGGGAAAAACGTATACCTTTTTTACTTTGCACATGCGCATTTGAATCCTAAAGTCCCCACCCAAGACCCCTCCCATTAAAAATGGACAACATTTTCAAAAACGGATGAATTTTTTTTCTATAAAACGGACGGAACTGTATGCACTTTTAAAAACAGTATACTGTTTAAAAACGCATACGGTTTACTTTTTTCCATACTGTTCCATCAGTTTTTTTTGCCATACGGTTTTCTTTAGAAAAACGGATTGAAAACAGTATGGCAAAAGCGTGATGTGAACCCAGCTTCTGGGACGACCATTGTATGTTGAAACCATTGTATGTTGAGACCAGAACTCTATGGAAACCTGGTAATTGATTCTAAAGGCACCAAAATGTCATCCAAAAATAGGAAAAAGTGAAAATAAAAGAAAAATAAGTAGATAACTAATACAGATAAAGCAAGTTCTTATATATAAAAGTAATAAAGATCTGCTGGGAGCTTTAAATCACATTCTATGTCAGTGTTTCCCAAGCATGGAGCCTCCAGCTGTTGCAAAACTACAACTCCCAGCATGCCCGGACAGCCAAAGGCTGTCTGGGCATGCTGGGAGTTGTAGTTTTGCAACAGCTGGGGGCACCCTGCTTGGGAAACACTGACATAGACAGTAGAGTGCACGCAGTGTCCTAAAAAAGTAACATGGGATCGCCCTCACATGGTGTCCAAAGGAGCAGCTAACCCTGGCACAGGTAAAGAGTACAGAACATGTAATACCACCCTGTACTGTAGGGGGCGCTACCAGACACCAGTCAGTGCATAAACTTCAGGAATACAGGGGTTTTACCGGTAAATTGCCCATTTGATTGGTCAAATCTTCCAGCTATTGACAAGTTTCACAGATCTGGACTGTCCGTAGCATTGTATGTTGAGTCTGGTTTCAACTTACAATGGTCCAGAAAAGACCAGTGTATGTTGAAACTATTGTATGTTGAGGCCATTGTAAGTTGAGGGATCATTGTATTAAACATTTGGACATTTTAGTATTTGGCAGCGTGCCAGTAAATGTATTTTCCAAAGAAAGAATGGCTTCTGCACGTTTATGCTCAAAAGACGAGCAATGGTTGTAAACCAGATCCATTTTCAGTGTTGGGTCACACTAGAGGAAATGTTTGAGAGATCCTACAATCCATCACTACAGGACATGTTCATATCGATTTTTTACTATCATTACATATAAACAACATATCATCGGTGTAATCTAGGAGATTATTCGCGAAGCATCTCCTGAGGTAATGATCCTGCTGGCTTCCAATGGAATTGTCTTCTACTGAAACGTTGTTGCTTTGTTGTTTTAGGGGCCAATATTTTGTGTTACAGCTGGGACCACTGGAGAATCCTCTGGTAGCCTAGCGGTCCAGCCCATTCCTATTTGTTTGCTAGATGGAACTCTCTAAAAGGGACCTGTCACCATGAAAATGCTTACCAATCTCTGAGCATCATGTTACAGAACAAGAAGAGCTGAGTAGACTTATATAAATAAATAAAAAATTATATATATATATATATATATATATATATATATATATATATACAGTGGTCCCTCAGTATACGATGGTAATCCGTTCCAAATGAACCATCGTTTGTTGAAACCATCGTATGTTGAGGGATCCGTGCAATGTAAAGTATAGGACAGTGGTCTACAACCTGCGGACCTCCAGATGTTGCAAAACTACAACACCCAGCATGCCCGGACAGCCGTTGGCTGTCCAGGCATGCTGGGAGTTGTAGTTTTGCAACATCTGGAGGTTCGCAGGTTGAAGACCACTGGTATTGGAGGTTATACCCACGTGTCCCCGCCGCTCCGGACTGTCACGGCTCATCACCACTGCCCTGGATGTCGCCCTCCATCGCTGTAGCCGTGTCCCCGGGGTGTCCCCGACGCTCCGGCAAGGCCTCTGCTTCCCCGGCATCCTCGCTCTCACGTTGCCGCCATCACGTCGCTACGCACGGCGCTCCTGTTGGATGACGGGACGGCATGCGCAGCGACGTGATGACAACCATGCAGGGGATCCCGAAGAGAACGTGCCGGAGCCCCGAGGACCACACAGGGCACCGTAAACGGCTATCCGGTGGCAGCTGAAGCAGTCTGCGCTGCCGGACAGCCGTTTATGCGATGGCCCCGACATACAAAAGCATTGTATATTGATGCTGCCTTCAACATGCAATGGCCTCTGAGAGGCCATCATATGTTGAAATGATCGTATGTCGGGGCCATCGTAGGTCGGGGGGTCAATGTATATATATATATATATATATATATATATATATCTTTGTGAGACAAGATTAAGAATAACATGCTTCTTACAACTTATTGATTGAAATTCCTGCTCTTTTTAGGAGTCCAGTGAAAAGAGTCACTCAATGATAGGACCACCTCCAAGTAAGATCAGCGATAAAGGATAGGGGATAAGATGTCTGATCACGGGGACCCCAGTGATATCTCCTGCAGCACCCCCTGTACATCAGAAGCCTGGAGATATGTTTGCTCCGTGGCTGATGACGGGCAATACAGGGTATGGGGTATCGTGATGTCATGGCCCCGCCCTCTCAATGCAAGCCTATGAGAGGGGGGATTGATGGCCACCACGCCCCCTCCCATAGACTTGCATTGAGGGGGCATGATGTCACGAGGGGCGGGGCCATGACGTCCCGATACCCTGTCCCCTGTATCGCCCATCATCAGCCACGGAGCAAACATATCTCCAGACTGCTGATGTATGGGGGTGCAGCAGGAGAGATCGCAGGGGTCCCCAGTGGCGGGACCCCCACAATCAGACATCTTATCCCCTATCTTTTGAATAGGGAATTAGATGTCTAGGGGCAGAGTACCCCTTTAAGAGATGAAAGGTTATACTGAATCTTTTCCCACAAAGATGTATATATATGAATCTGCTCATATTCTCCTGCTCTATAGCATGCCAATATTTTGGATATCATCTTTGTGGGGACAGGTTCCTTTTCAGTTAGAACATCTATAAGACATCCTAATAAAAATACCATAGTAGTTGAAATCAGGGGCCAATCCAGGATTAAAACCAGGAGCCAATCCAGGATTAAACAATTGTGCATTTTACATTTTTTGGTCATTCTTCTTGTATCATTACACTGCAGACTACACAGGAGTATACAGTACTGATCAGATACAGTCAAAGGCAGATTACATAACTATTACAGGGGACTTGTTTTTTGAAATATTTCCATTTCTCATGAAATAACAATTCTGGAGCATTCTTCCTTTGTATTATCCGTTTCCTCTGTAATTCCTCCTGAAATTGTATGCATACATTGACAACATGGTGGTAGCTCTTCCGTGATCAAAGACAATTGTTCTACTACCACCTGGTCGGGCCCAGTCATCACGGACAGTACCGCACTGTGTAGAGACACTTCTCATTTACAATAGGCCATATGTGACTTTATGCAGCACTTATTTATTAGAAATATATAAAACAATAGGTTATGGACAACATGTTATAAGAGAGGCATGCTCTCTTCCTTAAGGTCAATTACATTTACAACACCTACATTTATACTTTATGTTGGAAATGTGTAAATTTTGTCTTCCAGGTGAAAGGGTAAGTGTGAAGAGAGGAACAAAGTGACACAAAACTTGCTATTATATGTATACAATACTAAGTTTATTAAATGTTATATTAGAATAACAAGAAAAACAGTAAAAAAGGAGTCATTAAAATACTCTCTGTTTGCTGTTATAAACAGAGTCATATGATCACACCTCATGAGAGTACAGGATTGCTGCTCATGCTTAGTGCGTGTGTGTTGGAACGCTATAATTTACTGAAAAGTACATCTTATCATCAGTAATAAGTATATGAATGGTTATATCTAACAGTACCAGAGTAAAAGAATCTGTTTGTTCCCATTTGGCTTTTTTACATGTGACAGTCTGCATGGCAAATATCTTATACAGTGATCCCTCAACTTACAATGGCCTCAACATACAATAGTTTCAACATATAATAGTCTTTTTTGGACCATTGTACCTTGATACCAGACTACACATACAATACTACAGACAGTCCAGATCTGTGAAACGTGTCAATGGCTGGAAGAACCGACCAATCAGGATGGACATTCACTGGTAAAACTCCTGTATTACTGAAGCGTATGCACTGAAGGGCAGCTGTCTGGTAGCGCCTCCTACAGTACAGGGAAGTACTACATGTTCTGTACTACTCTTTACCTGTGGTTAGTTGCTCCTTTGGACACCAGGTAAAGGCGGCTCCATTTTACTTTTTTAGGACACTGTGTACTGTACAGGACCCTGAAGAAGCTCCTCTCCTCTACATAGACAGTGATTTACAGCTCCCAGCAGCTCTTTCTTACTTTTATATGTATGGACTTGCTTTATCTCTATTAGTTATCTAATTATTTTTCTATAATCCTCACTTTTTCCTATTTTTGGATGACATTTTGGAGGCTTCAGAACCACTTACCAGGTTTCCATAGAGTAATGGTCTCAACTAATTAATATTGTAACTTGAGGGATGACTGTAAAATGCACACAGCTTTTCAAACATTTGGTCAGGATATTACTGGTGGCAGAGTGGTGCTACTTTACCCAGTAGATCAGTGTTTCCTAACCAGTGTGCAAAACTACAATTTCCAGCAGCTGGAGACACACTAGTTAGGAAATACTGCACTAGGTCAACTGATAACAATTTGGCATTCCCCCAAATGTCCTGCAATGCCCATGCAAGTATGTACATGATCAGGGACTCCTATCAAAGGCAAGAGCCTCTGCTCCTGTACAGTACACTTACAGATGGGCCAGATGTAGAGTTCCCAGCCCAGTGAATGTAGTGAGTGGCAGCTGTGATGCATAGTGGAACATACATGCCTGGCCAGGTGTCAGCATTGCCTCTGCTCCTCACTCACCCAGCTAGTGATGTCTGCATGTTGCAGGCCTGTTCTTCACTGTGTGTTGCGGCCTGTCTGGCCTATCAGGAGGTGGGAGCACCAGGGGCAATCAGCTGTGGCATCAGCGCTTACACCTCCCAGTGGCAGGAGATTTATATAGGCAGCTCACTAGCTGAATTTACGTTATTGTGGATTCTTCCCTTCATTCACAATTCTGTTGCTAGGTGTTATTTCCTGTTACCTGACCTCTGCTTGTGACCTGACCTTTCCTTTGCCTACTTACTTTGTATTTCGCTGCCCTCTAGATTTGACCATTGCTTGTCCTGACTCGGCTTCTGATTCTGAATTGGGACTACGCTTCCCTTTAGGTTTTGACCCTATGTCTTGTCCCTGACTAATTAATTGTCTACTGATTTTGTACCGATTTGCCTGTGTGTTGCTGACTTGGCCTGTCTGACTTTTCCTGATGCCCAATTTACTTGGTCTATTGTAGGGACTGTCTCCCAGCTGGAAGTCACCATTTAGGGTGGATTATCCAAATAGGTATGGAGCAAGCTCAAATTTGCACTGCTCCCTACCCAGACATGACACATACAGCATTGCTGCTTAGCTCTTGGATGCTCAGTGTACAGGATCAGGGGCATTGCTGCTTAGCTCTTGGATGCTCAGTGTAAAGCATCAGGGGTTGAAGGAATCTGAAATTAGTCTTCAAAAAGTTTGGGTTCCAACAAAATACATTTTAGGTGAAATTTATCACCAATAAAAGACCATTTTGATTGAACCAAAAATGTTGGTGGTTAGTTGTATATAACTTCAATAAAAAGACCATTACTTCCACGACTAGTTGTGCAGCATATTATTCAAAGAAGCTTGAGTAATCATCTCTTCTTCTAGTAGCTGAATGATTATATACCCATAGTTTGGGACTCACACAGAGGAAAATATCAGAAAAGAAATAAACAGAACACCCCATAGCTTATTGATCCTTTAGGTGACAAACGTTGTCTGTTTTCAGCTATGGAACACTGAACATGGAATGGGACAGATTGTTGTAATGCAATGCACTGGGCACAGTATCAGTGGGTGTCACTGTGTGTAGATCGAATTTTTAAAAACATACAGTAAACATTGATTAAATTATGCTGTAAATCAATATATGTTATACAACCAAATATGAGATTTACTCAACGAACGCAAAATTAATTTATAATAGGTCTGCTCTGAAATACCAGGTGAATACTACTTGAGCTGTGGATGCCTTTCTCAATATCTAGGTGATTGATAGTGCTGGCAGAAGTTTGTATTTCCACCTTAAGGTAATTTCAATGGATAATACCTTGCTATTTAGGCCCAAGGTATGATGTTGACATAATTTCATAAGACATGGTCAGGATTAAAAGTTGCAAAAGATGCATTATCTGCATTATTCCCTACATTACTTTTAGACACTATAATTTTAACAATTATTTAATGGTGAGAGAGAGTGAAATATAAGCCATGAATCCTTTCCTACTACAGCTGCAAAATGATTCAGTGGTTTGGAGCATAATGTAACATTGAGGAGAAAGATATTTGTAATTATTTTATGTGACTTGTTCCCTCAAATGTGCAAATATTACTTGTTGTTATAATGAGTTTTACAGTATTTTACATAAGTATGTATACCCCTCACATTTTTGTAAATATTTTCTTATACCTTTTTATGTGACAACACTAAAGAAATGACACTCTACTACAATGTAAAATAGTGAGTGCACAGCCTATAAAACAGTGTGTAATGTTGTCATGACCGACGGAATGGACATGGAGAGTGAGCCTTAAGCTGTCCCTAGAAATACTCTCCCTGCCTACTTGCCCATCCACAGTGCCGGTCCCTACCTGGGCTAAAGTGCAAGGCATAAAGGTACACAAATAATACTGTACATTGTCAGAAACAGGTCAGAAACATAACGGGAAAACAACCAAACAATCAGATAAACCAGACAAGATATAAATATACGAACAGGGCAGGATATAGTGTACTAACATACAGTTCAGAAACTGGAATAAAAATTAACGGCAGACATGAATAAATGAACAAGACTAGATATGGAACAAATATACAGCAGAAACCAGGAGATGCAGGGGATGAACAGATGAACTGAATGAAAAACACTAAACAGATCAGGAAACATAGAACACTGTTCACACTGGAGACAAAGAACAAACTAGACTCACCACTCCAAACATGGAGGGACAAAAATACTAAACAGAAATATAATACACGGAACACTAGACTGAGAAACGGAGGAGTCTGAACAGACTCCACAAAACCAAACTCCAACACATGGGGGAATACCGGTAAGAATACCAAACAGGAATATACAAAACCAAACTCCAAACATGGAGGAATATGAGTACAAGCAAGACACACAGTGTGAACACAGACTAGGATAACAAGGTTAAGCAGAACAGACATACATAATCCTAAACACCACAGATGTTCTAAAAACCAAGCATACTAAAATCTATGATAAACAGGAATATAATAACCATGGTTAAAACAAAGACAAAGAAACATAGCAAAGGTCAAACTGATAACATAGTCAGAGTAAAACCAATAACCAGCACAGAGTTCAGGAGTGCTCGGGTTTAAATAGCCACACCCAAGCTGTCATTGGCTGAGAGCTTTAATCATAATAAAAACATTTTTTTTTAAATACTAGCATTTAGTAATTATAAAACAACCCAGAGCAATGAAGATAGGGAAATCTACAAGACTAGGCAGAAAGAGGCCAAGCAAGTTATAAGAACTTCTAAAGCGCAGGCAGAAAAAAAACTAGCTCAGTCTGTGAAAAAAGGGGATAAGACATTCTTCAGATATATAAATGAAAAAAAGGAAATTAAAACAAGGAATAACTAAATGAAAAACAAAGGAAGGAAGGTATATACAAGAGAATAAGGGGCTAGCCAACTGCCTTAATGAATACTTCTGTTCAGTTTTTACAGAAGAAAAAGAGAGGAAAACTAAGGAATCGTTTGATGCATGTGTCTTTACAGAGGAAGAGGTTCTACGTTTGCTGTCTAAAGTGAAGACAAATAAATCACAGGGGCCTGATGGGATACACCCAAAATTATTAAAAGAGCTTAGTGGTGAGCTAGCAAAACCGTTAACAAATTTATTTAACCAATCAATGGTAACAGGAGTTGTCCCGGAAGATTGGAAATTAGCAAATGTCATGCCCATTCACAAGAAAGGTAGTAGGGAGGAATCAAGAAACTATAGGCCAGTAAGTCTGACATCAATAGTGGGGAAATTAATGGAAACCCTACTAAAGGATAGGATTGTGGAACATCTAAAATCCCATTGATTGCAAGATGAAAAACAACATGGGTTTACTTCAGGGAGATCATGTCAAACAAATCTTATGGATTTTTTTATAATTTAGTTTAATATCTTCATTAGTGATATCGCAAAAGGTCTCGATGGTAAGGTATGTCTTTTTGCTGATGACACAAAGATGTAGCAGGGTTGAAGTTCCTGGAGAGATACACCAAATGGAAAAGGATTTAGGAAAATTAGAAGAATGGTCAGAACTCTGGCAACTGAAATTTTATGTGGATAAGTGCAAGATAATGCGCCTGGAGCGTAAAAACCCAAGGGCAGAATATAGATTATTTGACACAGTCCTGACCTCAGTATCTGAGGAAAGGGATTTAGGAGTAATTATTTCAGAAGACTTAAATGTAGGAAGACAATGTAATAGAGCAGCAGGAAATGCTAGAAGAATGCTTGGATGTATAGGGAGAGGTATAAGCAGTAGAAAGAGAGAAGTGCTCATGCCGCAGTACAGAACACTGGTGAGGCCTCACTTGGAGTATTGTGCACAGTACTGGAGGCCGTATCTCCAAAAGGATATATACTCTAGAGAAAGTTCAAAGAAGAGCTTCTAAACTAGTACATGGATTGCAGGACAAAACTTACCAGGAAAGGTTAAAGGACATTAACATGCATAGCTTGGAAGACAGAAGAGACAGAGGGAATAAAGGGAATCAACACGGTAAAGGAGGAGAGCATATTTGAAAGAAGAAAAACTACCACAAGAGGACATAGTTTTAAATTAGAGGGACAAAGGTTTAAAAGTAATATCAGGAAGTATTACTTTACTGAGAGAGTAGTGGATGCATGGAATAGCCTTCCTGCAAAAGTGGTAGCTGCAAATACAGCGAAGGGTTTTAAACATGCATGGGATAAGCATAAGCCTATCCTTCATATAAGATAGGCCCAGGGACTATTCATAGTATTCAGATTATTGGGGAGATTAGATGGGCCAAATGGTTCTTATCTGCCAACACATTCTATGGTTCTATAAATATTCCCTAGCCAGGGAGAATAGCAAAGAAAACTGCCCAGCCACCAAAACAGAAAAATAGAAAAGCACAAAAGCGGACAGAACATTTGTGTTCCCTCAAAATAACAACACACAGCCATTAATGTCTAAATCCTGGCAACAAAAGTGAGTATATGTCAAAATTGGGCCTAATTTTCAATTTTCCTTCCCCAGAAAGAACATATTATTATATAT
Source organism: Hyla sarda (assembly GCF_029499605.1). Lineage (NCBI taxonomy): Eukaryota > Metazoa > Chordata > Amphibia > Anura > Hylidae > Hyla > Hyla sarda. The sequence continues at coordinate 62,828,545 of NC_079198.1, forward strand.
ATATTAACATTTAGAAAAAAATTTTAAGAAAGAATAACAGGTGCTGCATAATAATGCATAAATAAAACATATGTACCTGCCCCACATGCCCACCACTGCATTCCTGCCCTTCCTGATCCTCTCAGCCTCTTCCTCCTTCCTGTGATGTATTTCCTGCTCTGCCAGTGAATGTCCACAGCAGTTACCTGCTCATGGTTGTCTAGTCACAAAAAAAAGCTGAGAGGACCAGCATATTTGGGGAGCAGGGCAGGTGAATATGCCCTATTTTTTTATTTTATTTTAGCAGCACCTGAGCATTTAAAAAAAAAAATTGTGTCCGTGGATAACTCCTTTAGCAGCTTTCACTGGTCCATTGGTATCTTAATAAAAAAAAAAATTCAAGCCACAAGTGACATATCTTTCCTTTTTTTTAGATTTTTGAATAATTCCAGTAATACCTTGGGGATAGCATTACTGCTTTAAACTATAAATTCGTTTTTCGTGTCATCTTAAAATGAGAATCTGTTGGGTAACACCGTAGAGCAAAGCTTTCATTATTTAGTTGTAGAAATGAAGAATGGCATCACCAAAACACTATTCCCAATATTACTATGGAAAGCATAATGTTCACATGTATTACCTAGAATCTTTCTTTACCGATTAGAGCCAGATACCTAAACATATTCTGTTTTGCTATTTTATGATTGCATTTTTTTTATTTTTTTTCATTTTGTTGTACATTATTATGGTAGCAGCCATCTTGCCTGAGCTGTTTTAATAGCATTTAAAGATATGCTTTAACCCCTTAACAACGCAGGATGTAAATGTACGTCCTGGTGAGGTGGTCCTTAACGCAACAAGACATTCATTTACATCCTAAGCATAACCGCGAGCCTCGGAGCGATGCCAGGATCATGCGCGGCAGGTCCCGGCTGCTGATCGCAGCCAGGGACCCGCCCGTAATGGCGGACATCCGCGATCCCGCGCATGTCCACCATTAACCCCTCAGATGCCGTGATCAATACAGATCACGGCATCAGCAGCATCGTGGTCATTAAAATGGATGATCGGATCGCCCGCAGCGCTGCCGCAGCGATCCGATCATCCAGCACGGCAGACGGAGGTCTCCTCACCTGCCTCCGCTGCCTCCACGGCATCTTCTGCCCTGATCTGCCTTCTCGCAGACCAGAGCAGAAGATGACCGGTACGGTGAACGGCTTGAACGTAAAAAAGTCCAAAATAGCTGCTTTTTTATTAAATTTTATTCTAAAAAAAATTAATAAAAAATGGATTTAAAGTTTTATATAAGCAAATATGGTATCAAGAAAAAGTACAGATCATGGCGCAAAAAAAGAGCCCGCATACCGCCGCTTATACGGAAAAATGAAAAAGTTATAGGTCTTCAAAATAGGGAGATTTTAAATGTACTTATTTGGTTAAAAAGTTTTTTTTTAAGCGCAACAGTAATAGAAAAGTATGTTATCATGGGTAACATTTTAATTGTATTGACCCAAAGAATAAAGAACACATGTCATTTTTACCGTAAACTGTACGGCATGAAAACAAAACCTTCCAAAATTAGCAAAATTGCGTTATTTTTTTTATTTCACCACACAAATAGTATTTTTTTGGTTGCGCCATACATTTTATGGTAAAGTGAGTGATGGCATTACAACGGACAACTGGTCGCGCAGAAAACAAGCCTTCATATTAGTCTGTGGATGAAAATATAAAAGAGCTATGATTTTTTGAAGGCGAGGAGGAAAAAACAAAAACGTAAAAATGTAATTGTCTGCGTCCTTAAGGGGTTAAGGCAAGCTCAATGGGCATAGACACAAAGATCTGGAGATGATCCATTTACTAAAAATTGTAGAGTTTTCTAGGCATGCTGTGGGACCTGTGCAGAGGTCATTCTACAGGGAGGGGAGGATGAGCTCTGAGCTTCAGCTATTGTGAATAGTGTCTTATCTATACTCTGGTGTCATCTTTCACTGTATTCCTATTTGTGATGAAAAGGAGGACACTGCTAGAAAGTGATCTGTACAGTACATGAAACCAGTTTCTTACTAGGCTTAGTGGCCAGTATTAAAACAATAGTTTTTTTTCCCTTTAAATCCTATATTCTAAATTGCTGTGGATTCCGCAACAAGGGGTACAAAATGAACAATTATAAGAAACAAAACACATCATAATATTGACTTCTACAATACACAATGCTGAAAATCTATCAAAATAGGGAAAGCAATGATTTTCACACCTTGTGACATGACAAATTATACGCATAGAGATGTATGTATTATGTTCTTTCTGCTGCGGTTATAATAAGCAGGAAACCATAGTGACCTCCTGTATGAGTGAATGTTTCTCTTCAGTCTCTGCTTATTAACATATAAAGTGTAATCTAATTTAACTGGTGCAAGATCAGCAGCACATTAATGTAAGCGCATTGCAAAACTCACTGGCACGGTGGAAGGAAACGTGATTTACTGTCACCGTCATATATCATAGTTTTCAGGGTATGCTCTTATTGTGCATGTATTATTCTGCCATGTTGGTCTCTGCAAGGAACAGTAGCGATATATAGGTGAATAAATTATTCTTGCTTACAAATGCTGACTACACACTGGAGCTATTGCTTCCATTTGTTTATCATACTAAACATTAAAGACAAACAAACCCGTTCTTATAAATTCTAGTAATAAATGAAGATTGTCGAGCAGAACTGTGAGAGCTGCTAAACATCAATATATCTTTTTTTCCAACTCAGTTCCATTTGCATTAGATCAATTTATTCTCACAAAGTGTAGTCATTTCATTTCATTCCCATCTTCCTTGTGACATTTGAAATAAATGTTGATAATTTTCTTCCTGTATACGCAGCACAATATTTCCTCAAAAATCTACTGTATGGGACTGTCTTAGAATTTTTAACCTTTGAATGCTACACTGTATTTGTCAGATGGGCAGCAATGTGTGTTAGTTTGAGAATATTTTGATGTAATGTTTAACTATGATCAGGGAAACATCTACTGTATTTTTCACCATATAAGACGCTCCGGCATATAAGACGCACGCAATTTTAACTCCTTAAGGACGTACCTGTATGCCCTACGCCCGGTCCCGGTGTTTAAAATGGGGTCACGCCGTGACCCCACATCACACCGGGTCGGTCCCGGCTGCTAATCATAGCCGGGACCCTGGGCTAACAGCGCGCGGCATTGATCGCTGCGTCTGAAAACAAAAGTAAACGCTTCCTGGCATCTCAGTCCCGCTGATCGGGACATCGCGATAAAATCGCGATGTTCCGATCAGCAAGGACGCAAGCGGAGGTCTCCTTACCTGTCTCTGCGGCATCCGATCGTCGATTGATTGCTTCATGCCTGAGCTACAGGCTTGAGCAATCAAGCCCCTATCTCACTGATCCGTGCAAAGCTATGGCTTTGCAGGGATCAGCATAGGAGATCAGTGTGTGCAGTGTTTTAGGTCCCTATGGGAGCTATAGCACTGCAAAAAAAAGTGAAAACAAAGTTAACAAAGGTCATTTAACCCCTTCCCTAATAAAAGTTTGAATCACCCCCCTTTTCCCATAAAAAAAAAACTGTGTAAATAAAAATAAACATATATGGTATCGCCGCGTGCGGAAATCTCGGAACTATAAAAATATATAATTAATTAAATTGCACGGTCAATGGCGTGAGCGCCCAAAAAATTCCAAAGTCCAAAATAGTGCATTTTTGGTCACTTTTTATATCATGAAAAAAATGAATAAAAAGTGATCAAAAAGTCCAATCAATACAAAAATGGTACCGATAAAAACTTCAGAACAAGGGTTCAAAAAATGAGCCCTCATACCGGCCCGTATGAAATAATGTAAAAAAATAAAATAGTAGGTGACTATGTAATGTAAAGGGGTTATCCACCATAATGTGACTTTAGTACTTACCAGAGAGTAATGGACATGATCCGTGTTTTTCTTGGAGCTAAATGGTTGTGTTGTGAGTCCACCATAACTCTGCTGCTATCTTTTTGTGAAATGGCTATTTCCTGTTGGAGTTCCCTCCTTCTAACTACGAGTCCTAGGATCCCTTGTTGGTAAGTGTGAGGTCACTTTTCTCCCTCCCACACATCAGCCACCCCACCCATTGCAGCACACCTGAGCTGCCTTTCATGCTGTGCTGTAATTAAAACACAATTCCCTGCAGCCCAGTGGAGAATGATCTCCCTCCCACCCAGCGGTTGCTCTACCCAGACTTGATCCCTTTCAACACCTGATTAGTGATGTAATGTCTCAGGCTGTACTGCAACCTGGTAAAAGCTAAGACAACACTCATTTTATACGCTGTTTAAAATAAACATTGGTGCAAATATCACTTAAGAATTGCAAGACCAGCCATCAAACACAGGTACAAACACTATATTATGAAGTACACACACTTTACAGCCCCTGTAGCACAGTCAAATAAAAATAAAAAATCCTGGAATACTTCTTTAAGCTTCCTATTTTTTTCCACAGCTCCACCCCATCATACATTTCCTGTTTTGCTATGCATTCTTATTCCTTAGGAAGCATCATATGAGACATGTCTTGCTTGTTTTGCTGCAAATCATTGAAGCTTATGCATAGATTGCGGCTGCTGGTGTCTCCTATTAAGCAGTCTTGCGTGTTTAACCCAGTGATGGTGTGTGCATTCCTGCTGCCATGAAGGATGATTACACATTAAAATCAAGGCTCTGTGTCAGCATTAATCTTGCATGACTATGTTTTCTGACAAACAGCACACATCACACGTTTAGTAAATGTGACATATACACCTGAATACGGAATGAGTGTTGGGTTAAAGAGCAGCATTACTCTAGGGAATTTAAAATGCCTGCCACATGCTTCCTTCCTTCTGAGCATCCGTCAGACCTTTATTATTTTTAGCTGTTTACGAGAGGTCGTACTTCATTTTTATGAGACTAAAACTCTTAATTAAATGACATTTATTTTAAGGGTATTTTAAAAAAAATATTAGTCTTAGTTTACTTTTCCTGTATATCTAAGATAGAAATTATTTTCTATTATACTAGATGAGAATTAATCTGTGTCCACTGTAATTCTCATAAGTTATTATTTGATTATTGCGCAAAGACATATTTTTTTCGTTATAATTGCATATGACTGCCATTTTTTGGTGGTAGGCACATGTAACATTTGACAATGTATGTGTTTAGCTAAAAGTAAGTGCATACTGTCAAGTATACGTTCTTACCCGCTGTGAACTTAGCCTTAGAGGCAAGACTCCTTAGATGTGCTGGGAGAGAAGAGTGGACAGACAACTGTCAGGAGGATTTGTCAGTAGAGAATCTGATGCTGAAAACACAAAGTCGAAAGCCAATAGGAGCACTATTGGTAAGTATGGATGAAATGAGAAAAAGAAACCTTGTTCTTCGCTGTAGATTTCCAGTATGACCTGAAGAAAAAAATGTTGTATTTGTTCTATTTGCAAAGAGATGGAGTACATTGCCTGTATTGTTTAATGTGGACTTACCGAACATGTTATAAGGTATGTTCACACACGAAAAAAAGAACATATTTAATTTACGGCCATATTTTAAGCTGATTATGTTTTTCTGTGTGTGTAAACATACCCTGACATGTGTTTGTTAGATCCCATTTCTACCACTGAGATCCCGACAATTGCTGGAGAGCGCCCAAAAGTTGCAAAGAGCAGACCTAGTACTCAAGTGCTCCAAAAATGTGTATCTTAAATCAGAACTGCTATTACTCTCATTTAGGACACAAGAAAGACCTTGCAGCACAGTGGGCAGACATGTCTGTGAGCCCTGAGATAACAAAAGAGACTGTGAATGCCGCTTCTAAGTTCTGAACCTGCATTGGCCTTTATAAACTACCAGGGATTTCCTTAAAGGGGTACTCCGCTGCTCAGGTTTGTAACAAAATGTTCTAAAAGATTAGAGACGGCGCCGGGAGCTTGTGATGCCATAGCCCTGCCCCTTATGACCTCATGCACCGCCCCCTCAATGCAAGTCTATGGGAGGGGGCGTGATGGCTGCCACACCCCCTCCCATAGACTTGCATTGAGGGGGTGGGGCGTGACATCATGATGGGGTGGGGCTATGATCTCACGAGCTCCCGGCGCCAGCTCTAATCGTTTGTAACATTTTGTTTCAAAAGCTGAGCAGCGGAGTACCCCTTTAAGACTTGTGTGTGAAATACAGGTCTTAGTATAGTTCCCCCATAGTGTCTAATTTGCCAGCATCATATTATAATTTTTGTTAATGATATATCCATAGGACAGGCAGTTTTATGTAGTCATACCTTCCAAATAATATAAGACAAGGGGTTAATGACATTTTCTCTGTGCATAAAGCCGGGTTCACACAAGCGAAACTTGTGTGGAATGTCCGCACGGAATATATGATTTCAATGGGATTCTGCTGCACTGTCCACATGGCAGAATTTCCACGCCAGCTATTTCTGCTGTGGAAATTCTGATCGAAATTAAGTCTATTCTTTCTGCGGAGTCCAAAAGAACATGCATTGCCATCTATAAAACGGCACATTTCTAAGTGGCCCTAGTGCCCACCAGATTGTGTAAACATAGCCCACAAAATGCTTTATGATGCAGTTTTAAAATACTGAGTATAGCAATGTAAAATAAAAAAAAAACATATTTAATGTTTGATGGAAACCTGTCTCACTGAACTTAGGGGAACATTTATTAAGCTGTGTAATTGGCTCAAATCGGCCAAAAATCCCCAGGGGGTTTGCACACCATTTCTAAACGATGTGCGCAGCGCTTGCCAGGCTGGTGGGGCTTGATGCTGAGAGTGCTCTATTTTGTGCAAAGGGGGCACGGCCAATCCTTGCCCAAATTGACTACAATCGATGCGTACTAGCAGTTATACATTGGCCCTCATTTACTATTCTAAACCCGACTTCTTTTGTCGGGTTTTTTTGTCGCATCTTTGTCTGCGCCATGTCGCAGAGATGGTGCGCCAGGCTGCGACACGATGCAACATTTTTTCCCGACGGACCCGATGTGGATTCTCCCAAACCCGAAAAAGGGGCGTAACCCGACATTTCTGAGCTTTCCCACGTATTTATAAAGGTTTCCAACCCGAATTTGTTGAATTGTTGTGGATTTTTTCCCGACAGCTCAGAGGAGTTGGAGACCAAAACCAACAAAACGCACGTGCGACAAACAGGATGCGACATAATAATAAATACCAGGGGAAAAAAGCAGTCGGGTAAGAAAGCAAGATAGACTTACAACCCGATTTTCTAAGTAAATGAGGGCCATTGTAGTGGAAATCTATGCCAGCTTTAAAGGGGTACTCCGCACCTCTAGACATCTTATCCCCTATCCAAAGGATAGGGTATAAGATGTGAGATCACCGGGGTCCCGCTGCTGGGGACCCCCGGGATCTTGGCAGCAGTACCCACCTGTACGGCTTCCACTTCACACCGGCAACGCTGGAGGCTTCGGATCCCGACCACAATGGCAGACGAGCGTGACGTCACGACTCCGCCCCGTGTGACGTCACGCTCCGCCCCCTCAATGCAAGTCTATGGGAGGTCCGTCACACGGGGCAGAGTCGTGACGTCATGCTCGTCCACCATTGTGGTTAGGATCCGAAGCCTCCAGCGTGTGAGATGAAAGCCATACAGGTGGGTGCTGCAGCCGAGATCCTGGGGGTCCCCAACAGCGGGACCCCAGCAATCTGACATCTTATCCCCTATCCTTTGGATAGGGAATAAGATGTCTAGGGGTGCAGAGTACCCCTTTAAGCTAGCATAGATTTTCGAGGTTGCCACATGGGGCAGCCTCAGATCCTCTTGGATTTATAAAGAGATGTGCGTCTCTTCATAAATCCAGTGCAAAAGTAAACTACCAGGGATTTGCTTAAGACTGGTGTGTGAAACACGTCTTAGTATTGTTCCCCCATAGTGTCTGATATGCCAGCATCATATTATAGAACATGAGATGTGCAGACTGATAAATAGTTTTTGGGAAAATAATCAGTAGAAGGTGTCCTTTCTTTAGTTATATTTATTCTCATCTTAGGAGTCCAGTGGGTGGTCCTACTTACTAACTCACCCCAATCCCTGTATCTACAATCATTGCTAGGACTATGTGGATTTCAAAAGGTTTTATCCTAGATACCAAACACATCCATCTTAACCAAATATATAAATACAGGAATTCTTATAAAGATTGCTAAGAAATCTCTGAACAAACAACTCAACTGAGTGTTTGCCTCTTGTCTAGCATTGGGATAATCTTTTTACCATATTACTAAGTTGCCAGGATAAAACAAAGTTAAAGGGGTATTCCAGGAAAATGTTTATATATATATATATATATATATATATATCTATCTCAACTGGCTCCAGAAAGTTAAACAGATTTGTAAATTACTTCTATTAAAAAATCTTAATCCTTTCAGTACTTATGAGCTTCTGAAGTTAAGGTTGTTCTTTTCTGTCTAAATCCTCTCTGATGGGAGATGCCCACTCTAGAAGAGGTTTGCTATGGGGATTTGCTTCTAAACTGGGCGTTTCCCGAGACAGGTGTCATCAGAGAGGATTTAGACAGAAAAGAACAACCTTAACTTCAGAAGCTCAAGAGTACTGAAATGATTAATATTTTATAATAGAAGTAATTTACAAATCTGTTTAACTTTCTGGAGCCAGTTGATATATATAAAAAAGTTTTTTCCTGGAGTACCCCTTTAAGCTACAGAAAGAAACCCATTTGCTATGTGACCTTAAGTAAGGGTATTTGTTCTGCTTGCAAAACTTGTTAAATTATCTGCAGTCTGGAAGCAAGAGAAGTGCATTTTATTTTTTGGGCAATAAAAGTGCTGTGACATTGACATACGGCTACTGGAATTTGTTCTTGTTTATCTTCACTACTGAAGTTACGTGAAAACATTACATACCAAGGAATGTTTTTAGTTATTCTTTTGTTGGATTCTTATCCTGTATTGACATTTATTTTGCTTATAATCAGCTTAGATTCTGTTACACAGTAAGATGCCATTTTCAAATAAGGAAAACCCCAATGTTACACCAATGCCCAGTGTGGTCAGATGGACTTTTGAGGATGAACTTTTAATAAGGAAAGGTTAATGCTATATATGTGGTCAGATGGACTTCTGATAAGTAGAAGCTATTGCTATATGTGTGGTTAAATTGACTTCTGATGAGGAGAAGTTAATGCTATATATATATATATATATATATATATATATATATATATATATATGTAATTAAATTGACTTTTGATAAGGAGAGGCTAATGCTATACATGCAGTTGGATAGGCTTCTGATAAGGAAAGTCAAGTGCCATATGTGTGGCCAGTTATACTTCTGATAAGATGGGGCTATTGCTATGCTCGTGATCAAGTGGATATCTGATAAGGTGAGACTATTACTGTACATGTGCATGGATATTTTTCGGATAAGGGGAGGCTATTGATATATTTGTGGTCAAATGGTCTGATACGGAGAGGCTAATACTATACATGTGGTCAGATGTTCTACTGATAAGGAAATACCAATATGATCTGTGTGGTCATATGATCTAATGCTACAAGCCGGATAGTTATGCATAATCTACTCTACGGTGTGGGGTGACATAATGTAGCTGGACTCCTACGGTCTTCATTCCAGAAGCATTAATAGCTTGGCGTTACATTGATTTGGTCATAAAACCAGTTGTATAGTTGTATAGAGTGTCAGGGGTCATTTTTTAAACACGCCTGTTGATCATGTGATTTCAATAAATTCATGAATTTTCCTTCTTAGGATTGCAATTTCAATGTTGAGAACTCTTTTTGCTTATATAGAGAGACCTGTCAATCAGGGACAGGGACCATAGGGATGCCTAGGAGCCCTGTTTCTGGACCAAGTACTCAATTTTTACTCTAAAATTACACAACCATTCAGAGGGCATCACAGATTACTATGTTAACAGTCCCTTTCATTGTTTCATGCTGCTTATGTTTTGGGCAGCGTGGAACTGGTGACAGGTTCCCTGTAAGGGTAGGGTCACACATAACGGATCTGCAGCGTATTTTTCGCTACAGGTCAGCCGGTGACCAGACCCATTTTGTGGTGCCTCCAGCTGTTAACCCCCCCATTTCCCCGCCTCGTCTCGCCCCTGGCCTGCTCGCAGCGGCAATCCGCCGCTACGTGCAGCCACACAGGGGCTCTGCTAGTTGCCGAGTCCACTCTGACATCGCGGTGTAGCCACGATGTCTGAGTGCACTGCGCACAATGTCAGAGTGCACTCGGCGACTCGCAGGCCCCCTGTGTGGCTGTTCGTAGCGGCGGATTGCTGCTGCGAGCAGGACAGGGACCAGTCGAGGCAGGGGAAGGGGGTGGCAACATCTGGAGGCACAAAATGGGTCGGGTCACAGGCGGATCCGCAGTTTAAAATACACTGCGGATCCGTTATATGTGACCCTACCCTAAAGGAAAACTGTCATCAGTGTTACCTGCACTAATCTGTTGGTACAGGTGTGTAGTACGGGTGACACTGATAACAACAATACTTACCTGATCCAGTTCCATGATCCTGTTGTCCTGCTTTCTTCCTCTCTATCTTCCCTTTCGGAACCGGCTTGGTGCATGAGCAGAGCTTCCTAGGCCTGCTGGAAACGGTAACCTGCAACCGTGATGTCAGGAAGTTCCACCCGTGCCCCCAAGCTGGCTCCAAAATGGAAGATACAGAGAAAGATATTGGACAATTAGACCATGGAACAGGATCGAGTGAGTATGATTGTGATCAGTGTCACCTGCACTATTCACCTGTACCAACAGATTAGTGTGGCTAACACTGATGACCTTTTTCCTTTAAATATTATATTTCCAAGCCTCTGTGCTCCTATAAAAACAATGGAAAGTAACAGATCAGATAGCTTTTTGCTCAGTTTTTGCCTTTGAAAGACAGAAATTGTGATACAGAAAAATGGAAAAGGAAAATATAGTCAAACCCTGTCATTTTAATATAACCTCTGAAATCATATTTTAAATACATTGATATAGGTCATTCATTAATGCGATAATATAGTCTAAAAAATGTGTTCTAATTTATTACTTATTTGGCTCCTGATATTCTAGATGAAATTTTGTTTGTTTATTAAAAAAAGTAGAAGTTTGTTTACATTTTTAATGTCACCACAAATCCATCAGTATAATAATTTTTTGTAAAGCGCACACAGATTCCACAGTGCTGATCACACCAATTGGTCCCTATCTCTATTGGGGTTTGCAATCTTAATTCACCTTCCAGAATGTTCTTACAGTGTGAGTGGAACGGATCCACCGCGCTGTCCATTTCCTTCTTTGTTTCTTACTTAAATTTAATTCAACACCTTTGTGTTTAATAGTTTAGTAAAATTAAAAGTTATTAGATATTGGTGGTCAATATTTTTTTGTAAGAGCCAATGCTGCTGCAGGTCAGAAACCTACAAAATAACTTTTTAGATCAGTTATTCTCGAACAATCAGAACAGAACATCCCCTTACAGTGTAAATACAGTATCCACATATAGTAATAATCTCTGGTCAGAAAAACAGCTTTTTTATCTGGATTCTGCTTTCTCAGAGACATCTATTGAAATATAGATTAGAATATGTCCCATGCTTTAATGCAGCTCAATTTGTGCAGATAGGACATTTATTGCATGGATTTGGATCTTCCATTTATTTGGATGTCCCTTATTCTGAAGGCGTTGAGGTCACCCATTTCAAGCGGGATGTACATTAGTACAGATTATTACCCCTGACAGGTATGGATAATGGAGCTGCAAATCTAAGTAAAGCTTTTTCAGTGATATAAGGAACAAATGCTTTTAAAGCGTATAAATATATCTTGCAGTATAAGTTTCTGCTCACAAAAAAGATGAGAAACCATTGGTACAGGGCTCATAGTAAGGGTGCGTTTACACGGAGTAAATGAAGAGTAATTCATGCTGAAAAATTTACGGGCGGAAAAAATAATATCCCACGCAAATTGCGGACGGAATTGCGCCCGGACATGGGGGAGAAAGAAGTGAAGGGTTTTTCAGCCATTTCCGTGCAAATTGCGCAAGAATTCCACGCAAATTGAAAACTATGTCAGGCGGAATTTTTTTTTACCATTGACTTCTATTGATTTCTGCTAGCGGATTCCGCATGAAGAATGCACGTTTTTTCTTCAAGCGGAACGGAATTTAGCGTCGGAATCCTGCTAGCAGAATTTCCGCAGGTGTGAACAGGCCAGTAGAAATAACATTAAAGTCAATGGGCAGAGGAGATGTGCATTAGTTTGTAGCTGACAATTCAAGATGAATTACTCGAGTAAATTCCTCTTGAATTACTCCGTGTGAACGCACCCTAAAGATCAAAATGAGTCTCTTACGGCACTGGATTTTGCCGCCCAGGATAGAATTCTGGTGCTTATCTCCCTTGCTTTTCAGCCTTGTGGCTGGCAATGCAGTTCTCTGGGGAGAGGAGACCTGCTCTGTGTTTGACACGCAGCAAAAATAATATGAGCTATGTTTGGGGTGAGGGGTGGGGTTCAGCCGGTCTCCCCAGTTCATATGAACCAGTTGTAAAAGTCACAGACGGTTTGCTGAGTAAGGGAGAAGAAGTGATCCTTAACCATTGTTTCCCTACCCATTTCCACTTTCTGTCTGGTATTTCAAAGCTAATTCAATGATGGAAGAAGACAGCATAGTAATGTCACCGCACTTCCTCATCCTACTTATATTTACTATTGTGGACACAGGCCCCTGTCAAAAGAAAGGGAATCGGTTGTTCAAAATACAAGTGCTACTTCTGGCCGGGCCCCCTGTCCACAAGAGCCCCATAGCAGTTACATGGTTTGTCTCAATTTTTTATAGACCATTTGTTGGTACGGAACATTTTCAGTGCTAAGCCCTCAACATGTATGCAAAGTAGCTGCTTAAGTCAGTCTACAAACTCTGGGGTGACATAGGCTCAAAGAGGCTTGGACATGAAAAGCTATGACGTCAATCGTGTGGCCCTAGACTGACATTGTCCTTCATGATAATGAGGTTCAAACTGGGGGGTAGACACATTTTTGAGGAGTAAATGAAGGCTGTTGAGGATAAAGGGTGTGAGGTTAATTTAGACTTATGAGGGTGGAAATGGTGGAGTGAATCTGGAAAGAGTACTTGTTTGATCCAGGCTCAGGCTATCTAGGCTATCTAGCTGTAGTGTTGGAGCTTAATAAATGTATTGATCTGTGGCTCTCCCACATAGCGGATAGGTTCAGCCCCCCGGAGTACACCTTTAAAGGGGTACTGCAGTGGAAAAACATTTTTATAAATCAACTGGTACCAGAAAGTTAAACAGATTTGTAAATTTTAAAATCTTAATCCTTCTAGTACTTATAAGCTGCCGTATGTTCCAGAGGAAGTTCTTTTCTTTTTGAATTCCCTTTCTCTCTTACCACAGTGCCAGTGCTCTCTGCTGACACCTCTGTCCATTTTAGTAACTGTCCAGAGTAGAAGCAAATCCCCATAGGAAACCTATCCTGCTCTGGACAGTTCCGAAAATGGACAGAGGTGTCAGCAAAGAGCACTGTGGTCAGACAGAAAGGAAATTCAAAAGAACTTCCTCTAGAACATACAGCAGCTGATAAGTACTGGAAGGATTAAGATTTTTTTATAGAAATAATTTACAAATCTGTTTAACTTTCTGGCACCAGTTGATTTATTTAAAAAAATGTTTTCCAGTGGAGTACCCCTTTAACTTACCTTTCCTTGAGTGGAATATGCTCTTCCTGAAAACTGGTGTTCAAATACAAGTGGTACCTTGGGAAAATATAGTGAACCCCAATAACTATTACTTGCACGTTCTCACAATGTGTATATGAAATATCTTTTTTTTCTGTTACTATAATGTAAATTTCTAATTTCAAACCACTTTTCCATTAGGACTGTGATGCTTGGATATTCATATATAGCTGTCCCTACAGTATAAAGAGCCCACAGTAGTGCTATTAAATATAGTAGGCTTTCAAAGAGCAATATTAACCTGGCTTAAATGAAAGTCATTTTCAAATTGATAACAGGACACAGCTGAGAACTTGGATATTAGTTTGCTTGGATATATTTCGGTATCACATCATTCCATATAGCAGAAGTTAATATTGCTTAAACTAGTAAATAAACACCTCAATATATAAAAATTTAACTCCTTAAGATAAAAAGCCATTCCTTAGATAGGGGTCTATGTGGCTATATACATTGGCATACTGTACTGTACGCAGAGAGTGCCTGGTCAGACTGATGTCTTTCTGACTTTAGGAAACACAAGTTATTGCACTGCACTTAATGCTATTTTGGAATAGTCTCACAGACTATACCTAACTTCAAAATAGCCCATCTGATGAGAAGCAGATCAATTGTCACAATACAGTTATGGATGGCAATAAACATAAAAGGGAATTAGAGGCTTCTGCTAGATAAACCTAAATTGGCAGATAAGTACAGATCAACTCCAATGCAAACTAGGCATACAAGATTAGCCTCAACATGTACTGTACACATCATATGCATAGGTCTGCAAATGAACAATGCTGCAATGCCAAGAAAGCAGCTTTCCCTCATGGTCTGCTTTAAAGACCTATGAACCTATGTCTTGCAGTAGGAATTACCAGACCTAGTTTTTAAAGTCTGTATTGTACACCTCTCATTCTTTGTATTGTGGTCCAAAAGGATGAAGCTCATTAATCTGCAAAAAATTATGTTATCTTCTAAAACAAACTTTGTGGAAGAATGCTGAAGCATAAAGATGCACTATTTTGCCTATCTGCAGTATAGGCTATTATTCATTAACCCCTTAAGGACTCAGCCCATTTTGGCCTTAAGGACTCAGACAATTTAATTTTTACGTTTTCATTTTTTCCTCCTCGCCTTCTAAAAATCATAACTCTTTTATATTTTCATCCACAGACTAGTATGAGGGCTTGTTTTTTGCGCGACCAGTTGTCCTTTGTAATGACATCACTCATTATATCATAAAATGTATGGCGCAACCAAAAAACACTATTTTTGTGGGGAAATTAAAACGAAAAACGCAATTTTGCTAATTTTGGAAGGTTTTGTTTTCACGCCGTACAATTTATGGTAAAAATGACATGTGTTCTTTATTCTGAGGGTCAATATGATTAAAATGATACCCATTATTATATACTTTTATATTATTGTTGCGCTTAAAAAAAATCACAAACTTTTTAACCAAATTAGTACGTTTATAATCCCTTTATTTTGATGGCCTCTAACTTTTTAATTTTTCCGTATAAGTGGCGGTATGGGGGCTCATTTTTTGCGCCATGATCTGTACTTTTTTTGATACCACATTTGCATATAAAAAACTTTTAATAAATGTTTTATAATTTTTTTTTATAAAATGTATTAAAAAAGTAGGAATTTTTGACTTTTTTTATTTTTTTTCGTTCACGCCGTTCACCGTACGGGAGCATTAACATTTTATTTTAATAGTTCGAACATTTACGCACGCGGCGATACCAAATATGTCTATAAAAAATGTTTTTTACGCTTTTTGGGGGTAAAATAGGAAAAAACGGACGTTTTACTTTTTTATTGGGGGAGGGGATTTTTCACTTTTTTTTTACTTTTACATTTTTTTACTTTTTTTTTTACACTTGAATAGTCCCCATAGGGGACTATTCATAGCAATACCATGATTGCTAATACTGATCTGTTCTATGTATAGGACATAGAACAGATCAGTATTATCGGTCATCTCCTGCTCTGGTCTGCTCGATCACAGACCAGAGCAGGAGACGCCGGGAGCCGCACGGAAGAAGGAGAGGGGACCTCCGTGCGGCGTTATGAATGATCGGATCCCCGCAGCAGCGCTGCGGGCGATCCGATCGTTCATTTAAATGGCGAACTGCCGCAGATGCCGGGATCTGTATTGATCCCGGCACCTGAGGGGTTAATGGCGGACGCCCGCGAGATCGCGGGCGTCGGCCATTGCCGGCGGGTCCCTGGCTGCGATCAGCAGCCGGGATCAGCCGCGCATGACACGGGCATCGCTCCGATGCCCGCGGTTATGCACAGGACGTAAATGTACGTCCTGGTGCGTTAAGTACCACCTCACCAGGACGTACATTTACGTCCTGCGTCCTTAAGGGGTTAAAAATGTAGACTTTGTCTTTGTACCTGTTTTACATTATGTACCATTTATGCTGGAACTCACCTACTGTACCGGAAACAAGGTGGCAGTAGAGTACCGAGGAACAATATTGGGGCATGTTACTTTGAGGACTGCACTCATCCCCAGTAACACTGCTGCCTGTCATTTAAGGGGATGGACACTATGTATCGGGTGTCCCCCCTATTATAATAGTATACCTTTGGTCTCTATCTATATGATTATTTTTTATTATTGTGCAGTTTACCGCTATGTATGGGCCTAGTATATTAGTTCAACATATTACCGTATTTATCGGCGTATAACACGCATTTTTTAGGCTAAAATTTTTTGCATAAAGTCTATCTGCGTGTTATACGCCAATAAACACCTGCAGTTCATTGATTTAAAGCTGGCGCTTTAAATCAATGAACTGCAGCGGCTTTTGCAGGTCCAGAGACCTGCCCTCGCTGCCCGCTTCTCTGCCCCTGCCTATCCTGGGGTCCAGAGACCACCGTCGCCACTGCCCCATTGCCTCCCCCATCCCTGGTTTTATAATTACCTGTTCCCTGGGGTCCGCGCTGCTTCCGGCTCCGGCGGTATCCTGCCTCGTTGCTATGCGCTGCGCAATGACGAGTGACGTCTTCAAAGCGACGTCACCATCAGTGGCCCGGCGCACAGTGACAGCTAAGGACGCCTCTGGAGCCAGAAGCAGCGTGGACCCCGGGAACAGGTAATTATAAGACCGGGGATGGGGGAGGTAATGGGGCAGTGGCAGCGGCAGTCTCTGGATAGCCAGGGGGAGAGAAGCGGCAGCAGCAGGACTCTAGACCCCAGGAAAGGAAGGGGGAGAGAAGCGGGCAGCGACGGCGGTCTCTGACCCCGCAAAAGCCACACTTCTGCGGGGTCAGAAACAGTCTATCAGGGTAGACACATGCACACACACGCACCCTCATTTTACCAAGAATATTTGAGTAAAAAACTTTTTTTTACCCAAATATCCTTGGAAAAATGAGGGTGCATATTATTGGACGGTGCGTGGTATACCCCGATAAATACGGTACATACTAATTCCCCTGATGACGCCACGATACTGCAGAAACGCTTTAGGAAACTTTCTCGTATGAATTAGTAATAATCTTAGATTCTCTGTAAATCCACACTCATATGTGGTAACTGCAACTTGGTTTATATGATTTGGTGCTGGTTGATTTGAGCACTATTATGCCACTTAGGTGAATTTTAAATTATATCTATTAAAAGTTACTTTTTATGGGTATTCCCCCCCCCCCCCCCCATCAACACGTATTGGTTGTTGATTTTCTCTCCTTCTCCATTGGATCAGCAGCAATCTGTACATGGGGTTCATACAAAATAAAAAGCTTGGTGGGGAGGAAAGATGTCTAGGATCTGCCAGGAGGGATGTTACTCCAAAGATCTCCCTTCTTCCAGCTTACTTGCGTTTTGAGGCGGGCGGACAGATGTCACTAGCGTACAGCATGAGATCGTGGACAGATGTCACTAGCATCCAGGAGGGGTGGTGGTTGTACTGCCTGGTATCTGGCACAGGAAGTTAAAATGCCTCACTGCTCCGTGCCTGATTCATTTTAGTAAAAGTCAGTTTTTCCACACTGCAGGCTGACAGTCTTGTTTGCTTCGGGGTGACCACGCCATCTGCTGTGCTGAACACTCTCTCTGAAGCCACACTAGAGGGTGGACAAGCCAGAACACTCATGGCAAACTGTGCAAGTTCTGGCCAATGGTCTAATCTGGTGAGTCAGCAGTCCATGGGGTCTGGGCTCATGGTGTCTGTCAGAGAAAGGGCACTGCTGAGGTAGGCCTCAACCTGGTTGTTTACCCATCATGAATGCAGGGCGTACAAGTACGCCTTTGTGCCCGAGTCCTTAAGGACGCAGGGCATACAGGTACACCCTGGTCATATTACTGGCATTTAAAACATGCTCATGGGCTGTGCGTGCCTTAAATGCGGTGGGTCCCAACTGCTATCAGCAGCCAGGACCCAGGGTTAATGCCAGGCACAACCGTTCGGGCCGATGCCCGGCAGTAACCATTTAGACACCGCAATTAAAGTTGATTGAAGCTTCTAAAATGAAAGTGAAAACATCTCGGCATCTCAGCGGAGGTGATTGGGACCAATGCAATGTAATCACGATGTCCCAATCAGCTGAGAAGACGGAGGGCCCTTACCTGTCTCCTCGCTGTCCGATCAGTGCTCTGCTGCTCCATACCAGCCATGCAAGCTGGAGCAACAGAGCCCCGATAACACTTATCAATGCTATGTTATGGCATAGCATTGATCAGTGTATGTAATCAAAAGATTGCATGGTATAGCCCCCTATGAGGCCTAAAAAATTTTTTTTTTAAAGTTAATAAATGTGAAATTGCCCATCCCCTAATAAAAGTTTGAATCAACCCCCTTTTCCCATTTTTTTAATAAAATAATCAAAAAATAAAAATAATTACATGTGGCACCGCTACATGCGTAAATGTCCGAACTATTAAACTATAAGGTAACGTAAACCACACGGTCGATGGTGTACACATAAAAAAATACATAAAAAGTCCAAAATTTTGCATTTTTTCTCACTTTATATACCATAAGAAAATCTACATAACAAATCAAAAATTGTGCATTTTTGCTCACTTTATATACCATAAAAAAAATCTATGATGGCAATAGTTCCTCCTCGGGGGCCACCGCTCGGAAGGAGGAGAGATCACTATCATAGATCCTTCCATTGGTGCAATAGTGTATCAATGGCATCTGAGTGAGGGGTCCCTAATCAGACCGATCTATTTCAGTTTTGGCAATTGCTTATATCTGTTTAATGCCTTATCCTTTTCCTAGCCTGTATTGGTTCCTTTCTTGTTGTCCCCTGATGAACCCCTCTCATCTTTTGATCTATCCAATTAGGGGGGGAACACGTCAGGATTTGTTGTACATTATGGGATTTGTTGCACATTGTGTATTGTTGTACTATGCAATGATTATTATACTCATTGCAGGAAATCAATTGAGTATCTATTGCAGGCTGTATTGTTATTGATATAGGGGTTTGATTCAGCCCTCTACCTGGCCTGTTTTGGAGGCTTATGTTTGCGTTGCATGCTTCTTTGATAATCTGGAGGACATTTATTTTATTGCATACCAAATAAATGTTAAGTTTTAATTGAGCGTACTATTCGAAGGCTTAACTCACCCACAGCCACTTTCCCTACCTGTTGCCTATCTGCCCTAAGTGACAGATCAACAACCACGATGACAAACACTCCCTGCTAAGTGCTGTGGCAGCATTGTCAAAATAATAAACTACAAAACAGTCAGAGTCGGGGAACAGCTGAAGGCACACAAACTAACAGAGATGCACTAAGACACACACACACACAGACAAATCGTAGTCAAAACCCGCCAAGGTCAGTACCAGGAGAAAGCGTAGTAACAATGCAAATACCAGAAGAGAAGTCAAGAACAAAGCCAAAAGTTCAGAGTACCAGAATAGACAATAGAAATACAGGAAGTGCTTGCTTCAGTAAACAGGTAACTTTCACAAGCAAAGCACAAGTGAAAGGGACTTCCTTATATGTGAGAGTGTAGGTGAAAGGGGAATCCTGATTGATAGAAGAAACCAGAGTACAGATAGGCTGGGAAGAAATTCCAACCACACCCAAGCAGCTCAGGGCATTGTCCCAGTAACCAACATTAACAACAGAGCTAAGCCAAATTAACCCTATACTACAGGCTAGATATGTATAACTTCAACAAGCTTTTTGACTGGCAGAGATGACTGCATAATGCATACTAACAGTGTTTGCAGAACTATGTGAAATAAACCAGACCTGTATTAACTCTACAGGCTAGATACATATAACTTCAACACGCTTTTTGACTGGCAGAGATGACCGCACAATGTATACTGACAGTGTTTGTGGAACTATATGATATGCAACAGACCTCTATGAAAACTACAGGCTAGATATGTATAACTTGAACATGCTTTTTGACTGGCAGAGATTACTGCACAATGTGTATTGATGGTGTTTGCAGAAATATATGAAAGGCACAAGAACTACAGGCTAGATGCAGATCACGACATTTGCTACTATAGCTGGTTGAGGAACACTATTCAATTCAGGTATTTACAGGTATGAGCCTTGAAAAAGGCTTTGGATTTGTGGTAGCAAAACATGAGTCTGCTGTTTAGGAGCCCTATAGGTTTCTTGTATTGGGATTGACTCCTGTTCACACACACACAGACACACACTCACACACAACGTATCTCTTTCTAATCTGTATCTATTGATCTTTCTCTTTCTTTCCAATCTGCATCTCTTTGCTTCTAACCACTAACTGTCCCTATGTCTGTCTCTCTCCCTCTCTCTGTCTCCTGTCTGCAGAAGTTCTGAGAGCTGTGAACGCTGTGGGTGACATCAGTGCTTTTTTATCTGTGTAACTGGCTGTGTCCTATTGGCCTTTGTGCTTGATGACACAGTAAGCAGCAAATCACATAAGAGACCTGGGTTATCATGGGATCTACTGCTTTCCCTACGTCATCTCCCCACCCCTGCCCGCCCTGTTTGTTCCGCCCGCCTAAAAACCATGCTGTCTGTTTTTTACCGGTAAAAGCTTGAGTGTTTGCCGAGATTGAAAAATCCAAAAGTTTGGGTTGAATATGGGTTTGCCGTATTTGGCACGCTCATTTCTACTCACACAACATTTTCTAAGCTTTAAAGGGGTACTCCGGTGCAAAACATCTTATCTTCTATCAAAAGGATAGGGGGTAAAATGTTAGATCGCTGTTGGGGACCTCTGCGATCTCCGGGCAGGCAACAGCGGCTTCTGGAACACGGGAGCGTGGAGCTCCCGTGTTCGGGACGTCACACCACGCCCCCTCCATTCATGTCTATGGGAGTGGGCGTGATGGCTAGTACGTGTTTTGATGCTAGATGTACCCCATTAAATAAGGCTGTTTGAGGCAGCAGAAAGGTTATGCTTTTTTTGTTACTGTATATGGTGCAATAAACACTTTATTTACATGTACTCATTGGGAAAACTGGCTTTTCTAGTCTTTATCTATCTATCTCCATGTATCTAATTCAATTTAACATCTCAGAGACTTTAGAACCAATTACCAGATTTCTGTAGAGTTATGGTTTAACAGAAATGAATGACTAAATGAGTGTTTATTTATAATGATAGAAATAAGTAATTGATTTGTTTACTTTTTGCTAGTTTTTACCTTCATACCTTTAATACTGGTTAGATCTATTTCTGTATCACAATCACTGTCATTTGATACATTGTCCCCTGCTGTTTCTGAATGGTCCCTGACATGGATTCAATTAAACAGACGAGCATAAAATTATCTACAGGACCATTTAAAAAGGCACTCTAATCTGTACAAGGCAGACAAAATGTATCAACCATCATGTATTATTATTATTTCATTACAATGTCAATAATGAAATGTTATTTAATATACAAATGCATTATAAATGTGAACTATAAACCTTATTAACAACAAAATAAATAAAATGATTTAAATTTATGGACATGCCCAAATATAGAAATGTTACCTAATGGAAGTGTGCACTTGTTTCTTAAAATCATAACTGAAAACCTTAAATGATCTGCAATTGATGTATTTCGTATTGTTTACCTCTTGTCCATTGGTGCAGACCTATAAACAGCCCCTACTCTATTCCTCCTCCTTGCTTTACTGTACATCTCTGCCAGTTTAGATTTGCTGCTGTGCATCCACGTAGGCCCACACCCAGAATTTGGCTCTCATAGCTTTGTACATGACAGGGGAGATATTTGGCCATTCATTTAGATTCACCTAGATTCTTCCTACCAAGTTGTTAAAATTGCAACCAGATTGTAAAAACGGATGAGGATCAAACGCCTAGTCAATCAATGACAACATTATATGGAATAAAAAATCCACACTTGGCTCCTTGTCCAACCATAATCGCGCAGGCCGCAAGCCTCAAGTCTCTTTTGGCCTGCGGCCTGCGCGTGCGTCTGTTTGCGGGCTTCTTCTTAGTACACAGACGGCGCAAGCCACAGGCCGGAAGAGCCCTGCAGCCTGTGCATCCAGATGCTACTTTGGAAGAAGGACAGGTATGTTAACACTATTTATTCAAACATGCTAAGCGGATAGAAAGAAAACCAAACTAAATTGTTTATTTATGAAATTAATGTGTATATTATTATATTACAATGCTATGTATTAATAACTCTAATCAAAGATGGGCTAAAAGGTGAGGATATATGAAGAGGCTTACCAGGCTGTGGCACTTGAGCAGATCAGCTTTTCCTCCGTGATATTTTGCTGAAAAACAAAAAGGCAATTTTATAAGTTTGGTGACCACCATCCGCTTACGGAAAGGTACAGTTTGCTTTTGTTCTCTATCAACTATACAATGGTGTCTGCAGCTCTTAGCAGCAAATTAACTGACAACTCCTTTAAATTTGTTATTTTTACTGCATGATAAGCAAAAATAATAAAATAAATAAAATAGAGTATAGTGGTCAGGAGCTTTCAAAGCTGAAAAAAAGCTTTGTAACTACCAATCCCACACAGGGGTTACTTCCTAGCTTTTATCACCAGTTGTATGATATATATGTCTAGTTATGAGGCATACCAAATCAAAGAATACTTCACTGTATAAGAAAACATTTACATGTACAAATGTGCAAGTGAATTTGCTGTTGACCCATTAAAGTCAGTAGGTAGCAACACAATCACCTTGAGGAATTTCCAGGCAGAAATCCACCTGCAGCAGATTATGTACGTGTGAACGTACCTTAAAGGGGTACTCCGCTGCCCCAGCGTTTGGAAAATGTTGTTCTGACTGCTTGGAGAGGGCGACGGGGGGGTCGTGACATTATGGCCACGCCCTTGAAAGGACACACCACGCCCCCTCAATGCAAGTCTATAGGAGGGCCACCAGGTCCCTCCCATAGACTTGCATTGAGGGAGCGTGGCATAACGTCACGAGGGGCGTGGCCATGACGTCACGACCTCCGCAGCCAGCACCCAGTGCTCTAAACGAACGCCGGGTGCTGCACAGAAATGGGGGGGGGGGGGCGAGATCCCCGCGATCAGACATCTTATCCCCTACCCTTTGATAGGGAATAAGATGTCTATGGGCAGAGTATCCCTTTAACATGGCATGTTGTTACTTCTGTTGTCTGGGAATGCGGAATGTGGAAAAATCTAAATGGGTGTGATAATGGTGTGCATTTTAGTTGTCTCCCAACTGTATACATAAAGCCAGTTATTTCCATAACAACAATTCTGGGTACATTTTTTTTTCTTTCTGTTTAGTGTATTTGTCCATAAATATTACTGCTTTCAATTTCTAAATATCAATCTGACCCATTGTATCTTGACATCTATCTTTATTTATGCGCCGCATCAATGGGCTTTCAGAGCTATATTTATGTAAATGTAAAGCACTTTATTTGTATTATTTATGCTCAGACCACAGATTTATGTCAACACTATCTAATTTGATTTGTTGAACTTCATCAAAAGATCTTTATAGATAACTGTACAAGGCCATACGTAGATATTCAAAGCTACAATTTAATTTTAGAAATTGTCCATCTTCTTGGAAATAATATAAGAGTATTAACCAGTAATATTACTGTAATCTTTATGCTCCTAATAGTCTGGAGCTGTGAGAGCTGGCAAGCAGAAGGCTAATAGCATTATAATGCTCTCTCTTCAGTGCTGGGTCCAACAATTGGATCACGATTTGGCACATGGAATAGACTGGAACATATTGCTTTCAAATATTTGCAAGACACAGAAACATTGAAATGATTATGTATTGTATCTGGCAAACACATTGTATTTATACAGTAAATCCTCACTAATTTACTCTTTTCTTTGAGTATGGCAAAATCAATAGAGCACAATGACTTGTGGGAGTATGGCTATCTATTATTTTTCTCTTCTCTTAAAATATATGCCAGGGTGGGTGACATATGGTGGCTATAGTTAGATACTCTGTCTTCCTATTTAACAGATGTCCACTATTTCATTTAAAAATACTAGAGATAATATGACATGTCCATTGGTCATTATGAAAAGCATAACTAGCAAAAACCTGGCTCAACTTTCTCCTGAAGAGTAGGGTACTACTGGTGATGATGTTCCTACTGCTTACAGCAATGTTATAATTTTCTTCTTATTATGGAGAAATAATAGGCTAGATTGATGTATAGTCACCCTGTATGATCAATGTAAAAATACAGAAAAGGATGTAAGCAGTTATATGTTATTAAAGGTTTAAGCAAATTCTCTCAGTACATACTTAAAACACTAAAAATACCCGGTGCTATAAATTAGAGCTGAAAAAGAAGAGAAATGAAAATATTTTTTTTTAAAGGAACCTAAAAAAGTGATAATACTTACTGCATGCCTCCAATCTAAATTGTATTATGGAAGTTAATTAAGTTCCTATAAAGTTCCTCTTGGATACCAGCACTAACTTCTATACTGATGATTCCTGTTAGCTTCCAGGGAGCCCTATATCAGTAGGTGTCAAAAGGCTATGTTAAAATTTTTATTGAGGCTTCCATTTATAATGAAAGCCACAGCATTCTGCCTGATCTGCCGCATGACATACACTACTGGCCACCAATGGTCTCATGACATATACTACTGCCAACCAATGGTCTCATGACATACACTACTGCCAACCAATGGTTTTCATGACATCCACTACTGATGAACAATGGTCTCATGACATATACTACTGGCGACCAATGGTCTTATGGTATACATTACTGGGGACCAATTGTCTCACGGCATACACTACTGGTTGACCAATGGTCTCATGACATATGCTACTGGCGACAAATGGTCTCATGACATATACTGCTGGAGACTAATGGTTTCATGGCATATACTATTGGTGAATAATGGTCTCATGACATATACTACTGGTGAATAATGGTCTTGTGACATATACTATCTGCGACCAATAGTCTCGTGACATATAATACTGTCAGCCAATGATCATATGACATACACTACTGGAGACCAATGGTCTCATGACATATACTACTGGTGAATAATGGTCTCATGACATACACTACTGGCAACCAATGGTCTCATGACATATACTACTTGCGACCAATGGTCTCATGACATACACTTCTGGCAATCAATGGTCTCATGACATATACTCCTGGTAATCAATGGTCTCATGACATATACTTCTAGTAGTCAATGGTCTCCAGACATACACTACTGGTGACCAATTGTCTCATGGCATACACTTCTGGCAATCGATGGTCTCATGACATATACTGCTTGGCAACCAATGATTTCATAACATATACTAATGGTGAACAATGGTCTTATGACATATACTGCTTGGCAACCAATGGACCCCACTGCTGTAATTTTGACAGGAAAAGAAGCATTGATTGAGAATGGGGCCTCCAAAGCAGATAGAAGGAAAGTCCAACATTAAATTGTAGTTGGAAATGGAGTTACACTTTAAAGGTAATGTAGTAGTAATTGAAAAGTAATGTTAAAATAAGGGTTGTGTAACATGTTAATATAATTTATCACAATTTTAGAAGTGCATTAGGGATCAAGAGGATACTGGCTACATCTGTACTTTGAAGGAGCACTGGCTGGGAAACACAGTATAAGCTGATAAATGAGCAATATCGTGTTGCATGCATGCTGTCTGTTTTACATGGGTCAACTATTGAGAAGGAACGTTCCCATGAAAGTTCAATTGGCTGATAACTGACTGCAGTTAAAGGACCTTTGCATGCAAAACATGTAGAGCAAATCAAACATCTGGAAAATACCAACCTTTCTGATTTGTTCTAGTTGAGTATGGCATGGGGTACATTCTGTTACTTTGCAACTTTTTAGTTGGACATGCTGACCCTGCGTTCACATTTGCTATATAAGTTTAGGAAATGGAAATTGTGTCTTTGAACTGTTGCTTTAGTGAGTGCTGATACATTTAATCTTTTATTAACAATTTGTGGAATTTGGCAAGCCAGGGAATGATTCTGGGACCATGGAAATGAATATGTATGTATATATATATATATATATATATATATATATATATTGACACATATACAGAAACATGAATGTAAAAGCAGCTGCCATGTATATACTTGGTTATTATCTCTTCATGTAGGTCAGGAAATAAGCTATATAAAGACCTTTTCTGGAAAGTGTTCTATAGCTGAAAAAGGGACTGTGAATGTAGGGGAAAATGAGCAATGAAAGAAAAAATAATTGAATGCCTTTGAAGTATTTTGATGGCAGCATGGCAGTGAATATATCTACAATTGATGTTCGGCTTGTCATTTCATGCTTAGAGCTCATGCATATTGCCATGTTAAGGTAAGGTTCAGTATAACCTTTGAGTTGTATGAATTTGTAATAGGGCACCCATAGACTTAACAGAAACAAATAATTGCTACGGCGCTAGCCCGTTCCCTCCGTCAAATCACCCCACGCCATACCCTGTCCCCTCCATCACAACCCCCCCCGCATACCCCGTTCCCTCCATCACAAACCCCCCTCCCGCATACCCGTTCCCTCATTACACTTACAGTTACTGCAGAGTCCGGCAGCGGGCGTGCAGGGACAGCAGCGGCGACGAGGCGGCGGCGATTTGCGGGAGGAGTGGCCTCCCAGCCAGTGGCCGGGGAGCCAATGCGCTCGCTCCCGCCTGTCTGATTGACAGGCAGGGAGCGAGTGCAGCCTAACTGAAAAAGGACTGATTTCCAGGCCAAAATCAGTCCTTTTTCAGGCGTGACGTCACGCCACTCTGCAGCCGGCCACTAGGAGGGTGACCCCCTAGTGGCCGGTTTTTAAATGTAAATTAAACCATTTTAATGTAAAAAAAAAGTATATTGGAGATATGTTGTAGTACATAAGTACTACAACATATCAAAAAAATAAAGTTGATGACCGTGCCCATTTAATGGTACAGTGGATCCTCAAGTTACCATATTAATTGGTTTCAGGATGGCCATTGTATATTGAAACCATTATATATTGAGACCATTACTCTATGGAAACATGGTAGTTGGTTCTGATGCCCCAAAATGTAATTCAAAATAGAATAAAGTCATGATAAAAGAAAAATAAGTAGATAGCCAATACAAACAAAGCACGTCCTTACATATAAAAGTAAGAAAGATCTGCTGGGAGCTGTAATCACTGTCTATATAGAGGGCAGGAGCTTCTTCAAGGTCCTGTACAGTACACACAATGGGGAGATTTATCAAAACTTGTGTAGAGGAAGAGTGGTGCAGTTACCCATAGCAACCAATCAGATTGCCTCTTTTATTCTTCACAGGCCTCTTTAAAAATGAAAGAAGCAATTTGATCAGTTGTCATGGGCAACTGCACCACTCTTCCTCTACACAGGTTTTGCTAAATCTCCCCGTGTCCCAAAAAGTAAAAGAGAGACACTCTCATCTGGTGCACAAAGGAGAAGTTGACCCTGGCACCAGTAAAGAGTAGTACAGAACATGTAGTACTTCCCTGTGCTGAAGGGAGGTGCTACCAGACAGCCAGTCAGTGCATGCACTTCAGTAATACAGATGTTTTACCAGTGAAATGCCCATTCCGATTGGTCAGTTCTTCCAGCCATTGACACGTTTCTCAGATCTGGACTGCCTGTAGCATTGTATGTTGAGTCTGGTCTCAAGTTAAAATGGTCCAGAAAAGACCATTATGGCCCTCATTTACTAACATGATTCCAACTCTTTTTGTCGTGTTTTGCGCCTAAATTCTGTTGCACGGCACGGATACCTTAGCGACTATAGGTCGCATTTCACTATTCCATTGAGCACGGCTGTGCTAGCCGTTCACCTGTTTCTCTCCAGCCCCGCAGCAGTCTGGTCTGATGAAGGTCTGCTTTATGACTGAAACATAACTAAATACATGTGGATTGCCAAATAAAACTATTTTGATTGCATCGCTACTTTGGTGTGCCTAGTTTATAATACTTAGTAATCTTGTTTCAGTCACAGTAGAAACACAGTAGAAAAAAAAAAAACCTACCTTGTGTCGATCATGCTGCAGTCAGTATTGCAGTCTTTCTATCGTACCACATTTCATTGCACATATGGAATGCAGGGTAAATAATGGAGCATTATCTCTTAAATGCCAGAAGGCTGTCTGGACGTAGCTGTCATTGCAAACAACATTGTACACAACACAGTTTTTCTATTTATTTATGTCTTCCAGCAGGGAAATGCCCAGTAGCAAAAACATAATGTATGGTTGTGCTGCAGTAGGATGTGAGGAAGTCTCAAAAACAAAATAGAAAATGCCAGTACCTTACAATTACCGTACACTAACACAGCGTCTATCATTGTCAGCTTTCAGGTCTATTCTATCACCAATTATCTTCTTTTCAAGATACCATTTAATTGTCTTGTATACTTTTCATGGCTTCCGAGTGACAATAAAAACTCCCATATTGGTTGCACTGAGAAATGTTAGAAGACCTTTTTTTTTTTTTTTTTTGTACAGTACTTATTGTCATAATACACAAAACAATATGGTCTGTAACTGTGATGTAGTGCTAAGCTTACATTACATTACAGCCTTTTGTATGAACCATGTAAATACTGTATATGTATTGTACTTGGTAATACTGATCTGATTAGGAAAAGAGGCATTTTTTCAAAATTTTTAGGTCCCTGTTTTCCAGTTTGAAGCCTACTGTTTTTCTTAAAGGGAATGTGTCAGCTGTATGTTCTGCTTAATGCTGCATATACTGTTGAATAGCTGTTAGGATATAAAGTAAACTGCATGTTTCCTGGAGCTGATGGTGGTTGTCAAACTTAAAGGGGTACTCTGGCCCTAAGACATCTTATCCCCTATCCAAAGAATAGGGGATAAGATGTCTGATCGCGGGGGTCCCACCACTGGTGACCCCCTGCAATCTCTCATGCAGCACTCACCTGTCTCATCTGCACACAGAGCTGGATGCTCCATGTCTGAAGTTTCATGACCATGGGTCCGGAGTATCGTGATGTCACGACTTCGCCCCCTTGTGACATCACGCCCTGCCCCCTCAATGCAAGTTAAAGCACCTGAGCAGTGAGCAGTGTACAGATGAACTGTTTGTGGAATTACTGATCCCAGAAAGCTATCACTATAAATCAAAGTGAGGGGAGCAAAGCAATGTACAGTGGGCTGATCTCAAACAGTGACCTGTATTACCTTGTTCAGTTCATGCACTACAAATCCAAGCAGTGTGACTGCAGAATCAGCCATCACACTATAAATCAAAGCAAGCTGAGTCAAGTATTGTGTAGTGGGCTGACCTGTCTTTTCACATAAATCCACTTTAAAAGCGTTGAGAGTGAATGTGGCATAGGCATTTTAGGCCAAGTTACCTAATTTTTTCAAAAAGTTCTGCCAGCTCAGCAAACTGTACTTATGAAAAGGTTGCTCAGCTCTATTAAAGACTATGCATATCCTTGAACTGATTTTGTTTATTGATGATGTATTTCCTGAATGCAAAATGAAGTAACATTCTAAATAATCCTCATTAGAAATTTTCTACCATTGAGCTGCTACTTAGAGAAAGAATAATTCATCAGAACTTTTTGCTCTCTTGCAGTGTTAGAAGAATGGAGCAGGAAAGAAATGGGGGGGGGGGGGCGGGGGGTTCAGATGAGCTCAGATAATAGACACAGAAGAAACAAACTATAAAGGACAGCTCACACAGGCTAAGGATAGAGGGGGGGCAGGTATAAGAAGTCTGCAGGGGAGAATCATATAGGCTGTGTACAGATATTCAGAGAAAATAGAACTCATACAACACATTGTAGAGGAAGTAGAATTCAAAGTAAGCAACATTTTTAATGAAGACCAAATAAGAAAATGTTTAGCATCATAATATGTACAAAGGAAAATGCATTTTAAAGTTATCTGTAGCCTTTTATAAGGACCTGTGGCCAACCACCTAAAAACACCTATCAAGAGGTATTTCATGATTTCATGATTTTTTCTTATTTGGCTATGCTACAGGGGCTGTAAAGTTAGTGTAGTTCATAATATAGTGTCTGTATAAGCACAGATCCTTCCTAAGCATGTCCATTATGGTCTGGTAAGTACATACTAAAATCACCTTATGGTGGATAATCCCTTTAAATAGCGTATAGTACCCTAAATACATACCATAAAATCCCCTTATGGTGGATAACCCCTTTAAATAGCTTATAGTGCCCTAAATACATACCAAAAAAATCACCTTATGGTGGATAATCCCTTTAAATAGCGAATAGTACCCTAAATACCTACCATATAATCACCTTATGGTGGATAACCCCTTTAAATAGCTTATAGTGCCCTAAATACATACCATAAAATCACTTTATGGTGGATAATCCCTTTAAATAGCTTATAGTGCCCTAAATACATACCAAAAAAATCACCTTATGGTGGATAATCCCTTTAAATAGCGAATAGTACCCTAAATACCTACCATATAATCACCTTATGGTGGATAACCCCTTTAAATAGCTTATAGTGCCCTAAATACATACCATAAAATCACTTTATGGTGGATAATCCCTTTAAATAGCTTATAGTATCCTAATTTCATACCATATAATCACCTTATGGTGGATAACCCCTTTAAATAGCTTATAGTGCCCTAAATACATACCATAAAATCACATTATAGTGGATAACCCCTTTAAATAGCTTATAGTGCCCAAAATATATATCTTTCTACAGTTTCATGATACACCTTCCGGATTTATAGTTTGTTTGACAATTCAGGAAATTAAGTAATGGGAGTGAATTTCAAGTGATGGGCAGAATTATACAAGAAGGGGGTAAATTGTTTACATTGTGGGGCATGTCTGTCTTATACACCTCCCCTTACTGTATAATCTTTCCCATCACTTCCATTATAAAAATAAATGTTATGCTCATCTGATGATTCCCTGAACTGTCAGTCAAATTATACACCCAGTATTGTATGAACAAAAGGTGAGAGACTATCCGATGGCGCCTTCCTGAATAACTCAAAATTGCCGTGAGCTTAAACAAGGCAATTTTATTGGAAATAGTGCAACATAAAAGTTTCGAATCCGGACCGGATTCTTCGTCAGGCAGAATGATTCCAGAGGATAATGTTAATCGATGATCCATATAAATATAGGGGTAGAATAAATACTGGATAAAAACTAGATAAAAAACCCGTTATCATACAAAAAACTATATTGAATTAATTAATAACTTCAACATAGAAACAGTAATACCATGTATCTAGAAACATAAAATATCTGCCTGATGTGAATAATAATGCTAGTTAAAAAAAACTCATACATCTACCTGATACGAATAATACAAGTATAAGAAGCTAGGGATATATCCCTAGCTTCTTATACTTGTATTATTCGTATCAGGTAGATATATGAGTTTTTTAACTAGCATTATTATTCACATCAGGCAGATATTTTATGTTTCTAGATACATGGTATTACTGTTTCTATGTTGAAGTTATTAATTAATTCAATATAGTTTTTTGTATGATAACGGGTTTTTTATCTAGTTTTTATCCAGTATTTATTCTACCCCTATATTTATATGGATCATCGATTAACATTATCCTCTGGAGTTCTTTGTGGAAACACATTGAATCTTGAGTTGAGATGTGACCTTGCTTTTTATTCTTTTTAAGGGGTGATTCCCATACAAATGCAATGAGGGTTCATTATGGATTTTGTATATGTCATTTTGATATATTTAATTACTTTGGAGAGGCAGTTATTAATATACCCCTCTATTTGTGTAGAGGCAGTTTATAATATACCCCCTTATATTTTTTATTTTTTATATATATATTTTTTATTACCGGCAGTCACTATACATTTTGGTATTGACTCTGGAATGGGGCTTTCCTGATTGGAACACTTATGTGTCAGTTATCGTACCTCTTTAAGAGCTGGCTTGCGCTTCTTTCTTTTATAGCAGCACCGTATTTGAAGTGGTTCTTCATGAGTTCCGAGTCAGAGTGGGCTACTTTTCCGGCGGCTCCAGCGCTGCAATAAGCGGTGGAGTATATAATCTGTGCACCATCTTAATCGGTCCGCTCTAGAGATTAACTGGTTAACAACATGTAGCAGATCCCGTAATTAGCGGCTAGTGCCGTGACGTCAGAGTGAAAGTATAGGGGCGAAATTTGTCCACTTAAATTGTTTTCTGTTTCACAAGTCTATTAATTGAATGTCTCTGACATTTAATCTTATTATTATTAATGTTTTAGATGTATATGGAGTTTTGTACATAGATTGTATAGAGTGATTAATGTTTCCCCTCCCATTTTTGCCCTATGACCCGGCGGCAGTTGTGGGACTTGTACATTTAAAACTTGGCGCATTTTCTTTGTGAATCATTCTGCCTGACGAAGAATCCGGTCCGGATTCAAAACTTTTATGTTGCACTATTTCCAATAAAATTGCCTTGTTTAAGCTCACGGCAATTTTGAGTTATTCAGGAAGGCGCCATCGGATAGTCTCTCACCTTTTGTTCATACAATACTTTCAACACCGGACTGAGAAGTTACGGGAATCGGACACCGAGGCTGCCACCTGTCATTGACTTGAGCGAGTCTATATGCCATCTCAGGTGTTGTACTCTTAGTACAACACCACACGGTAAGGTGCAATTTATCCATACACCTTTCTTGTTCATCCCGCAGTATTACACCAGGAGCGCACCTCTTTTCTTTTTATAATTGTTCCACAAAATATACACCCAGAGACAGTATCTTGGGAATGGAATGGCATATTAAGAAATCAGAACACCTTAGGCTGTTTAATGATAGTAACATCTAATGTTTTTGAATTGTTCACAGGTCCACTTTAAATGGGCACTGTCAGATACAAAAACTTATTATATGTTGTATGTTTTGACAAAACATTGGGGGAGTTTTATCAAAACCTATGCAAAGGAAAAGTTGCCCAGTTGCCCATAGCAACCAATCAGATTGCTTCTTTCATTTTGCAGAGTCCTTGTCAAAAATGAAAGAAGCAAGCTTATTGGTTGCTATGGGCAACTGGGCAACTTTTCATCTGGACAGGTTTTGATGAATCTCCCCCATTAACCTTTGTAATATACTTCATAAGAAAATATTGTTTCCATTTTAAAGAAATAATGGCTTATAAAATCATGGCTTTGTCCAAACTTAAGCACAGGCATGGACAAAATCCAGTAAGTGAGGGTGGGCTACCACTCCTCTGTGCTCTCTCCTGTCTGATAGTACTCCTCTGTGCTCTATACTGTCTGATAGTACTCCTCTGTGCTCTGTCCTGTATGATAGTACTCCTCTGTGCTCTCTCCTGTCTGATAGTACTCCTCTGTGCTCTCTCCTGTCTGATAGTACTCCTCTGTGCTCTCTCCTATCTGATAGTACTCCTCTGTGCTCTCTCCTGTCTGATAGTACTCCTCTGTGCTCTCTCCTGTCTGATAGTACTCCTCTGTGCTCTCTCCTGTCTGATAGTACTCCTCTGTGTGCTCCCCTGTGTGATAGTACTTCTATGCGCTCTCCCCTGTCTAATAGCACTCCTCTGTGCTCTCTCCTGTCTGATAGTACTCCTCTGTGCTCTCTCCTGACTGATAGCACTCCTCTGTGGTCTCTCCTGTGTTATAGCACTCCTCTTTGCTCTCTCCTGTCTGATAGTACTCCTCTGTGCTCTTCCTGTCTGTTAGCACTCCTCTGTGCTCTCTCCTGTCTGATAGCACTCCTCTGTGCTCTCTCCTGTCTGATAGGACTCCTCTGTGCTCTCTCCTGTCTAATAGCACTCCTCTGTGCTTTCTCCTGTCTGATAGCACTCCTTTGTTTTCTCTCCTGTCTGATAGCACTCCTTTGTTTTCTCTCCTGTCTGATAGGAATCCTCTGTGCTCTCTCCTGTCTGAAAGTACTCCTCTGTGCTCTCTCCTGAATGATATCACTCCTCTGTGCTCTCTCCTGTCTGATAGTACTCCTCTGTGCTCTCTCCTGTCTGATAGAACTCCTTTATGCTCTCTCCTGTCTGATAGCACTCATCTGTACTCTCTCTGGTCTGATAGGACTCCTCTGTGTTCTCTCCTTACTGATAGTACTCCTCTGTGCTCTCTTCTTACTGATAGTACTCCTCTGTGCTCTCTCCTGTCTGATAATACTCCTCTGTGCTCTCTCCTGTCTGATAGCACTAATCTGTACTCTCTCCGGTCTGATAGTACTCCTTGGTGCTCTCTCCTTACTGATAATACTCCTCTGTGCTCTCCCCTGACTGATAGTACTCTTCTGTGCTCTCTGCTCTCTCCTGTCTGATAACACTCCTCTGTGCCCTCTCCTGTCTGATAGCACTCCTCTGTGCTCTCTCCTGTCTGATAGGACTCCTCTGTGCTCTCTCCTGTCTGATAGCACTCCTCTGTGCTCTCTCCTGTCTGATAGCACTCCTCTGTGCTCTCTCCTGTCTGATAGCACTCCTCTGTGCTCTCTCCTGTCTGATAGCACTCCTCTGTGCTCTCTCCTGTCTGATAGTACTCCCTTGTGCTCTCTTCTGTCTGAGAGCTCTCCTCTGTGCTCTCTCCTGACTGATAGTAATCCTCTGTGCTATCTCCTGTCTGATAGCACTCCTTTGTTTTCTCTCCTGTCTGATAGTACTCCTCTGTGCTCTCTCCTGTCTGATAGTACTCCTCTGTGCTCTCTCCTGTCTGATAGCACTCCTCTGTACTCTCTCCTGTCTGATAGTACTCCCTTGTGCTCTCTTCTGTCTGAGAGCTCTCCTCTGTGCTCTCTCCTGACTGATAGTAATCCTCTGTGCTATCTCCTGTCTGATAGCACTCCTTTGTTTTCTCTCCTGTCTGATAGTACTCCTCTGTGCTCTCTCCTGTCTGATAGTACTCCTCTGTGCTCTCTCCTGTCTGATAGCACTCCTCTGTGCTCTCTCCTGTCTGATAGCACTCCTTTGTTTTCTCTCCTGTCTGATAGGACTCCTCTGTACTCTCCCCTCTCTGATAGTACTCCTCTCTACTCTCTCCTGTCCTATCAGACAGGAGAGAGCACAGAGGAGTGCTAGCCCGCCCTCACTTACTGGACTTTGTCTATGCCTGTGCTTCAGCTTGGACAAAGCCATGATTTTATAAGCCATGATTTCTATAAAAAGGAAGTAAAATGTTCTTTTGAGGTATATTAGAAAGGTTAATATTTTGCCAATATGTACAACATATAAAAAGTTTTTGAATCTGACAGTGCCCATTTAAATTCCATGAGTTTAACTTTTGTCACTGAAACATCAGTCAACTAAAGCACAGAGGGGGAGATTTATCAAAACCTGTCCAGAGGAAAAGTTGCCCAGTTGCCCAAAGCAACCAATCAGATTGCTTCTTTCATTTTGCAGAGGCCTCCTTAAAAATGAAAGAAGCGAGCTGATTGGTTGCTATGGGCAACTGGACAACTTTTTCTCTGGACAGGTTTTGATAAATCTCCCCCAGAGGGAGGGAGTGGGGAGATCTAGCTGCAGTTTCTCACTGTGAAACAGCATAAGCAGCCAAAATGTTCACAAATTCCCTAGAACTTGCAATGATGAGATGAATTTACAGCCATGTTGCCATTTGCAACTAGTTGTTGCAGATTTTCTGTGGTTGTATTTTTATCTGCTTGTGGATCTTCTGATGCCTTTACAGACTATGTCGGTCCCCATGTAATTTTGCAGAAACCTTTTTACACATTTCTAGAGTCAGCAACTACACATAAACCATGCAGCTGCAAAGATGGTGCTCCAGGTGTCAGAGACAGCTGGACTCTCTGTATCTTACCTGCCTTCCTGATTGCAATGTCATTTACTGCTTCTGTTCATAAATAAATAAGTGCAAAACCAAAGAAAAACATTTTAAAAAACAGACACCACAAACTCAAATCACATCTGTAGCTTCGCCCCCAAATATGTAAAGCTACACATTTACTATAGAAATATGACCACAATCAAAAGGGTGACATAATTCAAAACATTTTTAGTGGTTCTTTCTGCTACTAAAAATGAGCCAAATCTGAAATAAAGATAATTATTTGGATTTCATAATTTTTTTTTCCCTAATATCACCAAAGAAGGCTCAATAATTGTTTGACTAACCAATTGATAAAAAATAAAAATAAAAATATATACCCTTCAAAACCATCTACTACAAAAAGATAAAATGTGGTTAAGCATTACTGGAGTCTTCATAAATCAGTCACAAACCCAATATATTTATATTTACCCCCCTCATCTCCCAAAACAAAAGAAAATATCAGAGTCAGTATATCTAACACCAATTGTCTAACACAACAGGCTTTTATACAGCAGCTCAGCTCCATGTATAGTAGTATATCATCACAATATGATGGTCACATATCCGTTCTGAACAGTGAGAATGAAATACAGTACAGTTACATCCAGTGACTAGCAGGTGACATCTTGTATGATTGGATTCATTCATTATTTCTTTTCTTGTATATCCTATCGGCTATGACAACTTCGAGCCACAACTTGTTTTAGCACATAAACTCCACATCCTGCTGCTAACCCAATACCTTTCTCATTGCCCTCAAACATTAATATGCCTTCTAAACATTAATATGCCTTCTATGTGCCCGGCACAGTACTGCTGTCCTCTTCTGGGAGCCGCAAAGTAATAGTGTCCCCGCACTGTAATCCTTTCTGTTTTGTGCCCTGCAGTTATAGTTCCCTCCTGTTATTATTTTGTGCCCCCAAAGTAATAGCTGCCCCATACAATGATGATTCACCTTTTTGTCCCAAATTAATCCTCTATTGTTATGCTTTATACTGTATCCTTTTTAAGCAGGCCTAATTGGTCTCTCCTACTTTGCCCCCTTTTGAGAGCTCTGGGTCTTGGAGACATCATTCGTCAGTCTCACCCTTTGTTATGTACACTATAACATTCTGACATTTGTTAGCAACTGGTTCACCCCCCCTTTTTGTGCTCTACCCTATTTATAAAACATGGCTGGTCTATTGTATAAATAAAGCACTTTCTACCTTTTGTCTCAACCCCATTCCTCATAGTCTCTAAGCTCTTGCGAGCAGATCCCTCACTCCTGTTTAAATATTTAGTGTGTAATATTCTAATGTCTGATACTTGTCTTTATTTGTACCTCTAAAATTGTAAAATGCTGTGGAATATAGTGGTGATATCTGAAAAAAAATTTAGACAAGGTAACAAGGTGATTTTGGGCACTCATTACTGTTAGTGAGCCTCTTAGTGCCCCCTCCAGGGGGAACAGAGTTTTTTCATTTTCTTTTTTTTAGGAGTCACGACCAGAACAAACAGTCTGGATCTTAATCTGATTAAAAATGTATGTGGAAATGAAAAAAAAAAAGGGTCTATGACAATACTACAGCCGATCTGTCAATTGATCATCAAGAAAATTGGTACCTGCTTGATGTACAGTAGAATATTGTGGATCATTATTGAAGTTAGTGCCTTAAAGAACTCAGGCTTAATAATTTGAATTTTTTTGTTGATTATTCCATTTTTTTCTTCTGCTATGTTTCTGAAAAACATACGCTATATCAGGGATTTTTTACGAAGCTCGAATATTCATCCATTTCTACCATGTAATATATGTATTTGGTAAAAAAAAAATTATCAAATTATCCTTTTAATATTGAGATCAAATTTTTTTTATGGGTTTTTTATGGGTTTTTATGGGTTTTAATATTGTATAGAATGTTGCTAGAAGTAGCCAGGAACATGACTGCTTTTACACTATGCTTTAAAATGTCCACTTTCCAAATGCACTAAGAAAACTCCATGTCAAACACATCCATAGGCTTCCATTCATTCGACACCGACCAAAAGAGAGTTTGTTTCTTCTTTATCAGGCTGATGTATATTAGATGACTGTTTTCTGCAATATGGAATAGCATCATCTGCTGTACTATTTAATTTATCGTAATCCAGCCCCAAAAAAACATCTGCATGGTATACATTATTGTTATGCCATGATTTGCCATGATTAAGAACCGCTCGGTTCGAAACGCGTTGGATTCTGTTGCATTGTTTTATGGTCCCTGTAATTAGGATTTATCCATTTAATGATGCATATTAAAATTTGAAGTTTTAATGTCACTTCCGAGGAGCTGGATATCCCTTACCTTCTGTCTTAATACATTATTGTTAACATGGGAACCTGTGGTCAGTGTGTTCCTTTTCCTATACAGCAGACTCCAACTGAGGAATACTTTAGGAGGATTTCATGACAATAAAAATTGTAAAAGCATCTTAAACAGTTTTTGTGCATTGTTTGGTCATATTCATTATTTTGTAGGATTTATGTAATTAAATAACGTTTAAGCGTGATAAGTAAGGACACAAGTATCCCGTCGCCAATTTACTAAATAATACGTTATAGTGATTACTTTATTCGTGCTTAAGGGTGATCTATCTATGGACCGGCCTCTGATCCACTATTTGTTTTTGAAATTACATATTTTTATTTTGCCGAAGAACATAACCTCGACAATTTCATCCTACCTTCCTGAGAATGTGATTTTACAATTACTACTTCAGCTGGAAGCTTTTTCAAGAGCTTGATTGCTCTTTGAATTAAAAAGGCAGATTTGGAGGCTAGATTGAATGCTTCCTTGACCAGATTGCTTCACAGCTTTGTGTTCACATATGAATTAAGTACCAGCATGCTCCTTTCTTGTTCATTGTATGCTCCGAAATGCTTTTTTTTTTATAGTAAGAACAATTTTCTGTCACTGTGTTATATTTAGTTTCTGTGTTATTTTTGTTCAGCTTGTAGAAATCTCTTTAAATTAGTTATTATTTTTATTCCCATTGAAATTGTTTTGTCAGTTGGTAGAGTGTGGGCTAAACCACATTTGGAATGAAATGTCATAATATTTTACTGTTTTGAGTTGTTCAGTGTAATATTAAAGTGATATTTCCAGGATATATTTTACTTTGCAGCATGACTCCCACTAGGTTATTATTTTTAAGCTCATAATGACCACCTTTACACCTTTTTACTGTGATTGTTAAAGGGGTTATCCTCCATGAGGCGATTTTAGTACTTACTTGTAAGACAGTAATAGACGTGCTTAGGAAGGATCCATGCTTGTCTTGGTGCTAAATGGCTGTGATGTGAGTCCACCATAATGCTGCTGATTTAAATAGCTATTTCCTGTTGGAGTTCCTTCCCTCCAACTACAAGTCCAAGGATCCCTTGTTTTTACGTGTGAGATCACTTTTCTCCCTCCCACACATCTACCTCATAGGGGGACCTACCTACTCCTCCCCAATACCCCTCACCATCAACCCACTTACCTACCCAGTTTACTGTGCGTAAAACCAAATGGCATAATTGTTACTGCTTGGGACCATTTGGGAGAGGAAAAGGGAAGAAAGTGCTGAAAGGGGCAGAGCCTAAAATATTTGTCTGACAGGTTCTGCAGAGATGAGTTGTCATGGTGGTCTGGGCCATAGGATAAATAAATATAAATAGAGAATATGTCACCTCTGATTCACTGATTAAACAACGCTGTAATATACTTGGCTAGCAAAGATCTTTAGGTATTGTGCATTGATTCTTTTCAACCATTTTGCTTTTTGTAGAAAATTATTAGGTAGTGGTGCCCTGAGGTAAAATATTTTTCCGAGGCATAACCCTAGGTGGAAAACCTTGATGTAAGCAAGAGCCAGGAAAGGATTATAAAGAATACCAATGGTTGTTGCCTTCCACAAATAATCAGAGACGATTATAGCTCACAACAAAAAGAAGGTAAAGGCTAAATTAAATCTGTAGCCTCATTTGTATATTCCCACAAACATTACAAGATGTTTGCTTCATAGAGAATGTTCACGCAATATTACAGATTTCACTGTCTAGGAACTGGAGCTATGGCAGTCAGCATTGAGATGTGGCAACATCTATCTACCGTATATACTCGAGTATAAGCCAACCCGAACATAAGCCCCCCTTTAGTTTTCTACTCACCTCCCCTCGGTGGGAAGGAAGGGTGAGCTGGTCCGGGCCATCTATGCTGCAGGTGGGGAGGGTTAGTTGGGGAGGGTTAGTTGTTCTGGGCTGTCCTTTTTCACCGGGGGGCCCTCTTCTCCGCTCCGGGCCTGCCCGAACTACTGAAGTTGCCATAATGACGATGCACATGAATTTCCCTGTGCGAGGTCATCAAGGCAACGTCACATGTCCGGGGCAGGCCCGGAGAGGAGGGCCCCCCTGGTGAAAAAGGACAGCCCGAACAACTAACCTTCCCCACCGAACAGTCCCTGCAGCATAGATGGCCCGGACCAGCTCACCCTTCCTTCCCACCGAGGGGAGATGAGTAGAAAACTAAAGGGGGGGGGGGGTCTGGATGATGACGAAGGCTGCAGTGGTCTTCAACCTGCGGACCTCCAGAGGTTTCAAAACTACAACTCCCAGCATGCCCGGACAGACATGCGGGGAGTTGTAGTTTTGCAACATCTGGAGGTCCGCAGGTTGAAGACCACTGAAAAGGGATTGACAGAAAAATCGTGCTGAAAAACACGGCTTATACTCGAGTATATACGGTATGTTTATTGCAAACTTACTAAGCCTTTCCAATGGTTTTGTGTAAACTGACAGACATACCCTCTCCCTTTAATCATATTTACTAGTGTTTTATGTTTCTAGTGCTGCTGAGACGCTTTTTTGATTTCTCCTAATTGAGGATTCATGTATCGCTTTAAGAAGGCCACAGGAAACATTATGAAGACTTTGCCAAAATTCCAAACTGTAGATAATTTCTTCAGCAATTATTACATTGTTTTGTGAAAAGTGTGAAGCAGCCAATATGTTTGCACACAATGTTTGTCTGGAGCTAGTTCAAGATTCATGCGTCTGAAGGTGAAGATGATTTGTCAATTTGCTGCCAGTAGCAATGTAAACAGATATTGGGCAGTCCAGCTTGCAGATGGCAAAGGCATCGGTTTTCTGATAGTGCCAGTTAGAACTGTGGAAGTTTTTAAAATTAACTCTTCCATGACACTGCTGAAAAGCCAGTTTACGCCTTTCATTATCCCCTTAAATTTTTATATTTCAGACAATTCAGTCAGATTTATAGTAGTGTTGAGCGCAAATATTCAAAATAAAAATTTTGACCACGAATATCGGAACTTTGCGATTTCACAAATATTTAGAATTTAGCGATGTATATTCGTAATTACAAATATTTTTTTTTTCACAGTACACATCACAACAATGACATGTACTGTTTAAAAAAAAATAAAGTGATCATCCCTCCCTGCTTCCATCTTGCGGTCCAAAGAAGGCTCCAATATTATTTACTGTGTGAGTCGGTGTGGAGCGTGAATATTTTGTATATGCGAAGATGCAAATATTCGCAAATATCGGCACTTCCAGAGGACACAGAACCCTCCCTTCTTTTAGCTTGTGGGCCAATGAGAAGGATGCAAATACAGTTGTCAGAGGTTGGCAACATCCATAGCAACCCATAGGAAAGTTGCCCAACCCTTCACTTTATAAGATTCTTCCCAGCAGCGTTTTTTTGCAGTTTGAGAGAGGAGAGGAGAGAGTTTGTGAGAGGAGATTGAACACTGTCCGAGCTGTGCTTTTTTATTATTTATTTTTTTTATTTTTTTTAAAGCAAATCTAATTATATACTGAATTGATAGAGTTAGATAGGGTAGGTTAGCAGATAGGTTAGCAGATAGGTTCTAGTGTAGGGTATAGTGTTAGTTAGTTGAAATATATAATTGCGCATGGGCACTATACGAATTTCATTCCAATTTTTGCATGGGGAAAAAAAGTGAAAGAACATAGCGAACATGCAAATTTTGCGAACATAGGACGAATATTTGTCCATATATTCACGAAATATCGCAAATTTTAATATGGCCCCTGCCGCTCATCACTAGTTTATAGTCATGATAATCTATAAAGTATGAAAAATCATTGACCCAACTGTCCCCAACTGTTCTCCAATGGCATTGCTTTTGAGGTCCAATGGTTGTAATTGCGACCAGGCCTTCTCCTCGCTGTCTGTAGCTGCATTGCTGGGTCACACAGTCTTATCGATGTAGTGCTGCATGGCCTGTGCTGCAAAAATAGGGGGCAGAGGGTAAGGTCCTGAGCCCTGTGAAGCATGTTAGATGCTTGGGGGATGTGGTGTGGATGGACTGATTTAAGTAATAAAATGCATAATTGAATATTTGTGTTTGTGGGATAGGGGCTCATGAAACTTAAAGGGGTATTCCAGGAAAAAAAAAAAATGTCAACTGGCACCAGAAAGTTAAACAAATGTGTAACTTACTTCTATTAAAAAATCTTAATCCTTCCAATAATTATCAGCTGCTGAAGTTGAGTTGTTCTTTTCTGTCTGGCAACAGTGCTCTCTGCTGACATCTCTGCTTGTTTCGGGAACTGCACAGAGTAGAAAAGGTTTGCTATGGGGTTTTGCTTCTACTATGCAGAGTTCCCGAGACAGGTGTCATCAGAGAGCACTTAGACAGAAAAGAGCAACTCAACTTCAGCAGCTCATAAGTACTGAAAGGATTACGATTTTTTTAATTGAAGTAATTTACA
Organism: Hyla sarda; assembly: GCF_029499605.1. Classification (NCBI taxonomy): domain Eukaryota; kingdom Metazoa; phylum Chordata; class Amphibia; order Anura; family Hylidae; genus Hyla; species Hyla sarda. The sequence continues at coordinate 62,871,340 of NC_079198.1, forward strand.
AATCTATTTAACTTTCTGGAGCCAGTTGATATATCAAAAAAAGTGTTATGCCTGGATAACCCCTTTAAGCTGTGCTCCTGTTGTCACCTGAACAATTTTAAATCTTTAAACATTTTTTGGAGGGCTTATTTGTGACCCACATATGTTAACCATCTTGTATAATGGCTTTATCTTAGAATACACTCACATTCCCTAATGTTTAGCTCTTGTAAAAATAATCATCATTAATTTTAAAATGTCACATATTTCTCATTGTAGCTAGAGATGAACCTTTTTTTTTCATTCGATTTAGCCAATTCTCTGAATTTTCCCCCAAAATTGGCTTCGGTCCAAATTTTTTTGCGGCAAATCTCTATTAAAAATGGCTATTTCTGGCCTAAAGAGAGCCTCAGTTTGGGTGTAGAACACTTTGCCTTGTCCTAACATGCATAGGGAGTGTGCTGTGTTAGTGAAACACTACTGTTATTCAGTATGACATGCAGATCACAGGCTTCACTATCACTGCCACAGAACATCTGGATGTGGCAGAAGGGAGACCATATGGTGCCAAAATTGAAGAGAATAAAACGATTTTTTATGTAATTTTGATTTAATTTGAATTTATTAACATTTTTTCAGTATCCATTGTTACGCCGAGCGCTCCGGATCCCTGCTCCTCCCCGGAGCGCTCGCGGCGTTCCTCTCTCTGCAGCGCCCCGGTCAGACCCGCTGACCGGGAGCGCTGCACTGACATTGCCGGCGGGGATGCGATTCGCATAGCAGGACGCGCCCGCTCGCGAATCGCATCCCAAGTCACTCACCTGTCCCGATCCCCGGCTGTCACGTCCTGGCGCGCGCGGCTCCGCTCCTTAGGGCGCGCGCGCGCCAGCTCTCTAGGATTTAAAGGGCCAGTGCACCAATGATTGGTGCCTGGCCCAATCAGCCTAATTAGCTTCCACCTGCTCCCTGTCCATATTACCTCACTTCCCCTGCACTTCCTTGCCGGATCTTGTTGCCTTGTGCCAGTGAAAGCGTTTAGTGTTGTCCAAAGCCTGTGTTCCAGATCTCCTGCTATCCTCATTGACTACGAACCTTGCCGCCTGCCCCGACCTTCTGCTACGTCTGACCTTGCCTCTGCCTAGTCCTTCTGTCCCACGCCTTCTCAGCAGTCAGCGAGGTTGAGCCATTGCCGGTGGATACAACCTGGTTGCTACCGCTGCAGCAAGACCATCCCGCTTTACGGCGGGCTCTGGTGAAAACCAGTAGCAACCCTAGAACCGGTCCACCGACACGGTCCACGCCAATCCCTCGCTGACAAAGAGGATCCACATCCAGCTAGCCGAATCCTAACATCCATTCTGGTGAGCATCGAGCTGGTGGTCCGTGCGAGGGGAGCTACCACCTGCTCCAGCCCCTACCTCTCAGCGCCCCCTGACTGTGAAAGTGCAAATGTTGACTGGGGGTGTCAGAGGTCACTTGTGATGAAGTGAATGACAGAGTTAACCAGTCAATGGCAACAGATGGGTTGCTGGTCGAGACACAACCGCTAGCTGATACCAGGAGCTCAGGTCTCTTGCTGCAACTCCTGCTGCCACTCGCCCCTAGTCTGCCTGTGCCTGAAAATTTAGGCCTCTGCCACTCCTCTGTGCACGTCCTGGCACTTCTCTGCCTTACATACTTAGTGTGTATATGAGGGGAGTACAATACACTTCACTATGCTTAAAACAGCATTTGTCTAGAACAGCAGCAGGTGTGTACTTTTGGCTGGCCTTTCACAGTAAATAGGCCCTTAAGACTTTAACGGGAACAAAATGGTACAATACTTAGATGTACGTATGTGGTATGCACTTAAGAGGGGAGTTCAATGCACTCCAGTACTCTTTAAACAGTATTTGTCTGCAACACCAGCAGGTGCTGTACTTTTGGGCAGGTGTGTACCTTTTCCTGGCCTTTTACAGTACCTAACTCCTTGAGACGTTAACAGGAACAAAATGGTACACCACTTAGATTTACGTATGTGGTATGCACTTATGAGGGGAGTACAATACGCTCTACTAAGCTTAAAACAGCATTTGTCTACAACACCAGCAGGTGTGTACTTTTGGCAGGCCTTTTACAGTTTCTCACTCCCTTCCCTTTAAGTTAATCTAGGCTGGATTTGGGCCTGAGATGAATCACTGCTGTAATACACCCCAAAATGTACTTTCTCTCTCACTCTCTCTCTTTTCTACATCAGTGCTTGTAGGCTGGACTTGGGCTTGAGGAGAATCGCTGCTGACAGCCTGCTGTAATAAACCCACAGGTGAATGTTCTCTTTCAATCTCTCTCCCTTCCCTATCAGTGCTTGTAGGCTGGAATTTGGCTTAAGGTGAATTGCTGGTGTAAAAATGATTTTCTGTGTCTCTCTCTGTCCCTGTCTCTCTGCAATAGAATGCTGGAGTCACTGGCCGGAATATGGCTGCTGATTATATAGGGCTGTGACATCAAAGAGGGTGGCTGGCTGCTGATAGGCTGCATGCTGCATGTGTTTCAGGGTCAGCCTGCCGACCCTTGTTCCCGCCTTCCCATGAGTCAGGGCTCCATGTCCTAACATGTGGATCGGCCATTATAGATGCTGCAGTAAAATGAATTTAATGAAGCGATTTGTGCGATAGAATCGTGGCGATATTCGCATTACTTGCGAATCAAGTTTTTCCTGAAATTTGTAATGAATTTGGATTCATCAGATTCAATTCGCTCATCCCTAATTGAGGCTTTTAGCGTGTTCTTTTTTTTATTTTTTAAAGCAAGAACAGTTTGATACAGGTTTAGTCATTCTGTCATAAATAGGAAGTTAGTGATGGGAGAATTAGTACCGTACTAGGAAAACAATATGTATATTCAAGCAATAATGTGACCAAGGGCAGCTTTGCTGCATTAAAACCCAACTCAACTCCCGTTAAGACTCATGGCTCTATTGTAATATCATTGTAACATAGTAACTGCCAGATCCATTATTTAATGGATACACCAAGCATCCAATTGACACAACTGACTTATAATTGGTTACATTTAGCTTCTGTTATGGTGCCTGTGGTTTTGACAGAAATAATAGTGCTGCAAGTAATCTAAGGGAATTTGCACCTGAGAGTTCAATGCAAATGTTAACATAGCTTTGCGATGCTTCTCCAAAAGAATTACCTTACTACTGGGGTGACACACTGTAACAAACCTTCTCCTCATGTAATCTCCTTACTACTGGGTGACACACTGTAACAAACCTTCTCCTCATGTAATCTCCTTACTACTGGGTGACACACTGTAAGATACCTTCTCCTCATGTAATCTCCTTACTACTGGGGTGACACTGTAACAAACCTTCTCCTCATGTAATCTCCTTACTACTGGGGTGACACACTGTAAGATACCTTCTCCTCATGTAATCTCCTTACTACTGGGGTGACACACTGTAACAAACCTCCTCCTCATGTAATCTCCTTACTACTGGGGTGACACACTGTAACAAACCTCCTCCTCATGTATCTCCTTACTACTGGGGTGACACATTGTAACAAACCTTCTACTCATGTAATCTCCTTACTACTCGGGTGACACACTGTAAAATACCTTCTCCTCATGTAATCTCCTTACTACTGGGGAGACACACTGTAACAAACCTCCTCCTCATGTAATCTCATTACTACTGGGTGACACACTGTAAGATACCTTCTCCTCATGTAATCTCCTTACTACTGTGGTAGCACACTGTAACAAACCTCCTCCTCATGTAATTACCTTACTACTGGGGTGACACACTGTAAGATACCATCTCCTCATGCAATCTCCTTACTACTGGGGTGACACACTGTAAGATACCTTCTCCTCATGCAATCTCCTTACTACTGGGGTGACACACTGTAAGATACCTTCTCCTCATGCAATATCCTTACTACTGGGGTGACACACTGTAACAAACCTCCTCCTCATGTAATCTCCTTACTACTGGGGTGACACACTGTAAGATACCTTCTCCTCGTGCAATCTCCTTACTACTGGGGTGACACACTGTAAGATACCTTCTCCTAATGCAATCTCCTTACTACTGGGGTGACACACTGTAACAAACCTCCTCCACATGTAATTACCTTACTACTGGGGTGACACACTGTAAGATACCTTCTCCTCATGCAATCTCCTTACTACTCGGGTGACACACTGTAACAAACCTCCTCCTCATGTAATCTCCTTACTACTGGGGTGACACACTGTAAGATACCTTCTCCTCATGCAATCTCCTTACTACTGGGGTGACACACTGTAACAAACCTCCTCCTCATGTAATCTCCTTACTACTGGGGTGACACACTGTAAGATACCTTCTCCTTGTGCAATCTCCTTACTACTGGGGTGACACACTGTAACAAACCTTCTCCTTATGCAATTACCTTACTATTGTCGTGACACACTGTAACAAATCTCCTCCACATGTAATTACCTTACTACTGGGGTGACACACTGTAACAAACCTCCTCCACCTTACTACCGGGGTAACACACAGTAACAAACCTTCTCCTCATGTAATTACCTTACTATTGTCGTGACACACTGTTACATACCTTCTCCATATTTAATTACCTAACTACTGGGGTGATATTTGACCTCCACTCCAGCTCATCCCCACCCCCTTCACAGCATCATACAGGTCCTTCAGTTTTCAGCGGCGGCGCTGTGCACTTGTGTACCAGGCGTTCCCTCACTGACTGTAGCAGTGAGTGGGGGGAGCGTTCGGCGGCTGATGTGGGGTGCGCGCTAGCAGGACCTGAGTGATACTGCCTGTATCTGTCTGCCTTTGGAGGAACGCTGCATGCAGTGGCAGCACTGCACTCCTCTACCAGGCTTGGTAGTGAGTGGTTGCTTTCAGAACCTGAAGACAATGTGCAATAACATTATTGCAGCAGGAAGTTCGCACTCCCATCAAGAGAGCGCTCTAGGCGGTTACCTATTATGCCTATAGGTGGAGCCGGCCCTGCATGGAAAGCCTACAGTGCTACTGTAAAGAAACATAGCTTTATCCTGTGTATATAAGATGGTAAAAAAGCCATATTTCATTAACTCCTAGTAAAACTGGTTAAAGAGGACTGTAATAATTCTATATATTATAACCTTGTGTGCCCTAATTCTAACAGTGTTTTTACTTTTTTTTGCTATGCCTCCCTGTTTTCTGAGATATAGGGATTTTACTTGTCGGTTGACTATTTGTACTTTTTAACCCCTAAGACAACATCAGGTGTAACTGTACACCCCATCTGGGACTTAATGACCAAGGGCGTTCATATTCTTCCTGGACCATTAAGTGACTATGAAGCGAGTGCACTGTCTGTAGGTTAGTGCAGGTGGCACTGATGACAGATTTCCTTTAAGGCGAGAAGGAAAAAACAAAAACACAATAATGAAAATTGTCTGTGTCCTCAAGGATGAAATGGGCTGGGCCCTTAAGGGGTTAATGAATAGTCAGATTAGTGGGAACTTTATTACAAAATAAGATGTGAATGTTAGGCTAAATGGGTCTACTTAGAGGCTGAGGGGCTGTCAATCATGTTCAGGGGGATGTGATTATGAAACTCCTAAGCCCTTGCCCATCTAACTATGATATTAAATGATGTAAAGAAAAACCGTATTTTTCGCCGTATAAGACGCACTTTTTCTTCCCCAAAACTGGGGGGGGGGGGAAAGTTGGTGCGTCTTATACAGCGAATACACACCTATCGGGTCGGTCCCTGCGGCCGGGACCCGCAGTTAATACAGGGCATCACCGATTGCGGTGATGCCCTGTATTAACCCTTCAGACGCGGCGATCAAAGCTTACCGCCGCGTCTAAAGCGAAAGTCGGGCTGTTCGGGACCGCCGCGGTGAAATCGCGGCGTCCCAAACAGCTTACAGGACCTTACCTCCCTCCTCAGTGTCTGCTCCGTGCCGGGATCCCCTGCTTCGACGTCGCGCACGCCGTCCCGTCATCCAATAGGAGCGGCGTGCGTAGCGACGTGATGACGGCGATGGAGAACGTGGATCCCGGGGAAGAAGCATCGGGGACACTACGGGGACGCAGCGACAGTGATGGAGCGACATTCAGGTCAGCGGTGACGGGTCCGGAGTGGCGGGGACACGTGAGTATTACCTCCTATCCAGTGGTCTTCAACCTGCGGACCTCCAGATGTTGCAAAACTACAACTCCCAGCATGCCCGGACAGTCAACGGCTGTCCAGGCATGCTAGGAGTTGTAGTTTTGCAACATCTGGAGGTCCGCAGGTTGAAGATCACTGTTGGGTGCAGAATCTTTTTTTTCTAGATTTTGCACCTTTAAAATTGGGTGCGTCTTATATGCCGGTGCGTCCTATAGGGACTGATCTCAGGTCTCCTTTAAACGGCTTGTTAACACTTTACATTAAAAGTCTTTGTCAATATGTTTATTAACAAGGAAGTGAAAGGTAAGAACTCCCAGCAAAGTCAGCTATTATTGCACTTCTTGTATTATTTATGAGGACGTGGAGCATAAGATAATTAACTGGTCCAACAACGAAGATCAAAAGGGAGAGAAATCTTTGACTTATGGCATAATAAAAGGTAATTTCACATCCATGCCTCATCAACTTATGGCTAATATTACTAAACATATTACAGTTTTCTTCACGCAAACTGACATTTTTGATGTTAATATCATTTTGCACGATGTGGAAAATGTACAAAAAAAAAAAAGAAATACAGAAATACAAAGATATAAATGAACTTTTTGCTCTATCTTCGTTGCTGTCACTGACTTAGGACAAAGGGTTTAATGCATCACTGTGATAAGCCCAATGGATTTCTTACCACGAGGCAACAGTGTATCCTTCTCTACAGCATAATAGACTGTCACAATGCCGCCCCACCAGATATTTCTCTGTGTAACAATGTGTGATATATAAAGGCTGTACATTCCCGGCTAGATTTAATTAAGTATTTTCTCTGACATATGGTTTTTGGTGTCTAGTTTTCTTATTTTACCTTTCTTTTTCCCTCTCATCTTATTTTTCTTCAGTGTCTTGCGACTCCGCCGGTTCACTTTCTTTCCTTAATCATGTTACTGCAATGCTGCATGAAGCTGTTGAGGCTCTAAAGGCTCAGCAGACTCCTAACAAAAACACAAAGTGCGATTTCATAGATATTTAACCGATTTCAAAAAAGCCCGGAAAATAAGAAAGTATCAATTAGGGAATTTAATAAAAAAAAGTTATGAAACATCTCCCTTTACTGAGTAATTAAAATATTTACACATACATCCAATTAACAACCACATAGGGCTGAGTTCAAACCTTGTGCTTGAGTCCTGGAAGTCAAATAAAAGTACAGCAAAACCTCTGTTCATCTTTATTACTGAGATTTTTTTGTAGTTTCATGATGTGAGTATTGATTGCATTTTTTTTTTTTACCGCAAAGTATTATAAAATCTGAAAATATGTCAACCAACATTTTTCATAATATGTAATGTATTTGGAAGCAATCGCTTAATTAACCCTGTATGCGAATTACAACATTTTTATTTGGAGACTTCCTGAAGGGGAAACCCCAAAATTGGCCACCATCACATAATTCACTCCATCATTTCACCCTTAAATTTCTGTCCACTTGCCCTATACACTAGTTGCTGCCCTATGATACCCAAAACAATTTGTTATGGTGAGCGATCCGGCGCTCCAACTGTGTGCGCTCACCTCCCCGCTTTTCGCCTGCCTCCGCTATGGCCCTGTCTCCTGCTGCAGCTGGCAGGGCTGGGAGTCACATCGCGGGACGTGCCTGCATGTGAATCCAAGCCCGTCACTCACCATATGCTCCTTCTGTCTCCTCCTCTGCTTCTCTGCTCCGGCACACATGTCCCCGTCCCCGGAGCTCGGAAATTTAAAGGGCCAGTATGCCCAATAATTAAGTAATCCCCTGTGCCTCAGTTATAAGTTCCTCCACCTCCCACACTTCACTGCCGGATCTTCTGTGCCCCTAGCCTGAGATTAAGCGGTCCTATTGTCTTTCTGCCTTGCCCGTGTATTTTGACCCTTCAGCTACATTACTTGACTACACACCTTTGCCGCCCACCCTGACCTTCTGCTAAGTCTGACTACGCCTGTGCCTCATCCTTCTGTACCTCATGTTGCCCAGTTATCTGTGTGATTGAGTCATATCTGGGATAGCGACCTGAGTGTCGCCTGCCGCAGCAAGCCCATCTTGCCTTGTGGCGGGCTCTGGTGAATACCAGCGGCACTTTATACTCTGCTCCCCAATACGGCCCGTGTCATCTGCCACACAGGTTGGAGGATCTACATCCAGCAGCGCTACAACTACTACCGTGAGCGTTACACAATTCTTATAAAAAGACCAGACTTGTTAGTTCTATATACAGTACAACTCTATATTGATTCTTTCATATATGACATTGACTGACATAAGGCCTCCATACTCAGTGTGAACTTTAGGTGAGTTTAGACTCTTGACACAAACCCCCTCCTAATTTAAGGGGCACTTGTAATGCCAAGAGTTCCAACCCAGTGACTATACACCCATATATAATTTCGGGACTAGAGTTCAGTTTATGAAGACATCTGCCATACTCACATCAGTCATGCACGCTTCCTAAAGGGCTTCTGCAAAGCACTTGAGAGTCTGATCTTTTAACCATAAACCGGTGCTAAGATCAAAAGCACATCCAAGGATCAATTTCTCTCTGTATACTTTTCATCTTTCCTCTTATTATATCATTAACAGGACTAAAACTTTGTTTAAAAGGCAAAAACATTATTTCAACACACATTACAAAGTCAAACATGAATTTAATATCAAACTTATGTTCAGTTTCAGAAAGTGCAGAATTCCAATTAGGAGGTGTGCTATTATTGTTATCCCCCTATAAATAAGGGAAGTTTAATGGGACTGATTGTCATATTTTAGAGGTTTTAAATTGATACATAATGTTAAACGGCCTGGTTAGCTAGTTCCAGCTTCCCAACCACTTCTGGCCAAAGGAAGTTGGAAGTCCTTATTCTTGAGCCAGGTATAGGGTTTACACCTGTCAGATTTACCATTCAACAAACATTCATTTTTCAAAGTATCTACAACAGAAATCCGAGGCTGACACCCAGACGCGAGGTGTCAAATATTATGAAATCCTGAATGTGTGAACATGCCCTGAGCACACAAGCAAATAACATTTCTTTCATTGGAGCCAATTCGAGTATTTAAAAATAATCTTTATGTTACTCCCATTAAACCATCTCTGGTGGCTTCAATTCGGCCATAGCCTTTTTCAGAATATTACAAGAATACTGAATACAGTGACCCCCCCCCCCGACCTACGATGGCCCCGACATACGTTCATTTCAACATATGATGGCCTCTCAGAGGCCATCGCATGTTGAAGGCAGCATCAACATACGATGCTTTTGTATGTCGGGGCCATCACATAAACGGCTATCCAGCAGTGCAGACTGCTTCAGCTGGCACCGGATTAACGTTTACGGTGCCCTGTGTGGTCCGCTGATGATCACTTACCTGTCCTCGGGGCTCTGGCGCGTCCTCTTCGGGATCCCCTGCATCGTTGGCGCTCTCCATTGTTGTCATCACGTCGCAGCGCACGACGTCCCGTCATCCAATAGGAGCGGTGCGCGTAACGACGTGATGCGGCGACGTGAGAGCGAGGATGCCGGGGAAGCAGAGGCCTTGCCGGAGCGTCGGGGACACCCCGGGACGCGGTGACAGCGGTGGAGGGCGACATCCAGGGCAGTGGTGACGAGTGGTGACGGTCCGGTGCGGCGGGGACACATGAGTATAACCTCCAATACCAGTGGTCTTAAAACTGCAGACCTCCAGATGTTGCAAAACTACAACTCCCAGCATGCCCGGACAGCCAACGGCTGTCCGGGCATGCTGGGTGTTGTAGTTTTGCAGCATCTGGAGGTCCGCAGGTTGTCGAGTAGACCACTGTCCTATACTTTACATTGCACGGATCCCTCAACATACGTATGTTGAGGGACCACTGCTTGCTTCCTGGTTTACCACAGATTACAACTGATCGCTAGGGGGCTCCACAGGGACACCGTGTAATAATGATAATATTGCTAAGGGATCTATGTTACCTGTAGCAGTGGTAAATTCTGATTTTACCTGCAAATCAATTGGTACAAGCTAAGGTGGACACAGGGTCCAAGGGATTATGCAGGGATGTGTGGATTTGTGGATTTAACAACATGTAATCCCTAAATTAACGGTGTCTGGAATATTCAGGATTGGCAGAATTTGACAGTGAAGACAAAGGCTACAGGATCAGAAAACAAGGCAACAGTGCCAAACCTGTAAACAGACCATGTCTGTAGGTCAGATCAGGATATGTTTCTTTTAAGCTACTACCCATGTGATTGTCTTGTGGCACTGGCCGTCTCAGCTTCCCAGCAGGGCAGAGCATAGGAGATGGAGTGAAGTTTGTAGGTGACAGCGGTTTTGGAAGAACCAGCCTGTATCCTGGATATATGCCTAACGCATAACCAAAATTGGGTCACACGTGCCAAATGTTGCTGCATATTTTCTGCAGCTGATTTTGCTATCCATTGACTTGAATGAGTAGGTAAATATGCAGCAGCAAATAAGCAGCAATATGTATGTAGAATATACAGCATTAATTGCAGCAGCAAATACAAGGCTTGTCACCCTGCCCTTATAGTGGACACTATGTGTGACCACCATGGTACTTGTGGCTCCTTTTAAAAGTCACTATGTAATTGCTCATGTATTAACGCCCCGTAGAATCTATCACGTTTAAATGTGATGCACTGGGAGATTGACATTGACACTATATGGCTTCTGTGCAAGAACAGTGTGTGGGCCCTGAATCGGCTCCAGCTGATATTCCGAGATCACAGCGCTCAGAATGTTGAGATTCAACCAAATTTCCTCCCAAAATTTCTTCTTTGCACAGGCTTCTATAAGAAGCTCATGCCCAGAGGCAACTCTAGTGTTTATGCTGCTTGAAAAAGAAAGGGAAATAGCTGCTTCATTTTTTTCAACTCTCTACAGTGCCCTTACTTTAAAGCAGATCTGTCATTAAAATATGCCACTTTATTTAATAGCAGTATAGGCCGATGACAAGTCTGATTAAATGTTATACCAAACCGTCCTAAAAATATTTCAGATAGCCATTCAAAATGAAAAATACAATGGATTTATAGCTTCTGTGCATACTGTATATTCATAAGGAAAGTGCTTTCTCTGTGTCGCTACCTCTTCTCTTGCTCCAGATACCAATGGCTTATGGACGCTAATGAACTTACTTGTACTTGTATTTCCTGTGAAATAATATTTCTGCAGTATTTTTTCATAAAAATGTGTGCAATTATTCTGTTATTTCTACTAGAAAGGTTAGTAGAGTACAGATTAACAACAGCTTGTAGCTTGTGGCTTGGTGGGACCAGTTAGGCTAGAATTGCCAAAATAATTTGTACATGGTTCACTCTGTCCACGTAAGGCAATATTATACTTGGTTCTGGCTCTGGTGGGCCTTCCTTATCCTGGTTTGGTGCCTACATTTGCTGTCTACTCACCACTGGGATTGCCATGGCACCTGTATAGGTGCTCGGAGTCTGACGACACTGCTGATGTAACTCCTGGTGTTGCGACACACTATGGTACAGACAATGGCCCTCATTTACTATTGCAAACCCGACATGTTTTGTCGGGCTGTGCACCAGATTCTGTTGCATTGCGCAAGAAATTCTGTCTGTGCCAGATTTTGTGCCAGATTTTGCGCAAGAATTGAAAAAACCCGACTAACTCTCCATTTTGCTAAGAAAATCCAAAAAAAGGGCGTGTTCCCGACATTTTCACAAAAAAACAACATATTTACTAAGATTTCCACATAAAATGTGGTGGATTTGAGCTGATAAAACCCGACAGATCAGAGTATGTGTAAAAAAAGGAAAGTGTAGGGAAGGTGGAAAATGTGGGGAAACCTTAGTAAATACATAAATTGTAGGGAATTAAAACCCACAAAGAAACCTACACGACACTCTTAGTAAATAAGGGTCATTGTCTGTGCTGCAAATGCACACTATGACATTGTCGTTTGCTGTGTAATTCCTCCTGAAAATATGTGAATAAATACTATACTTGTTACCATACTCGTTGTCAGTGTGGCATGTCTATGCATTTATTGAGACTGTCCAATCAGTGCTGATGATGCCAGGTGTGTAGAACCATGCCCATCCAACAAGAGAAACAAAAATCAAAGAACACAGAGCGTTCCCTGTGTGGAATCAATGGTGGAATCACAGTGATGGAGATCTTGTAAGAAGCTCGCTCACCTGGTTTTGTTGTGCTAAAGAGGCACAACGCTCAGAAGGGCTCAGAAGGGACTGCAGCGGCATCGCACGCTGAGCAACGAGCATGAAGGCAATGGAAACGAAGTGAGGCGGGAGAAATGGAAGCTGGAATCATGCTGTTGAGGAAGGAGGTAAGATGGATCCAAAGTAATGACAGCAGCTGTTTATTATTGTACAAAGTGCATGCAACACATTTCAAAACACGGATTTTGAAACACGTTGCGTGAACTTTGTACAAGAATTAACAGTTTGCTATAATTGCTTTGGATCCATCTTACCTCCTTCCTCAACAGCGCAATTCCAGCTTCCATTTCTCCCGCCTCACTTCGTTTCCATTCAACAAGAGGGATGGTAATGCCCACTCTTTTGCTTATTAATGCATGTAATAACAAAGCAATGAGATAATGCATAGTTCTTAGAAAAGATAGCGCACAAATTATTTCTAAGGAAATGTAATGGTTTACTAAGAGACAGGTTAGAAGAGCTTACAGTTCCTCCTTAAAGAGATTATCCACCATAGATTTTACTTATCCGCAAGACAGTAATGGACATGCTTGGGAAGGATCAGTACTTGTTTTGGAGCTAAATGGCTGTGATCTTTTTGTAAAATGGCTATTTCCTGCTGGCGTTTCCTCCCTCCAACTACAAGTCCCATAATCCCTTGTTTGAAAGTGTGAGGTCACTTTTCTCCCTCCCAAAACATCAGCCCCCCCCCCAATGAAGCATACTTGAGCTTCCATGCTGTGCTGTAAACGACAGACCAGTGTTTTCTAACCAGGGTATCTCCAGCTGTTTCCAAACTACAACTCCCTGTTGAATGATTTCCTTCACACCCAGCGGTCTCTCCATCCATTAAAGCAGACAAGCGGCTTTGAACACCTGAATAGTGAAGTAATGTCTCAGGCTGCACTGCAGCCTGGGAAAAATTAAGACAACACCCATTTTGTATTCTGTTCAAAATAAACATTTCATATCAAACACAGGTACAGGCACTCTACAGGTAGCATAGTGAAATAAAATAAAATTCCCAGAATACCCCTTAAAGTGCTACATCTGTCTAAATCTCACATTATATTTGAACTTTTTATTACATCATGTAGCACATTTATCCAGGTGAGTATATCAGGATACATATGATCCATTCAACTTGTGTGCAGTATACAGTAGCTACTCAGTATTGCATAATTGCTAGGCATTTTAGGCTGGGTTTACATATGTCCGGCATCTGGCATAGGTGAACTCAGCCTAAATCTGCTCTCTGGCATGTCCATTCATCCGGCGTCAAAATTAAGACGCTGGATGATTGTGAACTGTCCCATTCAAATAAATAGGATCACTTCTAGCATCAGTTTCCCTCCAGTGTCTGTCCGGTGCTGTCTGCTGTGTCCAACCATCCGGTGTCAAAATTGGGAGGCTGGATGATTGTGAACTGTCCCATTCAAATAAATGAGATCAGTTCTAGCATCAGTTTCCCTCCGGTGCACGCCTGTCCGGTGCTGTCTGTGTGTCCAACCATCCTGTGTCAAAATTGGGAGGCTGGATGATTGTGAACTGTCCCATTCAAATAAATGAGATCAGTTCTAGCATTAGTTTTATTCTGGTGCATGCTGGAGGGAAACTGTCCCGGACAACTGTTATATGTAAAACCAGCCTTACTAGTCTAGATCTGTGCTATACTGGCTGATTTTTTCTAATACATACTTAAAGGGATACTCCACCCCAAGACGTCTTATCCCCTATCCAAAGGATAGGGGATAAGATGTCTGATCATGGGGGTCCCGCCGCTGGGGACCCCCGCAATATAACAAGGACTTCTGTGGTTGGGACCCAGACCCTCCAGCGCTTCCAGAGCAGAAACAGGTGGGTGCCACATGTTATATTGTGGGGGTCTCCAGCGGCGGGACACCCGCGATCAGACCATACCCTATACTTTGGATAGGGGATAAGATGTCTAGGGGTGAAGTACCCCTTTAACAATTGAATTATTGCTGAAACAGTGCTAGATTCAAGATGCAACTGTACCATACAATTTTTTTTATGTTATAGTATAGGTTTTATAAATTTTATCTTCTAGTTTTCAGTCTTTGCCAGTTCTTCAGCTAAACCTTTTTGTTACATACCCAGAGCTAAATCATTGAGGAACATGTTTCTTCTAAACATAGAAAATATTCTGCTGCTTCTTGCCGAGCTTCTAAATTAAATTAACTTTTTGAGCTACCTTGGCAAAATCCAGCTAATATTGGAAATGTTATTTTATGGTTTATTTACACCCTGACAACAGAAGGTTTCTAGAGGTGAATCAAATATTGACTCTAAATAAATGTGCAATCTCAAAAGTCCCCGATTAATTCACAAGTTCTATAACAGGAGATTTTCTAGCTTAGTATGCCTTCTATTTAACATGCATAAAAATGGGTTGACAGTGCCAATGTATTTATTTTCATTTTTTTTAGATGGGGGGGCAGTATTTTTTTTTATAACACAAGATTTAATTTCATCGTATTTACTGGACTGAATAAATCATTTATTGTCTTCTCAAATGAAAAACTGTACTTTTTAATGATCAATTCAATATCATAATCAGAGGTGAACGAATTTTTGAAAAATTTGATTTGGCCGATTTGCTGAATAAAAAATAAAGAAATCGAATTGATCCGAATAAATTCTCAGCAAATTTTTATCAGTAATGTATTTTAATAATGTGTTTAATAAAGTGTGTGCATGTTTCAATTTTTTTCTCTATTTCTTTAAATTTTTTAGGTAGTACTACTACTCCCAGCATGGAACACACTGTTCCATGATGGAAGTAGTAGTATCTGTACTAATTGACAGATCGCCGATGTCACTTCTGACACCCGTTGTGATCCTCCTGTATAATGTATAGATACGGCCGGACGTTCTTCTCTGGTCCCCTGTAGAGAGGAGCGAACTTACAGTGAATTCGATTCGTCACCAACTTCTCGGCTGAGCAGTTGATGCCTTATCCTGCATATATTAGTTCAGCTTTCAGGTGCTCCCGTGGGCTGGAAAAGGTGGATACCGTCCTAGGAGACTCTTTCCTAGGATTGTATCCACCTTTTCCAGCCCACCCGAGCACCTGAAAGCTGAACTAATTTATGCAGGATAAGTCATCAACTGCCAAGCAAAGAAGTTCGTGACGAATCGAACTTACTTTAAGTTCGCTCATCTCTAGTCCCCTGCACTGCCGTATATATACACCTATTCATATTTCCTGCATAGAGCTGTGATTGGCCAGATGGTTCCAGCCAATCACAACTCTCTGGGAAATATGAATAATAGGTAAACATACGGCATATACTCATACTACAGTGGGACCAGAGAAGAGCAGCCGACCGCCCACATCTATACATTACACAGGACGATCGCATCAGGTGTCAGAAGTGACACTCGCTGCGATCTGTCTATTAATGCAGGTACTACAGCTCCCTGCATGGAACAGAAGGTGCTCCATGTTGGGAGTAGTAGTACTTGCAGTTGAGGACAGATCACAGCAGGTATTACTCCTGACACCCGATGCAATCGTCCTATTTATTGCAGAGATGTGAGTGCAGGAGAAAGCCACTCGCATCTATGCATTATACAGAACGATCACCGCAGGTGTCGCTAATGAAGAAATTTGTTATTTAGAATCGAGTCGAAGTTCGGATTCACTCCGAATTGAATGTTTCATGAAATTTGGAACGAATCCGACTTCGTCAGATTCGATTCACTCATCTCTAATCATAAAACATTAGTTAACATATAAGTGAGATTTTCACTTATCATTAACAACAATGGGACAAACAGAAACATTTCACTCTAATGAGCATTAAGGGGCCCCAATGGCCACATTTAACTGAGATCCAGTTGCTTTGCAACCAGATAACTCTCAATACAACTACATGCACAAACAGCAACAGGAGTTTCTGACTTCCAGACAAAAAAGTTAACTAAAATAATTTATTACGTATATTGTATTGTAAAAAGAAAACTAAACAAATAATAGGATTTGTGGTAAGGTGGTCATCTGAACTGCTTCAAAAAATAAAGGGAACACTGAAACAACACAATGTAACTCCAAGTCAATCACATTTCTGTGAAATCACACTGTCCACTCAGGAAGCAACACTGATTGATGTTATGATTCGGCTAGCTGGATGTGGATCCTCTGTGTCAGCGAGGGATTGGCGTGGACCTTGTCGGTGGACCGGTTCTAGGGTTGCTACTGGTATTCACCAGAGCCCACCGCAAAGCGGGATGGTCTTGCTGCGGCGGTAGCAACCAGGTTGTATCCACCGGCAACGGCTCAACCTCGCTGACTGCTGAGAAGGCGTGGGACAGAAAGACTAGACATAGGCAAGGTCAGATGTAGCAGAAGGTCGGGGCAGGCGGCAAGGTTCGTAGTCAATGGCAATAGCAGAAGATCTGGAACACAGGCTTTGGACAATACTAAACGCTTTCTCTGGCACAAGGCAACAAGATCCGGCAAAGAAGTGCAGGGGAAGTGAGGTTAAATAGACAGGGAGCAGGTGGAGGCTAATTAGACTGATTGGGCCAGGCACCAATCATTGGTGCACTGGCCCTTTAAATCTTAGAGAGCGGAGCCGCGCGCGCCAGAACATGACAGCCGGGGTCCGGGACAGGTAAGTGGCTTGGGATGCGATTCACGAGCGGGCGCGTCCCGCTATGCCATCGTGAATGTCAGTGCAGCGCTCCCGGTCAGCGGGTCTGACCGGGGCGCTGCAGAGAGGAGAACGCCGCGAGCGCTCCGGGGAGGAGCAGGGACCCGGAGCGCTCGGCGTAACAATTGACAATCAATTTCACTTGCTGTTGAGCAAAAGGAACAGGGACAAAAGGGACAGCAGGTGGAAATTGTAGGCAATTAGCAAGACACCCCAATAAAGGAGTGGTTCTGCAGGTGGTGACCACAGACCACTTCTCAGTTCCTATGCTTTCTGGCTGATATTTTGGTCACATTTGAATACTGGTGCTGCTTTCAGTCTAGTGGTAGCATGAGACAGAGTCTACAACCCACACAGGTGGCTCAGGTAGTGCAGCCCTCCCAGATGGCACATCAATGCCAGCTGTGGAAAGAAGTTTTGCTGTGTCTGGCAGCGTAGTGTCCAGAACATGGAGGCGCTACCAGGAGACAGGCCAATACATCAGGAGACCGCTACTTCCTACTTTGTGCAAGGAGGAGCTGGAGGAGCACTGCCAAAGCCCTGAAAAATGACCTCCAGCAAGCCACAAATGTGCATGTGTCCACTCAAACAATCAGAAACAGACTTCATGAGGGTGGTATGAGGGCCCAACATTCAAAGGTGGGGGGTTGTGCTTACAGCTCAAAACCGTGCAGGACATTTGGCATTTGCCAGAGAACACTAAGATTGGCAAATTTGCCACTGGTGCCCTGTGCTCTTCACAGATGAAAGCAGGTTCACACTGAGCACATGTGATAGACGTGACAGGGTCTGGAGATGCTGTGGAGAATGTTCTGCTGCCTGCAACATCCTCCAGCATGATCGGTTTGGCGGCAGGTCGGTGATGGTATGGCATGACATTTCTTTGGGGGGCCGCACAGCCCTCCATGTGCTTGCCAGAGGTAGCCTGACAGACATTAGGTACCGAGATGAGATCCACAGACCCCTTGTGAGACCATATGCTGGTGCGGTTGGCACTGGGTTCCTCCTAATCAGGGCCGGATCATCATTGGCGCACCTGGAGCCCCCGTCACATTCAGGACATCCCTGTGTCCCAAAAAATCTTTTTGGGAGACAAGGATGCCCCGGTCACCTCTCTGCGGCCCCGCATTAACTTTAAAAATGCAGGGGCCGCCGGGAGGTAGCACATGCAGGGACGTCACTGATGTCCCGTGCGTGCGCCCATAGAAGAGCTGAGCGGAGCATCGAGGAGGACGCACACAGGGTAAGTCACCATGCACCAGTGTCATCTTCAGTGTTCCGACCACCGCTCCTCTCCGGTCCCGGGACCTACTGCTATGGCCCATAGGCCATAGCAGTAGATCGTGACCCCGGACTGGAGGAGTGGTAGTCAGAATACTGAAGTGGCACAGTAAACAGGCATACAGCCTCCAGCCATACACTGTATATGGCTGAAGGATGTATGTTTGTGGGGGAACTGTACTGCACCTAATGTGGGGGAACTATACTGCACCTAATGTGGGGAACTATACTGCACCTAATGTGGGGAGAACTATACTGCACCTAATGTGGGGGAACTGTACTGCACCTAATGTGGGGGAACTATACTGCACCTAATGTGGAGAACTATACTGCACCTAATGTGGGGGAACTGTACTGCACCTAATGTGGGGGAACTGAACTGCACCCCTAATGTGGGGGAACTGTAATGCACCCCTAATGTGGGGGAACTGTACTGCACCCCTAATGTGGGGGAACTGTACTGCACCTAATGTGGGGGAACTACAACCTAATGCGGGGGAACTATACTGTACCTAATGTGGGGGAACTGTCGGGGGGGGGGGGGCATCATAATGAAGTGCTCCGTCTTCCAGGCTGCCTTAATCTGGCCCTGCTCCTAATGCAAGACAATGCTAGACCTCATGTGACTGGAGTGTGTCAGCAGTTCCTGCAAAAAGAAGGCATTGATGCTATGGACTGGCCCGCCTGTTCCCCAAACTTGAATTCGATTGAGCACATCTGGGACATCATGTCTCGCTCCATCCACCAACACCACGTTGCACCACAGACTGTCCAGAAGTTGTCAGATGCTTTAGGAGTCCAACCGCCACCTCATCAGGAACATGCCCAGGCGTTGTAGGGAGGTCATACGGGCACGTGGAGGCCACACACACTACTGAGCCTCATTTTGAGTTGTTTTAAGGACATTACATCAACGTTGGATCAGCCTGTAGTTTTATTTTGAGTGTGACTCAATTTCCAGACCTCCATGGGTTGATAAATTTGATTTCCATTCATAATTTTTGTGTGAATTTGTTGTCAGCACATTCAACTATGTAAAGACGAAAGTATTTCATACCATTAGTTCATAATTTCATTCATTCAGATCTAGGATGTGTTATGTTAGTGTTCCCTTTATTTTTTTGTGCAGCGCTGGACCAAGTAGATTAAAAGAGACCAAGCTCTTAAAAAGTATATCGGATAGCATTTATTTAAAGCAAATCAACGCGTTTCTGGCCCAGAGTGGGCCCTTCATCAGGACAAGGTGCTCTATCCTGGGCACAGGGCTCCCAGCAGCTCACACTGATCCTGTGCACATGGGGAGGATTCGGTCTGGGGGTGTCCGGGTGAGAAAGTCCCTGCACAGAGCTTCAGTTGTCATCAAAGTAGACTGCAGAGGGGAGGGGAGGCATCTGTTACCACAAATGACTCCAGGGAGTGTTCGGAAGGATTGTAAGCTGCAGGACCAAAAAGACTCACATGCAAATTGAGGTGTTGTGCTCTTAGCACAACACTATATGGTGAGTGAGATTTAACCTTCCTTCTTAAAATACTGTCTAACTAGGGGTGCGTTCCTCTTTTTTTCTTTTCTTTCTCCTTTATTTTTTGAGCAGTGTATATACTGACATAGTGCCCTGGAGATAGAATCTGTAGCAGATGTAGGCTTTAAGGAACTTCTGTCAATAGGATAGGAGCCTTTATGGACATACTGTAGAGGTCCAAAGAAAAAAAAATCCAGTGGTACTATTTTTCTCTATTATATTTTTATTGAAAGAAAAAGAAAACATGCAAATACAGAAAATGATGTGTATACAATGAGTTTTTTTTTTTTAAAGCTTTAATAACACAGGAAAACATATGATAAGGAATAGGTGACAAAGTGGGGAAGATGTGCCTTAGGGTGAGAGAAATCAAGCTACATTGTAAACAAATATCCTAAAGGGGTTCTCCAGTGGAAAACATTTTTGTTAAACCAACTGGTGCCAGAAAGTTAAACAGATTTGTAAATTACTTCTATTTAAAAATCTTAATTCTTTCAGTACTTATCAGCTGCTGTATACTACAGAGGAAGTTGTATTTCTTTTAGGAGTTCTTTTCAGTCTGACCACAGTGCTCTCTGCTGACACCTCTATTCATATCAAGAACTGTGCAAAGCAGGAGAGGTTTGCTATTGGGATTTGCTTGTACTCTGGACAATTCCTTATATGAAAAGAGGTGTCAGCAGAGAGCACTGTGGTCAGACTGAAAATAACTCCAAAAAGAAATACAACTTCCTGTGGAGCATACAGCAGCTGACAAGTACTGGAAGGACTAAGATTTGTAAATAGAAGCAATTTACAAATGTAAACTGTATAACTTTCTGGCACCAGATGATTTAAAAAAAAACAATGTTTTCAACTGGAGTACCCTTTTAAGGTGCCACTGCCCATACACCTTAGACTAAAGTTGACTAAACCCGAAGACTTTGGTGGGAAGGGAACACTGTCTTAGGCTCCTTTCACACTGCTGTTCCTCCCCATCGAGAACAGCCATCAAAGTCTCTTTTTTCTGACTTTAACAGCCATGGGGAGCAAGGGGCAACAATGGGTCCCGGCGGCTACCATTTACTATTATGGGGCCCCCAGGCGCCGTTATGAATAGCGGTAGAAAAAGAGCAGTGCAGTCATTTTTCTCTAACGGCAGTGTGAAAGAAGCCTTCGGTGTATGGCGGCCTCCAAACTTTCCACTGAGAAATGATCTTGGTGGAGATAAAGGTCAGACATGTTGGATTTTCACTGTCTGACCCTTTTGTTCTGGCAGGAGTAAGCCGGCACCAGAGCCGCAGCTTACCCCTCCTTATAGACGAAGCATGAACGCGAATGCTCATGTGTATAGAAAGGTCGTTAGGTATTACTGTTTGCCAAATGAACATACAGACTACAGTTATTAAAAATATATGTCTTCTTTAAGGTAACACAAGATAATACCTACCACAGCTTAAGGAGTGCTGAGTAGAAGAACCACAAGTGACGGTGGTATAACACAGGAAGACTTCTGCCTGATGCAAGCCCTTACCAAGTAGATCCGTGCTTGTTTAAGGAATATCTTACATGGCGTGACTATTGTGCGGACTGAGCCACACAAACAATTACTGGGTCTTTTGTATTGCCTTTACTTCCGTCATTGTCAACCATACATTCCCTATTACATGGGCAGTTGTGTGGCTAATGAATTTTAGGTGAGATATGTCGATAAATGAACATTTGCTAATCACAGGGCCTGTTATACAGGGCAATACTGTCTTGTTTGGCTGAAATTCCCCCTGTGTAATAGGGCCTTAAGTGTATCCTCATTAAAAATTAACCTTCAGAATGTGGGCACGCATGGATGTATACACAACACATTACATTCTAAAATATAGTGCATGCAGCCATGTGATCATTCCACTGAATGGAGGGCATGCTTTCTTGTGGTACCAGAGTGTTGCTTTGAGTGCCATTTTTATTCTTGCTAGGATATCTGTTAGATGCCCTAAATTTAAAAAGGTCTCTTATGGCGCAAAGGTACAAAATCATATTAATAAAAAAATATTGGATTTCATGAGTCAAATGATAAGTTTATTTTCCATTAACGTTCATATATTTAAATGTTTCTGAATGTAAATACGGCAGAAGTGAGCTGTCCTAATACAACAACAGAATACAAGAATACATTGTAATGCAGTAGTTACCACTATTCACCACTTACTTCTTTAATCTCACCTGTCTGCTGGTGTGAGCCGTAGTTATGCGGCTGAGTGTTCTGCAGAGCTTCATTGTCATTTTTTAATTTACATTGCCTTTTTAAACAGCAGAGAATGAATTATGTAGTGAAGGTGACGGTAAGTCCCTGAGCTAGGCTGACATATTACTTTTGAAGGAACACATTTTCATAATCTTAGTTGACTGGAAACAGTATCGAAAATATAATTAACATGTTCAGTAACCAATAAACCGAGCATTGTTTGTTGTATTATATTTTGTTTTGTTTACACTTTATTCCATATATTGATTTCCAGTCATATTGTCTACAGTATGACTATTTTTAGTGTTCATATTGCCAATAAATACAGACACCTCATACAACATATATATTCATGGTCAATCAATTAGGGCTGCATTCACACGTGCCATTTTTCATGCAGTGTTGTTTTATTAATACATCAGAATATATGCAAAGGCAGAAGAAGTATCAGTAATTCTTTTATACTTTTCTTTTCCTTCAGAATTAAAGCTCGTACACAGAGTAAGACTATATTCCCACATAGTTTTCAGCTGTTTTTTTTTGAGTCTCCAAACAATCCCCCCCTCGAAAAAAAATTATTAAAAAAATAGACCAAAAATGGCCAAAAAAGTTATTTGAGCTTTTTTTTAACCTTTACTTATTTTTCATTTAGTCTATTTTCAGACACCTTTTCATCTTTTAAGCCCAAAATACTGTTTTTGCAAACCTAGCCCTAGCTGAAATGTGCAGCACCTATTGCCGCCCCCCCCCCCACCCCCTCCATTTTGTACCATATTGCACACTCATAAACCTAGTACTGTATACATCTTATATCTGTAATTTGGGAATATCCTTACACATATAGTGGGAGTATTATCAAATCTTTTGCAGAGGAACAGCTCAGCAGTTGCCCATGGCAACCAATCAGATTCCAGCTATCATTTTTAAAAATGCCAATGAAAAATGAAAGCGAAAGCTAGAATCTGATTGGTTGTTATAGGCAACTGCTTTAGTGTTTGATGGATCTTCCCCATTGGTTTTTTACTCTTTTTGTAAATGCCATCTCTCAGAATATAGATTTTCATGGAAAATTTAGCTACAAGCATTTTCCAATGCTATCTAAAGTTCATAAATAACTCGGAGAGAACCTTGTCTATGGGCTTGTGTAAACATAAACAGTTGAAATACAAAGTAAGGCTGGGTTCAAGCTGTGTTCCAATACAGAAATGTAGGTGCATTACTGTGGTAGATGTATACAGTGACATTGGCTAATCCCTCAACACTGATGTTAAAATTGAGACATTCGCCAGTGTATCCTTATATTAAGGACACACCAGAGCCCGCACACCAACGCCAAGGTTTCTCAGATGGCACGGGACCTAACGCTAACCTACCTGTGCGTAAAAAGCAAAAAACAGGGGCCAGTGGGCAATTACAGCAGCACTAGGCCGACATGCAGCCTGCTCCCAGTTCCCTCCAGCGTGACTGAGCACACATACAATGGAAGGGAAGAGAGAGGCTACAAGCCCCACCTAAGTTGGCTGATATAGGTGCATGGCCTCACAGGTGCAACCCTAATGCTGCCTGGAAAATGTTCAAGGCGCATTAACATATGGAGTTTACACACCTCCAAGTATAAATTTTTAAACAACAACAAAAAACGTGGTCTCAAATGGCTGGAGGTGCTCAACCCCAAATGCCGTTGTGCATATATATTGGGGGAGCAGATCCTGCCCTTGTAGTCCATTGCTAGGGGCGATCCCCAGCATAAAAATGCATACAATGGAGGATGCCTGCAGCGGACTACAAGTGCCACAATAGAATCCTACACCAGATAAACAGTGTGGATGTGTAACAATTAGAATAATACAATACAGAAATTTAGGTGCACTACTGTGGTAGATGTATACAGTGACATTGGCTAATCCCTCAACACTGATGTTAAAATTGAGACATTCGCCAGTGTATCCTTATATTAAGGACACACCAGAGCCCGCACACCAACACCAAGGTTTCTAAGATGGCACCGGACCTAATGCTAACCTACCTGTGCATAATAAGCAAAAACCAGGGGCTAGTGGGCAATTACAGCAGCACTAGGTCGACATGTAGCCTGCTCCCAGTTCCCTCCAGCGTGACTGAGCACACATACAATGGAAGGGGGGAGAGAGGCTACAAGCCCCACCCAAGTTGGCTGATATAGGTGCATGGCCTCACAGGTGCAACCCTAATGCTGCCTGGAAAATGTTCAAGGCGCATTAACATATGGAGTTTACACACCTCCAAGTATAAATTTTTAAGCTGTGTTCCCCTGTCCGGTGCCCTCCGGCATGTCCAAACATCTGGCATCAAAACTGAGATGCTGAATGATTGTGAACTGTCTCACTGAAATTAATAGGATCAGTTCTAGCATCAGTTTTCCTCCGGTGCACGCCGGAGAGAAACTGTTCCGGACGCCTGATATATGTGAACCCAGCCTAACAGAGCCATAGACGTGCATTGCATGTACTTCTAATTTCATACAGAGGCAGTGAGATGTCTTTTGTTGGATTATGTAGGAATCTGACAAGAAAAAATTGTGCTATGATCTATCTAATGGCAGTATGTTTGCATAGAAATATTGCTTCTAGGTGAGCATAGCTCCACATACATAGCCCCTCACAGACCCTATAGGCAGCACACAAAGGCCATGTGTCTCTATACTAGGGTGCAGAACTTCCTTCATATATTCTGTTCAAGTTCTGTAGTCAAATCCATACTGCGTGCATTAACATGTATATGTATGAGCCCTATTGTTTATTGCTGGTATAGTAAAGAAATTTTAAAACTGTCATGTTTTATTGAAACTGATTACAATTTTTGTGCCATTTTATTAGTACCTGCATTTTTGCCCAAAAAATAAAAAAGATTTTTGTTGGAAGTCAGTGGAGAAATATGAAAAATGCTACAATGCTTTTTATGTGGCATTTTTCTTCATTTTTTCTTCTTTCTTGTCAGTGGCTTTAAAAATAAAAAATGTGGCATATTTAAAGGGGCACTCCGCCCCTAGACATCTTATCCCCTATCCAAAGCATAGGGGATAAGATGTCTGATCGTGGGGGGGTCCAGCCGCTGGGGACCTCTGTGATCTCGGCTGCGGCACATAGACATCCAGTGCACGGAGCACACACATTCCAGGAATTTTTTTTATTTGACTATACTACAAGGGCTGAAAAGTTAGTGTAGTTCATAATATAGTGTCTGTACCTGTGTGTGACGATGGTCTCACAATTCTGTGATTTTCGCTCCAATATTTACTTTTAACAGCATACAAAATTACTAAGGTTTCAGGTTTTCCCAGGTTGCAGTGCGGCTGAGACATGATATCACTAGTTAGGTGTGCAAAGGGACCGCTGAGTAGGAGTGTGACCTCACACTTACAAACAAGGAACTATGGGATTTGTAGTTTGAGAGATTGAACTCTAACAGAAAATTCCCAGTTCACAAAAAGATAGCCAAGGCATTATGGTAATCTCACAACATTGAGGCCATTTAGCCCCAAGACAAGTGCTGATCCTTCCTAAGAATGTCCATTACTGTCTGGCAGGTCTGTACTAAAATCCCCTTTAACTGAGTGATACACAGTTGTGATGTCAGAGCATGTTATCTGCTTGAAACCCGTTTGTGGTGTTGTAGCACTTACCTGGAAAAAAGAAACACTATTGTGATCACAGCAGGTCTCTTGTGATGTGACAATAACTAACCTGACTCCCCGAACAGTTGTGATGTCACAGCAATGTTTTCACTGAAACAGATCAGCTCACCTGGTACTCACTTGTGATGTCATAGAGGTTTACTTTCCTATAACTCATTTTCATGTCACATTAGCTTACTTGAATGAAACATTTTTTTTAAATATCTCAGCTGTTATCCGATTGAAACTATATATGACAGTAGTTTACACAGCCGCACATACCTATTACAGAGGAACCCAGTGCAAAAAAGTAGATGAGTTCCTTGAATTCCAGCAGCTAATGTGATGACAGTGGGGAGCTATAGACCACCATATTCATGGCTCTCCAGAAAACCCCTCACTGCTGAATCAATTTACCAGTAACTGTGAGATTAATAGAAAGGAGCAAAGCCCTTATAGACAGTAGAAACCACTATTATTTTGTTAACCTATCTCCTGGATTGACAACTTTCATAGACAGGCTTTGTCATCCCGCTGCAAGCCCCAGTATAGCAATTCCATGGGCTGATGGTTTTATTCTGAGTATGGGGCTTTATATGGCCCGACACAATCTAATATGCTGGTATTCTGTAATAGTTGCCTGTGCATTTATATGCTAAGAGACCTGACTAGTGCTTGTAAAATTTAATACTGCAATATACACCAATAAGCTATAATATTAAAACTACCAGTCTCATATTGTGTAGGTCCTCTTGTGCTGCCAAAACAACTCTGACCCATTGAAGCATGGGCTTCACAAGACCCCTGAAAGTGTGCTTTTGTATCTGGCACCAACACATTTGTGCCCATGACCCTGTTGTGGATTCAATGGCATACTGGGAATAGCCTACAACTGTTTTGGAGATGCTCTGACCCATTTGTCTAGCCTTTTAGGTGGTGCTTGAAAGTTTGTGAACCCTTAAGGCCATTTTAACCATTCTTTGGTAGTGGTGCACAGGTTCGTTGTCTCTTGATGTTCAGCTTATTGAGAGATGTCAAGATATTTTTTTTCTTTAGAATTTTCTCTAATGATTCAAAATTCATTGTTTTATCAATGATGTAGAAAAACATGTCCAAACCATGATACTACCACCACCATATTTCGCAGATGATATGAGGTTTTACGCTGGAATGCCGTATTTTTCTTTGTCCAAAAATTAAACTTTTTATATAAATCAGTAGGTTCTATTTGGGTAAAATCCATCCACAAAACATTTCTCCACAAGTATTTTGACAGGTGATCTGACAGGCAGCTATGTTCTTTTTGGAGAACAGTGGGTTTCTCTTTGCAATCCTGCCATGCACGCTATTGTCCAGTGTTCTTCTTGATGTTTAGAGGTTATTATGGATTCCTTTGTGATCTTGTGGATACTTGACATGATTTTTGTCGACCACTCCTGGGAATAATAATGGTCTTGTATTTTTTCACTTCTTCACAGTCCTTAAAGATGATTTTGTATTATTTTCTATCCTGATGAATGTCAACTATTCTTCTTCTGGTGTCCTGAGAAACCTCCTTTATTTATGACATATTACAATTCTACAAACATGATCAGAGTCTGATAGATCCCTTTCTTTAAATGAAACCAGTCATACTCTCACACCTGATTGTCTTCCAATTAATTTAAGATACCTGACTAGACACTTAAAGGGGTTATCCACCATAAGGTGATTTTAGTATGTACCTGGCAGACAGTAATGGACATGCTTAGGAAGGATCTGGGCTTGTCTTGGAGCTAAATGGCTATGTTGTGAGATTACCATAACACTGTGGCTAAATTTTTTTGAGCTGGTATTTCCTGTTTGACTTTTCTTTTTTTGACTACAAATCCCACAATTTCATTTTTCTCCCTCCCACACATGAGCCACCCCACCCATTGAAACATAAATGAGCTCCATCCATTCAAAAGACCTGTGGTTTTCAATCAGGGTGCCTACAGCTGTTGCATTAGTTGCATGTTGATCTCTCTCCCACCAAGCGATCCCTCCACCCATTGAAGCAGACCCTGTCATCAGCTGACTAGTGAGTCAGGTCTCGGCCGCATTGCAACTTGGGAAAAATCTGAGACAACAGTCATTTTGTAAGCAATTAAAAATAAATACTGGGGTGAAAATCACTGAAGAATTGTGAGAAAACCATCACACATAAGTACAGACACTATATTATGAACTACACTAACTTTACAGCCCCTGTAGCATAGTCAAATAAAAAAAAAATCCTGGAATCCCCTTTAACTATTTTCACCTTCCAATGATCTGCTCATTCTAAAGTTTTGATTCATTAGTTTGATCTATCTACTTTTCAGGCCTGTGTGAAAATCTGATGTCGTTTTCAGTCAGGTTTATCGAAAAGTATATCAGAATCTGAAGGGTTCACTATTTATCAAGCAAAACTGTACAATTTATTCCTTGCCAAATCAAATTCCTTGCTCGGATCCTTATGCTTGCCTATTTTTCTTCCTTTATCATCAACTTTAATAACAGACTTTTCATTTGCTGCCCAATATATCCCACCCCTTGACAGGTGCCTTGTGACTAGATAATAAATGTGACAAGATAATCTTGTGTCTATAGATGTAGTCATTGCAGATTCAGCAGTTATTTGAATCACACAAGGCGCCTTAACTCTGCTGACTGTGAGATTGAAGTAAATAAAGCATTAGTACTATGTTACCTGTACTTGTGATCTCTATTACACCAGGAAGACAATTCACCTGATATATAGGAGATTTGGTAAGCATGTTCCTTTTAATATGGTAGTATAACATATGCATGGCTATAAAAATAACAACCCAAGAGATATGGTATCTGCAAACATGATGTGCTAGAATAAGTTTTATTCAATGGGTGATAGACAAAATCTATGACTCCAGAAAGAAGCATTGTTGAAGGAAATGGGTTGTCAGAAAAATTACCTATTGATCAAATCAAATTTTTATGTTAAGCATATTTTTAAAGGATTTTTGGTGATGTTTTTTCTAAATGTAGTTTTTCCTACCTGTATATTAAAATAATACTGAAATCTTGCAGTTTCCATTCTGCCCTGTAGGCCTAAAACTATGCTGAGACTTCCTGTTCTGTACAGATCATTTTCCAGAAAGGCCCTCATTATGAATCCAGACAAGATTATAATGAAATGTGACACAAGTGTATGGAAATCAGGGGTCCACACAATAGCTGTTGCTCACAGATCAGTCTCCTCTTGCCTCTACAGTAACATCTACAAAGCATGAGCATACCTAGACACCGTCCCCAATGATGTGAATGGGACAGCTTCAGTCTATTGTTGCCCATGTCCATGGGGGATGCTGTATACAATATCACTGAGTGCAGTAAAAAACGGCTCAGGTAAATTGGCTTCCTCCATAATACATGTACAAATGTGGTATGCCTTGGGGGGGTGTAGGGTAGCTGGAGTGTTGCTGTAGTATATGAGGGGTTATTTTAACCCTTGTCACTCGTGACACTAGGGTGAGGGTTAAAACTCTGAGGTAATGCTGGGCCTATCGCCACCCTTCTCAAGAGCGATAGGTGAGTGTAGAATAATGGATTGTCCACAACCGGTGCTGAACTGAAAAACTTGTAGAAACTTTACTGAAGATTTCCTGTACATGCAGTAACAGTAACAGTCCAGATGACAGAGTCTATAAACAGCACGGGAATGACTGACAGTTGGCTGGGACCGGTAAGTTCTCTTTAGTTTCGGAGGATTTTGTAGCATAGATCCACTGGATTTAGGGGTAGGTTTAGGTCCAGTGGTCTTGCGGAGATAGTGGGGAATGATAAGAACTCACAGTCTTTAGCGTAGGCTGAGGCCGCAAGGCTTAGGCCTAGTAATTGTCTTTGGAAGTTGCGGAGGTCCTACCTCATCCAGAGTCAACAACCCAAGAGAGAGATTAATGGCTGCAGCTCCCTTATATGGGAAGGGACTGAACCGTTTTAGATTGGTCCACGTCAGCTGTCACTCACTGTTACATAGGATTATGGGTGATCACCTGACTAGAACCACCAAAGGTCCTTTAGCAAACCATAGAGTTCTGTGAACCAAGTCACATGGCCTGCAGGTCCCGCGACACTAACAAGGTAGGCATCCTGAATATACATATTTACACTTTTAATTACACGAATTTTAGCTAACTGAGGGGTGACGAGGGGTTAATTAAAGAAGAGGACCCCCACTGTTCCTAGGAACTCTGACTTTGGGGACCTCACCACAAAGTATGGTATGAAATACGGTACCGGGACACCACACAAAAAATTAAATAGATTAGAAAAAGAACATACAGATAGAGTTCAGATCAGCGCTCTGCTGCAATAGGGACCGATGAAAAAGGACATGTTTCATGCTCATCTGGCTCTGATCAGTAAAACAAAAAATCTAGGCAATACATAAGACTTAAAGGGGTACTCCAGCGCAAAACATCTTATCCCCTATCAAAAGGATAGGGAATGAGATGTTAGATCACAGGGGTCCTGCCACTAGGGACCCCCGCGATCTCCGGGCCTGCAGCAGCAGCGTCCAGAACACGGAAGCATGGAGCTACTGTGTTCGTGACATCACGCCCTCCCCATTCATGTCGATGGGACGGAGCGTGACAGCTAGTACATAGCCCTCACGCCTCCTCCCATAGACCTGAATGGAAGGGGCATGGTGGCTGTGGTCGCCAGTAATCCAGCATGGAGTGGAGTTCACTCCATGCACGGATGATCGGGGTGCAGCGCCGGCAATCGTGGGGGTCCCCAGAGGCGGGATCCCTGCGATCTAACATCTTATCCCCTATAACACGGCTTTACCTTTTTGATTGTTTGTACCATATAAAGTGTAACTAACATTTCAGGTAACTTTTCAGGATTAGCTGTCCTGTGTGAGCACATGGGATCCTTAAAAATGCTAAATTAAGTTTTTCTTACTCACTTGTTTATTTATGCAAAGTTGATTGAAGTTACATTTTAAATTGTAATGTTTTGTATTGAAGCAAGAGCCGTTCTTCATTTTGTGACTGTGACCTGTGTCACTTCTTGCTCATTTGGTGTTTGTCGAGGGATTTATATGACTGTGTTATATTATGTGTGACTGGCTTTGTTGCCAACTCTGCCAGAGCCCTTGTGGGACCTTAGATATATTGGACTACGATTCATATTTGGGAAGTGGCAGTGCCATACTTTGAAAAGTAGTTTATTCTGATAAAGAACTGAATATTGTGATAGCTAATAGTGTAGACTCCATTTTGTAATATCTACACAGTGACCTCAAAGTGGTAAACTAGAATCTGATAATTGCTATGTTTTTACTGATAAAATGGAACATTTCACAGGTAATTACAATGCTGTGTCCGGAGCCGTCAGTCTTATTATTAGGTGCTTTATTGTGTATGTCTCAAAATTACAAGGCTGACTCCTGAAATTGGAAATTATAATTCCTGTTACAAACTATAATCATGTCTTGCATTTAATTTAAATAGTTTTAGTTGTAATATATATGTAATTTAAATGTAATATGTAATAACTTAAAGTGGTATTCCACCCCTAGATATCTTAACCCCTATCCTTTACTGTAGAGGCAGAAGATGTCTGCCCAGCAGCGGGAACCCCACAATCAGACATCTTATCCCCTATCCTTTGGATAGGGGATACGTGTCTATGGGTGGAGTAACCCTTTAAACATATTAATGCATTTTTGTATAATTTCAGTTTTTATAGAAAATAGGAAAAAATATTTCTAGTATGCTTACTGACTGACTTACTGACCACTGTTTTCTCTTGATCCGGTTTCCGGTGACTAGGCCACATGAATGTTTAATTCTTATTGATGTAATATGACTACATTATTCACTGCTGTGAAAGTTGTTGTGTTTGCAAAAATGAAGTGGCGCTGCATTTTAGGCAAACTGTGATATTACAACATTATGGACAAAAACATCTGTTCTGACTACTAGAGTCTAAGGATGAATGGTGGTTAAAGGGACTCAAAATAGACAAACAAAATCAAGCACCGATATGGTTAGCAGAATGTAAGTGACTATAGTGCAAGAATTAACACAGTGCAGAGTAATGTGATGCTACACTGCTCGATCCCCTACTGGAGATGGGTGCTATGAATACACTCCAAGGTGCTCCTGATAGATATGAGCACCCAACAGCATTGGTCACAGCTGATTTTGTGCAGTGATTTAACTGGAAAATTAAAGGTAAAGTGATTTTGAAAAATTATTATAGTGCACACTCCTGCACTACAATATTTTTTTTTCCAATTGGAGATACACTTTAACAAAATAATAACAAAACTCTTAAAAGTTTCTATGGATATAATGTCTCCTTTTTTACTGCACAGATTTTCATTAGAGAGAGATTAGGTAAATGATTTTCTTTGTCCAAGGCTGGTAGTAAATAAGGTCATCTGCAGCAAAATGTGAAGTGCAAACAATTTTAGATTCACCAGAGGTTGACTGTAGATTGAGACATTCCCAAATTGTCTTTGGATCAGAGTGTTAAATAGTCAAGGGTTACCCCAGTTCTTTCTTTCTTTGAGCAGAAATCCCTTATAGTTCTATATATAACAATGACCTGCGGTTATCTTTTAACATTGTTGAAAATAATAAGAATGATCCAGGGGTCATCATCTTCTTTAAAATAGTCTACTAATTCCCAAAGTGATGCAAACCAAAATGATGTAAATTGGGTTACAGATCAGATTTTTAATAATGTGATCTGTAATTTTCATTATCTGTCCATACCCTGACTGTTCTGACTACTCATAAAGAACAAAATGTATATTTTATTTTTGCTTTTAAGGGGGCCCGGTGATAGGAACATAGTTTATAAGGTTGAAAGAGTCCATCTGTCCATAATGTGAAAAAACCCTTATGAGGCTGATGCCAATTGCCCCATACCAGGGAGGTAGGGTGGGGAATTCCTTTGTTGCTTCAAATATGGCAATGAGAAATAATCTAACTCTATAAATCAAATATTCATAACCTGTAATGTTATTACTCTATAGAAATGTGTCCAGGCCCCTTTTGAACTATTTTATTGAGTTCACCATGACCACCTCCTCCGGAAAAAAGTTCCATGTTCACACTGCTCTTAAAATAAAGAACCCCCATCGCTGGTGTAGACATAATATATTTACACAAAGTTATTTGGTCACCCCCTTAGCCGTCTTTTTTCTAAACTAAACGTAGTTGGACTCCTAAGTCCGGATACTTGTTTCCTCTCTGAAAAGTGCCTTGCAAGTATGTTTATGTACTGTACATGTGTCTGACTAAGCCTTCTGAGGAAATAAACCCATTCTCACAAATATAGAACATGCACAATTCCAACTTTATTGTTAACTTTAACATTGTACAATGGGACATGTCAAGATTGACATGATTATTTTTTTTTATGAATCCCTAAGAAATATGCCTTCATGGCCATTGATTGGTTCAAAAGTTAGCTTCAGATGTGGTTGTATTCTACTGGATCTTTGTAATCCATTATTGTGTCACAGATGGGCCTATTGAAAGAATCTCTGGTACTCTAGTAAACCAATTTTCTGGTCTTTTGACCTATGTAGAGGCTGTTTTATAGGCCTTGACTTTTTTATGTGCTTATTTTGAATATATGTGTATATATATATATATATATATATATATATATATATATATATATATATATACAAATTTTTTTTTTTTTTAAAGCACACCAGAATATGACTATGGGAATGTGTGTGTGTGTGTGTGTGTGTGTGTGTGTGTGCTATTTCTAGACCAGGCCCTGGTTGCAACATGAGGCAATTTGATAAAATCAAGATGTCAGGTTGACCACATTGAATAGTTACTTTTTTTGGGCAGTGATGTGATAAATGCTTTGATTGGTATTAAGATTGAATGTTAAGATCTTTTTAATTTACTGTAGAATCCAAGTAAATCTTTCTTTGTAACTATAAAATAGAAATATGTTCATATAGACTTCCTACCGATACATGATTTTGCTTTTGTTTTAGGCTAAATGTGTAATTCAGGATGGTTAAATCCCTGGGTAAAACTGAGTTGTCAGTGGTAAAGATTAGATTTAATGGATTCTGTTTGGAAACTTCTAGACAATAACTAATTTACAAGTTACAATTCTGTTTTCTTATCTGCATATTTTATTGTCTCTTTGCAGTACAGAATATTTAAACACAGACATAACTTTCCACAAATAAATCACACAAAACTATTTGGAGAGGAAGGGAAAGGAAAGGGGTAAGTAGGGAATATTTTACAAGTTCATATATACAGTATATAATTTAATAAATAATGTAAAGCAAAGAAAAACCTGGACAGGCATTATGCATGGTAAAGTCTTATTTATTTTCTATTTTGTTCTTATCCATGGATTTGCCGTACAAGCTGAAAAAATCAGCAAGAGAATTGTCTAGAGAAACATCTATGCTTAAATGGATAAAAACCCTACAAATTGAAATGTTTGCTGAGATCTTCCTGAATATCATTATGCAATTTGTTGTTAGCAGTTTGACCTCTGTTGGACGTGCACAGAGTAAAGTATGTAAAGACTCTTATACATTAGCCATTATTCTCCAATAACATCGTAAGATTTAGATGTCAATGTTAAAACAATTGTTATGTTATTAATGAATCCCTATGATTAGTATAATAGCAAAATCTAATCTTCGGATATTATAGACTCCATTTCCCTCTGTGTGACTCATGTACGTTTTCACCTAGCATGACAAAGAAAGGAGATGATATTCAAGTCACACAATCTCATCAGTTTAGAAAGGGCGACATTTGTGGTCTTTTGTGAAAACAATCATTACACAATAGTGTTACCATGTGCCGTTATATGGATATTTAATGCCATTAATGAAATTTAATTAACATCTAATTAAACAGAATGACTACAGCAGGAGGGACATAAAATAGAATTATAATACAAAGGCTTAAAATAATATTTTCAAGATGGCTTCTTGCATTACTAAATTTCATACTGAATCATCTATCTAGGGATAATTATCATAAAAATCCCTAGAATGCATTATTTGAGTAGTTTTCTAGATAAACTATATAAAGGTCATATTTCACTGTCTGGCTAGATGTTCAGTAATTTTTTTTATATTTAACCCCTCAAGGACCCAGCTCATTTTCACCTTCAGGACCAGAGCGTTTTTTGCAAATCTGACCACTGTCACTTTAAGCATTAATAACTTTGGGATGCTTTTACTTATGAATTTGATTCCGAGATTATTTTTTCATGACATATTCTACTTTAACATAGTGGAAAATTTTTGCCGATACTTGCATAATTTTTTGGTGAAAAATTTGAAAATTTCATGAAAAATTTGAAAATTTCATGAAAAATTTGAAAATTTTGCATTTTTCTAACTTTGAAGCTCTCTGCTTGTAAGGAAAATAGACATTCCAAATAAATTATATATTGATTCACATATACAATATGTCTACTTTATGTTTACATAATAAAGTTAATATGTTTTTACTTTTGGAAGACATCAGAGGGCTTCGAAGTTCAGCAGGAATGTTGAAATTTTTCACAAAATTTTCAAAGTCGGAATTTTTCAGGGACCAGTTCAGTTTTGAAGTGGATTTGAAGGGCCTTCATATTATAAATATATAAATGACCCCATTATAAAAACTGCACCCCTCAAAGTATTCAAAGTATTTAAAATTACATTCAGTAAGTGTGTTAACCCTTTAGATGTTTCACAGGAATAGCAGTAAAATGAAAGAAAATTCTAAATCTTCATTTTTTACACTTGCATGTTCTAGTAGACCCATTTTCATTTTTATTAGGGAGGTGGGTATGTGTATATGTAGTGTTTTTTACTTTTTATTATGTGCTAGTGTAATGTAGCTTAGTGTTTTTAGGGTACATTCACACAGGCGGGGGTTCACAGAAAGTTTTCCGCTGGGAGTTTGAGCTGCAGTGGAAAATTTGCTGCATCTCAAACTTGTAGTGAAAAACTCACTGTAAACCCTTGCCCGTTTGAATGCTCCCTGTACAGTCACTTGGGGGAGGGGCAAACCTCCAGCTTCAAAAACTACAACTCCCAGCATGCCCTTTGGCTTTCCGTGAATGCTGGGGGTTGTAGTTATGCAACAGCTGGAGGCACACTGGTTCCAAAACACTGAGAGTTTGTTACTTAACTCACTGTTTCGCAACCAGTGTGCTTTCAGCTGTTGCAAAACTACAACACTCAGCATCTACTGACAGCCAAAGGGCATGCTGAGCATTGTAGTTTTGCAACAGCTTGATGCACACTACTGCAGCTCCCAGCATGCCTTTGGCTGTGCATGCATGGTGGGAGTTGTAGTTTGTAATTTTTCATAACTACAACTCCCAGCATGCCCAGACAGCCAAATGGCATGCTGGGAGTTGAAATTATGCCTCCAGCTGTTGCAAAACTACAACTCCCAGCATGCCATTTGGCTGTGCATGCTGGGAGTTGTTGCTAGGCAACAGCAGGAGGCAAACAGCGCTTACCTCCTGCTGTTAGATCCCTCTGCCGAAGACTGACGGGACCGCCACCGCTGGGGACCACGCCACCGCCGCTTGGGACTGCTGCTACACTGGACCCCGGGTAAGCCTCACCACTCCCCCCCCACTGGCGATCACCCCTCCCTCCACCGCCGATGCCCCACCGATGCTGCCCAGCAGGACAGGGGATAGGTCGGCCGGTCCGGACGACTAATCAGATTGATTGTGAGGTAGCATCGATGCCACCTCACTCCTGCTGGGCAAGGATTGGTGCTGACTCGGACTGCACCAATCACCCTTTTCTCCGGATTACTGAGTCACTGGTGACCCAATTGACCTGGAATCGCTGCAAATCGACGATCTGAATGATTTCTGCAGGCATCCCGGTACAGGTACGCCCTTGGTCCTTAAGTATCAGGGCATCAGGGAGTACCAGTACGCCCATAGTCCTTAAGGGGTTAAAAATTATACTTATACATGTTATTCACTAGCTCATACACATTCTTTACTTGTCTTTTTATATGTCTATTTCTCTGTTCTGCTGCTCACTTATTCTGACACCCACTGCTCCGGAAGGGGAATGTCCATCTCACTGAGTCTGCCGTGCTGAGGCTCTTCATTCCAATCACTGCAGGCTGCTCTGTAACCTCCTCCTCTCTGTTTTCAGACAGGAGTGTGATAGGACAGGAGTGAACACAGAGGAGTGCTAGTCCCACCCTCACTTACTGGACTTTGTACCTGCCTGTGCTTCATCTGGGACAAAGATGATGCTGCAGCTAGACAGGGTTATGTTCTAGATGGTATAGAGATCCCTAGTGGTCTTTTTTTAAGCCATGATTTCTTTAAAAAAGAAATGCATTTTTATGAAGTATATTAGAAAGGTTAAAGTTCTGCCAAAATGTAAAACATGTAAAAAGTTTTTGCTTCTGACTGTGCCAATTTAATAAAAAAATATATATATTTAAAAAATACCAGCTAGAATACACCAATCAAGAGACCCCTTGCTAGTAACTGAGATAGCTTACCTAGTGATAATGCACAAAGATAGCTAAGCGGCGAGTGGCATCGAACAGATCCTTCAAAGAATCGGGACCTGAGCAGTGATAGGGCCTCCTGGATTTGGACGGTCCCAAAATCCTGCAGGAATAAGTATCAAAATAATAATAGAATCAGTACTCATGTGGGCAATAGGAAGAGGCCCAGAATCAAGAAATACCGCCGCTCACCTAATTATATTGTAAGTAGAAGGCCAAGTGGTAGATGGCATAGACCAGGACCGTCCCAATGCCAGACCCTATACAGGGAGTCAATGTCCCATCAGGGCATGCTGTAAATATAAAAACTAAGTAAGGACTGCCCTAAGGTAATGGAGATAACTAAATAAATGCAGTTTTAAGTGCCATAATAATGCAGAAGTTACAGACCTGATGTTCCGTGTAAGCCATGAGGACACAGTCTAATAAATAGAAGTGTCCCGTGACTTATATGTGCAGGGACGGCGTTAAGACGCGTCACTTCCGGTACTATGGAACACAACCTGCGTTCCCCAGTAATGTCACGTCCTGTCTCGGATCGCCGCACAGCAAAGGCGCAGCGGCCTCAGTACAGAGGGATGTGACGTGGATTGCTGACAAATCATGTGATGTAAAGTCACATGATAAGAAGAAGTGCAACAATGGTTGATCTAAATATAAATGGAACACATTCCACAGTGAATTGAACTCATAATTGCCCATTGATGAAAAATGAAATAAAATAAGCCGAGGGACGATTCTATTTACTAGACTGCGTCCTCGTGGCTTACACAGAACATCAGGTCTGTATCTTCTGCATTAATATGGCACTTATAACTGCATTTATTTAGTTATCTCCCTTACATTAGGGCAGTCCTTACTTAGTTTTTATATTTACAGCATGCCCTGATGGGACATTGACTCCCTGTATAGGGTCTGGCAATGGGACGGTCCTGGTCTATGCCATCTAACACTTGGCCTTCTACTTACAATATAATTAGGTGAGCGGCAGTATTTCTTGATTCTGGGCCTCTGCTTATCGCCCACATCAGTACTGATTCAATTATTATTTTGGTACTTATCCTTGCAGGATTTTGGGACCCTCCAAATCCAGGAGGCACTATCACTGCTCAGGTCCCAATTTCTGTTCGATGCCACGCCTCTATCCCTTATCCAACCAAAATAAGGGTGAGCAGTAACTTTCTATACTTTTTATGTTGGATTAATGTGACTTTTCCAACTTTAAATTATATATATATATATATATATATATATATATATATATATATATATATATATATACCCTTTTTTTCTCTACAGTGTGACTGTACTCTATTATGTATTAGTGAAGCTCATCTACAACTATAAGCCTGATTTAATGGTCAAATACTTATCCATATACTTTAACTATGTAGAGAATGTTATAATTGGATAACATTGTACTGCTTAAAAATAGTGCTTCACTTTCTTTCTTATGCATGTGACATACATCTGACCTTGACTGACACAGACTCCTTTTCATCTCTTGTTTTGAGACACCTATCTACTTGTTCTATTTGTGTATTTTTCTACCATGATGCAACATAATATTTGAAACAGTATTATTTTTACTGTACACTATATCTATTTTTATCTATTACACAGTGATTTCCTCTTATCCCTGATGAGCCTTTGTGATGCTAGGGGTGAAACGCGTTGGCAAGAGAGGTTATACACTTATGTTGCATTGAATTGTACTGTATTTGTGTTATTCATCCCTTTCCCCAGTCCACACCTAGAAAATAGGAGAATCTTTGTATTAGGGACTTTAGGTTAGGGTTTCACCTGTACCCCTTATCCCTTTCCTTACTTTTTTTGTTAACTTTGTGTACCACACCCGTTGTTATTTAATGATTTAAGTAAAAGTTAAGTTTTATCTTAGCCTCATTGGTGTATTCTAGTTGGTATTTTTTTTTTTATATATATATATCCTCACCAAGGGTAGATTAACTTTGTGGGTCCTGGTTAGCCTTATCGTTTCTCAGAAGTGGGTGGATATTTTGAGTGCCCATTTAATATATTTTTAGTAATTATTTTTAGAATATATGATATATTATATTATGTACATTTAGGCTAAAGGGATTATCTCATGACAATAATCTATTTTCAGATTGAAGCTGGCCACTATAAGTTGTTTATTCAGAAACTCTCAGATATCGGGTGAAAAGTAATATAACTTATTAGCAATGCAAATTGATGGGCCCAGTCTGCCAAAGCAATGGACACTTTTTGTAAGCAGATATCTATTCTTGCTCATTAAGAGAGATTCTAAGTTCTAAGTGAGAGAGCATTCTCTATTACGTCCATTAATCCTTTGTAAACACGTCATAACATGTAGACACGTCATAGCGAGAAGTTAGTTAACACTCCGTCATGGGTATAACTGTCACAGAGCATTAACATGCTGAGAAGTGGGAGCAACTGCTGCAACTCTCAGGGGCCAGGCTTTGATCCTTACAGTTAAAGAAGTACTCCACTGGCCATTTTATGTGTGCTTCGGGGGTCAGCCACGCCCCTCGGGATGTCATGAACATGCCCCTCAATGTAAGTCTATGGGAGGGCCATCATGCCCCCTCCCATAGAGTTGCATTGAGGGGCGTGGCCATGATGTTGCACGGGGCGTGGCAACTTTCGCAGTGTGAAAACAGCGTTCGGAAAATTTAGTTCCAAATGCTGGCCAGTGGAGTACTCCTTTAAACCTGTTGATGTGGTGCTCAGTGAGACCTGGTGAATCAGAGGGGCTATTGCTGGAAAAGGAAATTTTCCATCCATGAACTGGGAGGCTGCTTTACATTGATGTGGAGGACTCATGCATCCTCACCACACTTCATATAGCCATAAATGCTGCAGCAAAAATGTTAGTACTGAGTATTTTGCTATTCAGAAATGTTTTTCTCGAATCTCTTTTTTAACAATTCCAGTTTCCAAGACTTTTACAGTGTCTAAGGGAACCGCAAAATGTTGCATCCACTTGTATCTTGTTCACAGCTATTGCACTATATATCATGCCCAGGCTAAATGCAGCTGTGAATGTAAAAACCAAGGCCATACAGTAGTAATTTAGGTGAGCTGGCCCGTCACTTGCTTGTTTTACAGTGCTAGTGGTGATTGAGCACATGAAAAAGTAATTCCTTGCTTAGACGCGCTGAGCTTTCTACACTCTCTCCATATTAAACAGCTGCCCCTTATAGATGTTCATTTCTTCATCCTCTATCAATTGTCTCCAATCAATAGCTCCAAGTGAAGCTTTTCTTCCCATTCTTGTTTAAATTTTTATAAGTTGTAATCCACATGGAAATAAAGGAATACTACTGAAAAAAATTTACCATTTTTTGATATACAATATTGAGCACTGATCGATAGACTTAATTAAAAAAATATATTGGTGATTCTGTATGTTAGAAATGTTAGAATTCTTTATGCAAAATGTTAATTTTTTAATGCTTCAGTGCTATAGAGTTAGTAAGAGATTAGAAACAAAATTGTTTGGCTTTGTACATTAGCAATGTGTTCAGGTTTCACTGCCATGGTCTGATAATTCCCTTGGGGGACCCATCTTTCAACCCTTTAGTGCAGCTTTTAGACTCCGTAGCAGTTTTTTAAAGTAGCATGCTCTGGGTTTGGTGGGTGATTTTCTTTCAAGAAATCATTACTTTTTTTAGGTAAGAGAAACATGCCAGAAAAAAACATATGTGCCTGTACATGAACTTTTTCCTTGCAGATTTTCCCTCTATTTTTCAATAGAAATCCTTGAGTAACTTAAAAAAAATGCAGTGAAGCAAATGAAAAAGGCCTATACACACACATTTATTTATTTTTTAACTCCACAAAAACTGCTTCATGGGGGAGAAAAATGAGGGGATAGTATACATTTTATGTTACTGTGAAGTTGGTTAGAAATAAAGCAATGTTTGTCTTTGTTTCAGTATTTATATACTATATGAGGATTATTAAGGGGTAAAATTATTTAATAGATTTTTACATTAAATCTTTTTGTCAAATACTTTATTCAATTACTTTTATTTATATGTTTACTTTAGCCTCTCTATGAGATCTTTCGATCTTTTGATCAAACATATAATACCCTGCAGTATTCTTGCAGTGCAGTGTATTATTGCCTGCCATAGGCAGGACCTAATAGGCAGATACATTTGGCCATTACATGGGCCTTTTTTAGGACCCTTACTGCCTTGCCAACAGCTTTGGCACCCCTTGATCACGTTGGTGTTGACCTTGGCATCTAAGTAATTTTTTTAACCCCCCAAAAATTTATCAGAATTACCAGCCATTTTTTTAATTGGAGAAAGTGAGAAAAAAGCACTGGAAATGGAGCAGCACCATTTCCAGTACCTTTTTCTCACCTTCTCCATTGCCCAATATGGGTTCCTGCAGATCATACCAGTCCAGGTATTGGCAGCTTGCAGCTCTGCCATGCTTGCCAACCCCAGGATTGTTTGATATTCAAACAGTCCAAGAGGATTAATAGGTGAGAGTCCTACCATCTCAGGGTGCTTCCTGGGTTATCCTCTATCACACGGTGCAGTCCTTTCTCTTTTTTCACCCATTTTTTTCCTCATTTTTTAAAATTAGATTTAACTATTGAAAATGTTTTTTCGGCTGTAGGTTTAGTGATAATAAAAGTGTTTAGTTCGGAATAATAATGCCTCTTGTCACAGAACAAGCAATATCAATGCTTTCCTTCAAGACATATAAGCTAAATAGAATGGCAGCAAATAGTCGGGATATCAATCAAATAGAAAAGTTATTATGTCAATGTTAAAAGTTTATCCATGACTGGCTTCATACCGCAAAGCCTATCTGTTAGCACTTCTTGAAAATGCTGGAACCAGCTTGATATTGAATATTATTAATTTATCTTTAGCAAGTACATGCCTGACAAAAAGTATGGCCTTCATGAAAGCCCAAAAAGCACCAACAAATGACTAACTGAGATATTTTTTTATTTTTTCCTTAGTCTGTGTGCCAAAATTTGTTCACCAAACTTTATCCAAAACGCCTTTAAATATAAATTTTCTTTTAGTATATGGTGTGCCATAAAATATCATAAATGTTTTGTCCACACAATAAATATGTATATTCATTCATATATGATTCATATATCCAAAACTAAAAATAGGTGGGAACACCCACTTTTTTGAGATGTGGCCCAAAAAATATGAATCAGTTAAGCACATAACAATAATAAATATGTCTGTCATAACAAAATGTGCAGTTACCACCAAATATTTGCCTGAAGACCAATGGTAAATTTCCTTTATTGTTTTTGTCATATCTGTGATTTATATATCTAGTTCAAAGTAAGAAATTGGTGTGACCATCCTCCAAGTTAAGCGATTCTGTATTTTTTTTTTTAACCAGGGGTTTTAAAACTGTCAAATGCAAAGTCTAAAATATGGTTTTAATCTGTGCAGTGCTACCAAACAGATAGGCCTTCTATATCAAGGTCCAGAAAAAGTCCTTTAACATAGTCAGTCCGATAATATAATGTTAACTTTGTGTCTCACCCTGGTTCCCAGCAATTTATGA
Organism: Hyla sarda; assembly: GCF_029499605.1. Classification (NCBI taxonomy): domain Eukaryota; kingdom Metazoa; phylum Chordata; class Amphibia; order Anura; family Hylidae; genus Hyla; species Hyla sarda. The sequence continues at coordinate 62,914,160 of NC_079198.1, forward strand.
TATTTAACTTTAGCAAAACGTAATAAATTTCTGTAGTTGTGCAGTTTAATGTGAAGATTAAGTTTAAAGCTCAGCTGAAGGATAAGTCATTAGATTTCAGCCGGAGTAGAGCAGTGACCGGATGCTAAGAATTTGAGAATTGAAAATCATTCTGGGAATCAGAATTTAATTTAGTATGTTCTTGTACAGAAGGAAACTGTGAACTGCTTAACACATGGAGACACAACCTCCGCCTTGCAGAACTGCCATCCTTTAAGAGAACCTGACTCATTTGAGATAGGGTTATCAAATATATCAACTTTGTTTTAGCTTCTATTCCTTCTTAGACAAAGGCAAACCTTACGTTTTGTTTTCTTTTAAAGGATTATTGTTAAATAATTGCTACTAATGTGTACTATACAAGTATATATTTACACTGATTTTTTTTTTGAGATTATTTCTTGGAAATCTGTCTATGGTGTTTAGAGCTGGGACTTCCAGAACTTTTAGAGAATATACAAAATAATGGAGAATTACAGTATAATCATGCATTTCAGTGCAGTGCACAATGCTTTTTAATGGTTCCCTATCGTGACGTCAGGCTCTGCCCCCTTGTGATGTCACGCCCCACCCCCTCAATGCAAGCCTATGGGAGGGGGCGTGATGGACACCATGCCCCCTCCCATATACTAGCATTGAGACGGTGGGGTGTGACGTCATGAGGGGGCAGAGCCATGACATCATGATATTCCGGCCCCTGTATTGTGAGCAATTTTCGCTCTGTGAGGTTGATGACAAGTGGGTTCTGCAGGGAGATCTCGGGGGTCCCCAGCAGCGGGACCCCCGCAATCAGACATTTATCCCCTATCCTTTGGAAGAGGGATAAGATGTCTAAGGCTGGAGTACCCCTGAAGCATCTAGGTCTGTGCTCAGAATTCACGGGGCCCCACAGAAAAACTCAGATTGGTCGCAACACTTGAAAATGGGGGAGGGAAGAAGAAGTTAAAGAAGAAAAATGTGCTAAGCAAAGAAATTTGGATTCCATTCCCAGTCATAGAGTTGAATGATATAATTTGGTCACCACTAGTGGGAGTCCACTGCATATGTTTTCTACAGTTTTTTGAACTCATAAAGAGCTGTATAAATCTATATGCAGTAAGTTCCCCCTGGTGTCACCTGCGTGTAACCATCATTTTATCATAAAAGGATATATTGTACCACAGACCCTATAGTAGAGATAGGTGTGTACTGTAAATGGGCTAAAGAGACATTATCACAAAAATCCTGTATTTCTATTTCTTTGGTGTGATTGTTAGAGAGTTTTATGTTAGATATGTTCCCCACTATGTGACTAAAGTTTTTTTTTCCAGCAACTACAGCTACCTTGAATATCATCTATATATCTTAGCAAAATGGCTCTTGATTAATATTGATGAAGAGCTCTGCCTCTTTGCAAACAGTGTACAGCAGTTAAATAGTAGAGTATTTTACCTGATATATACTGTACTTTACCTTGAATCTTTACATATAAACTGGTTTCAGTCAACTTCCCACTAAAATGCTTAGCTAGAAGCGCTAGGAAAGGGTGCAGATGCCAATGAAGAGTTATATAAAAAAAGATGCTCCAGAAATCTATAAAAATGATTCTATTGTCCATTAAAAGCAGGGTTGTACATACACTCAATCAAAAATATAGCAGCTTGACACATTTCTGAGGAGTCATCCTTAGTCATAAGTGAACAGTGTTTAACATGTAAACAGTGTTCAACAGTCTCCAAAATAATTATTGTGTAGGTTTTTCCACCTAGAAAATAGATATTTTACAGGATGCTAAACAATGTTCAGATATATCTTATATATTGTCCTGTACTCTTTCAAGCACCATATTCTCCTTGAAAACCAGGGAATTTAGGAGAGATTGTCCCTAATTTGGCATTGGATGGGACATTTGGTGGAGTTCATATAAAACATCTGGTTAAATAATAGATTATTGTACAACTTGGAACTTGTTTTATGACCCCAGAAATGATTAAAAATAGTTATAGCTGAATGGACATTTTAAATTGCGGGATGTAAATTTATTTTTTCTCTAGATAGTCTCGTGGAAATATTTTTGTTTTCTTTAATTAATAAGTGATTTTTTTTTTTTATAAAGTCTATTAACTATTAGGAAATTCCATTTTGCAAAAGAAGTAAAAGGGAGGAAATATCCAAAGTAAATGCTAAGTATGAAGTGTTATGCTGTGAAATCAACTTTGCCACCTCGCTTGAACGACATGCCAGCTTGTGAGGTTACAGCAGGTTGCCTTGACTTCCTTGACTTTACATCCTGTGAGTGATTCTGCAGGGAGCCTGCTGTAAATCCAACTTAAAGAATTTCTGCAACATTGTCCATGGTTTTTACTTTTTTTCATAACTTAGCATCACGTGCAATGAGTCAGGGTGAGTAGGGCAGGAGACATGAGATAGAGGGTGCTAGGGAAAAGGGCTCCTGGGCTTCCCAGCTGTGGTAGAAGACTTAGAAATAGAAATCAGTGGGTGGAACTCCAATTCTAAGCACACAACTTACACCACTTCTGTCTTGTAATCTAATTAGAAAAATGTTAACCTGTCATCGGGCTTTTCTCACCTGCCTGTGATAAGTTCACAACGGAATAATGCAGGACTCCGGAAAGAAACAGCAAGTGATAAATGAATATCTTTGTCTGGAGCTGCAATTATTCATGGGAAGAATAACCTTAAGATTAATGTATATACTGCAGGAAAATGAGAAGGCAGGGCCTCTTGAGACGAAGGTAGACTCACAATAATGGCACATTTAGTAGGTTAAATATAGGATATTAGTTATGTTGATGTCTTATGTACCTCATAGGCTACGCAATTCTCTGCAGGATCTCCAACTGTAACTGAAACATAGCATTAAGTGGAAACAAACCAGCAGAATAGATACTTAGCTTACCTAATAAAGAGTTTCTATGGCTGCATTCTATCATTTATAAAAATGTGAGCGCTGCATGAGAATTACTGAAGCTGTAGTGCCTGAAGTCGAAGTCTATTGTCAGATGGGGAGTTTCAGATTATAAGATAAAATCAGTCCAAATTTTAAATCAATATGCTTTTGAATATTAAAGAAACACATACACTTGTCAGAGGTTATCAACAACATGCCTAGTCCCTGGTTGGACTTGATGGACGTATGTCTTTTTCTAATTAGATTACAAGACAGAAGTGGTGTAAGTTGTGTGCTTAGAATTGGAGTTCCACCCACTGATTTCTATTTCTAAGTCTTCTACCACAGCTGGGAAGCCCAGGAGCCCTTTTCCCTAGCACCCTCTATCTCATGTCTCCTGCCCTACTCACCCTGACTCATTGCACGTGATGCTAAGTTATGAAAAAAAGTTGATGTAACATTTTGGTGCAAAATAGTCTTAAACTGACCATATCTTTTTACATAAACTGTGTTAACCTAATAGCAGGAGTGCTTGCAAGCAATTTTTTTTATTTTATCTGGGGGTATTTATTTTTATATATTCCCTTAGGAATGGTTAAAAAAAAAAAAGTTATGACTATCCTGATTCCCTAAAGTTGCTGCACCGATGCTTTCAGTCCCTTGTCATTGCTACTAGTGTTGGGCGCGAATATTCGCATTTCAAATTTTTATCGCGAATATCACAAATTTGCAAATATTGCGAATATATTCGATGTATATTCGAAATTAAAAATTTTCCCTTAATTCCGCAAATGAGCATTTTCGCAAATGCGCATATTCGCATATTCCTTCTTTTCACTTGTGGGCCAATTAGAATGATGCAAATACACTTGTCAGAGGTTATCAACAACATGCCTAGTCCCTGGTTGGACTTGATGGACGTATGTCTTTTTTCAACCATACTAACTATGTAACCAATAGTAAAGTTGCCCACCCCCTCACTGTTTTCTTCCTCGAATACGCGAATATGCGAATATAACGACTATGCGAAATTCGCGAATATAGGATGAATATTCGTCTATATATTCGTGAAATATCGCAAATTCTAATATGGGCAATGCCGCTCATCACTAATTGCTTCTTCCTGGTTGGTGGTGACTCCTTGTACCTGCAGGAACTGGCCTGCCTATACTTGAGGAATGTGATTATTACAGCCTAAGGGCATGTGTTTTTGCCTAAAAAAAAACACTCTCTGCTTGAAAACCACCTACCATGTATTTTAATGGGAACCTTGTGTTTTTTTCTTGCTTTTTTTTTGGCCGCTTGAAAAAGAAGTGGTATGTAAATTTTTTGTTTTTTTGGCCTTTAAGTAGCATGGTTTTCTCTCATTGAAATCAAAAGATGGAATCAGCCATTGAACAAGCATTTTCTCCTTCTCTGGCCAATTGCTGATCCTTTTGCATCTGCCAATGATTAAGAAAGAGCACAAATGCCCATTCAGTTGATAATCAGCCTGTGTAATAGGGCATTCACCTAAATCTCTTATGTCAATTATTTTCTTCAATACATCAAAAGTATCCATTATACCAGACCAGAGACACTACATAAGGTGTGCCCTGGCGAGTTGCAACTAACATAATTCTTAAGTGCAATTCTCTAATCTATGTGCAGGCCTGAGGAGTGTGGGAAGTTTGGTGGAAAGATCCCACCCATTGTGACTAGATTGTGACACGTGAGGACCAAAAGTCTACACACCTTTATCTGACACACTCCCCCTGGGCTACTGCAGATTCATGCACATCAGATTTGTTTACTGAAACATTTTAGATGGTAAGTCAGTGCCATTTGCTTGAATGTGGTCACTTTTGTGCACTCACCATTCAGGTAATTGGGACAGTTGTGTCTAACAGTAATCGAGTACAAGCACCATTAAAATATATTGCCTATATTCATAGAGGGAATGAATGGGCGGCACTCACTTGTAAAATCCAACATGCTTTTATATCTTGTGGAGCAGCGGGTTATCCACTGCTCCACAAGAAATAAAAGTGTGGTGGCGGGATAGTGATGGTGTCTAGGGTGCTGCGGTAATAGTGTAGGGTCTGGTGGTATTAACCCTTGAATGTCGTGACGCCAGGGTGAAGTTTCCTCAATAGTAATGTTCCTACCGCCAACCGTCCCACAAACGGCAGAGAGAAATAACGGAATGTCCACAGCAGATTTTATGAAGTAAACTGAAGAAACTTTACTTGCAGATTTTATGCAACGGTATTGAACATAACAGTCTTTTCAAGAGTGAACCGGGATACAGGTTCCTCACAGGTTTGCTGAAACTTGAAAGCAATGAGCTTTTGATGCTAGCCACTTTGCTACTATTTTGGAATATTTGAGCTGATAGTAGTCACACAGGATTTAGTAGTTTGAGCTTTGAGTAACTCCCGTTTTGTGGCTGCAGGTTCTTAGGCTGTGGGCCTAGCTTGAATTGATGATGCTGATGAGATGATTAGATGTGCTTGGCTTGATAATCCGGGACTAAGAGAGAGAATTTAGTGGCTACAGCCCTTTATATAATAAGGGGCTGGACTAAGCTCATTGGTCAGCAATCCTGTAAGTTATGAACCCAGTGAACTCTGGGTACATCACAAGACCTCCAAAGGTCCTTAAGCATTTTATACATTACAACGGTGTATCACGTGACCACTAAGGTCCTATCCATATATTTCCTATGCATTAAATTAATATGTACATTAAATAACACAATTATATGAGGCGACTAGGGGTAAACCCTGCAGGAGAGCCCTATAGACATGAAGGGACTCTAGATGAGGGGACTTTAGACAAGGGACAGGACAAGGTCCTGTACCGGGACACCACAAAAGCGTGTTACATTTTACAAGCAAGTGCCACCCATTCATTCCCTCTATGATTATGGACTATTGGATTACTCATTAGGCTGTGCACCACTACACGCTGGGAGTGAAAGGAGTCTGAACATTAGGATACCTGTGTATATGATCCACAGCGCAAGGTTGGGTATAATAGTAGCAGTGCCACCGTACAATCTCAAGCATCATTAAAATATATTGGTGGAGATTTATCCAACTGTCTTCTAGTAAGATTCTCTTTGTTGCCCATAGCAACCATCGCTCAGCTTTCGCAACTCAGATTGCTCTATTAAAATGAAAGCTGAGTTCTGATTGGTTTCTATGGGCAATAAATAGAACTTTACTATATGACAGAGCGATAAATCTTTTTTAGCTCCAACAGTTCATTTAAGTTCAGTCAAAAAAAGAGCAGTTAAAGTGCTCCATGTGACAGGGCTAGCTGAGATAGCGGTATTCCTTCTGGACATACGCTTCACATCATTGCTTTGCATATTTTCTAGCATTAAAAAAAATCCAACTCATTGCCTGCTTTTCCTGTGACAGTCAGCCACAATACTTGTGCCCTGGAAAGTCTTTTTAATCAGATCACTCACAAACCAACACAAAGATGCCAACATTCATACTTCTGCTTCTGTTTTTAATCCTATGTTCAGATGGAGGATTTTCTGACAGACTCAGGCTCTGCTACAGTGAAGAACTAAATACCTTTCCGGCTATGGTTTATGTTTTATGGGTTAATTGACAAATAACCATTATGATCTTATTGGTGATGTGATATATGCTTAAAAAGATAACATAAAATAAACACATGTTCCTCTGGTGTGCCCATGGTACCCCACACTATGTGATTCACAACCCCAAAATCCTTTTAGGATTACTTCTTGCAGATGTGCTTTCATGGTGGCTGTTAACCCCAAGTCACTAAGCAAAAAGCATAAAAATGGTGGCCTCCTGAATCTTTTCTGATAAATGATGTTGGTGGAGAAAAGGGTTGGAAATGGTGGATTTTTACTTCTCATTTATATTGTCCTCCGAGAGATAAGCCAGCGAAAGAGCTGTCTGGCTACAGCCTAACCCTCCTACCCCAAAGAGAACTTATGAATATTTGGTAAAGTTCATGTACATGGGAAGGTCACGGGAGATACATGTCTACCACATGACAGCTGGTGGTTATTGAAAGTGCACCTTTAAGCAATACGTGTACCAAGAGCACATCAATAATCGGCAGCATAGGTGTTTTCCAAGGGTTGATGAAAATAACAAAAACTAGAACCACTCAATACATTCACAACTAGTATTCATTTCATTTATGCTGCTTTGCAGCTGGGTAGGCAGGGCAGCTGCCTCCTTGCAGTCTTTGAAATCGAAGGGTTTTGGGCAGAGCACCTGCCATTCACTGGCCACCCATGATAGGCACTCCATCCAATCTTAAACTTTTTGGATGACCGATTCTAAGATTCTTAAAGAATTAACATATCAGCGTTAGTATCCTGCATTATTCACTATCAAGGCATCTGATGTTTTCAGGCACATAGAGTAATCACTGGAGATTAAAATTGAAGGTAGCATAATGTAGAGTTTACCAGTACTTGCTTTAATTATATATATATATATATATATATATATATATATATATATATATATATATATTTAATTTATAGCATTGTTTGGCCGCAGATATGTCAAGAACATAGTTTAGCAGTTTATTTGATGTGCTTCTCTATGCATACAAAATGACTCTGGCAGCGGCATTACAAAATCATGCTGCTGAAAGGAGAGTATCGTCTTGTTTTATGCCTACTCCCTCTGGAACCATAAATGAATATTATGACTGTGTGCTTTGGAGAAGTAGAGCCAGTGACTATATAAAAGTAGAACACACACAATCCACAACACATGGGAGATGTTCTAAAAAGCAAACCTGAAAATGCTTTAAAATCCTCAGCATGTTTAAGATACAATTAAACTGGCAGTTTAAATAGATGCAAGATTTACAGTGCTGGGATGGGATGTGTTAGCAAATGTTTTACCCATACCACCAAAATGACTACTTATGAGATATAACATATGGAATAAAAGGTTTCCATTGTCTCAAAAAAAAAGAAGTGTGTTCTAGGAAGCCCAAGATTGAGTGGCCCTTTCTCCTCTATGAGGATGAGAATAGAGAAGATAATGTGATCCACATGTCCACATTTGTATGGTAATATACATAAAGATCTAAATCACTCTTTTATAGAGTTTATAAATGTTAGAACCTCAGCCTGATAAAATCCAGGGCTCAAAACCCCTTTAGAAAAAAAAAAAAAAAACTACCCCTATAACATAACCTTTATTTTCATGAATAAAAAACAGTGACTGTGAACAAGGTTAAAATCAGTGTTGCTCCTCTTGTAGTATAATGAATATCTAACCACAATATGACAGCTTTATATAGGAACAAAAAAGGGACATATACCGGTGCACCCTGTGCCTTTATCTTGTGTTTACAAGAGTATGTAAGTGTGCAAAGAAACTACTCACCTTGTTGTCTTGCCCTCCGAGCACCACACCTAAATGGTCTGGCGAGGCGGGTGTGGATAGCAGCAGCAGCAGCCCGTGTCCGTCCGTACCCTGGAATCCTGGGACGGTCGTAGAACTGGAGAGGATCACAACCTGCGGCGGTGGGGGGAGAAAAGGACACTTCTTTGGCGCTTGCAGGATGTGGTTCCATAGTAAATATTTCAGACTTCAGAGTAGTGGAGATAAAATAGCGTTTTTTATTTATACAAATTGGGGTGTGTTACATTATGTGGTCTGACAACACACGCTGGCCGTGAGCGCATGGTCCCGTTACCTGCTGCTGCTGGTGGGGCAGGGACTCGTATAACGGGACGAGCCCGCATGCGAGCCCCAGTCCGTCACTCACCTGGTGCTTCTCTTGCCCCCGCCTCTACCTCTCTGCTTTCAGAGATTTAAAGGGCCATTGTGCTCATTAGTGTAATTCACCAGTGGCTCATTGATAAATTCCTCCACCCTCCTCACTTCCCTGCCGGATCTTTGTTGCTTTGAGCCTGAGAGAAAGCATTCCTGTTAGGCTAGGTTCAGACTACGAAATTTCCGCCGAAATTTTCGCTTTGAAATTTACGGCAGAAATTCTGTTTACTATAATGCATAGTGTAGAGAATGGTTATCTGTTCACAAATTCACACTTCGGAATTTGTGAAGCAGAAAATCCGGATGAAAAATTTGCTAGAAAATTTCCGCCTGAAGAAAGGGGTTGCTCTTTCTTCAGGCGAAAATCCTAGTGGAACACATAGCAGTCTATAGGAGACTGCAGTGTCCGCGCGGTCCTGGCGCCGACTAATTCAGTCGGCGCAGGCAGAACTCGGAATCTCCGGGCGGAAATTTTCTGCCCGGAGATTCCGTAGTCTGAACCTAGCCTTATTGCCTTGCTGTGTATCCGATCCTTTGCTCCGTGACCTTACCTTGCTCCTTAGAACAAGTGGAAAAGACAGAATCAAGCAGCAACTCACCGGTTGATGTAAATGGAAATTCTTTATTCTCAGTTCATCAGACAAACATGTCTAAAATCAGGAGGAGGCAGAGGCTCAAAAACTCCAAGCAGTGAATACAGGTAATGTAGTTTCACGCAACTCGTGTGCTTCAACCAGAGAGTTGCCGCTTGATTCTGTCTTTTCCACTTGTTCTACGGATTCTTTCCACTTACAAGCTGAGCACCACCAGGAGACCTGCAGCTGTTGCCAGGATTGCACGCTTTGATCCGGGGGACTAAGGTAGTGCCGATTTTCTTCTTTTTTCTATTATGCTTACCTTGCTCCTTGCCGTCTGCCTACTGAACATTTGCTACGTTCCTGGCTACGCTACTGTGCCGCCTGCACTAACTTTCTGCTATCCTAACTATGAGTTGTCTTATCCCTCTTGTGCCTTGCATCTCCTCAGCCACCTGTGTGGTCGAGTGGTGGCAGGGCTGGTGCCGCCTGCCGCAGCAAGTCCATCCCGCTTTGCAGCCAGCTCTGGTGAGAACCTTAGACTCCGCTCCCTGGTATGGTCCGATTCATCTGCCACACAGGTCCAGCGGATCCACATCCACCGGGGTTCCTGTCTTCTGAAACGTGAGTGTTGCAGGGTGACAACACATTTCAAGGGGACAGCACCTCTCTTCCTCAGGAACCTGAGGAAGAGGGGTGCTGTCCCCTCGAAATGCGTTATCACCCCAATTTGTATAAATAAAAAACGCTATTTTATCTCCACTACTCTGAAGTCTGAAATCTTTACTACGGAACCACATCCAGCAAGCGCCAGAGAAGTGTCCTTTTCTCCCCACACCGCCCCAGGTTGTGGTCCTCTCCAGTGTGGATATATAGTATATATAGTATTGGTTGGGATTTGCAGAACATCAACACTAAGCGTCACACAATACTGATATTAAAAAAATTATTCATATGCCTCCTCTGCATGTTTCACTAACTAATCAACATCACCAGGAAGAAAATGAGGCAGAGACATGTGCTTATGCCCCAGTGGAGGTATATATTGTCTCTACAATATAGAATCATCAGCGTGCTTCAGATAATCCTCCTATCACTTCTGGTGACACTGGTTACTCCTATCATCCTATATCATCCCAACATAACATCCAAATGATAACTTCAGCTCCAATTATAGTTAAAGGACTCCATCGATCAGCTTGTTCACTCCCATGTCTTAGGTCACTCCATTACAACCGAGCTACACTGTGAATGTCTTCAGCTTGACAGACCATTACTATTAAATGAGAAAGGAAGACAATGGCCCTCATTTACTAAGAAAATCGGGTTGTAAGTCTATGTTGCTTTCTTACCCGACTGCTTTTTTCCCCTGGTATTTATTATTATGTCGCATCCTGTTTGTCGCACCTGGGTTTTGTTGGTTTTGGTTTCCAACTCCTCTGAGCTGTCGGGAAAAAATCCACACCAATACAACAAATTCGGGTTGGAAACCTTAATAAATATGTGGGAAAGCTCAGAAATGTCGGGTAACGCCCCTTTTTCTGGTTTGGGAGAATCCACATCGGGTCTGTCGGGAAAAAATGTCACATCATGTCGCAGACTGGCGCACAATGTCTGCGACATGGCGCAGACAAAGATGCGACAAAAAAACCCGACAAAAGAGGTCGGGTTTAGAATAGTAAATGAGGGCCAATGGGTAATGTTTACTAAAGCAGTGGTACCTGTAAACAGTGCAAATGGCCAATGAAGACAGATGATCTGCTCCACATAAAGTATACAAATTTTGACAGGTGCACATGCCATTTGCGCTGCCTGGGCCAAAAAAATGTTTGTTGGGCAAAGTGAGTGTGGTTTGTATGGCAAATCTTTTGAAAATCAAACACAATTGCACAAATCCCAGACAGCCCAACTGTATGTAGAGAGCTGCCACTGAGGTGTCACTGAGCTGTCCCCACCTGCTTGACTACTCAATTTAGAATGAACAGACATTTACATGAATAAAATACAAATAATACTGAATTGATCTCCACATCCTACTCTATAACATGTCTACAGATTGCACTGGATTTTCAATGCATCAGGTTCCCTTTAAGTAAGTTGACAATTGACACTTCATTTCTATGTAACTCTGCTGTTGAAGCTGGTACGATGTATGTGTAGTGTTTAGCAATGCAACACATAATGATACAGATAAGAATAATGCTGGGGAATTGAGATCATGTAATCTCTCTATGCTTGATACCTGTTGGAGAAGGCTTTCCTATAAGTCCTGGATGTGCATGAGATGAGCTCCTATAAGATGAACATTCTGTTTGCAATGCGTGATGCTATCACTAATATATACAAAAAAAAATCTTGATCTTTACTAATAACAGGTTCAGATGGCAAGAAAGCTATTTCTGGGTGATTTCTGTAATACTAATAGGTTTAACTTTGTGTAGATGGTTTCATAAGTGTACATAGCTCTGGTGCAGTATTCTCTATCTCTCTGCAGGCACTCATACATGCTTTCTTGTACATGCTTTTTATGCTTGTGAAGGAGACTAAGCTATATCACTTAAAGGGGTACTCTGGCCCTAAGACATCTTATCCCTTATCCAAAGGATAGGGGATAAGATGTCTGATCGCAGGGTCCCGCTGCTGGGGACCCCCACTATCTCATATGCAACACCCACCTCTGGGAGCTGCACGCAGCACTGCAGCCTCGGAGTCTGTCGGGTCACGACTATGGGGTCAGAGTATTGTGTTGTCACGACTCCGCCCCCATGTGATGTCATGCCCCCTCCCATGGACTTGCATTGCAGGGGCGGGACGTGACATCACACGGGGACTGCGTCATGACGTCACAATACTTCGGCCCCGTAGTCGTAACCCAGCAGACTCTGAGGCTGCAGCTTCGTGCAGCTCCCAGAGGTGGGTGCTGCATGCGAGATAGCGAGGGTCCGCATTGGCAGGACCCCCACGATCAGACATCTTATCCCCTATCCTTTGGATGGAGGATAAGATGTCTTAGGGCCAGAGTACCCCTTTAATTCATGGAACACTTACCCAATGCATACAGTAGCCCTCCAACACGTAAACCATCCATGTGCTGAGTGGCATCTTAGAGTAAACAGCTTGAAAACACATTGAGATCTTGGTATCTTCTTGTGTGGTTTTATGTATTCCATTGTAATTCATTCAAAGGGTTTCCCTTTGTTCTTTTTGCTCAAGTCTCTTGAGCCCTTTCTCATCTTTAGAACATTCTGTCCCTCTGTGTTAATTATCAATGATGTATCTGGGTTTTGCACATGACTGTCAGATGAGCCGCAGTTCTTCCTTTAATTTTCTTCAAGCACGCTGAGAGTTGTACTCACGGCATAAAACAAAGGTGAAGACTGTGAAATTATTTTTATGATACCTTTGCTTTGACAGCCACCATATACCTTAAATAAATCTTCTAGTGCTTTCACAGCAATTTGTTCCCCTTGTACGATATTTTTTTTACTTTGTATTAAACTGGGTTATGTCATTGTCAGGAAGATGAAAATGTATGAATCACATTTTGCCAATTGAAATTCCTGAGATATATGTTATTATACATTTGTTGCTGAGAAACCTGATCGGTGTAGGGTATGAGCAGCAGAAATGAGCTTTGAGGTAGCTTAGCCAGATGTCGTACGGCCTGTCAGATATTATATTGGTTGTTATGACAGCGTTCATTTTGAAATTTGCTGTTTTCATGCATAATCGCACATATAGTATCGCTCCCTTCTCATCACTTAAAGGAGATGTTATCGCCGAAAGTGTCTCCAATTTGCCTCTTGTTTTAAGATAGTCTTGAATACTATAGGCAGTCTTTTTCTCTAAGACATCTGTTATGAGAGCAGCTTAGTATTCTGACGTGACAATGCTGATAACAACATCCTAAAAAGCCATAAAATACGCCAGTGTAATATATCTGTCCACAGCACACAGAAAGTGCAACAAAAGGGCTAAAAATGTGTCAGCGGCAAAAATCATGTTAGTGAATGGAATGGAAAATTGTCTAAGCCATGATATATGATCATTCATGAATTGAAATATATCTGTGCATATATGGGCAATATTTCAGAAATGCATGGAGGCATGGGATGATATGTCTTTATATATCTGCATCATGAACATGCTTCTGTGAAAAATAGAAATCTCCACTGACATGAAAAATGTCGATGTAAAATATCTAGGAATTACAGTTCAGCATTGGGTGGCTGGAAGAACAACTCCAGCATTTTTCTCGTATACATGTTTCTAGAACTCAACCAAATAGCCACATGATAAAATGAAAACATCTGCTATATGGTTTTAAGTAAATCAGGATTTGTTTTAAAGAAAAGAGAGCCCTATAGCTATAAATATATTTTGTGATTCTCTTTACCTACCCACCAAGATTAAAAGCGGAGGCGACAGATGCTTTACGGGAAGTCAGCTATAGGGGGTGCAACATTTTCAATTTCATTGGAGCCCTGGTGCCTAAGGAGGCCCCAAAGCGCATCTGCCTGATAAAAATCCAGTATTTTAACTGGCACATAGAGCCCTGTTGCAAATTTTGCATTGGGGCCCAGAAGCAACAAGTTAAGCCTCAGCAGGAATAGGTTAGTTCTAAGACATTGAAATGGCGATCAAGCAACTTTAGAGCAGTATCCCAGGCCCAGAGGGCCTTACATCTGTATATTATGCTAAACTTCATCCACATCTTATTACCCTACATTAAAATATTCTGTAGCTCGCTATTGGAAGACATGCAAATGTAACCTGAATTTATAGGGCACACATTAACATTACCATATCAAAAATAAATAGAGGCTACTGAGAACTATAACCCAATCTCCCTTCTTAACCTTGATCATCACATCTTTCTTTTTTATGTATGAACAGATACTCCCCTGCGTTAGCTAACAGAGATTAGGTAGGATTTAGCCCAACATGCCAAAGATAAATAGCATTACATGCAAATTTGACAATACATGCAAAACTGGCCCATGATAATCCCAGCCTTGGATATAGAACATGTTTTGACACAGTGCCAAAGTTCTTATTTTTGAATGAGTTTGGCGTCTCTTCCTCCCCGATTATAGCTCAGCTGTTATGTGACTAACCCACCGAGTATATGAAACTCACAGCCTTCTAGTAACTCCCTATCCATATAGCCAAGATTACAGGGCAAGGCTGCTAGTGGCTACAAAGCAATCAGGAAACTGCTGAGTAGAGAGCCCGCACCCTGTGATGGCAACGAGGAGCTTCACCAATTTTTATCTTGGTCGTGCAAGCTGCATGTTGCCTCATAATCCTACAATTCGCTTCCATAGTAATACCACCATACACTGCATGGTATTTTGATTTAAAACTGTTAAAGGTCTCTGGGTGGCACAGGTGAAGTGCTTGTTGTTGATATAACTGACTGGTTAGAATAGTGAATTGGATCATGTACTTATAGTCTTATCTGTTATTGTACCTGTTAGTATAGGGTAGTAAAGGGGGTTGTCTTTATTGAGGATCTTGCATATACATGTTAAAACACTCTGACGCGCTTCTACGACTAAGCGTGAAAGCGTGAAACGCGTCAGAGTGTTTTAACGTATATATGCAAGATCCTCAATAAAGATATACCCTGTTGGATTTCACCTGGATGCCGGACGCTTCTTTCTTCGTTGGAACTGTCTTGTTTGTGAAACCGGAGGCACTTGCCCAGATTATCATTCATTTAAACTTATTCTATGTGTATATAAAATATAGATTTTACAGGAGATATGTGTTACGCCGAGCGCTCCAGGTTCTCACTCCTCCCCGGAGCGCTCGCAGCGTTCTCCTGTTCGCAGCGCCCCGGTCAGACCCACTGACCGGGAGCGCTGCGATAATGTCCCTAGCCAGGATGCGATTCGCGATGCGGAACGCGCCCGCACGCGGTTCGCATCCCGGCCCGCTTACCAGACTCGCTCCCCGTCTGTTCTGTCCCGGCGCGTGCGGCCCCGCTCCCTAGGGCGCGCGCGTGCCGGCTCTCTGCTATTTAAAGGACCAGTGCGCCACTGATTGGCGCCTGGTTCTAATTAGTGTGTTCACCTGTGCACTTCCCTATATAACCTCACTTCCCCTTTCCTTCCTTGCCGGATCTTGTTGCCATTGTGCCAGTGAAAGCGTTCCTTGTGTATCCCAAGCCAGTGTTCCAGACCTCTTGCCTTTGCCCCTGACTACGATCCTTGCTGCCTGCCCAGACCTTCTGCTACGTCCGACCTTGCTCTTGCCTAATCCCTTGTACCGCGCCTATCTCAGCAGTCAGAGAGGTTAAGCCGTTGCCGGTGGATACGACCTGGTTGCTACCGCCGCTGCAAGACCATCCCGCTTTGCGGCGGGCTCTGGTGAATACCAGTAGAAACTTAGAACCGGTCCGCCGACACGGTCCACGCCAATCCCTCGCTGACACAGAGGATCCACCTCCAGCCTGCCGAACCCTGACAATATGTTATGGAAGTGCAACTCCTTCATGAAGCATCTTTCAGCACTTAGAGCTCTTACCTGGCTCTTGTGTTATGTAGACATCCTACATTTAAAGAGTTACCTCTCATGATCTTGTTAAATGTTATAATCCTCCCAGTTCACTGCCCCCATCATGATAAACCACCCCCTGCCTTTATTTTTATTATTTTTTTAGTTTTCTACCTTGATATTGCTCTGTATTTTATGCTCACTCTCAGTCAGATTCACAGACAGGGAAAGGGTGTTACCCAGCAGGCGTGACATCATCTGAAGTCATATAGGGGAGAACTTCCTCCCTCACTCTGCTACACACAGCCCAGAGCAGTTCAGTGTGTGAGATGAGATATAATTGGCTAAGGCTGTGCACACCCCCCTCAGCATTTCCTGATTTTGGACTTCTTCCAGGCCAGCAGGAGTCCAAAGTCTGTGCAAGAGATAGGATGGCATGTGCTCTGGACAAGTAGGGAGACACCTAGTGGCAGCTGTTTTAAAAATAAATAAAACATAGAACACCTCTTTTTTTTTTTTTAAACAAAGTACATTAGAAAGATTTTTTTTATTTACCATAAAAACTCCAATAGCAAAATTTTTTTTAATGAGTGCCCATTTTATTCTTAAAACACTACCCACAGGAGAAACTGGGAGTGGCACTACTGAATAACGAAAATCGATAGACTAATACCCTTGAAACATTTTTTGGTCAAGTACAGGCAGTCCAACTAAAAACACAACTGATGGTGCTCACATGTGAACAAAGTTCAATAATAAATCGCAATAAACAGTAAAAAATTTAGCAAAAACATGGGCACTCACCAATAAAATGTAGGGACGTTTTCTGTTTCCCTGTCCACAAGCAATATTTAATATATATGAATAAAAGCTACATTTTAATGGGGGAGTGCTCCTGTTTTTCTTACATTTTTTTACTGTTTACATTTAATTGTATGTGCATTTTTCTTCTGACTTTTTTTGTACAGTTTATATTACCAGCTTGCAGTGGGTGCTATTTATATTTCATAGTTCACTTGTGGTCTGGATTATTTATAGTGATCTTCCTGGCCCTGGCTGAATGTCAAAAGTACTTGTGACTGAATTCATCTGCTGAAATACATGCACACTTTCCTTAGGGTCGCCTAACCCTTTTATTTGATTTGTAGCGGAGACCACATGTATAATGCATATCCTAACATTCAATTAGTCTTTACTAGCAATTTTCTCCCCCTTATATCTGAACTGATTCCAGGCTATGATATGACTGTTAATCAGGACTACAAACATACGGGTCTAAATTTGCATAATGATAATTTCATATACCATCCCTCTGAATAAAAATAATAGATTTTATTGTAGGCTCAAGGTAAGCTACGAAAGATCTGACATCTCTCTTTTTCATGACAATAATGCCCAAACACAGAAAAAAAATAAAATAATAATTAATAATAATTAATAATAATACTGATTACTGATAATTAACCCCTTTATGACCCATGAAATGTATACACGTCATGAGTGAATGCACAGTGCCATACCTCATGAAGGGTATGAATGTCATGGTGATCTTGTGCATACTGCCCAGAGGTCAGCTGTCACACACAGCCAGGCCCCTGCTGCGCTGCCGGGACTAAGTAGTAAGCTGAATTCCCGGTAGTTTAACCCTTACATCTGCAGTTGATAGTGACCATGAAATGTAAAGAGTCTGACAGAGAGAGCTCAATTCTTGTCAATTATTGAAGCACAAAATATTCATTGTCAGGACCTTTCATTGACATCAATGGAGCTTTGATTCCAGGCAGAATGTCCACATGGAAATTTTACTAAGAATCTGATCCAGATTACTTGTGTGCCATGTTTTTTGCATGAATAAGTAGAAGAAATTCAGTGAGGAAACTGAAGGGGCTTAATTTAAATGTATTAACATGTTTTTAGTCCCCATAGGTAACTTTTACATGTAATCTTTCAAATGCATTCAGTAGCACAACGTTGATCAGTGTTATTGGCACTCCATTACTACAGGCTGCTGAGGCTGCCTGCACTAATGTGTTAATCACATGGAAAAGCAGGGACCCTTCGCCCCTCCTCTGAGCTGATCAGAACCCTGTGATTTTGCCAAAGAAGTCCCAATCAGCAAGCATGAGGTACCGGCAACCTAATTTCGTCACTTTTTAACTTCTTAAGGACACGTTGTGGTTTTTTTTCCCCCCTTTGTTTTTTCCTCTTGTATTCTAAAAGCCATAACGCTTTCAATTTCCCACTGACAGACCCATATACGGGTTTGTTTTTTGTGCCAAAAACTGTTCTTTGTAATGACATCACTAATTTTACCACCAAATTTACAGTGAAATTAAGAAAAATATATTGGTGGGAAGAAATTGAAAAATCTATGCATGTGGTTATACCATATATGTTTATATTTATTTGTGTTTACATCATTTTATTTTAAAATGGGAAAGGGGGGGGGGGGTAATTCAAACTATTATTAGGGGTTAATTCATTTATATAAACTTTTTTTTTTACACTTTATTCACCATTTTTTAGTCCCCATAGAAGACTATTACCTCCAATCTTGAGATTGCATACACTAATCTATGCTTCTCCATTGCTTCAGCCTGCAATGGCAGGCTGCAGCATAGGAGTGCCGACTGGACGAAAAGGGAGCGGTAAGAGACTTCCCTCCGTCCTTACAGCTGATTGGGACATCGTGATTTTGCCACGGATGTCCCGATCAGCTACCCCGAGCTACTGACAACAGACTTTGGCACTTTTAGACGCTGCAATCAACTTTGACCACAGCATATAAAGGGTTAATGCCAGACATCGGCCTGATCAGTGATGTCCAGCATTAGCCACGCTGATAGCAGCCGGGACCAAGTGGGTATAAAGCAAGCAATTTTTTTGCAAGGATCAGGATAGTATTAAGAATGCATACGACAGGGTAGTAAAGGTGGCGGGTGGGACTGGACTCAGCATAAACAGGTTAGCATCCTGTATTTTGTCATATTATTATCCTAGCAGGCTGAAACGTTCTTAATTAAACTTGGATAACCCCCTGTAATTAATAAAGGTGTAGCTGTCATTAACATGATTGGCGGCATGCTCCTCTGTTTCCATGGCAGGTTATGTGATTGGTATTTGATATGATACTTTGATTAAAAAAAACAGGCAGGGTTTCATACACCTTCTTATTGCCATGTAGACTTATTAGCATGTTACAGATGGGCCTTAATGCCTATGCCATGACACTATTTGAAATATGCTGGGATATTCAACCAGTTGTTATTTATTTATCCATTTATGTATATTTAGCTCCAAAAAATACATTGATTCATTACCCAAAAAAATCATAGCTGAAACATCTTTAAGGAAGAATTCTTAAACCAGTATGAGGGTATTACCCACCTCCCCCCCCCCCCCCCACACACACACACATCCCCCCAACCTTGGCACAATGTGAAAAACTATACAGAAGTGTAGGTAGGTCAATGGAATAAGGGGGTAGGTTGGTTTGCGTGGGTCTTTTACTATCTTTAAGTCTAGATTTTCACATTTTTCTACATCAATGATTATTAAATTCTTTCTAATTTGCCTTTTGCAATGCATCATCCAATATATTATTTATACAATCACAGTTTATTATACAGATCCACTGCTGGAAAATTCCTCATGCATAAAGTGCTGGAAAACTAAATGTTCATTGTTGACAGTTGTTCTATCCACTAGAGAAATGATTACTCATGAAGACAGCAATATAGTAGTTTAAGGGATAAACATGATTCCTACATCTCTTTGAAGATCTTCTCTATCAATGTGACATTTTACTGCCCTGTACTCTCATGTGATCATGTGATTAATATGAAAATGTGATATATGCACCTGTATAAACTGCTTCAATTCATCATCATTTACCTTTTATGTCATTCTAAAGAAAGGATGTGAGGAGACTTTAAAGCATGATGGCCCACATTTATCATTGTAGTGTAAGTGAAGCATAATTTTACACTTTTTTTTGTTTGCTGGTAATGTGTAGGAGAACCAAATTAATTATATGGTCAAAGGGCATTTGATACATTTTGTGCAGGTCACATTTTCTGAAATTTCTCTCTTCACATACACCAAAAAGCTACACCATGTCTGGGCTGGTGTAGTTTTAGAGACTTTTCAGTGGCTTTTCGCCTTTTTTGCTCCTTTTCACAAAAAGGCGAAGTTGATAAAACCCTTCCATATCATGTGTATTGCCAAAATCAGTGGATCACAACTCAAAATCACCAGAAATGTGTAAACAAAAAGGGGCCAAAAAAAGGCGCAAAAAACCCTGCTTGCTCCTTTTTTGCCCCTTTTTTAGACACAAAAAATAATCAAAAGACAATGATAAATGTCGGCCGATGTCTGGTACGTATGATAGTAATGGTGGTGGCTGTTGTGAAGATCTTTATGGAGTTTCATAGATCTGAGTTAGAAGGGTTGTCCATTTAGGAAATATGTACATCATAGAAGGGTCCACTACTCAGGAACCCCACTTTATTATCCAGAACTCAATGTGCCTGTATTACATGATCACCCATGATTTGACACGGTGCTATGTAAAAGCCTGGGTGATTCCTGGACCCGCTAAGGTTAGGTTCACATCTGCTTTTTGTGGATATCAACTGGCGCCAGAAAGTTCATCAGATTTGTAAATTACTTCTATTAAAAAATATTAATCCTTTCAGTACTTATGGGCTGCTGAAGTTGAGTTCTTTTTTTTGTTTTGTTCTTTTCTGTCTAAGTCCTCTCTGATGACACCTGTCTTGGGAACTGTCCAGAGTAGATGCAAATCCCTATAGCAAACATTTTCTACTCAGTGCAGTTCCCGGGACAGGCAGATATGTCAGCAAGGAGCACTGTTGCCAGACAGAAAACAACAACTCAACTTCAGCAGCTGTTAATTATGGTTTAACTTTCTGGAGCCAGTTGAACACCCCTTTAAGTCTCCGGTTCCTAAAACCTATGTAAATGTAGGTCCATTTGCAGTTGAAAGGTATTGAACCTATACTGTATATTGGGCAGTCTTTTTTAGGAGATTTCTGCAGGGCTCCATTTTTTGGATGATATGTAAAGTTTTCAGCCCCTTTCACTTTTTTACATTTTGTTATGTTGTGGCCTTGTGCTTAAAACATCACTCCTAAGACCCGCTGCGATTGAGAGTTATTAGCCAGGAAAGCAAGCGGCATTCTTCTATGCTGAGAACTGGACAGATCTCTTGGCCGGGGAACGGAACACAATGCCTCCTGCTTCCCTGGCTATTAACTCAGGATTGAAACGAGTGAGACTAGGTTTGATTAGCAACTTTTGACATGTCTGGAAAAAAAAAATGACATCTATTTTTACCCCATCATTCTGCACTCAAAGGGAATCTGTCATCAGTGTCACCAACACTAACCCGATATTATAGTCAGGTAAAGTGGGTGAGACTGATGATAACGATACTTACCTATCCCAGATAGGTTCCGTTTGCCCATCATCCTTTAGTTTGGGCGTCAGGCTTCCTCTCTCAGCCTGATTACGAGCAGGCTTGAAGTTGCAGCAGCGGTGATGTCCTAGTGCTCCTAGAGCTCTGCCCTTCGCCAAGCCTGCTGCCTGAACGAAAGGATAATACCCAATAATAAGAATGGGAAAATAGAATTGTAAAAGTTTTTTGCTAATTTATTTAAAGTGTATTCAGACCCTCTGCTATGACTCTTGAAACGTAGCTCTGCGGCCTCCCATTTCTCTTGATCCCCTTTACAGGGGTACTCTGGCCCTAAGACATCTTATCCCCATCCAAACGATAGGGGATAAGATGTCTAATTGCGGGTGTCCCGCTGCTGGGGACCCCCGCAATGCAAGTCACCCCCCCTCCCTCAGACTTGCATTGAGAGGGAGGGACGTAGTGTCACAAAACTCCGGCCCCGTTGTCATGACCCTTCAGACACGAAGCGAGCATCGCTCTGTGCAGCTGCCACAGCTGGGTGTCTGCATAAGAGATTGCGGGGGTCCCCTGCAGCAGGACCTCAGCGATCAGACATCTTATCCCCTATCCTTTGGATAGGGGATAAGATGTCTTAGGGCCAGAGCACCCCTTTAAGATGTTTCTATACTTTGATCACTTTGATCAAGATGACAGAAAGGCAACAGTAACTCAAATAACCACTTGTTACAACCATGATGTGCAGAATAACAACTCTGAACACACAACACAACCTTGAAGTAGATGGGCTACAGCAGCAGAAGGCCACATTGGGTGCCAATGCTGTCAGCTAAGAACAGAAAATGGAAGCTACAATTCACACAGGCTCAACAAATGTGGACAATAGAAGACTAGAAGAACATTTCCCTATCTGATGAGTCTTGATTCCAGCTGCGACATTCATATTGTTTGGCTACAATTTTGTGTAAACAACATGGTTCAGGCTGATGGTAAGGTTGTAATGGTGTGGGGGACATTTTCTTGGAACACTTCGGACCCCTAAGTACCAAATGCATTGTTTGAATGTACACAATGTAGAAAAGAGATTGCTGTAGATCCAGCAAGGATGTCTCTGTGGAACACCTGTGTGGGCCCTCTGCCGTGCTGACATCCGTGGGAAGTGGAACAATGCAAAGCAGAACACGAAGAAAGAAAGGCGCACTGTCGCACTCATCGGTCCAGTTGAAATTCAGCGGGTACACATGTCATATATGCGGGGGCGCCTCCATGGGACAGATGGTATCCGTTTCATGTGCCGTGCACACTTTGTCAACGCTCAAAGATTAAGCGTGGAGGCGGGGTGTATATCCACATCTACACAGGTGTTGCTCACCACAACATAAAACAAAAGTAAATACAGTGACCCCCGACCTACGATGGCCCCGACATACGATAATTTCAACATGCGATGGCCTCTCAGAGTCCATCGCATGTTGAAGGCAGCATCAACATACGATGCTTTTGTATGTCGGGGCCATCGCATAAACGGCTATCCGGCAGCGCAGACTGCTTCAGCTGCCACCGGATAGCCATTTACGGTGCCCCGTGAGCTCCGGTGATGTCTCTTACCTGTCCTCAGGGCTCCGGCGGCGCGTCCTCTTCGGGATCCTCTGCATCGTCGGCGCTCTCCATCGACGTCATCACGTCGCTGCGTACGCCGTCCCATCATCCAATAGGAGCTGCGTGCATAGCGACGCGATGGCGGCGACGGAGAGCGCGGATGGCGGGGAAGCAGAGCCTTGCTGGAGCGTCAGGGACACCTCGCGGACGCGGCGACAGCGAAGGACGGCGACATCCTGGGCAGCGGTGATGAGCGGTGACGGTCCGTAGCGGCGGGGACAGGTGAGTACAACTTTCTTTAACAGTGGTCTACAACCTGCGGACTCCAGATGTTGCAAAACTACAACACCCAGCATGCCCGGACAGCCGTTGGCTGTCCGGGCATGCTGAGTGTTGTAGTTTTGCAACATCTGGAGGTCCGCAGGTTGTAGACCACTGTCCTATACTTTACATTGCACAGATCCCTCAACATATGATGGTTTCAACAAATGATGGTCCGTTTGGAAGGGATTACCATCGTATGTTGAAGGACCACTGTAAAACAAAACATTACAAAAATGAACTCAAATCGTTCCTATCATTCAAATCGATAGGACCTAAAGCATATAATCTAATTATCCAGCGGGCCTCACATTGCAAGAGATGCATTCCGGGGAGGGTTATCTCTCTGTAGCCTGGCAAATTTTAAAGAACTGCAATCCCCATTGTGATGTCCCTTTATGTGAGCAATGAGGCGAATGGAAAGGTGTCTCGTTGTCTTGTCAACATAAAAGAATCCACAGGGGCAAAGAATAGCATAAACCAGATAAGTAAAGCGACACGTAATAAACTGATTAATAACATGAGTATATATTCTCAATTTTACAGACTGTGATTTTATGCTATGTGAACAAATATGACAATGTCCGCAAAATTGCCCTTGGGGGTGCTCCTATCTAACCATGTGCTCTTTTTTTTAGTAGCACTTAACACTGGTGAGGAAAGGGAATCACCCAAAGTGGTACTCTTGCGGTGTGTAACTAGAGGTTTTTTAATGGTCACGTCTCTAATTTAAGGATCTGCCTCCAATATGTACCAAAATCTATGGATTGCTGAAGATATCCTAGAGTTAAAGGGGTTATCCAGGAAAAAAAACTTTTTTTTATATATCAACTGGCTCCAGAAAGTTAAACAGATATGTAAATGACTTCTATTTAAAAATCTTAATCCTTTCAGTACTTATGAGCTGCTGAAGTTGAGTTGTTCTTTTCTGTCTAAGTGCTCACTGATGACACCTGTCTCGGGAACTGTCCAGAGTAGAAGCAAATTCCCATAGCAAACCTCTTCTACTCTGTGCAGTTTCCTAGACAAGCAGAGGTGTCAGCAGAGAGCACTGTTGTCAGACAGAAAAGAACAACTCAACTTCAGCAGCTGATAATTATTAGAAGGATTAAGTTTTTTTTTATAGAAATAATTTTCAAATCTGTTTAACTTTCTGGAGCCAGTTGATATATAAAAAGATTTTTTTTCCCTGAAATACTCCTTTAAGATTGGAGTTAGAAAATGAAAATCTTTGCATATTTGACTGTTCGCAAACAGACTGTTAAAAATACATTACAAATACATAAGTTCAAAATACATTAAAAATACATGAGTTTTTATGAGAGACTAGTTCAGCCCGTGCAAAAGCATCATTTATAACTTGCTCTGGGTAATTCCGGGCTATCAATCTGTTTTTAGCTCCGAACTCTGCTGCAAGTATAAATCTCTACTGCTATTTATCCTTTTCAGCCTGAGGAATTGTGAATATGGTATGATTTTTTATTTTTCATATGGGATGGGTGTGTACTAGTGTATTCCAATAATGTATTTTTACCAGTCTGTTTGCGAATAGTCAAACTCTACAAAGATTTTCCTTTTCATTTGCTAACTCCAATCTTAACTCTAGGATATCTTCAGCAATCCATAGACTTTGGTACATATTGGAGGCAGATCCGGAAATTAGAGACGTGACCATTAAAAAACCTCTAGTTACACACCGCAAGAGTACCACTGTTTAGTGCTACTTAAAAGAAAGCACATGGTTAGATAGGAGCACCCCCAAGGGCAATTTTGCGGACATTGTAATATTTGTTCACATAACATAAAATCACGGTCTGTAAAATTGGGAGGATATACCCATGTTATTAATCAGTTTATGACGTGTCACCCTACTTATCTGGTTTATGCTATTCTTTACCCCTGTGGATTCTTTTATGTTGGCAAGACAACGAGACACCTTTTCACTCGTGTTCGCGAACATTTTTATTCAGTCCACAAAGGACATGGTGCTCCGCGCCTCATTGCTCACATAAAGAAACATCACAATGGGGATTGTAGTTCTTTAAAATTTGCCGGGCTACAGATAGGTAACCCTCCTCAGAATGGAGGAGATCATGGGATACATCTCTTACAATGTGAGGCACGCTGGATAATTAGATTATACGCTTTAGGTCCTATTGGTTTGAACGATAGGAATGATTTGAGTTCATTTTTGTAATTCCGAATTCTGAAGTTTTGTCATACTTACTTTTGATTTATGTTGTTGCGAGCATCACCTGTGTAGATGTGGATATATAACCCGCCTCCACGCACAGCACACGGAACTGATACCATCCGTCCCATGGAGGTGCCCCAGCATATATGACATGTTTACCCACTGAACGTCCTCAATAAAAAAAGTTTCAACTGGACCGGTGAGTGCGACAGTGCGCCTTTCTTTCTTCGTTTTCTGCATTGCATTGTTTAAATGTGACTACCCACTTAAGTATTGTTACTGACCATATCCATCCCATTTTGACCACAGTGCACCCATTTTTTGATGGCTACTTCCAGCAGGATAATGAACCATCTCACAGAGCTCCAATTGTCTCAAACTATTTTTTTTGAACAAGGCAGTTAACTCATATTCACTGTACTACAATGGCCTCCATATTCATCAGATCTCAATCCAATAATAGTCTCCAACCTAGTCTTCAAGGCCCACCAACTTTCCAGTTACTTCTTCTCAAGGCCCACCAACTTTCCAGTTACTTCTTCTCAAGGCCCACCAACTTTCCAGTTACTTCTTCTCAAGGCCCACCAACTTTCCAGTTACTTCTTCTCAAGGCCCACCAATTTTCCAGTTACTTCTTCTCAAGGCCCACCAACTTTACAGTCACTTCTTCTCAAGGCCCACCAACTTTACAGTTACTTCTTCTCAAGGCCCACCAACTTTACAGTTACTTCTCCTCAAGGCCCACCAACTTTACAGTCACTTCTTCTCAAGGACCACCAACTTTACAGTTACTTCTTCTCAAGGCCCACCAACTTTACAGTTACTTCTTCTCAAGGCCCACCAACTTTACAGTTACTTCTTCTCAAGGCCCACCAACTTTACAGTTACTTCTTCTCAAGGCCCACCAACTTTACAGTTACTTCTTCTCAAGGACCACCAACTTTACAGTTACTTCTTCTCAAGGACCACCAACTTTCCAGTTACTTCTTCTCAAGGCCCACCAACTTTCCAGTCACTTCTTCTCAAGGCCCACCAACTTTCTAGTTACTTCTTCTCAAGGCCCACCAACTTTCCAGTTACTTCTTCTCAAGGCCCACCAACTTTCTGTCACGATTCGGCTGGCTGGAGGTGGATCCTCTGTGCCAGAGAGGGATTGGCGTGGACCGTGTCGGTGGACCGGTTCTAAGTTGCTACTGGTATTCACCAGAGCCCGCCGCAAAGCGGGATGGTCTTGCAGCGGCGGTAGCAACCAGGTCGTATCCACCGGCAACGGCTCAACCTCTCTGACTGCTGAGATAAGCGCGGTACAAGGGAGTAGACAAGAGCAAGGTCAGAGGTAGCAGAAGGTCAGGGCAGGCAGCAAGGATCGTAGTCAGGGGCAACGGCAGGAGGTCTGGAAAACAGGCTAGGAACACACAAGGAAACGCTTTCACTGGCACAATGGCAACAAGATCCGGTGAGGGAGTGCAGGGGAAGTGAGGTATAAGTAGGGAAGTGCACAGGTGAAGGTACTGATTAAAACCTGATGCGCCAATCAGTGGCGCACCGGCCCTTTAAATCGCAAAGACCGGGCGCGCGCGCACCCTAAGGAGCGGGGCCGCGCGTGCCGGGACAGCACAGACGGGGAACAGGTCTGGTAAGGGAATCGGGATGCGCATCGCGAGCGGGCGCGTCCCGCATCGCGAATTGCATCCCGGCTGGGAACATTATCGCAGCGTACCCGGTCGGCAGGTCTGACCGGGGCGCTGTGAATAAGAGAACGCTGTGAGTGCTCCGGGGAGGAGCGGGGACCCGAGGCGCTCGGCGTAACACTTTCCAGTTACACCAATTTTTTTTTAATTATTCCATTAAAATAGAAGAGGGGAAAAATCCTGATCCTAAGCTGTTGACAGGCCTTGAGGACTGGGTTGGGGGCCTCTGCAATAGAGCACCTTTGGGATGTGATGGGGTGGGAAATTCTCACCATGGACATGCAGCTGACACATTTTTTGCAACTGTGTGATGCCACAATGACACATAGACCAATATCTCTAAGGAATGCTTCCAGCACCTTGTAAAAGGTTTACCAGGAAGAATGAAGGCAAAAGGAGGTCCAACTAGGTACTTGTAAGGTGGCCAGTGAGGGTATGCTTGTAATATAACTGGGTAAAGACATTTTTTAATAACCTAGTGTTTATTTATCTAACAACTAGGCTCCATTTTATGTCCAATCTTGAAAAGTACACTGGTAGTACATTTTATTCCAGGTATGATTTACAAAATTTGTATAAAACAGCAAAGAATAATAAATTACATGCACACATTGGGGGGTATTTATCAAAGGATTTATGTGGGTTTTTTTTTACGTAACTTTGGCGCAATGCTTTGGCGCAGTGTCTTTTTGCGCCAAAGTTTGGCACATTTTCTCCACTGTCATTTTTACAACTTTATCAAAATCACACTGTCCTGTGTGTGATTTTAACTTTAGTCAGTAATTCATCATTTGCGCCAATCGATCTTTGGCACAATTTTGCACCAATAAATTTGTTTGCGCAAAGAAATTTTGCACATGGAAAACACATTTAGCAATGTCAGAAAATGTAAAGGCATCAAAATACATTAATTTTCTTTTTTGTGAAAGCAGCGACGCCTCCAGGGCTGCTCAATACTATCCTGCGACATAGTTGTCTCTGAGGGACCATCACCCTCCATTGAGCCAGCATTGGACATGGCCACACAGGTTCAGGAAAGGTGAGTACTAATGCAGTGTTTTCCAACCTGCGGACCTCCAGATGTTGCAAAACTACAACTCCCAGCATGCCCGGAATTGTAGTTTTGCCACATCTGGAGGTCCGCAGGTTGAAGACCACTGCACTAAAGTAACAAAAAAAAAAAAAAAAAAACTGGTCAAGTTGACACATGGTGGCTACAAACCCCACAAAAGAAAATAACTCATGTCGCTTGCTGATATACAGGGCCGCCATGAGGGCAGTACAGGCAGTACTGCCATCAGGGGCCCGGACCAGGTGCACTGTGTACTGGGGGTCCGGCTGCTGCTGACTCTGTCACTCTCCTCCCACACTGCATGTTAGTAAAAAGAAAAAGCCCCTTGCAAAGCAGTAGGGCTTGTTCTTTTTACGGAGCTAAAATCATGGAGGCCCATCCCCACCTCCTGACTGGACTTTGCAGGGCTCCTAGGCTCGCCAGTACCCCACATATGTGCAAAAAGATGTATGGGCCTCTCTCCTGGGCCCCTCCCCCACTGCTCAGTAAGTTCCCCGGCCGGTTCCCCAGGCTGCAGGCTGCACAGTGCTAAAGCTGGGAGCAGAAGTCAGGCTGGGGGCTACACAAAATGTGGACCCCCTGGAGCTGTTCAATCCTGCCTAAAAAGTAAGTGTGCTTTTGTGTATGTGTATGTATATGTCCTGTGCCTGATTGTGTAAATGTCCTGTGTCTGATTGATTGTGTATAAGTCCTGTGCCTGATTGTGTATATGTCCTGTGTCTGATTGTGTATATGTCCTGTGCCTGATTGTGTATATGTCCTGTGTCTGATTGTGTAAATGTCCTGTGTCTGATTGTGTATATGTCCTGTGCCTGATTGTGTATATGTCCTGTGTCTGATTGTGTATATGTCCTGTGCCTGATTGTGTATATGTCCTGTGTCTGATTGTGTAAATGTCCTGTGTCTGATTGATTGTGTAGATGTCCTGTGTCTGATTCTGTATATGGCCTGTGTCTGATTGTGAATACGTCCTGTGTCTAATTGTGAATATGTCCTGTGTCTGATTGTGTATATGTGCTGTGTCTGATTGTGAATATGTCCTGTGTCTGATTGTGTATATGTCCTGTGTCTGATTGTGTATATGTTCTGTGTCTAATTGTGTATATGGCCTGTGTCTGATTGTGAATATGTCCTGTGTCTGATTGTGTATATGTCCTGTGTCTGATTGTGTATATGTTCTGTGTCTAATTGTGTATATGTCCGGTGTCTCATTGTGTATATGTCCTGTGTCTGATTGGGTATGTGTCCTGTGTCTGATTGTGTATATGTGCTGTGCCTCATTGTGAATATGTCCTGTGTCTGATTGTGTATATGTCCTGTGTCTGATTGTGTATATGTTCTGTGTCTGATTGTAAATATTTCCTGCGTCTCATTGTGTATATGCCCTGTGTCTGATTGGGTATATGTCCTGTGTCTGTTTGTGTATATGTCCTGTGTCTGATTGTGTATATGTCCTGTGTCTGATTGTGTATATGTCCTGTGCCTGATTGTGTATATGTCCTGTGTCTGATTGTGAATATGTCCTGTGTCTGATTGTGAATATGTCCTGTGTCTGATTGTGTATATGTCCTGTGTCTGATTGTGTATATGTTCTGTGTCTAATTGTGTATATGTCCTGTGTCTCATTGTGTATATGTCCTGTGTCTGATTGGGTATGTGCCCTGTGTCTGATTGGGTATATGTGCTGTGTCTCATTGTGAATATGTCCTGTGTCTGATTGTGTATATGTCCTGTGTCTGATTGTGTATATGTTCTGTGTCTGATTGTGCATATGTCCTGTGTCTCATTGTGTATATGCCCTGTGTCTGATTGGGTATATGTCCCGTGTCTCATTGTGTATATGCCCTGTGTCTGATTGGGTATATGTCCTGTGTCTGATTGTGTATACATCCTGTGCCTGATTGTGTATATGTGCTGTGTCTCATTGTGTATATGTCCTGTGTCTCATTGTGTTTATGTCCTGTGTCTGATTGGGTATATGTCCTGTGTCTGATTGGGTATATGTCCTGTGTCTGATTGTGTATATGTCCTGTGTCTGATTGTGCATACGTCCTGTGTCTGATTGTGTATATGTCCTGTGTCTGATTGTGTTTATGTCCTGTGTCTGATTGGGTATATGTCCTGTGTCTCATTGTGTTTATGTCCTGTGTCTGATTGGGTATATGTCCTGTGTCTGATTGTGAATATGTCCTGTGTCTGATTGTGTATATGTCCTGTGTCTGATTGTGTATATGTCCTGTGTCTGATTGTGTATATGTCCTGTGTCTGATTGTGTATATGTCCTGTGTCTGATTGTGTATATGTGCTGTGCCTGATTGTGAATATGTCCTGTGTCTGATTGTGTATATGTCCTGTGTCTGATTGTGTATATGTTCTGTGTCTGATTGTGTATATGTCCTGTGTCTCATTGTGTATATGTCCTGTGTCTGATTGTGTATATGTCCTGTGTCTGTTTGTGTATATGTCCTGTGTCTGATTGTGCATACGTCCTGTGTCTGATTGTGTATATGTCCTGTGTCTGATTGTGTTTATGTCCTGTGTCTCATTGTGTATATGCCCTGTGTCTGATTGGGTATATGTCCTGTGTCTGATTGTGCATACGTCCTGTGTCTGATTGTGTATATGTCCTGTGTCTGATTGTGTTTATGTCCTGTGTCTCATTGTGTATATGCCCTGTGTCTGATTGGGTATATGTCCTGTGTCTGATTGTGCATACGTCCTGTGTCTGATTGTGTATATGCCCTGTGTCTGATTGGGTATATGTCCCGTGTCTCATTGTGTATTTGCCCTGTGTCTGATTGGGTATATGTCCTGTGTGTGATTGTGTATACATCCTGTGCCTGATTGTGTATATGTGCTGTGTCTCATTGTGTATATGTCCTGTGTCTCATTGTGTTTATGTCCTGTGTCTGATTGGGTATATGTCCTGTGTCTGATTGGGTATATGTCCTGTGTCTGATTGTGTATATGTCCTGTGTCTGATTGTGTATACGTCCTGTGTCTGATTGTGCATACGTCCTGTGTCTGATTGTGTATATGTCCTGTGTCTGATTGTGTTTATGTCCTGTGTCTGATTGGGTATATGTCCTGTGTCTCATTATGTTTATGTCCTGTGTCTGATTGGGTATATGTCCTGTGTCTGATTGTGTATATGTCCTGTGTCTGATTGTGTATATGTCCTGTGTCTGATTGTGTATATGTCCTGTCTCTGATTGTGAATATGTCCTGTGTCTGATTGTGTATATGTCGTGTCTGATTGTGTATATGTGCTGTGTCGGATTGTGAATATGTCCTGTGTCTGATTGTGTATATGTCCTGTGTCTGATTGTGTATATGTTCTGTGTCTAATTGTGTATATGTCCTGTGTCTCATTGTGTATATGTCCTGTGTCTGATTGTGTATATGTCCTGTGTTTGTTTGTGCATATGTTCTGTGTCTGATTGTGTATATGTCCTGTGTCTGATTGTGCATATGTGCTGTGTCTCATTGTGAATATGTCCTGTGTTTGATTGTGTATATGTCCTGTGTCTGTTTGTGTATATGTCCTGTGTCTGATTGTGCATACGTCCTGTGTCTGATTGTGTATATGTCCTGTGTCTGATTGTGTTTATGTCCTGTGTCTCATTGTGTATATGCCCTGTGTCTGATTGTGTATATGTCCTGTGTCTGATTGTGTATATGTTCTGTGTCTAATTGTGTATATGTCCTGTGTCTCATTGTGTATATGTCCTGTGTCTGATTGGGTATGTGCCCTGTGTCTGATTGGGTATATGTGCTGTGTCTCATTGTGAATATGTCCTGTGTCTGATTGTGTATATGTCCTGTGTCTGATTGTGTATATGTTCTGTGTCTGATTGTGCATATGTCCTGTGTCTCATTGTGTATATGCCCTGTGTCTGATTGGGTATATGTCCCGTGTCTCATTGTGTATATGCCCTGTGTCTGATTGGGTATATGTCCTGTGTCTGATTGTGTATACATCCTGTGCCTGATTGTGTATATGTGCTGTGTCTCATTGTGTATATGTCCTGTGTCTCATTGTGTTTATGTCCTGTGTCTGATTGGGTATATGTCCTGTGTCTGATTGGGTATATGTCCTGTGTCTGATTGTGTATATGTCCTGTGTCTGATTGTGCATACGTCCTGTGTCTGATTGTGTATATGTCCTGTGTCTGATTGTGTTTATGTCCTGTGTCTGATTGGGTATATGTCCTGTGTCTCATTGTGTTTATGTCCTGTGTCTGATTGGGTATATGTCCTGTGTCTGATTGTGAATATGTCCTGTGTCTGATTGTGTATATGTCCTGTGTCTGATTGTGTATATGTCCTGTGTCTGATTGTGTATATGTCCTGTGTCTGATTGTGTATATGTCCTGTGTCTGATTGTGTATATGTGCTGTGTCTGATTGTGAATATGTCCTGTGTCTGATTGTGTATATGTCCTGTGTCTGATTGTGTATATGTTCTGTGTCTGATTGTGTATATGTCCTGTGTCTCATTGTGTATATGTCCTGTGTCTGATTGTGTATATGTCCTGTGTCTGTTTGTGTATATGTCCTGTGTCTGATTGTGCATACGTCCTGTGTCTGATTGTGTATATGTCCTGTGTCTGATTGTGTTTATGTCCTGTGTCTCATTGTGTATATGCCCTGTGTCTGATTGGGTATATGTCCTGTGTCTGATTGTGCATACGTCCTGTGTCTGATTGTGTATATGTCCTGTGTCTGATTGTGTTTATGTCCTGTGTCTCATTGTGTATATGCCCTGTGTCTGATTGGGTATATGTCCTGTGTCTGATTGTGCATACGTCCTGTGTCTGATTGTGTATATGCCCTGTGTCTGATTGGGTATATGTCCCGTGTCTCATTGTGTATTTGCCCTGTGTCTGATTGGGTATATGTCCTGTGTGTGATTGTGTATACATCCTGTGCCTGATTGTGTATATGTGCTGTGTCTCATTGTGTATATGTCCTGTGTCTCATTGTGTTTATGTCCTGTGTCTGATTGGGTATATGTCCTGTGTCTGATTGGGTATATGTCCTGTGTCTGATTGTGTATATGTCCTGTGTCTGATTGTGTATACGTCCTGTGTCTGATTGTGCATACGTCCTGTGTCTGATTGTGTATATGTCCTGTGTCTGATTGTGTTTATGTCCTGTGTCTGATTGGGTATATGTCCTGTGTCTCATTATGTTTATGTCCTGTGTCTGATTGGGTATATGTCCTGTGTCTGATTGTGTATATGTCCTGTGTCTGATTGTGTATATGTCCTGTCTCTGATTGTGAATATGTCCTGTGTCTGATTGTGTATATGTCGTGTCTGATTGTGTATATGTGCTGTGTCGGATTGTGAATATGTCCTGTGTCTGATTGTGTATATGTCCTGTGTCTGATTGTGTATATGTTCTGTGTCTAATTGTGTATATGTCCTGTGTCTCATTGTGTATATGTCCTGTGTCTGATTGTGTATATGTCCTGTGTTTGTTTGTGCATATGTTCTGTGTCTGATTGTGTATATGTCCTGTGTCTGATTGTGCATATGTGCTGTGTCTCATTGTGAATATGTCCTGTGTTTGATTGTGTATATGTCCTGTGTCTGTTTGTGTATATGTCCTGTGTCTGATTGTGCATACGTCCTGTGTCTGATTGTGTATATGTCCTGTGTCTGATTGTGTTTATGTCCTGTGTCTCATTGTGTATATGCCCTGTGTCTCATTGGGTATATGTCCTGTGTCTGATTGTGCATACGTCCTGTGTCTGATTGTGTATACATCCTGTGCCTGATTGTGTATATGTGCTGTGTCTGATTGTGTATATGTCCTGTGTCTCATTGTGTTTATGTCCTGTGTCTGATTGGGTATATGTCCTGTGTCTGATTGTGCATACGTCCTGTGTCTGATTGTGTATACATCCTGTGTCTGATTGTGTATATGTCCTGTGTCTCATTGTGTTTATGTCCTGTGTCTGATTGGGTATATGTCCTGTGTCTGATTCTGTATATGTCCTGTATCTGATTGTGTATATGTCCTGTGTCTGATTGTGTATATGTCCTGTATCTGATTGTGTTTATGTCCTGTGTCTGATTGTGTATACATCCTGTGCCTGATTGTGTATATGTCTATTAATATTATGAATGTATATATGCAATGTGCAGGTGTTTTGTATCTGTGCAATGTGTGTGTATCCATAGTGTGGGGCACTATATGGGTATTTGGGGGCTCTCTTCAGGAGACTGGGAAAGCTGGGTGACAGGTAGTGCACAGTGCAGGGCTCACACTACTTCCTCAGCTTTATGTACTGTTTGTCACCCAGCTTTCCTAGTCTCCTAAAGGGAATCCTGGTGAAGCAACCACATTGGAGAGGAGACATGGAGTGAAGTAACAATGTCCCACTAGTACTTTCCCAGTTTTATAAGACTCCTGAATGGCAGAATACTAGTATGACATCTGGTACTTCATGTTCCCAATATGGCTGCTTCACCAGAAATATACATGTCCATTTACATGCTAAAATCTGGCCATATTTTGACTTGAGAAAAATATTTATAAAGGTGCCGTAAAACTTAGCATTTATTTATATAGCTAGATAAAATTCACCACAATATTAGTGCAATATAATGATACTATCACCAAATCATAATTAAAGAAAATATACTATATGTATCCTACTTATGATGATCGCCTGGTATGTTTAAGTGAACCATTCACAATACATATCTGATTGCATTAAGTATGCATAAAGATAACCCTAAATACACCCGATGCGTTTCTGCCTGGTTAGGTTTAATCATCATCACATATATAACCAGGCTTCCTCAGGGGTCACACAGCACACAAAGGGTTAATTAGACACACAAAGGGTTAATTATCCATATATAGAGAGTAATATGAATGGTCACAGCCTTAATTGACCAAAAATATTAAGCACAACACTGCAGCTCTTGGCCGCTCCAGGTGGAGCAAAAATTAGAATATAATTAAAAAGTCAATCCAATAAAAGACATTTTCCCTGTGGGTAATGATAAACCCACTTCGGAATGATACCATTTGGTCTCAAAATGTCTCAAAATTGCCTCATATATGAATAATTCCAGGTCCACTGTACTGTAAATAGATGTACCAGATATCAATGAACTATAGGAGTCATATTTTGACTTGTAATGCTGCACATATTTTGGGAGAGATTGATCAAGACTTGTACAGAGGAAAAGTTGACCAGTTGCCCATAGCAACCAATCAGATCACTATCATTTTTGAAAAGGCATCTGAAAGATAAAAGAAGCGATCTGATTGGTTGCTATGGGCAACTGCTCTACTTTTCCTCAGCACAGGTCTTGATGAATCTCCCCCCCCCCCCCCCCTTGTGCTGTAAACGGCCAAAGATATGGCCCAAATTCAAAGTTTTTTTGTATTATTGCTTTTGGTAAGGGGGGGCAGACACTATGGCTGTATGGGGCCCTGAAATTCCTGATGGCAGTCCTGCTGATATACTGCAGGAGGGACTCCGAAATGGCTGCTCTACAGGGTAAAATACGCCATCCTCTGTGGTGGTAAGTTCTGTGTAAAAGGCGCTGTGAACAGCTGATTTCAACATTTGAGCCAAAATTACTAACAACTTGCACCAAATGATAAATATGGTGCTTGTCCACGAAAACAAAAGTGAAAAAAAAGGTTAAAAAGAAACTGTCAACAGGCAAAATTGATAAATACCACCCATATTATAGATACATAACAGCTGATTGTATTTTATACAAGATGACATGACATTAGTTATAGCCACTGTAGGGGCAGCTCAGTAAAGAAGACCGAGATAAAAAACATACAAAGAACAACAATGCCTTCATAAGTGTTTATAATGAGCCCATACATTACTAATAGAGATGAGCGAACTTACAGTAAATTCGATTTGTCACGAACTTCTCGGCTCGGCAGTTGATAACTTTTCCTGCATAAATTAGTTCAGCTTTCAGGTGCTCCGGTGGGCTGGAAAAGGTGGATACAGTCCTAGGAGACTCTTTCCTAGGAATGTATCCACCTTTTCCAGCCCACCGGAGCACCTGAAGGCTGAACTAATTTACGCAGGACAACTGCCGAGCCGAGAAGTTCGTGACAAATCGAATTTACTGTAAGTTCGCTCATCTCTATTAGTAATGTATGGGCTCATTATAAACACTTATGCCGAGCCGAGAAGTTCGTGACGAATCGAATTTACTGTAAGTTCGCTAATTTCTAATCACTAACTTGCATGCAAATGCTGTAATACAGTCCAAGCTAGATAGTAGCAATTCTCAATATATGATGTTAAGTTCTAGAAATTTACAACATATTGTAACCTGTTAAAGACCAGACTATTTCTATTGATTTTACTTACAAGTTGGTTCAAGGGGACAATTTTCTTAGTTTCCAACCTGCACACAAATATAAAACATACTCTAATTGTAGTCCTAAAAATATATATAGCTGTGTGCGGGTTGAAGGGAATTCTTGTTTGCTCTGTAAAAGTGCATTATGTGGAACTGCTCTTTACAATAATAACTGGTTACCGGACTAGAAAGCATTTGCAGAGCTCTGTATGTCCCCACTGGTGATTTGGAAAAGGCTGGTTACTCTAGAACAGAGTTGCAGAAGTCCATTTCCTAATAAAAGTTTGAATCCCCTCCCTCTTTTCCCATCTTTTTAAGAATATAATATAAAAAAATAAATAAACATCGTAGCATGTGTAAATGTCCAGAATTGCAGATTTTGGTCATTTCATATAGCAGAAAATATACCGTATATACTCGAGTATAAGCCGAGTTTTTCAGCACGATTTTTCGTGCTGAAAACGCCCCCTCGGCTTATACTCGAGTGAACTCTCCGCCTGTCAATCCCTTCTCAGTGGTCTTCAACCTGCGGACCTCCAGATGTTGCAAAACTACAACTCCCAGCATGCCTGGACAGCCATCAGCTGTCTGGGCATGCTGGGAGTTGTAGTTTTGAAACATCTGGACATCCGCAGGTTGAAGACCATTGTGGCCTTCGTCATCATCCAGACCCCCCCCCCTCTTTAGTTTTCTACTCACCTCCCCTCGGTGGGAAGGAAGGGTGAGCTGTTCTGGGCCATCTATGCTTCAGGGACTGTCCGGTGGGGAGGGTTAGTCGTTCCGGGCTGTCCATCTTCACCGGGAGGCCCTCTTCTCTGCTCTGGGCCCAGCCCCGGACTAGTGACATTGCCTTGACGACCATGCACAGGGACGTTCATGCGCAGAGACGAACGTCCCTGTGCGTCGTCATCAAGGCAACGTCACTAGTCCAGGGCTGGGCCCAGAGCAGAGAAGAGGGCCTCCCGGTGAAGATGGACAGCCCAGAACGACTAACCCTCCCCACCAGATGGTCCCTGGAAAATATGGAGGTCCGCAGGTTGAAGACCAATGAGAAGGGATTGACAGGTGGTGATGATGAAGGGGAGGGGAGATGATGACAGGGGATGATGACAGGTGGTGATGATGAAGGGGGGATGATGACAGGGGGATGATGACACGCAGTGATGATGACAGGCGGTGATGATGAAGGAGGGGGATGATGACAGGGTGATGATGAAGGGGGATGATGACAGGCGGTGATGATGAAGGGGGGATGATGAAGGGGGGGATGATAGCAGGGTAATGATGAAGGGGGGATGATGACAGGCAGTGATGATGAAGGGGGGGATGATGAAGGGGGGATGATGACAGGGTGATGATGACGAGGGTGTTAATGACGGCGGTCTGGATGATGACGGGGGTCTTGATGATGACATGGGGGATGATGTATTTCCCACCCTAGGCTTATAGTCGAATCAACAATAACTTTTCCTGGGTTTTTGGGGTGAAATTAGGGGCCTCGGCTTATATTGGGATCGACTTATACTCGAATATATACGGTACATAAAAAGCGAACAAAAAGTCCCAAGAAAGCAAAAATGGTACAAATAAAAAGTACAAATCAGAGCACAAATAATGAGCCCTCATACACCCCTGTATAAGGAAAAAATTTAGTTTTATAGGAGTCAGAAGAAAACAATTTTAGGAATTATAATTTTTGGACAAATGGTTAAAATCGTAAAATAAAACAAAACCTATATCTTTACCAATTTAATTGTATAGACCTACAGAATAAAGATATTGTGTCATTTTTTTATGAAAAGGGCACTATGTGGAAACAAGACCCCCAAAGTAGCAAAATTGAGTTTTTTATTTTCAATTTTGCCCCACGATTACCGTATGTTTTTGGGGGGTTTCACTGTGAATTTTATGATAACATGAGTGATGCCATTGCAAAATACAATTGTTGGAATTTGATGGAACAGAAAACAAGTCCTCATATGGGTCTGTGGGTGGGAAATTCAAAGTGTTATGGCTCAGTAGGTGAGGAGGAAAAAACGAAAGTGCAAAAAAAAAACATTTAAAACAGTTTTCCTTAAGGAGCTGGGCTTTCATATTTACAACCTTTTAAATAAAAGGAGGCAGCAAAGTGTGGCTATCTGAGCTATGCATTTTTATATATAAGTGTCATGCATGCATGAATGAATCATCAGGTGTTCCTTTTATACTTAAAGGGGTACTCCGGTGGAAAACACATTTTTTTTTTAAATCAACTGGTGCCAAAACAGATTTGTAAATGACTCCTGTTAAAAAAAAAAAATCCTAATCCTTCCAGTACCTATCAGCTGCTGTATGCTCCATAGGAAGTTATTTTCTTTTTGAATTTCTTTTCTATCTACCCACAAAATATTTTGTCCAAATGTTCTCACTATATATCATCAGCTCAGCAGTAAGAGTTCTCCGAAGTGGGAAAGGAATTCTGAAAGGGGTACTCCAGTGGAAAACATTTTTTTTTTTTATTATCTGGTGCCAGAAAGTCAAACAGATTTGTAAACTACTTTGATTTAAAAATCGTATTCCTTCCAGTACTTATCAGCTGCTATATGCTCCACAGGAAGTTCTTTTCTTTTTGAATTTCTTTTCTGTCTGACCACAGTGCTCTCTGCTGACACCTCTGTCCATATCAGGAACTGTCCAGAGCAGGATAGCTTTGCTATGAGGATTTGCTCCTTCTCTGGACAGTTCCTAACATGGACAGGGGTGTCAGCAGAGAGCACTGTGGTCAGTCAGAAAATAAATTTAACAAGAAAAGAACTTCCTGTGGAGCATATAGCTGCTGATAAGTACTGGAAGGATTAAGATTTTTAAATAGAAGTAATTTACAAATCTGTTTAACTTTCTGGCACTAGTTGGTTTAAAAAAAAAAAATTGTTTTCCACTGGAGTACCCCTTTCAGAAGTCCTTTTCCACTTCGGAGAACTCATACTGCTGAGCACTATAGTGAGAACATTTGGACAAAATATTTTCACCCCAATATATAAATATGTGCAATATAAAAACTAGGCAAAACATAGCAATAGCTGATTTTTTTAAATTAAGACAATAAAACCTGGTTAACGGTACTATCAGTCTTCTATCCCTATGACTAGTATTAGCACCAGGACAGCACACTTAGCTTCTTTCTACAAAGTGGAAAACTAAAATTAATTTCCATATTTTTTTGCAATCACACAATTACAGGAGAGGATGCTGATTAAAAATGACATTTTAAAAGAGTCACAACAATTTTTGAGGCTCCGTTTGGTGTAAAGGGGTTTGAAAAAAACTCGCAAACATTAGCAATCTAGCTGCTTATTAAAATGTCAGGAACGAATGTGATTTGCTTAACACACATAATAAGAAGAACATATTTAGGCAAGACTCCCGTATGGCCCTACAGTATGATTATAATATCATTTCATTTAGTACGGAAGACTAATTACTAACAACCATTGAAAAGAACTTCTTGTCATCTTCCTTTTAACCTATTAGAATTACCTCAAGGTTTCAGTGAAGGTTCAGGAGGTCTGTTCATCAAATACTAGTGTATATAAATGTATGCAATTACCATATGCCTCATTTAACAAGAATAATTCATAATAGTTCTTTTTCTTATAAAGTTATTTTTCTTATTAAGGACAAAATAACCAAAATATCCCTAGTTATATACAATCAATTAAACTCTTCCTGACAAATCAGCCACCATTAGTTATTAACCCCTTAACGACGCAGGACGTATATTTACGCCCTACGCCGGCTCCCGCAATATAACGCAGGATCACGCGGGGACCCCGTGTCATATCAGGTCGGTCTCGGCGGCTATCAACGGCTGGGACCTGCGGCTAATACTGGACATCACCGATCGCGGTGATGCCCGGTATTAACCCTTCAGATGCGACGATCAAAGTTGATCGCCGCGTCTAAAGTGAAAGTAAAAGTGTTCCTGGCAACTCAGTCGGGCTGATCGGGACCACCGCGGTGAAACCGCGGTGTCCCGATCAGCTGTACAGACACGGGGAGGGGCCCGACCTGCCTCCTCGTTGTCCAATCGCTGAATGACTGCTCTGTGCCTGAGATCCAGGCAGGAGCAGTTGAGCGCTGCATAGCATTGATCAGTGCTGGCAATCAGTGTAATGCATGTTATAGTCCCCTATGGGGGCTGTAACACTGCAAAAAAAATTAAAAAAAATAAAAAAAAATTTAAGAAAGATGAATTAACCCCTTCCCTAATAAAAGTTTTAATCACCCCCCTTTTCCCATAAAAACAAAAAAACAAAACTGTAAATAAAAATAAATACAAACGTATGTGGTATCACCGCGTGAATAAATGTCCGAACAATAGAGATGTATTATAAAATATTGTTAATTAAACCACACGGTCAATGGCGTAGACATTAAAAAAAATTCCAAATTACAAAATAGCGTGCTCTTGGTCACTTTTTATAGCATAAAAAATGTATAAAAAGTGATCAAAAAGTCCGATCAAAACAAAAATGATACCAATAAAAACTTCAGATCATGGCACAAAAAATTAGCCCCCAAACATCCCCGTATGCTGAAAAATAAAAAAAAGTTATAGGGGTCAGAAGAGGACATTTTTAAACTTAATAATTTTCATGCATGTAGTTATGATTTTTTCCAGAAGTAAAACAAAGTCAAACCTAAATAAGTAGGATATAATTTTAATTGTATGGACCTATAGAATAAATGGAAGGTGTATTCTTTACTGAAAAATGCACTGCGTAGAAACGGAAGCCCGCAAAATTTACAAAATGGCGTTTTTTTCTTCAATTTTGTCACACAATTATTTTTTGGGGGTTTTGCCGTAGATTTTTGGTCAAAATGACTGATGTCATTACAAAGTAGAATTGGTGGTGCAAAAAAAAAAAAAAAAAAACACCATATGAGTCTGTATGTGAAAAAAATTGAAGGGGTTATGATTTTTAAAAGGTGAGGAGGAAAATATGAAAGTGCAAAAATGGATTAAAGGAGAAATGTGCAGCAAAACTCTTAACTCCCCCTGTGCCCGGACTGTAAAAAAAAACAAAAAAAACTCACCTATCCCACCTCGGCCGGTGATAGGCTGAGGCGCACTGTCATGTAAGGAGCTTGGGCCCCACCTTCTCCCTGCTGCCCAGGCTCCTAACAGTGCGCTTAGCCTATCACCAGCCGAGGTGGGACATTGCTGCAGCCGACTGTACGCTGACCACAGTGTGACATTCCGAGCCTACGAAGCAGGGAGCCGAGCAGTGCCGGAGAAACTGGACGTCAATATTGGCACAACGGAGGACCGTAGGATGGTGAGTTAAAGTTTGAATTTTTTAGTTTTTCCAGCCCGAACACCGGGGGAGTTAAAAGTTTTGCACTGCATTTCTCCTTTTAAACCTGTTTATTTGTTAACAGTATGTGACATGTCAGACCTGACAGACTTCTGAAGGGGAATGATTGTTTGTGCCCACATGGAAGGCGTGTCTGTGACCCAACTTGCTGAGTTGATGGGTGTGTTGAGGTCTACAGTTTCCTTTATCACATCTCAGTATGTGAAGACTGGCAATACATCTATAGACAGAAGTAGCTGTGGTCAAAGATTAAAACAAGAGACAGAAGAGCAATTTGTCAAATTGTAGCCAAAGATCACAAAACTATGTCTCTAAAACTACTGCAGAGTGCCTTAAACTTGCATTCACTGTACTATAATTTGAAGGGTTGTAGTTTTGTGATTACAATCGATTCTGGGCTCTCAGCATGAGGGACTCTTTGAGACAGGCCAGTTAATGGTCAAATGACCTATATAACAAGTAAGGATTGCTTAAAGTGGAGAAATGCTTTAACCCCCTCTTCACTCTTTTATGGACATCAGTATTTTTCATTTTCACTTTTTTTTCCTCCTCGATTTATAATACATAGTGACATAGTTAATAAGGTTGAAAAAAGACCAGAGTCCATCAAGTTCAACCTATAACCCTAATGAGTCCCTACTGAGTTGATCCAGAGGAAGGCAAAAAACCCTCATACTAGAGGTAAAATTTCCTTCCCGACTCCAAATATGGCAGTCAGAATAACCATGACCACCTCCTCAGGCAGAGAATTCCACAGTCTCACTGCTCTTACAGTAAAGAACCCCCTTCTGTGCTGGTGTAGAAACCTTCTTTCCTCAAGACGTAGAGGATGCCCCCTTGTTATAGATACAGTCCTGGGTATAATAGCCATTACACTTTTAATTGTCCACCTACAAACTGTCACGATGCCGGCTGGCAGGTAGTGGATCCTCTGTGCCAGAGAGGGATGGCGAGGACCGCGCTAGTGGACCGGTTCTAAGCCACTACAGGTTTTCACCAGAGCCCGCCGCAAAGCGGGATGGTCTTGCTGCGGCGGTAGTGACCAGGTCGTATCCACTAGCAACGGCTCACCTCTCTGGCTGCTGAAGATAGGCGAGGTACAAGGGAGTAGGCAGAAGCAAGGTCGGACGTAGCAGAAGGTCGGGGGCAGGCGGCAAGATTCGTAGTCAGGGGAGATAGCAGGAGTTCTGGTACACTGGCTTTAAACACACAAAACGCTTTCACTAGGCACAAGGGCAACAAGATCCGGCAAGGGAGTGCAAGGGAGGAGACTAGATATAGCCAGGGAACAGGTGGGAGCCAATTAAGCTAATTGGGCCAGGCACCAATCATTGGTGCACTGGCCCTTTAAATCTCAGGGAGCTGGCGCGCGCGCGCCCTAGAGAGCGGAGCCGCGCGCGCCAGCACATGACATTAGGAGACGGGAACGGGTAAGTGACCTGGGATGCGATTCGCGAGCGGGCGCGTCCCGCTGTGCGAATCGCATCCCCAACGGCCATGACAGGGCAGCGCTCCCGGTCAGCGGGACCGACCGGGGCGCTGCGGAGAGAGAGACGCCGTACGCGCTCCGGGGAGGAGCGGGGACCCGGAGCGCTAGGCGTAACAGTACCCCCCCCCTTAGGTCTCCCCTTCTCTTTGTCTGGTAACTGCCTCCCCTGGGATGAGGACACCGGGAAAGGATGGAGGGATTCCTCAACAGCAGGCGGAACAGCAGGAGTAGGGATGGGGAGGGAGGGCAGAGGGCGAGACTTGGCACGGGGCAGTGTGACACCAGGACGAGGGCCATGCGGGGACACAGAGGTTTGCCTGATGGGACTGGGAGGGGGGGAGAGGTATTTCTTGTGGCAGGCAGAGTCCTTAATGACCTTAGGGGGACCGGATACAGGAGGAACCACAGGGTCCCGGC
The DNA here is from genome assembly GCF_029499605.1 of Hyla sarda. Classification (NCBI taxonomy): domain Eukaryota; kingdom Metazoa; phylum Chordata; class Amphibia; order Anura; family Hylidae; genus Hyla; species Hyla sarda. Next base: position 62,957,878 of record NC_079198.1, read on the forward strand.
AGGGAGTACTGGGGACCGGTTGAAGGCAGTCCTTGGAACAAGAGGGACCCCAACTCTTGATCTCCCCAGTGGACCAATCCAGGGTTGGGGAATGGTGTTGAAGCCAGGGTAGTCCAAGGAGAACTTCAGAAGTGCAATTAGGAAGGACAAAAAATACAATTTCCTCGTGATGAGGTCCGATGCACATTAGGAGGGGCTCCGTGCGATAACGCACGGTGCAGTCCAATCTGGCTCCGTTGACCGCGGAAATGTGGAGTGGCTTGACAAGACGGGTCACCGGAATGCGGAATTTATTCACTAAGGACTCCCGAATAAAATTCCCAGAAGCTCCAGAGTCCAGGCAGGCCACGGCTGAGAGGGGAGAGCTGGCTGACGTAGAAATCCGAACAGGCACCGTGAGACGTGGAGAAGTCGACTTAGCATCAAGAGACGCCACACCCACGTGAGCTGGGTGCGAGCGTGCGTTTCCCAGACGTGGAGGACGGATTGGGCACTCCACCAAAAAATGTTCAGTACTGGCACAGTACAGACAAAGATTCTCTTCCTTACGGCGATTCCTCTCTTCCAGGGTCAGGCGAGACCGATCCACTTGCATGGCCTCCTCGGCGGGAGGCCTAGGCGCAGATTGCAGTGGAGACTGTGGGAGAGGTGTCCAGAGATCTAAGTCTTTTTCCTGGCGGAGCTCTTGATGCCTCTCAGAAAAACGCATGTCAATGCGAGTGGCCAGATGAATGAGTTCATGCAGGTTAGCAGGAGTCTCTCGTGCGGCCAGAACATCTTTAATGTTGCTGGATAGGCCTTTTTTAAAGGTCGCGCAGAGAGCCTCATTATTCCAGGAAAGTTCAGAAGCAAGGGTACGGAATTGTATGGCGTACTCGCCAACGGAAGAATTACCCTGGACGAGGTTCAGCAGGGCAGTCTCAGCAGAAGAGGCTCGGGCAGGTTCCTCAAAGACACTTCGAATTTCCGAGAAGAAGGAGTGTACAGAGGCGGTGACGGGGTCATTGCGGTCCCAGAGCGGTGTGGCCCATGACAGGGCTTTTCCAGACAGAAGGCTGACTACGAAAGCCACCTTAGACCTTTCAGTGGGAAACTGGTCCGACATCATCTCCAAGTGCAATGAACATTGCGAAAGAAAGCCACGGCAAAACTTAGAGTCCCCATTAAATTTGTCCGGCAAGGACAGGCGGAGGCTAGGAGTGGCCACTCGCTGCGGAGGAGATGCAGGAGCTGGCGGAGGAGATGATTGCTGATGAAGTTGCGACTGAAGTTGGTGCACAATGGTGGACACTTCCGACAGCTGGTGGGTTAGATGGGCGATCTGTCGGGCTTGCTGGGCGACCACCGTGGTGATATCAGAGGCAACTGGCAGGGGAACCTCAGCGGGATCCATGGCCGGATCTACTGTCACGATGCCGGCTGGCAGGTAGTGGATCCTCTGTGCCAGAGAGGGATGGCGAGGACCGCGCTAGTGGACCGGTTCTAAGCCACTACAGGTTTTCACCAGAGCCCGCCGCAAAGCGGGATGGTCTTGCTGCGGCGGTAGTGACCAGGTCGTATCCACTAGCAACGGCTCACCTCTCTGGCTGCTGAAGATAGGCGAGGTACAAGGGAGTAGGCAGAAGCAAGGTCGGACGTAGCAGAAGGTCGGGGGCAGGCGGCAAGATTCGTAGTCAGGGGAGATAGCAGGAGTTCTGGTACACTGGCTTTAAACACACAAAACGCTTTCACTAGGCACAAGGGCAACAAGATCCGGCAAGGGAGTGCAAGGGAGGAGACTAGATATAGCCAGGGAACAGGTGGGAGCCAATTAAGCTAATTGGGCCAGGCACCAATCATTGGTGCACTGGCCCTTTAAATCTCAGGGAGCTGGCGCGCGCGCGCCCTAGAGAGCGGAGCCGCGCGCGCCAGCACATGACATTAGGAGACGGGAACGGGTAAGTGACCTGGGATGCGATTCGCGAGCGGGCGCGTCCCGCTGTGCGAATCGCATCCCCAACGGCCATGACAGGGCAGCGCTCCCGGTCAGCGGGACCGACCGGGGCGCTGCGGAGAGAGAGACGCCGTACGCGCTCCGGGGAGGAGCGGGGACCCGGAGCGCTAGGCGTAACACAAACCCATGTGAAGGCTTGTTTTTAGTGGCTTCAATTTCTACGCAGGGCATTCTTGGGAAAAAAAATTATAACTTTTTGTATGATAATCAGTATGCCTAAAATTGTCCTCTTCTGACCCCTATAACTCTTTTATTTTTCCATATACGAGAATGTATAATGGCTCACTTTTTGCGCTGCACTCTGTAGTACCATTTTTTTTATTGGACTTTTTGATCACTTTTTATTCTTTTATTTTATTTTTTTGCTATAAGAAGTGGCCAAAAATCTGCACTTTGAGACTTTGATGTTTTTCAATCATCTGTCATACTGTTCTACTTCAATAAAGAAATGAAATACGTTATAGTGAAAGGATGAGTGACACGTTTCCTTTTCTTCTGTTGTTTTGGACAAAAATGACAGTACACTGTGATATATTCTATGAGTGGTCATGCAATCTTCTAGGGGGCTAAAAATGTAGCAAGAAACTAAAGGTTCTTAAAGTTGCCTCACATGTAATAGTAGACATAAAAAAAAAGTAATTTTCTACCAAAGTGTAAACAAAAATTGGAATGGTTTTCTAGAGACAATATCAGTAATGCTCTTAGTTCTTTGGTCCTTAGAACTGTTAGCAGTTCAGAGCCACATATAGGGGCCTTAGAGCCAAGTGCGGCTTCCAAAGCCCTAGTTGTGAAACAGTATGTTAGAGAAGCATTTTCTTTCCTGTTCCCCTGGGCATTGTTTATGACATGCTAACATAGTCTGTAAGCTGATGGACTCCATTTTGAATCAATATAATGTCTGGATTTATTGAGATCCATTTGAAAACAAGTGGATCATAGCTGTCATGGCCCCATTACTGACAGTGCATATAAAATTTTTAGTATAGGAAATGGAATTGAATTTCTGCTCTCATTGGGCTCATGAGTTTGGTGAGGGAATGGCTTAAAGGGGTATTATGGCTTTATACACCTTATTCCCTATCCAAAGGATAGGGGATAAGACATATGAACCCAGGGGTCCCGCCTTTGGGCACCCCCGCAATCTCGGTGCAGCCACTGGCATTCTTTCCGGGCACTGTCTCCAAGACGGGGATGTGATGTCACGGCCATGCCCCCTAGTGATGTCACACCACACCCCCCTTTCATGTCTATGGGTCCCCTGCGATCATACATCTTATGCCCTATGCTTTTGATAGGGAATAAGATGTATAAAGCCGAAATACCCCTTTAATGTTTGCTAGTCTTCTCTGTTTGAGCATGTATGCCCAGTTAGCTGTTAATCACTATAAAAAGGACCTCCTACTAGACTCATAAGCTGAGAGAAATTACATAATAGTATTTGATATAATAAAACAGTATGAATAACATGAAAAATAAAATAATAATAAAAAAAACTGTTAAAAATTGACCAAATGGCAATTAAAAATTTTCCATAAAAAATAGCAGTTTTTTTACGACAAAAAATGGACCAAATCTGGCACATAGCACATTAGATGCAAAATCACAACCACAAAGTTCAGTAGCATTTGAATTAGTCTCTGTACCCCCCTAATATCAGTCTTCATCGCTCTTTTAAATTGTCTTTGTGCTCCTAGCTTCACTTGTTGTTATTTTTCTGTATGCTCATGCGTCTCTTATTGCCATCTGCTTCTATAGAAAGTCAGTAAAATGACATTCTAGAAAAACAACCAAAAGACTATCTAAGTGCTTGAGAGAAATTCTTAGATGCTTTGTTTCTCAGCCGCCAGCACCCGTGGTTCGCTTCTGTTTTTAAAATCGTTCATTCTTTCATAATGCTCAGTTTAACGTAATACAATTTTTCCAAAAAAGAAGGTCGCAATAGCACTCTTGGTCAAAAAATGGAGGCTCTTAGTGCACGTTGTCATTAAAATGTGTCCCCCATCCACCACGCGGAGGTGGCCTCACCTCAGATAGGACCCTAACACGCTGATCTGATTTCACTCACCTCTGCTGGGCATATAGTCTCTGACTGGGTGACATGCAGGATCCACTATCAATTTAAAAAACCTCCTGTCGTGCTGGCTATTTTTCCTTTTTTTTTTTTTTGCTGTGCAATTTAGGTCTTTAACAGTTTTTTTAAATTGATATTGGATCCTGCATGTCACCCAGTCAGAGGCCATATGTCCTGCAGAGGTGAGTGGAATGAGCGTGCTAGGGTCCTATCCGAAGTGAGGCCACCTCTGCGTGGTGGATGGGGTCACGTTTTCATCACAAAGTGCGCTAAGAGCCTCCACAGCAGCGTGCACCCCTGTATTAAGTAGTTGTGTATAATTTTTATATACAATTATACATTTTATAAAAATGTATTCTAACCCAACCTACATATGACCACATGTTGGGCTTTGCCTCAGATAGTCTTCCTTAGAAGCCTGGATATTTTAAGACCTTGTATTAAAGTTTGTATTGCCTTTGAAGCTCTGGCAATCTAGAGGAGTTTCATGCTCCATATATTTACTGTATATTTAATTACAGATACAACACTGTAAATGGAAAACAAGTGTTCATTCAGGTCTATAACAGCATGGAGGCAATGTGCACAGTGTGGAAAGTATGCAGATCTGCAGTATGCTAAAGCTAGTGTATGCGTAATGCCATGCATGAAAGAACCTGGCACATAGCATGCTCAGTGTTCCAGCTGTGTGACTCTTGGCATTTAACAGCACTGTGTCTGCATTCACATATTTGCAATCTAAACTTTTGATCACATATTCTATTGGCCCTGTTTTTCAATATTTTAATGTTCAGAGAATGACTATTATAACTAAATTTGTATTGTATTATACTACTGTGATGCCTACAGACCCTTATAGGGCAGATGTACAGAGGTTGTCGTGATGGGACCACCACTTAAGAGGTGTATTGAGGTTTTAGCTTAAAAGATATAAAGTGAACCTGTATTTTTAAGTAAGGCTGCTTTCACACAGCATTAAAGCAGTGTACAGCAGGCTCTGCTTAATGTAAAGTTACATTCACATTACGATTTTGACATACTGTTTTGACTCAGTTTTTGTTTTGGAAAACTTATCCCTCAAAAACTGACAAAAATCTATGCAATTGTATGCTCTATACGGTTTTCATTGGGTATTTGTCATAAGTATATATCAAATGTACATGTTGGAAGTTTTCCCTCGCAGCGCAAAATCAGCCTTCCTTGTATGTGATACATCTTACCACTTATCTGAAGCAGCTATTTAAAATTTTTGTTTTTTTCTGAGCAATTGGTCTGCTGCTATAATGTCTGCCATACACTTAACACACACACACACACACACACACACACATACACACACACACACACACACACACACAAAGAGCTTTAGAACCAGCAACAGCATGGAGGACATTAAAGAGCAGTACTGAGCTGTGTAAGTTGAAAATCAAGCACTGGGAAAAGATAAATGATTTACTAGAAATGTTAGTGTGGTTTCTGTCTCTCTCAATGTAAAGTGCATAGCCTGTAAATGATAGCCTGTTGCTGTCCCCCTCAAATAACTAAGCACACAGTCATTAATTTCTAAACCTTTGCAACAAAAGTGAGTACACCCCTAAGTGGAAATGTCCATATTTGACCCAAAGTGTCAATATTTTGTGTGGCCAACATTATTTTACAGCACTATCTTAAAGGGGTTATCTAGTGGAATTAGTTAATTTTTTGTTGTCCCCCGGCTACATACAAACATAACACTCTCTTGTAGCTCCAGTATCAGGACATCTCTTCCACGGTCAGTGCCTCTTCTTTCCCTGAGCTACAGAGCATAGCTTCTATGGCCAAGGAAACTGACAGTGTCAATCGCCAATCAGTCATTAAAGAGTACCTGTCACCAAAAAAAACATTATATTTTGTTAATCAATGCATTAGAAACAACTTTCTAATAACATGTGATTAACAAAAATGCATCTTTATATATATTTTTTTACTTTTAAAAACTGACCACTAGGGGTCTCCCTACATGTCCCGGCTCATTGATTTCAGACTCATGCCGGCCTGGCAGCATGAGTCCGAAATCTCAGTGCTGCTGGGACACTGAAAAGCACAGCACAGCTCCTACCTGTCAATCAGACAGGCGGGAGCAGCACTGTGAGTGATAACAAACAACACCCCCCGTGAGTATGAGCAGGACCACGGAATGCAGTGCATCTCCCCCCCGTGAGTACAAGCATGACCGTGATAGCACCCCACCAATACCCCACCATCCCCCTTTGAGTACAAGCAGGACTGCGGCACCTGAGTCCACAGCAGGATCGCAGCACATGACAGCCCGACCCACCCGGCACCGATTACAAGCAAGATAGTGAATGGCATATGGATGTATACACTTACAGTGTCTTGCCCAGGTAAATTGAACTCCATCCCCATGTATAGTATAGGTTTCCGCCCCATAACCTGTGGCAGAAGAGGGCAGCAAACTGAGCAACAAAGAAGGGATTGATAAAGGTATAAAAGGGGTTTTTGAAAAAAAATTTGGATTAAAGTCAGAAAGAGTCAGGGAGAGATTGGGGGGGGGGAGGAAGGGACAGATGAGTTCATGATAGGTACTCTTTAAGGCTTCATTCACACTAGCAAATTACTCCATTTAGCAAGTTCTGTTGCTAGTTCCATCCTAAAATCATCTGTCACCGGCAGTAACCAAATCCTATACATCCGTTAGAAAATCCCATTATAGTCTATGGGATTTTTCTAATATCCGTTTTAATCCATTATAGTCCGTTATTGATAACGGACGTTATCTTGTGATAAAAGATAGTACGGAAGAAAATAGTTCATGAACTATTTACTTCCGTACTATCTTCCATCACAAAATAGCGTCCGTTATCAATAACAGACTATAATGGATTAAAACGGATATTAGAAAAATCCCATAGACTATAATGGGATTTTCTAACGGACGTATAGGATTTGGTTACTGCCGGTGACAGCTGATTTTAGGATGGAACTAGCAATGGAACTTGCTAAACTGGGTAATTTGCTAGTGTGAAACAAGCCTAAGGCGGGACACCTCTGCAGCCATTGATTGGCAGATCAGGGATGTGACGTCACCTCTTCCTGAAGATGAGTTTAAGTGTTTATTATTTTTGTAGGCAGCCTAGGGACCATAAAAAAATTGAAGAGAGGGGATCATCCTCTGCTTCTGTATGTCACAGTACATGCTGGTATTCAGGGTTCCCTCAATAAACTGTAACTTCCTATTGCCAGCAATACTCATGCAGGCCCAAGCAGACTAAGCACATGAATTACTAGAAACATGTCCTGTGGTCTCATTGGACCACAAGACCTGTTTCCAGTAATTCATGTGCTTAGTCTGCTTGTCTTCAGAAAACTGTTTGCAGGCTTTCTTGTGTTTCTAAAATGACAGCCATGCAGACAAATTTAATGCACTGTGCAGCATATGGTATAAGCACTGACAGGCTTACCCCCACCCTTTGAACATCGTCAAAAATGCTTGCAGAATTCATTTGTCTAATTACCAAAGGGAACCTCTGGATATGACTCTGAGCATGTGCATTCAACTTGTTTGGTTGACCATGGTGAGGCCTGTTCTGAGTGGAACCTGTTCTGTCTGGTTTTGCCCACCATGCTGTAGCTGAGTTTCAGGGTCTTGGCAATATTCATAAAGCCTAGGCCATCTTTATGTAGAGTAGCAATTCTTTTTTTCAGATCCTCAGAGAGTTTTTTGCCACAAGGTGCCAAATTGAACTTCCATTGATCAGTACGGGAGAGTGCAAGAGCGATAACATAAAATTTAAGATAACTGCTCCCCATTTACACCTAAGAGCTTGTAACACTAACCAGTCACATGACACTGGGAGGGAAAATGGTTAGCTTGGCCCATTTTGGACATTGGGTGTACTCATTTTTGTTGCCAAGGTTTAGACATTATTGATTGTGTGTTGAGTTATTTTGAAGGATCACAACATTAAACACTGTTACACAGGCTGTGCACTCGCTACTTTACATTGTAGCAGAGGGTCATTTCTTCAGTGTTGTCACATGAAAAATATATTATTAAGTATTTACAAAAATGTGAGGGGTGGGCTCACTTATGTTAGATACTGCACGTGAGCAGCTAACCAGGAGAGATTCTGATCCTCAGAAGGTAAATAATGTAGATTCCATTTGATTACTTTAAAGGGGTACTCTGCCCCTAGACATCTTATCCCCTATCCAAAGGAAGGTTCCTTTAGAATGCTGGGTTTGGGCGGCAGGGGTTGTGATGTCACAGCCACTCCCCTTGTGACTCCACACCACGCCCCCTCAATGCAAGTCTATGGGAGGGGCGTGGCGGCCACCATGCCCCCTCCCATAGACTTGCATTGAGGGTTGTGACCAGGACATCACGAGGGGGCGTGGCCGTGACTTCATGACCCTCGACGCCCACTCCAAGTGTTCAGAACAAAATTTTCGGAAAACTGGGGCAGTGGAGTAGACCATTAAACAAAGATGTTAAAAAACATGAGACTCTATTTTATAAAGTATACTAGAAAACTGCATACCTTTTCAATAGTCCTTATTTAGGGAAACTGAAATATGCCCATTCAGTCTGCTATTCAATACCTATTAATTATTATAAATTTTGTATTGTTTTTTTGACTTGTTCCAGCCTATTTGGTAAACTCTGCTCTGACTTTTAATAATGTCATGGTAACATGAAATTACAAACATTACTTTGCAGAGATGCATTACTAATTTTCAATGTCAAGCTTTGTCAATGTTTTATTCTTTTTTCAATCATTCTTTTCATTTTAGCTCTGTGGAAGAATACAATTCTTTTACCTTTTCTATTTGCAGCTTAGACATACAGTCAAGTGGCTTTCTCCATAGCTAGAACAAAATTGCAAAAAATGTATAAATATTTTTTTTTTATTAGGATTTCTATTGTCCTTACATCATTCTTTTACTACCATAAAACTGTTTTTCTACTATCTAATCCTGCAATCTGTATACCTCATTAGTATTTGTCGTATACGAAGCTATGTTCTCCATATTACTTTTTGTGACAAGAATAGAGTTGAGCTAACTTTTGAAATGTTTGGTCCGCTGGACTCGCCAAGCTTTTTGGAAATTGCGAGTTTTGTTTGGCTCTGTTCGAATTGAACCGGCAATGAAATAAGCCCCTAAACACATTTAAAACACTGCCTAACAGCTCTAAACCCCTGTCTAACACTGTTAGGTAGTTTTAAAGTGTTTTAACCCCTTAAGGACTCAGCCCATTTTGGCCTTAAGGACTCAGACAATTAAATTTTTACGTTTTCATTTTTTCCTCCTCGCCTTCTAAAAATCATAACTCTTTTATATTTTCATCCACAGACTAGTATGAGGGCTTTTTTTTTGCGCGACCAGTTGTCCTTTGTAATGACATAACTCATTATATCATAAAATGTATGGCGCAACCAAAAAACACTATTTTTGTGGGGAAATTAAAACGAAAAACGCAATTTTGCTAATTTTGGAAGGTTTTGTTTTCACGCCGTACAATTTATGGAAAAAATTACATGTGTTCTTTATTCTGAGGGTCAATACGATTAAAATGATACCCATTATTATATACTTTTATATTATTGTTGCGCTTAAAAAAAATCACAAACTTTTTAACCAAATTAGTACGTTTATAATCCCTTTATTTTGATGACCTCTAACTTTTTTATTTTTCCTTATAAGTGGCGGTATGGGGGCTCATTTTTTGCGCCATGATCTGTACTTTTTTTGATACCACATTTGCATATAAAAAACTTTTAATACATTTTTTATAATTTTTTTTTAATAAAATGTATTAAAAAAGTAGGAATTTTGGACTTTTTTATTTTTTTTTCGTTCACGCCGTTCACCGTACGGGATCATTAACATTTTATTTTAATAGTTCGGACATTTACGCACGCGGTGATACCAAATATGTCTATAAAAAATGTTTGTTACGCTTTTTGGGGGTAAAATAGGAAAAAACGGACGTTTTACTTTTTTATTGGGGGAGGGGATTTTTCACTTTTTTTTTACTTTTACTTTTACATTTTTTTACATTTTTTTTTACACTTGAATAGTCCCCATAGGGGACTATTCATAGCAATACCATGATTGCTAATACTGATCTGTTCTATGTATAGGTCATAGAACAGATCAGTGTTATCGGCTATCTTCTCTTCTGGTCTGCTCGATCACAGACCAGAGCAGGAGACGCCGGGAGCCGCACGGAGGAAGGAGAGGGGACCTCCGTGCGGCGTTATGAATGATCGGATCCCCGCAGCAGCGCTGCGGGCGATCCGATCGTTCATTTAAATCGCGAACTGCCGCAGATGCCGGGATCTGTATTTATCCCGGCACCTGAGGGGTTAATGGCGGACGCCCGCGAGATCGCGGGCGTCGGCCATTGCCGGCGGGTCCCTGGCTGCGATCAGCGGTTATGATGCTCCGATGCCCGCGGTTATGCTTAGGACGTAAATGTACGTCCTGGTGCGTTAAGTACCACCTCACCAGGACGTACATTTACGTCCTGCGTCCTTAAGGGGTTAAGGCTTAGTTATGGCGACATGTGGTAAGACATTGTTACTGTTACAGCTCACCCATTTTTTAGGCTTATTCACACCAAAATAGGGCATTAAGTATATCTGGTTGTCGGTAGATGCCTGCCGATGTTAATATGCACACGGAGGCATGGGAAGACGCATTGGCTCTTTCCAAGTGTGCCAAAAATTATCTCTTTTTTGTGGCTTATGAGTTGTGTACGTGTAAGCATGGCTGGAAGTAGGGTGATGGTGGATTGGTGTTATTGTAGTAAATAGCGTACAGCAGGCAGTGGCTGACTGATGTTACTAGCACACAGCATGAGATGGCAGAGTTATGTCAATAGGAGGTGGTGGACTGGTAGTAGCAGGAAAATAGTGTTGTTAAAAAAATGTAATTGGAAAAAGTTTCAATGAAGTTTTCTCATTTTGAAATAAAAATAAAAATTCAAGTGTATGGTTCCTGGACTGGTGATGCTGACATGCATGAGATGTGAATGCTTAAACCTGGCTGAAACTACCAGCAGTACAAGTCATAGTGGTTTACTGGAGGGAGTTGTAGTAGTCTGCTTAAAGCAGTAGGTTGAGACACCTTTAAATTAATTAAAATTTGGCCAGCCAGGTGACCCAAGATGTTCCACGCATCAGATTATGACTGCACTACCTGACTGTGCCCCTCCTCTGGATGCTTTTTAAAATAGAACCTGAACATGCAGCAGCATTGCCGTCACCTGAGCTCATCAGACCAGCAGCCCTACGTCTGTTACGTTTCACAGGTTTTCTTCCCCCGCCTTGAATATGCTCCTCTTCACTGACATTGCCACTACCCTCCTGCTCTGAACATGTCAGCTCATGCTCAGGTGGTTCTCATGTCCTGTCCAACACCACATCGTTGTCAACATCAAACTTCTCATCGTCCACGGCACTCCAATTTGCATCGAACTTCTTGGGCTCCTTGCTCCCCCTCAGCATAGCCACCTTGATGCCCTACAATATCCCAACCACATCTACCACCACCAGTCCCACTTGTGCTGGGCTCAACCACTGATTCCAGACATGTTTTTATTGTTGTTACTTTTATCCTTTTTTGGTGAATTTTCAAAAACCTACTTGTCAAAGTTCCAATGCTTTTAACACTTGACAGGGATGACAGCACAATAAGTACTGAACGTGTTTGCGGAACAACATGAAATGCACCAGAATTGTATTCACACTGCAAACTAGACACGTGTAAAATCAACATGCTTTTTGCCTCCCAGGCATGACAGCACAATGATCTTCCCAACCCAGGATGTACCGGTACGTCCTGGGTCCAGGATGTACCGGTACGTCCTGGGTCCTTTCCCTTTCTATAACGCTGGGCGTCATAGCGGGGCAAGGCCCGGCACCTAGCAACTGCCAAGACCCGTGGCTGATAGCGTGCACCACTGAACGTGGTGCCACATGCTTTTAACCCTTTAGATGCGGCGTTCAAAGTTGATCGCCGCATCTAAAGTGAAAGCTAATAAGTGCCGGTTAGTTCTGTGGGCTGTTCAGGACTGACACGGCAAAATCACTGCTTGCCGAACAGCTGGAGGACACAAGGAGGTGCCTTACCTTCCTTCTCCGTGTTCGATCGCCAAATCACTGCTCAGTGCCTGAGATCCAGGCATGAGTAGTCAAGAGGCAGAAACACTGACCAATGCAATGCTATGGCATAGCATTGAACAGTATGAGAGATCAATAGATCAATGTACTGCATGTTATAGTCCCCTATGGGGACTATAACATTGCAAAAAAAGTGGAAAAAAAAAGTGAATAAAGATCATTTAACCCCTTCCCTAATAAAAGTTAGAATCACCCCCCTTTTCCCATTTAAAAAAAAACTGTGTAAATAAAAATAAACATATGTGGCATTGCTGCGTGCGTAAATGTCTGAATTATAAAAACATATCCTTAATTAAACCGCACGGTCAATGGTGTACGCGCAAACAATTCCAAAGTCCAAAATAGCGTATTTTTGGTCACTTTTTATATAATGAAAAATGAATAAAAAGCGATCAAAAAGTCCAATCAATACAAAAGTGGTACCGCTAAAAACTTCTGATCACAGGGCAAAAACTGAGCCCTCATACCGCCCCGAACGCGGAAAATAATTAAGTCATAGGGGTCACATGAGCCGTACTGGCTTGCGTGAGCCGTACTGGTAATAGCTTGAGTGTTTGCCGAGCTGCAAAAATCATAAGGTTTGAGTTGTTCATCCCTAGACAAGAATATTGTAGCAAGCAGTGTTATTCTCACTGTCAAAATTACATAAACCTTAAATGAATCTCTATGAACTCCAATACTCTTAATGAGTATTGTAGGTTGCCACTTGGATCTGGCACAGTGTGATGGCTTCTGTTAAATGAAAGTCACAAGGTAGAAGTCAACAGAATCTTACATATATATCTCTGTGAATTCTACAGTGCAGTACATAGAATACTCATATTCCCAGGTGAATCAAAAGTTAATATCTGAATTTGAAACCAATTTATAAGATTTCAGATAACCTTTTAGAATGTTTAGTTTTTTCCACAGAGAAGGACACTTAAGTTTACCTGGACAGATTGTAAATCAGGCCATATACCCTATACATGTTCATCCAATGAGTACTGGGGCCTCCAGAATCTTCCTCTAAAAGAAGTTGCCATTGGAAATAATAAACAGGCATGTTTCAATTGCCCAATTTTATTTATTTATTTTTTTTTGGGGGGGGGGGGGGGGGAGATAAGCAGGATAAGTATGGTTGTCACGATTCGGCTTACAGGTTGTGGATCCACTGTGTCAGCGAGGGATTGGCGTGGACCGTGCCGGTGGACCGGTTCTAAGAGGCTACTGGTGTTCACCAGAGCCCGCCGCAAAGCGGGATGGTCTTGCTGCGGCGGTAGCAACCAGGTCGTATCCACTAGCAACGGCTCTACCTCGCTGACTGCTGAGAAGGCGTGGGACAGAAGGACTAGGCAGAGGCAAGGTCAGACGTAGCAGAAGGTCGGGGCAGGCGGCAAGGTTCGTAGTCAATATGGATAGCAGGAGATCAGGTAACACAGGCTTTGGACAACACTAAACGCTTTCACTGGCACAAGGCAACAAGATCCGGCAAGGAAGTGCAGGGGAAGTGAGGTGATATAGCCAGGGAGCAGGTGGAAGCTAATTAGGCTAATTGGGCCAGGCACCAATCATTGATGCACTGGCCCTTTAAGTCTCAGAGAGCTGGCGCGCGCGCGCCCTAGAGAGCAGAGCCGCGCGCGCCAGCACATGACAGCCGGGGACCGGGACGGGTAAGTGACTTGGGATGCGATTCGCGAGCGGGCGCGTCCCGCTATGTGAATCGCATCCCTGCCGGCAATGTCAGTGCAGCGCTCCCGATCAGCGGGTGTGACCGGGGCGCTGCAGGGAGAGAGACGCCGTGAGCGCTCCGGGGAGGAGCAGGGACCCGGAGCGCTCGGCGTAACAATGGTAATCACTAGATATTATGTTCCTACTGTATAAAATTAGTGCAAACAAGAACTACATTGTCACTTCAACAACTAAGGTTCTTGTCTGCACCAGTGCACCTTGGGAGTCTTTGGGTTTACCAAATATTTGTGCACTCTTCTTGGTCTATATTGTCTGTTTTCATAGAATGCACCACTTTCTCCAACATGGCCTTTGACATTAAGAGTGGTTCCCATGGCAGAATAAATGATCTAGCATGAAGCCATCCATTAGTTGTTAAATAGGTATTTCCATTTAGAATTGAGAAATTAAACCCAAATGAACTAAAATAATGAGAACCACTTATAATAATATCTCCATAAAGCATGGCAACACACCCTATGCAGGCATATAACGGGTCATACACATGGGGAATATCATGCACCAAAAGGAAATTTGTTTCAGGTGTTCTTCTCACTTGGTGAACAGGCTCTACATAGAGGAAATTGTTAGCACACACAATTATAGGCACAGCATATTCTATCATCTGTATGAACAAGCCCTATGGGTGTTTTGGGAAAAAATGAATTCTAAGCCTTTTTCAAAATTAAAGCAGGAGTTTATGCTTCTACATTTTATTAGTGCAACATCTGTTCCTGGAGAAAGCATTTAAAATGTGTATAAAACTGTCTAGTGTCACCACTAATTCTTTCCACTCAGTATATGAAAGCTACTATGATTGTTATAATTTCCTTGTGTTATTGTCACGTATGGGCAGGGAAGAGTAAATCCCTGAACTTACCTGCTCCCACTTGCCCTGCCTAATTGCGTACCCGCCCTAGTCGATGGGTCCACAACCATGGGGACATTCCCTGCCTGTTTAAGTGCAAGGAGTAAAACGTCAACAAAATAAACTTACAATACAAACGGAGGTCAGGACACTGTATGGAATCACACACAATAACAGAAATATAAACTAAACATACACACACAACATGTCACAGTCCACAAGCCGAGTCAGTACCAAGAGATAACAGAAAAGCAAAATTGCAAACACAGGAGAGGAGCCAGAGAGTGGAGCTAATGGATCAAATATGCCAGAAATACAAGATACAGTACAAGCACTAGCTAGGAGTATGAACTCTTTTTCAGGCAAGAGCTGGATGAATACTGCAGGTTTAATTAGGGAGCTAAGCAGGTGAAAAGCTAACAAGGTCAGATGACAATCCAGAGAACAGGGCGTTTCCACAGTAACCAGAATAACAAAAGACCTCAGTGCAGACTAACCCTTCGGGTTCTTACAGTTGTATTTCTTGTATTCTTGTATCAAATAAACAAGTAATCCCTAAATTGGTCTTTCTAGGAAATCCCTTGCGCCCTTGTGTTTGGTACACAGTGTAGTATATGCTTTATGGTTGTGCACAGTGGAACACAAAGTTTAAAGTGTTACTGTCATTAGTAGGTAAATTTCAAAATATGTTCCATTCAGTGTAGTTATGTGCTCTAAGACCTGTATGCATAATAATATGCATGTTTTCATATGTAAAATACCTTTGGATCTATATCTTATTGTGCTCACTCCTCTTGCACTCCTCCTGAAGTCTGGGGGTGTTGCTTTTGGAGAATTGTGAACTTCCATCTTTTCTCCCTATCTTATCATGAGGTCTGCACACACATTTTTACATTTGCAAAGCTTTATGCCGAAAGTGCATGCTCTATATAACACTGAAACAGCCATATGGAACCTTTATAATGAAAATACACAATAAATAAGTTCATAAAATTACCAAAAATAAATAATTTTGTATATAAATAATAATTTAACATTCTGCATTACTTGTCAGCATGTATGGAAATGTTTCTCTTCTTAAAAAGGTTGACTGGATCTTACAGGGGTTCAGCCCCCACTGGTAAAAGCTGGTTTATAAACTGCACTGGGAGGGAGATAACCACACCTGCTCTCAGCAAGCAGGTCCAAAATATCTAGTTAATAGGAACAAACAACTTGGATACCAGAGTTTGTTTGCAAAAGTAAAGAAACAGATACCCCTAGTGGCCGTTTAAAAAAAAAAAATGTAAACGGCAATAACTCAACAAGAACTTTGCCAATAAATGTAAGTATCCCCTCTTTTTAAAGCTGTTCTCCCGCACTGAACTAATATCTTGTGTTTATAGGGATGAGCAGCAGGGGCCATATTCGAATTCGCAATATTTTGCGAATATATGGATGATTATTCATCCTATGTTCGTGAAATTCGCATATTCGCTATGTTCTTTCCCTTTTTTTTTCATGTGAAAATTCATGAGGAAATTCTCATATTGTGCATGCGTGATTAAATCTTTCACCTAAAAGAAGGGAGGGATCAGTGTCCTCTGGAAGTTTCGATATTTGCAAACATCTGCATATTCGCATATACAAAATATTTGCGCTCCACACCGACTCAAACAGTAAATAATATTGGAGCGTTCTTTTGGACCACAAGCTGGAAGCAGGGAGGAATGATCACTTTTTTTTTTTACACAGTACACATCATTGTTGTGATGTGTACTGTGAAGAAAAGGGGGAAAAATAAGAATATTCGTCATGACGCGAAGTGACGATATTTGCGGTAAAACTTCGCATTTCAGCCCCCAAAGGGTTCATGTGGCCATGAGATGTAGGCGCCACGCATCCTGTGCCCTGACAAGCCATCGTTTCGAACCGCATGTTGTAGTAATTGAAGCAGTGGAATGACGTTGTTCATCCCGTAATCCTGGCGATTTACTAATAATGTGGCTTCCTCAAAGGGCCTGAGCAAATGGCAGGTGTCACGTATGAGCTGCCACTGGTTGATATTGAAGTTACACAGGGGAGTCCCCATATCCGCTTCAGCATTGTATTACAGAGAGGGGCAGGTAGCTGTGTGTTGCCTCATACATTTCAACAACTTGGGATGGAAAATGATCATTCCATCAGGTGAAAGTGGCTTGTGGTTAGCGGTGGTGGTCTCCAATGGCAACAGACCTCAGTAGTGGAAAGATATAACTGGTGGGAGAATGTAGCTTTCCTTTTGACCAGAGCTCTGATAGAACCAATAAACCCTTGGCATCCCAGTTAGGCATCCAGAGTAATAACGCACAATGTGAACAGCATTCATATGCCAAAACAGTAGCTGCAGCAAACTTGTTTCACCAAATGCGTTTTGGGGTATTGGTGGTACAACATTGCACCACTGAGCAAGGGGTTCTGACTTTATTTCCAATACCCCGAAACGCATTTGATGAAACAAGTTTCCTGCAGCTACTGTTTTGGCATATGAATGCTGTTCACATTGTGGGTTATTACTCTGTATGCCTAACTGGGACACCAAGAGTTTGTCGGTTCTATCAGAGCTCTGGTCAAAAGGAAAGCTACATTCTCCCACCAGTTATATCTTTCCACTACTGAGGTCTGTTGCCATTGGAGACCACCACCGCTAACCACAAGCCACTTTCACCTGACGGAATGATCATTTTCCGTCTGAAGGCACGTCCCGGTCAGCTGACCTGCAATCAGCTGACCGCAGTCACCGGAAGCTCACCAGCTCCCATTTTGCTGTTATCTATACGGGACTGTACATCCTGATAACCTGCCATTGATACAACGTGATATTGAGCAATCAAACTTTTTCCTATAGACTTGAGCTGCTTTTCCTTAGGTGGACTACTCCAGTTGTTTTTCTATAGGTGGATCCTTTAGGTGGATGCGTTCATTTTATCAGGTGGACACATTATATCCACATATCTCTTTGTGGACAACTTGAGTATATATGGCCACATTTTTATGATTTATGTTTATGTTTTTGTCTATATTGTTTTATCACGCAAGGGCCCTGCATTAAATATTTTACATTATATGTCTATTTATGTCAGAAGAGAGGAGAGAAATAAATATTTCCTTTTTACACATACCATCCTTGCATTGATTTCCATCATATACCCCCAGTGGGTAGAACACTGAGGACTGTGAATATATTTTCTAGTAAATTTCAAAATCCGTCTTTTAATCTTAGGTATTGTGAATCCCTTGTGTCTACTCATGCTGCTGCCAACTCCAGACTGTGCCATTCAGCCACTATATGGTCTCCCCATGCTTCAGCCAACTCCAGGCTGTGCCATTTGGTCACTATATTGTCTCCTTATGCTGCCAACACCTCCACGCTGTGTCATTCAGCCACTATGTGGTCTCCTCATATTGATGCCACCTCCAGGCCCTGTCATTGTGTCGCTCTGCGGCAGTGATTCTAAAAGCGATGCCTGTAATCTGCATGTCATACTGAATAACAGTATTATTTCACTACCCCTGCACACTCCATATGAGTGTTAGAACAAAGCAAAGTGTTCTACACCCCTATTGAGGCACTCTGTAGTCCAGAAATAACCATTTTTAATATAGATTTGCCGCTAATAAATTCAGATCAAACCAAATTGTTTCGGAAAATTCGGCCGAATCAAATTTTTCAAAAGATCACTCATCTCTAACAGTAACTAGGCACAAATTAGTTTAACAGGAAAATATATAAAGGACACCAAGTAGGTGTATGTTCAGTTTAAACTTATAAGAGGAGGACTATGTGCTCCACTACAAACTGTATAAGGCTCCAGAAACAAGTGGTTAGCTTTGGCTGGCCTTTCACAGTAACTAGGCCAAAAAAAATTTTGAGAAAGAAAAAAAACTATGCCTCGTAGGTGTACGAACAGTTTACACTTATGAGAGCTGGACAATACACTCCACTTAAAACTGTATAAGACTACAGAAACAAGGGTATAGCTTTGGCTGGCCTTTCACAGTAACTAGGCCCAAATTTGTTTTTCAGGAAAAAAAACCTACACCAAGTAGGTATACATAAAGTTTAAACTTATGAGAGGAGGAATATCCACTACAAACTGTATAAGGCTACAGAAACACGTGAGTAGCTTTGGCTGCCCTTTCACAGTAACTAGGCCAAATTTTTTTTTCAGGAAGTAAAAAAAAGCCACACCACACAAGTGTATGTACAGTTTACAACTATGAGAACTGGACAATACGCTCAGCTTAAAACTGTATAAGGCTGCAGAAACAAGGGTGTAGCTTTGGCTGGCCTTTAACAGTAACTAGACCAAAATTACTTTTTCAGGGAAAAAAAAAAGTACACCACCTATGTATGCACAGATTACACTTATGAGAGGACAATAAGCTCCGCTACACAACCTGTATTAGGCACTGTAATCAGGTGACTATGGCTTTTTGTGCCAACCCTAACTGTTCCCTGATAGCTTTACAGCTGTTTTACAACCAACTGCAGCAGTACAGAATCGCTGTGTAGTAGAGCCGAGTACAGTATTAGTCACTAATGGCAGGTGACAGTGGCTTTTACTGCTCTGCCTAACTGGCCCCTTTAAGCTTTAGAGTTGCTGTACACCCCAATGCAGCAGTGGAGTCGCTGTGCATTACACCCAAAAGTGTATTTTCTCTATTTATCTGTCAATGCTTTTATGCAGTGATTTGGGCTTGTGGTGAATCACTGCTGTAAAGCTGTTTTTCTGTTCAACGTACACAATGCTCTATCTCTCCCTGCAGTGAAACAATATCTCTGAAATAAAACGCTGAAGTGACTGGCCGCAAGATGGCTGCCGGTTATAAAAGGCTGTGACATCACAGGGGTGACTGGCTGCTGATAGGCTGCATCCTGCATGTGATTCAGGGTCATCCTGCCTACTGCCTTCCCGCCATCCCAGGATTCCTTGCCCCATGCCCTCACATATGGATTCAATTTTAGATACCCTGGAGCCTGGACTGCACTAAATGGAGTTTAATGAATCGATTTGTGCGATCGAATCACAGCAATATTTAGATTCGTTACGAGGCAAATTTTTCCTGAAATTCGTAACGTATTCAGATTTGTCAGATTTGTTTCCCATTTTCACAGTACCAATGATGCTTTCTGCAAATTCATTGTGATACTAAAGTAATGCATCTATTAACTGTATGGTCAATAATGTTAGTTTTCCTTGGGAGAGTACACAGTGTAACATAACATAGTATTAGTAGCACACATATTGCACCAGCATCTGACTGAACAAAGATGACTCAGCTTTGCTTCTTCAAATATGAACCTGTATAAACCAGCACATGGTTCCTATGTTGTACACTAGTATAGGCAGGCCACATTTTAATAATGTCTTTCCTCTCCTCTAAACTGACATTCAATTTTTACTGGTCCTGAGTCCCAGCCATTACTCCTGACAGCTTGGTTGACCTCCCATAAAGAAGCAAGGAGTTGGTTTTACTACAGGTTACAGTCTAGTACATTATGTTTATACTTTTTAGAATGTAAATCACCAGAGCAAGCTCTTCACACACAACATGCTAGCAAGCAATGTGGGAAGATTTCAGCTTTGATGCCTTCCGAATTACAAATGAAGCTCTGGGCTATAAAATTTAATAGGTTTAGTGGCCAACTGTTTCTTATTCTTGCAAGGCCAGTATTTTCTATTTTAAAATGAGATGCAAATATAAAAAAAATTAAAATTTTAGACAGGATGATAAATAAAGTCTTGAATGTTTGCAGTAAGGATTGTATAATTGTATGTTTCTAGCCTGAAATCCAAGTTACACTACATTGTGAGAAGTTGTGGAAAGTAGTGTGATTTCAGTGCATCTTAAATGTGTCAATTCTAAGATGTAAATTGGTTTAACGTGGGATTCCTGACTTAAATCATCTTATATAGACAATTTTGTAACTACTGATAAGTCTTCCACCATTTGTCACTTGTAGATTTACTCCCACAGATCACAGATGTTCTGTTATATAATAGATATTTGTGTTCATACAGGTTTGTAAATTTTCATTAAACTTTCATAACTCCTATCACATTGTGTTAACCCCTTAACTACGCAGGATGTAAATGTACGTTCTGGTGCGTTGTGGTACTTAACACCTTTACAACAATGGACGTAAATGTACGTCATGGTGCCGTGGTACTTAACACACCATGACGTACATTTACGCTCCGCCATGACCGCGAGCACCAGACTGGTGATTGTGTCATGCGAAGCAGGTCCTAGCTGCTATCAGCAGCCAGGGACCCGCCGGTAATGCGGACATCCGCAATCGCGTGGATGTCCGCCATTAACCCCTCAGATGCCGTGATCAATACAGATCACGGCATCTGCTGCAGTGCAGTACTTTAAATGGATGATCAGATCACCCGCAGTCTTTCTCCAGGGGTCTACTGCTCTGGTCTGAGATCAAGCAGACTAGAGCAGAAGATCATGTATAACACTGATCAGTGCTATGCCCTATGCATAGCACTGAATAGCATTAGCAATCAAATGATTGCTATAAATAGTCTCCTCCCCCAATAAAAACGTAAATCATCTGTTTTTCCCATATTACCTGCCATAAAGAGTAAAAAAAAATTCATAAACATATTTGGTATTGCCACGTGTGTAAAAGTCTGAACTATCAAAATATATTGTTAAGTATCCCGTGCGGTGAACAGCATAAACGTAATTTTTTTTTTTTTTAAAGTCAAAAATTGCTGCATTTTTATCACATTTTATTCCCAAAAAAATGTATAAAAAATGTATAAAAAGTAAAAACTAAGCAAAAGTGGAAATGATAAAAACAACAGGCGCATCACGGCGCAAAAAATTAGCCCTCATACTGTCCCGTATACGGAAAAATTAGAAAGTTATGGTTGGTCAACATACTGTAGGTGTTCAAACATACTAATATTGTTAAAATTGTTTGAGATTTTTTTTAAGCGGTACAATTAAAGAAAAAACATATATCATGGGTAAGATTTCAATCGTATTAATCCACAGAATAAAGAAAACATGTAATTTTTACCATAAAGTGTACACCGTTAAAACAAAACCTTCCAAAATTTGCTAAATTGCGGTTTTCTTTTCCCACATAAATAATATTTTTTGGGTTGCCCCGTACATTTTATGGTAAAATAAGTGATGTCATCAGTAAAATTGGTGATGCAAAAAACAAGCCTTCATATGGATGCCCAAAAAAAGGTAGGTTAATACACCTCAAAGTAGAACAAGACTTATATGTCAAACATATATCCTATAGAATAAGTCAAAACGATTTACAACACAATTTATTATGAAAAATACATTTTTATTTAAACATAAAATTTAACCCAATGTTTTCCCATAAAAACACATACACATAAGACCATTAAAAAAAATTCTATAGGATGGAGGGGTACAGTGCAGGACAAATTATCAAAATAATTCATATAAATAAACAGTTGAAAAAATATTGAATGTATATATATATACAAAAATGAAGGAGCTACATAATCAATTATTTATACATGGCATAAAGACAAATATGATATTGCACTATACATAAAGTGCAAATCTGTGGCAGCTATATGTATTGCACTATCCCAAAAAACCTTATAGGCAGAGCAGCAAAGTATATCATTATATTGCACAACCAAATGTATTGCATTGAAGGTAGAATACTATTGCACTGTAAAAAAGTGCAACAGATAAATAAATCAGCAGCTCTGTCAAGTTAACATAAATAAAGTGCAATGCAACCACATATGTCCAATGCAGAAATGTCAGCTGGCACTGCTTCCTTCCCGGGTACAACCCTCACCTCAATCTTCCTCTGCCCAACATAGTCGTAGAGGCACAGTCACCTGCTGGCGCTTCTGAAACTGGTGGTGCACAGACTACACAGAGTTCAATTGTCCATATGAAGCAAAGCAATAGAGCAGAAAAGACAGCAGCTCACCGCGGAATTCAACGCAAGCTTCTTTATTGACCAGCGTGTGCAGGTTACAAAACTTGAAGTGCAGGTGCTCTACCCCAAGACCGCACGAACAACGTCCGTTTCGCACTAACTGTGCTTCTTCCGGAAGAAGCACAGTTAGTGCGAAACGGACGTTGTTCGTGCGGTTTTGGGGTAGAGCACCTGCACTTCAAGTTTTGTAACCTGCACACGCTGGTTAATAAAGAAGCTTGCATTGAATCCCATAGTGAGCTGCCGTCTTTTTCTGCTCTATTGCTTTGCAACCACATATGCCTGTATTGGTACCTACATGTAAACAGCTCCAAACAAATAATGAAAATATACAAGATACTGCCCCGGAGGGTGAGGTGGGGGGGGGGGGGGGGGGGTCTGGTGCAGTATCTTGTATATTTTCATTATTTGTTTGGAGCTGTTTATATGTAGGTACCAATACAGGCATATGTGGTTGCATGGCACTTTATTTATGTTAACTTGACAGAGCTGCTGATTTATTTTTCTGTTGCACTTTTTTACAGTGCAATAGTATTCTACCTTCAATGCAATACAATTGGTTGTGCAATATAATTATATACTTTGCTGCTCTGCCTATACATTTTTTTGGGATAGTGCAATACATATAGCTGCCCCAGATATGCACTTTATGTATAGTGCTATATCATATTTGTCTTTATGCCATGTATAAATAATTAATTATGTAGCTCCTTCATTTTTGTATATATATACATTCAATATTTTTTCAACTGTTTATTTATATGAATTATTTTGATAAATTGTCCTGGACTGTACCCCTCCATCCTATAGAAAATGTTTTAATGGTCTTATGTGTATGTGTTTTTCTGGGGAAACATTGGGCTAAACTATATGTTTAAATAAAAATTAATTTTTCATAATAAATTGTGTTGTAAATCATTTTGACTTATTCTATAGGATATAAGCCTTCATATGGGTCTGTGGATGGAAATATAAAAGAGTTATGATTTTTAGAAGGCGAGGAGGAAAAAACTAAAAAGCAAAAATAACCTGGTGACCTGGAAAATAAGGGGGATCAGGGTTGTCCAAGACACCCATGATCCTCCTGAAGGGATTGGAGTGAGGTGGCAGGGGTGCCACCCCTCCTATTCCTGCTATTGGTCGGTCAGAAGCGACCGACCAATACCAGATCGGGGGCGGGGAGTTAAAGTTCGATTCCTCCCTTCTGCCCACCCACAATAGTCCGGGCAGAACGGGGGAGCCTATGATGACCGGCGCCGGAGGTCACTTACCATTGGCGATCGTCGGCGGGCGTAAGAGGACGATGATGCAACTTGGCTTATTTTTTTCATCACCAATTCTTCTTTGCAGTGACATTAGTCATTTTACCCAAAAATCCACAGCGAAATGGAAAAAAATATCATTGTGCGACAAAATCGAAGAAAAAACGCCATTTTGTAAATTTTGAGGGCTTCCATTTCTACGCAGTGCATATTTCGGTAAAAATGACACCTTATCATTATTCTGTAGGTCCATATGGTTAAAATGGTACCCTACTTATATAGGTTTTATTTTGTCGTACTTCTGGAAAAAATCATAACTACATGCAGGAAAATGTATACGTTTAAAAATGTCATCTTCTGACCCCTATAACTTTTTTTATTTTTCAGTGTACAGGGCGGTACGAGGGCTCATTTTTTGCGCTGTGATCTGAAGTTTTTATTGGTACCATTTTTGTTTTGATCTGACTGTTTGATCACTTTTTATAAATTTTTTAATGGTATAAAAAGTGACCACAAATACGCTTTTTAGACTTTTTACGTGTACGCCATTGACCGTGCGGTTTAATTAACAATATATTTTTATAGTTTGGACATTTCCACACGCGAAGATACCACATATGTTTATTTTTATTTTTATTTACTCTGTTTTATTTTTTTTATGGGAAAAGGGGGGTGATTCGAACTTTTATTAGAGAAGGGGTTAAGTGATCTTTATTAACACTTTTTTTTACTTATTTTTTGCAATGTTATAGCCCACATAGGGGCCTATAACACTGCACACACTGATCTTTTACACAGCTCTCTGGCGTGTATTAACACGCCTGTGATCAGTGTTATCGGGGCTTGACTGCTACTACCTGGATCTCAGGCATGGAGCAGTCATTCGCCGATCAGACATCGAGGAGGCAGGTAAGGTCCCTCCCGGTGTCCTGTAAGCTGTTCGGGATGCCGCAATTTCACCACGGCGGTCCCGGAGAGCCCAACTGAGCAGCCGGGATAGTTTCCCTTTTGCTGCAGACGCGGCGATCAGCTTTGATCGCCGCGTCTGAAGGGTTAATACAGGGCATCACCATGATCGGTGATGTCCTGTATTAGCCGAGGGTCCCGGCCGTTGATGGCCGCCGGGACCGACCCGATATGATGCGGGGTCACCGCGTGACCCCGTGGCATATCGTGGGAGCCGTCAGAGGACGTAAATATACGTCATTCGTCATTAAGGACTTAAGGAAATAAATGGGCACTGTCAGATACAAAAACTTTTGATATGTTGTAAAGCATGCAAAATCAATAGGCTTTGCAATTGATTTCATTAGAAAATTTTCAATATTTCATACTGAAAAAGCCAGTCAAACAACCATCCCCCCCCCCGGTCTGCTTGGACACATACTAGTCCTGCTGTGTCCATGTGTCATGGACCCACTTCCTTGATTGACAGCTGTGAACTTAGGGCTCACAGCTGGAGGAAAAATCTTCCCACTGTCAGCTTGTGCCCCGCTACTGTCAGTGAGGACAAGCTGGGAGTTGTAGTTTTGCTAATGCTAGGGGAGATGTGAGCAGACAGCATACTGAGGGAGGGGGCGGAGACCTGCACAGTGAGACCACGCCCCCTCCCTTTGAGAGGAATTCAGACTAGGGAACTAAATTAAAAGTGTAATAAAAAACAAAATAAAGGTGCTAGACAAATATGGTCAGGATTAGGTACTGAGTGATATATTTAAAAAACAATTTTTTGTTGTTGTATCTGATGGGTACACTTAAACACACCAGGACATCTGAAGCAGTGCGGTCACTAAAATGGATGATCAGATCACCTGCAGCGCTGCCGCGGGGATTCGATCATCCAGCATAGCGGCCCGAGGTCCCCTCACCTGCCTCCAGCCATCTTCAGAGGTCTTCTGCTCTGGCCTTCGATCGAGCAGACCAGAGCAGAAAATAACCGATAATACTGATCAGTGCTATGCCACATAGCACTCAACAGTATTAGCAATCAAATGATTGCTATAGATATTCCCGTTTTACCCCCAAAAAGTGTAAAAAAAATGTATAAACATATTTTGTTTCGCCGCATGCGTAAGTATCCAAACTATTAAAATATAATGTTAATGATCCTGTACAATGAAAGGCGTGGACTTAACAAAAAGAAAAAAGTTCAAAATTGCTGCTTGTTTGTAGCATTTCATTCCCCAAAAAATTTATAAAAAATGTTATTAAAGGTTTTATATATTCAAATGTGGTATCAATAAAAAGTAATGCTCACGGCACAAAAAATGTGCCCTCATACCACCGCTTACACAGAAAAATGAAAAGGTTATAGGCCAGCAAAATAGAGGGATTTTAAATGTACTAATTTGGTTAATTAGTTTGTGATTTTTTTAAAGCGGTACACTAATAGAAAAGTATGTAATCATGGGTATAATTTTAATCGGATTGACCTACAGAATAAAGAAAATACATCATTTTTAACATATATTGTACAGCGTGAAAACGAAACTTTCCAAAATTAGCAAAATTGCAGGTTTTCTTTTCAATTTCTCCACACAAATAGTATTTTTTGGGTTGCGCCATACATTTTATGGTAAAATGAGTAATGTCATTACAAAGTACAACTGGTTGCGCAAAAAACAAGCCCTCATACTAGTCTGTGGATGAAAAAATTCAAGATTTTTAGGAGGTGAGGAGGAAAAAACATCCTTAATGCCAAAATGGGCTGAGTCCTTAAAGGGGTAAAGGGGCCTCAACCTGATTGTTGTCTTTACCAGAGTTTAGGTTCCTTTAAACTTATGCCCCCATAGGATCTCCAGTCTAGCAGCAGACCAGTGCTTATATAATGAGCCTTTTATACAGTTCAATAATTGTTCAGCCAGGGCCACAGGAACGGTTGATGGATTTTTTGAATGGCCCTTACATAATTGTCATCCGCACTTCCCATTTTTACATAAGGTAATGTGCAGTCGGTCACGATGATTGTTAGGATTGTGCAATACCAGAGATCAGACAATAAATGAGTCATTGCTCATTTATCGACTGATCATAGGTTCATTTCCATTAGACAATGATCTGCCCATTTGACCATTGGAAATTACTAATTAAGTATAGTCACATAGTAACATAGTTCATAATGTTGAATAAAGAGTCTATCAAGTCTAACCTATATCTCTACTGTGTCCCTACTGAGTTGATCAAGAGGAAGGTAAATGTCACGATGCCGGCTGGCAGGTAGTGGATCCTCTGTGCCAGAGAGGGATTGGCGTGGACCTGCTAGTGGACCGGTTCTAAGCCACTACTGGTTTTCACCAGAGCCCGCCGCAAAGCGGGATGGTCTTGCTGCGGCGGTAGTGACCAGGTCGTATCCACTAGCAACGGCTCACCTCTCTGGCTGCTGAAGATAGGCGCGGTACAAGGGAGTAGGCAAAAGCAAGGTCGGACGTAGCAGAAGGTCGGGGCAGGCAGCAAGGATCGTAGTCAGGGGCAACGGCAGAAGGTCTGGAAACACAGGCAAGGAACACACAAGGAACGCTTTCACTGGCACTAAGGCAACAAGATCCGGCAAGGGAGTGCAGGGGAAGTGAGGTGATATAGGGAAGTGCACAGGTGAACACACTAATAGGGACCACTGCGCCAATCAGCGGCGCAGTGGCCCTTTAAATCGCAGAGACCCGGCGCGCGCGCGCCCTAGGGAGCGGGGCCGCGCGCGCCGGGACAGAACAGACGGAGAGCGAGTCAGGTAGGGGAGCCGGGGTGCGCATCGCGAGCGGGCGCTACCCGCATCGCGAATCGCATCCCGGCTGGCAGCGGAATCGCAGCGCCCCGGGTCAGAGGACGTGACCGGAGCGCTGCCGCGGGGAGAGTGAAGCGAGCGCTCCGGGGAGGAGCGGGGAACCGGAGCGCTCGGCGTAACAGTACCCCCCCCCTTGGGTCTCCCCCTCTTCTTAGAGCCTGAGAACCTGAGGAGCAGACTTTTGTCTAGGATGTTGTCCTCAGGTTCCCAGGATCTCTCTTCAGGACCACAACCCTCCCAGTCCACTAAAAAAAATTTTTTCCCTCTGACCTTTTTGGCAGCTAAAATTTCTTTGACCGAGAAGATGTCCGAGGAGCCAGAAACAGGAGTGGGAGGAACAGATTTGGGAGAAAAACGGTTGAGGATGAGTGGTTTGAGAAGAGAGACGTGAAAGGCATTAGGGATACGAAGAGAGGGAGGAAGAAGAAGTTTATAAGAGACAGGATTAATTTGAGACAAAATTTTGAAAGGACCAAGATAGCGTGGTCCCAACTTGTAGCTAGGGACACGGAAGCGGACATATTTAGCGGAGAGCCATACCTTGTCTCCAGGGGAAAAAACGGGGTGAACTCTTCTTTTCTTATCCGCGAACTTCTTCATGCGTGATGAAGCCTGTAAGAGAGAATTTTGGGTCTCTCTCCATATGATGGAAAGGTCACGAGAAATTTCATCCACAGCGGGCAGACCAGAGGGCAAGGGAGTAGGGAGGGGGGGAAGAGGGTGACGGCCGTACACCACGAAAAATGGGGATTTGGAGGAAGACTCAGAGACCCTGAAGTTATACGAGAATTCGGCCCATGGGAGGAGATCTGCCCAGTCATCCTGGCGGGAGGAAACAAAATGTCGCAAATAATCACCCAAGATCTGGTTAATCCTTTCTACTTGTCCATTGGACTGGGGATGATATGCAGAAGAAAAATTTAATTTAATCTTGAGTTGTTTACAGAGAGCCCTCCAGAATTTAGACACGAATTGGACGCCTCTATCCGAGACAATCTGCGTAGGCAACCCGTGAAGACGAAAAATGTGTACAAAAAATTGTTTAGCCAACTGAGGCGCAGAAGGAAGACCAGGAAGAGGGATGAAATGTGCCATTTTGGAGAATCGATCAACGACCACCCAAATAACAGTGTTGCCACGGGAAGGGGGTAAATCAGTAATAAAATCCATACCAATCAGAGACCAAGGCTGTTCGGGGACAGGCAGAGGATGAAGAAAACCAGCGGGCTTCTGGCGAGGAGTCTTATCCCGGGCACAGATAGTGCAGGCTCGCACAAAGTCCACAACATCCGTCTCCAGAGTCGGCCACCAATAGAAGCGGGAGATGAGTTGCACAGATTTCTTGATACCCGCATGACCTGCGAGATGGGAGGAGTGACCCCATTTGAGGATTCCGAGGCGTTGGCGAGGAGAAACAAAGGTCTTTCCTGGAGGAGTCTGCCTGATGGAGGCAGGAGAAGTGGAGATCAGGCAGTCAGGTGGAATGATGTGTTGCGGAGAGAGTTCAACTTCTGAGGCATCCGAGGAACGAGAGAGAGCATCGGCCCTAATGTTCTTATCGGCAGGACGAAAGTGAATCTCAAAATTAAATCGGGCAAAGAACAGAGACCACCGGGCCTGGCGAGGATTCAGCCGTTGGGCAGACTGGAGGTAGGAGAGGTTCTTGTGGTCGGTGTAGATAATAACAGGAGAACTTGATCCCTCCAGCAGATGCCTCCATTCCTCAAGTGCTAATTTAATGGCTAGAAGCTCTCGATCCCCGATGGAGTAGTTCCTCTCCGCTGGAGAGAAGGTCCTAGAGAAAAAAACCACAAGTGACAGCATGCCCGGAAGAATTTTTTTGTAGAAGAACAGCTCCAGCTCCCACTGAGGAGGCATCAACCTCCAATAGGAAGGGTTTGGAAGGGTCAGGTCTGGAGAGGACGGGAGCCGAAGAAAAGGCAGACTTGAGTCGTTTAAAGGCGTCTTCTGCTTGAGGAGGCCAGGACTTGGGATCAGCATTTTTTTTGGTTAAAGCCACGATAGGAGCCACAATGGTAGAAAAATGTGGAATAAATTGCCTGTAATAATTGGCGAACCCCAAAAAGCGTTGGATAGCACGGAGTCCGGAGGGGCGTGGCCAATCTAAGACGGCAGAGAGTTTGTCTGGATCCATCTGTAGTCCCTGGCCAGAGACCAAATATCCTAGAAAAGGAAGAGATTGGCATTCAAACAGACATTTCTCAATTTTGGCATAGAGTTGGTTGTCACGAAGTCTCTGAAGAACCATACGGACATGCTGGCGGTGTTCTTCTAGATTGGCAGAAAAAATTAGGATATCGTCCAGATATACAACAACACAGGAGTATAACAGATCACGAAAAATTTCATTGACAAAGTCTTGGAAGACGGCAGGGGCGTTGCACAGTCCAAAGGGCATGACCAGATACTCAAAGTGTCCATCTCTGGTGTTAAATGCCGTTTTCCACTCGTCCCCCTCTCTGATGCGGATGAGGTTATAGGCGCCTCTTAAGTCCAATTTAGTGAAGATGTGGGCACCTTGGAGGCGATCAAAGAGTTCAGAGATGAGGGGTAAGGGGTAGCGGTTCTTAACCGTGATTTTATTAAGACCGCGGTAGTCAATGCAAGGACGTAGGGAGCCATCTTTTTTAGACACAAAGAAAAATCCGGCTCCGGCAGGAGAGGAGGATTTACGGATAAAGCCCTTTTTTAGATTCTCCTGGACGTATTCGGACATGGCAAGAGTCTCTGGGGCAGAGAGAGGATAAATTCTGCCCCGGGGTGGAGTAGTGCCCGGGAGGAGGTCGATAGGGCAATCATAAGGCCTGTGAGGAGGTAGAGTCTCAGCTTGTTTTTTGCAGAAAACATCCGCGAAGTCCATATAGGCCTTAGGGAGACCGGTTACTGGAGGAACCACAGAGTTACGGCAAGGGTTACTGGGAACCGGTTTTAGACAGTTCTTGGAACAAGAGGACCCCCAACTCTTGATCTCCCCAGTGGACCAATCCAGGGTAGGGGAATGAAGTTGAAGCCAGGGAAGTCCAAGGAGAATTTCCGAGGTGCAATTGGGGAGGACCAAAAGTTCAATCCTCTCATGATGAGATCCGATGCTCATAAGAAGGGGCTCCGTGCGGAAACGTATGGTACAGTCCAATCTTTCATTATTTACACAATTGATGTAGAGGGGTCTGGCGAGACTGGTCACCGGGATGTTGAACCTGTTGACGAGAGAGGCCAAAATAAAATTTCCTGCAGATCCTGAGTCCAAGAAGGCCACTGTAGAGAAGGAGAAGGCAGAGGCAGACATCCGCACAGGCACAGTAAGACGTGGAGAAGCAGAGTAGACATCAAGGACTGTCTCATTATTGTGCGGAGTCAGCGTACGTCTTTCCAGGCGGGGAGGACGGATAGGACAATCTCTTAGGAAGTGTTCGGTACTAGCACAGTACAGGCAGAGGTTCTCCATACGGCGTCGTGTCCTCTCTTGAGGTGTCAGGCGAGACCGGTCGACCTGCATAGCCTCCACGGCGGGAGGCACAGGAACAGATTGCAGGGGACCAGAGGAGAGAGGAGCCGAGGAGGAGAAACGCCTAGTGCGAACAGAGTCCATATCTTGGCGGAGTTCCTGACGCCTTTCGGAAAAACGCATGTCAATGCGAGTGGCTAGGTGAATAAGTTCATGTAGATTAGCAGGAATTTCTCGTGCGGCCAGAACATCTTTAATGTTGCTGGATAGGCCTTTTTTGAAGGTCGCGCAGAGGGCCTCATTATTCCAGGACAATTCTGAAGCAAGAGTACGGAATTGTACGGCATACTCGCCAACGGAAGAATTACCCTGGACCAGGTTCGACAGGGCAGTCTCAGCAGAAGAGGCTCGGGCAGGTTCCTCAAAGACACTTCGGATTTCCGAGAAGAAGGAGTGTACAGAGGCAGTGACGGGGTCATTGCGGTCCCAGAGTGGTGTGGCCCATGACAGGGCTTTTCCGGACAGAAGGCTGACTACGAAAGCCACCTTAGACCTTTCAGTGGGAAACAGGTCCGACATCATCTCCAGATGCAGGGAACATTGGGAAAGAAAGCCACGGCAAAACTTAGAGTCCCCATCAAATTTATCCGGCAAGGATAAGCGTATCCCAGGAGCGGCCACTCGCTGCGGAGGAGGTGCAGGAGCTGGCGGAGGAGATGACTGCTGAAGCTGTGGTAGTAACTGTTGTAGCATAACGGTCAGTTGAGACAGCTGTTGGCCTTGTTGCGCTATCTGTTGTGACTGCTGGGCGACCACCGTGGTGAGGTCAGCGACAACTGGCAGAGGAACTTCAGCGGGATCCATGGCCGGATCTACTGTCACGATGCCGGCTGGCAGGTAGTGGATCCTCTGTGCCAGAGAGGGATTGGCGTGGACCGTGCTAGTGGACCGGTTCTAAGCCACTACTGGTTTTCACCAGAGCCCGCCGCAAAGCGGGATGGTCTTGCTGCGGCGGTAGTGACCAGGTCGTATCCACTAGCAACGGCTCACCTCTCTGGCTGCTGAAGATAGGCGCGGTACAAGGGAGTAGGCAAAAGCAAGGTCGGACGTAGCAGAAGGTCGGGGCAGGCAGCAAGGATCGTAGTCAGGGGCAACGGCAGAAGGTCTGGAAACACAGGCAAGGAACACACAAGGAACGCTTTCACTGGCACTAAGGCAACAAGATCCGGCAAGGGAGTGCAGGGGAAGTGAGGTGATATAGGGAAGTGCACAGGTGAACACACTAATAGGGACCACTGCGCCAATCAGCGGCGCAGTGGCCCTTTAAATCGCAGAGACCCGGCGCGCGCGCGCCCTAGGGAGCGGGGCCGCGCGCGCCGGGACAGAACAGACGGAGAGCGAGTCAGGTAGGGGAGCCGGGGTGCGCATCGCGAGCGGGCGCTACCCGCATCGCGAATCGCATCCCGGCTGGCAGCGGAATCGCAGCGCCCCGGGTCAGAGGACGTGACCGGAGCGCTGCCGCGGGGAGAGTGAAGCGAGCGCTCCGGGGAGGAGCGGGGAACCGGAGCGCTCGGCGTAACAGTAAAAAACAAAAGAGAATAGTGTAGCTCACTGTAGCAGAAAATGGGTCCAAGGATGCTGGTGTTACCTAAACCCCAAATAGGCCTAATTAGTAGAGAGAATTGATTATATAATGAATTACATAATGATCAGTCCTCAAAGGTACGTCAGGAAAAAGAGAAGCTCCACTATATCTTTCTTGTACTCTAGTGCCTAGTACTATACACAGCATTCTATTTGTGGTCTGACTGGTGATTTGTACAGTGGTAGAATAGACTCTTTGTCGTGGGCATCTATGCCCCTATTGATGCACCCCATGATTTTATTTGCATTGGCAGCAGCTGCCCGACACTGGTTGCTACAATTAATTATTTACTGTAAACTAAAACTCCCATGTCAGTCCTCACCAGGGTTCTCCCATTTAATACCTGGATTTTTCCTCCCCATGTCCATTACCTTACATTTATCTGTGTTGAACCTCATCTGCCACCTCTCAGCCTAAAACTCCAACCTATCCAGATCCATTTGTAACCGTGCACTGTTCTCTATTATGTTATTTACTATACACAGTGCACTATCCTCTATTGTGTCAACCACTTTACAGAGCTTAGTATCATCTGCAAAGGTTGACACTTTACAATACAATCCTTCTACAAGGTCATTATTAAATATATATATAAAAAAAAATAGGACTCAAAACTGACCCCCTGCAGTCCCCAGTAGTAGCTAGGCATGAGACAAAAGTGAAATTCGGTTAACAGGCAGCACTCAGGAACACAAGATCAACAGACAAACTACAGAGACCTTAGCATCAGACAACAGGTGAGACATCACGCAACAGGTGAAGCAGGTTTATATATGGAGTGCCTGGCAAGGATTGGAGGGGGATCCCTTAGTGAGTACACCTTGTCTCTATAAGATTCAACCATTGCTGAGGATGTTGCCTGACACTGGAAGGAACCAGGACACAGTGGTTATCAAACAGCAGTGTCACATAGGCTCATTTGGAGTAGGAGTTTCTGATTGGTTAGACACTCTTTAAAGGGGTTGTGCCACTATGAATACTTATTCCTTATCTACAGGACAGGAATACCATTCTTGAGATCTTGAAAGTAATGGTGGTCAGACACCCCATGATCATACTTATCATACTTATCCTATGGACAAAAGATCAGTGTTAAGGGTGGCACAATCCCTTTACAGTAAATATTACTAATAATGCATATCACAGCATATACTTTCTTCATATATACCCTGTATTCCTCTCTGTATATTTCTCTAATACCTTGTTCAAGCCTACTTTTTTTTCCTAGTCATTTAATCTGTGTTTGGTTCATTTTTGTGTACCTATTGTTTCTGTGGCTGTTGCTTATCACAGTTTGATCTTGTTTTATTTGCTCTGTAGCATGGCTCAGGCTTGGTTTCTGTCTTTGGGTCCTAAAGTCCCTTTGTTGTTTGTGTTATAGTCCGTTTTGCAAAATATGATTCTCTTTATGGAGGTTTTCAGGGACAGAGAGGGTTGGTCGTGTGTGGTGTTCAGGTATAGACCCCTGATCTAACCCCAAATTTTTTTTTATTCCCTTAAATGTTTCTTTCCTTATCTTTTCTCATGACTCAATATATCTCAAGTTGTGTGTGACAAGATTACAAGCCTAAAAGAAAAATCCCATCATATTGCAATACTTAGACAGATGTATATGTCATATGTGTGGCCACCTAGTAGTCGTAATGTAAAGAAGTCAATACACAGACATGTCCACACTTACCTCTTCTTAGATTTAGTGTGGGATTCCAGGGGTCTATTTTGTATGCAAATTTTGGGTGGTTTTGCATTATATACCTTATAGAAGTTTTTTTTTTTTTTTTTATCCTAAAATAATGGCATATCTCAAGGTTATGAAATAACTTTATAACTGGTAACAATTACAAATTGCACTCGCTTCATATACTGTGAGTGACGGCTGCTATCAGCAGGCTTGCACTCACAGTCAATGGTGGACATTGGCGATCGTGCCGATCAATACCAAAGTTCTAATAGAGTTTGTCTCTAATAGCAGAACACTGATCACACTGAATAGTGCCTTGCAATTGTAAAGCATTGTTCAGTATTAGCAATTGAATGATTGCTTACAATAGTCCTCTATAGGGACTTACTTATTATTTCTGTTAGTGTGTGTGTTTCCATACAGTTTGTACATATTCAGACAGGGACTGTGGCCTAGGGCTGGTATGCAAGTAGGCAGGGCAAGTGGGAGCAGGTGAGTTTAGGGCTTCACTCTTCCCTGCCCGTACATTACATTTTCGAAGGCCTACATACTTGCATTTGTGTGCTCCTGCTATGGAAGCTATGTCTGCTTTGGTAGAGCAAATGCAGGGCTTGACTCAGCTGGTCTAGGATTTAGCTGAAAGACTTCAGCAGTGTGAGTCTTCTCTGTCTCAGTCAGCTTCAGTTCAGACCATGACTCAGAGACTGCAAGATCAGGAACAGTTAATTCAGGGGTTGGAGTCTGCCCGTACCCAGTTGCCATCCATTTCTGTCCTATGGAGCCACAAGTTAGTCTCCCAGATGGTTTTTCGGGTAACAGAAAAATGTTTAAGACCTTCTGTGAACGTTATAAGTTGTACTTCCATCTTAGACCTTACTCTTCTGAGGCCCAGAGAGTGGGAATTATTATGTCTTTTCTGCAAGGAGGTCTCCAGGAATGGGTATTTTACCTTGGTGCCGATGCCCCTGAGTTGAACTCCGTGGATTCACTATTTGCGGGATTGGGGCACTTTTACGCTGAACCAGACCATGCTGCATATACTGAATCCCAGCTGGGTACATTGAAGCAGGGTCACAGACCTGTTGAGGAATATTGTGCAGACGTTAGAAAGTGGTGCGTGGCTTCTCGGTGGAACACTTCAGCTTTAGTTTTTCAGTTTAGAATGGGATTAGCAAACACCTTAAAAGACATGCTGGTGACTTGGCTTGTGGACTGTGACTTATTGTGTGTGTATGTTTACTTATTATTTCTGTTAGTGCGTGTTTCCTTACAGTGTCCTGACCTCCCTCTGTATTATAGTTTATTTTGTTGACGTTTGACTCCCTGCGCGTATTCAGGTTATGGACCCGTCACCTAAGGCGGGTACGTAAGTAGGCAGGGCAAGTGGGAGCTGGTGAGTTTAGGGCTGCACTCTTCCCTGCCCATTCGTGACATCAAACATCTCCATAGACACAAAAATAGGTATCAGATAAGGGCGACTTTAGGCATATTTTTTTGTGTTAAAACAAGTTTGACAAAACATAAAATAATTAAAACAATTGTTCATTATCCGCTTAAAGGGCTACTCTGCTGGAATTTTTTATTTTTATCAACTGGTGCCAGAAAGTTATACATATTTGTAAATTATTTCTGTTTAAAAATGTTAATCCTTCCAGTACTTATCAGCTGCTGTATACAGCAGAGGAAGTTCTTTTAGTCTTTAATTTCTTTTATGTCTGACCACAGTGCTCTCTGCTGACACCTATGTCCATGTCAGGAACTTTCCAGAGCATGAGCAAATCCCCATAGCAAACCTATCCTGCTCTGAACAGTTCCTGACATGGACAATGGTGTCCGCAGAGAGCACTGTGGTCAGACATAAAATAAATTAAAAAAGAAAAGAACTTTCTGATGAGCATACAGCAGCTGATAAGTACTGGAAGGATTAAGATTTTTAAATAGAAGTAATTTACAAATCGGTTTAACATTCTGGCATCAGTTGATCTAAAAAAAAAAAAAAAAATTGTTTTCCTCCGGAGTACCCTTTTAAGGATGCAGCCCATTTCGGCCTTAAGGACGCAGACAATTTATTTTGCCTTATCCTTTTTCCTCCTCGCTTTCTAAGAGCCATAGCTCTTTTATATTTCCATCCACAGACCCATATAAGGGCTTTTTTTTTTTTTTTTGTGCGACCAATTGTACTTTGTAATGACATCACTTATTTTACCATAAAATATATAGAAAAACAAAAACATTATTTGTATAGGAAAATTTAAACAAAAAAATTTTAACATTTTGGAGGGCTTCTTTGCACACTGTACATCTTTATTCTGTGGGTAAGTGCAATTAAAATGGTACTCATGTTTAGATACTTTTTCATTATTGTACTGCTTTTAAAAAAACGAACTTAAAAAAAGTATGTTTAAAATTGTATGTTTAAAGTATGGTTTAAAATTGCCCTATTTTCAAAACCTATAACTTTAAAATTTTTCCCCATACATGGATGTATGAGGGATCATTTTTTGCACCGTGATCTGTAGTTTTTATCGTTACCACATTTATGTATATGTGGCTTTTTATTAAAAAAAATTGAAATGTGATGTGACAAAAAAGCAACAATTATTTTTTACATTCACAGTGTGGAATCGTTAAAGGGGTACCCCGGCCCTAAGACATCTTATCCCCTATCCAAAGGATAGGGGATAAGATGTCTGATCACGAGAGTCCCACCGCTATCTTGCATGCAGCACCTATCTCTGAGGGTGCAGCTCCCAGAGGTGGGTGCTGCATGCGAGATAGCAGGGGTCCCCAGCGGTGTGACCCCTGCGATCAGACATCTTATCCCCTATCTAATGGATAGGGGATAAGATGTCTTACGGCCGGAGTATCCCTTTAACATTATATTTTGAGTGTTCGGACATTATGTTTATAAAATTTTTTATGCTTTTTGGGGTAAAATGGTGAAAAGGGGCAATTCAAATTTTTTTTGGAGAGGGGCTTTTCCCCTTTTTTTTTACTTTTTTAAATGTTTTAATTTTTTTACATTTTAATTGTCATAGTAAGGGACTATTTATAGCATATATATATATATATATATATATATATATATATATATATATATATATATATATAGATTGCTAATACTGTTCAGTGCTATGCATATGCATAGCACTAATCAGTATTATTGGCGATCTTCTCTGGTCTACTGGAAGGCAGACCAGAGAAAAAGATGCTGGGAGAGTGGTGGAAGCAGTTGTGTTGTGGGCTGCATTGTCATTGATGCCGCCATATAATAGGTTAGCCACAAATGCAATTCTTAAATAAAACATCCTATATTTTGAAATAATTACTTAACACACATGTATACCATGTATTCCAATCTAAAATACAAATTAATCAATAAAAATGTCTTTCTAAAACCATTATGAAGACCTATTTGTCTCCTGTGTAGACTAATCTTGAGGTCTTGTGGTCATACGCCCTTCCATCTGCCTCCCTACTTCTTTCAGTAGGTTAGTATGAAGATGAAAGGGTAAACATGTAATAGATGGCCACTTAAAATCCCACAAAGCCCTTTTCTATTATGTCTAGGTAATAGATTGTAAGGGTGGAAATATAAAAGTTGTCCTAGCCTTTCAGTAGGATGTACATAATTTTCTATATGCATTAGCCCCAAAACTGTATTAGTTTCTTTAGAAAGTTGAATTCCACTGAGCTTCAATTCCTTTGCGCAATAAAACTGCTTCTTACATGTGAAAATGAAAGCACAATAGAACTTTGGATATATATTGATCTATTATTCACAACACAATGGATTTTGATCAAAATACATTTCCAAAAATGGCTGTAGCATTTCTTATGTTAGTCATTCACTCTAGATCTAAAATAGCTGTAATATGCTGCCAGATGTACCAAAAATGGAAAATGAAAGCAACATGAATTTCGAATTGGAGGGAGACAATTTTACCATTAGAGATAGTAAAGTAGTTCATGTAAGATACAGAATGTGAATGGATTCTATTTCCATAAAGACTTAGAAGCATGGGGAGGACTTTACAGCCACAGAGCTGAGTGATCTCCAAACCCCTTATGTAACCAACAAAAGACAATGCCCAAGTTACATTATCCAGAAAAGACAGTACAAAAATAAAATAAAAAAATATCCCTCATCAAACATAAAAAGTAAATTGTTTAGAATGAGAAAGGTTATGAATAATCCACATTCTCCACCAGGGAATTTTAGGTCAGTTTGATGCAGCTGTCAGTACTTTGTCCTTTTCGATTTTATGACTCTAGTTTGGATAGCTCAACTAGAGAAGATGAAAATATTTAAAAGTTTTATGTTTTACAGTATTTTTACACTTGTCATGAAGTACTGTGGGTGCGCAGAAGACTCTTATCAGACTAACGCGATGGGGATGGTCTTCTGCATTTTTCATTTACAAGTGACATACTACTTGTTTCCATGGCTTATAATATATTTCTTTTGATGGGAATTTTTGATCAATTTTTATAAGTTTTTCCCGTCTATTCCGGAGACATTTGGCACCAACTCTGTGTTTTTAAAAACCCTTGTGTATGTGATTGATTTGCAATTGATCTGCATCTTGCCATATTAATGAGTCACTTTTTATAGTTTTTTATCATATGTGTCAGAAAATATATGTATTGATACATTATCCATTCAGAGTTTACACTGGATCATTGCTGGGTAGTGCCACTCCAGTGCCATTTTTCCTCGCTTCTCTATGAGTCTCTGTGTTTCAATGCATTGGTTCCCAACGGGAGGAAAAATCTTGATGATTGACAAAAACACTGCATTCTCAAAATAGATTTTGCAAAGATCCTTTATTTAACCCATTTCTAGGCTTGTCGCAGCCTCTTCCTCAGATGTGTGATAGCAATATTGTCACTCTGGTTCACTATATCATGCTTAAACTCCTATGTGCAGCAAATAGTGTTGCAAATATGTGCAATAATCTGGCAGTGTTCACCTAATAGTGTTGATCTCAGTCAAGTCACTGTTGGCCTTCATTCTAAGATCCCATCCAAACCCCAAGGTTAGGGGAGATAAGCATGCACCCAAGGTGCAATTCAGGTGAGAGTCCACAACTGTTTGGGGGCTCTCAACATCCAAACACCCACGGAATTAAACAAGGTGCTGTCCTCTTCCTTTTTGCTTCTCCCTCTTTACATTGTGCAGGTGATTTGCAGTCAGTCACTGGCCAAAGCAGTCAGGTGCTCTTCATGCAGGAAGAGACTGATATTTTTTATCAAGGTTCCACCCTTTAGGATATTTCTTTTTAACTATAAGAAAGCATCTTTAACTTAGAACATCTAACAGTTTTTTTCTATCTTGAAGGGGTTTGACAAAATGACACATACCCTTTAAAGGCTTCTCTGCTTTTCATAAGCCTGTTCTTTAGAATTATTCTGCTTTAGCAGCTTCTACGAATCTGCTGAATGTATTGAACTTACAGACATTCAAGAAGATCCTAACTGCCAGAACCTGACTTCCTACTGCAAATAAAATGAGGAACTGTGCATGATTCTTGACTATAATAGTTGAATTTACAATGTAATAAATTATATGTGAATGGGACTGCTGCAGTGTGACTGGCTGAGGTCTACTACATAGTCATGTGTTAGAAAAAGTGGGGATTAACTTTCCCATAGGCCTGGGCTCTTCACCCACTTTATAGTCAGAAGCCACATTTTACTTTAGTTAAGCATATAAATATATATATATATATATATATATATATATATATATATATATACAGAAAGCGTGGATACCGCTCACACCGGCGCTGATGATTACTCCCACCATTGCTGCGGATTCACCCACGGCAATCTCACAAACTTCAAAGAACTTTGTCCGGCACTCAAGGTAGGAGATAAAACAGGCTTGTCTTTATTATAAAGCAGTTCCCATACAGAAAAATGGTCTGACGTGTTTCACCCACTGCGGGGCTTAATCTACGATTAAGCCCCGCAGTGGGTGAAACGCGTCAGTCCATTTTTCTGTATGTGAACTGCTTTATAATAAAGACAAGCCTGTTTTATCTCCTACCTTGAGTGCCGGACAAAGTTCTTTGAAATATATATATATATATATATATATATATATATATATATATATATATTAACATAAGATACGCAAACAACAATAGAATGGATGTTAAAATGATTTACCGTGAGTACCTTACAAACATAAAGGATGTTTGCTTGGCTCTAATAAGGTAGGTCTGATGTGAATTGTGCATAATTGTGTCTTGTGTTGATCATTACCATCTATTAAACTTGAATTACAAGAGTGAGTGTACAATGTGTACAATCCCTTTAAGCAAGAAAGATTAACCCCTTAAGGACTCAGGGTTTTTCTGTTTTTGCACTAATCACAAAATCATAACGCTTTCAGTTTTTCATGTGCTACCAATTTTAATTTGTAATGAAATCAGTCATTTCGCCACAAAATCTATTGCAAAACCGAAAACAATTGTGGGCCAAAATTGAAGAAAAAAACATTTTGCTATTTTTAGCAGCTTCTGTTTTTACACAGTGATATTTTCGGTAAAATTGACACTTTATATTTTTTCTGTAGGTCCATACGATTTCAAGGATATCCAATTTATATATGTTGTATCTTATTATACTACTTAGAAAAATTATAACTACATCTCCCAAAATGTGTATGTTTTTGTCCCTATAGCTATTGCCTGTGTGTCTCTGTGAGGAGACTGAATACAATAAGTGTGGATGGACAGGCAGGGCTCTGTGCGCTGAGAACAAGCAGAGCTCTGTGCAGTGAGGACAAGCAGGGCTCTCGTGCCCTCACAGAGACACACAGGTAATAATTGCCATGACAGCATTTTTGCACACAAAAATATACACTATACATTACTCAATGTATATTACAGATATAAATATAATAGTATTATCTATATTATATCAAAAGTTTTTGTTAATGACAGGTGCACTTTAAATTAAACAAGAAAGATATCACTATTTTCTACCACAAACCGAATCATTCCCATTCATGAGATTTGAGTAGTTTTCCAGCTCACCTCCTTTATTTTTGCTATGCTGTAATACCAAACATAGCCCATTATAAGAGTGGAACTATTTATAGAACTGTTTTAATTCTTGACTGTAGTACTAAGTTCCTAAATGTTAGATGCTCCAGTGTTTGTCACTCTTTTTCTAGGTGATGGTTTCCCCAGACCTGATTGCTTTTACCATCCAATGATTGTACAGCTTTTATTTTCTGATCATAGTTTAAAGGTGCATTCTAGTGACAGAAACCTATCCCCTATTCACAGATAAGAGAAAAAGTGTCTGATTGCTGGAGGTCCGACACCTGGGACCTCCTGTGATCTTGACAATAGGACTGATGGGTCAGCACGCGCACCATCCACTCTATTCCACTCTGTTAATAGTTACAATTCCATTCTGCAGAGAGAGTTGAGTCCCTGTTCTCGCAATCATGGGAGAATCCCAGAGGTTGCCCCCTTCCAGATCAGACATTTAACCTCCATCCTGTGGAGGGGGTAAGTTTTTATGTTTGGAATACCCCTTTATGAAATAATAGCTGAGCTCTAATTGGTTTCTTTGGAGCAAAGAGTTTTCTATTCAGTTTTGATAAATGAAAGTAAACTCAAGTTTTCTCAAAGTTCCCTAATATTTACCTACACATATGAATTATTCAGAAGGTTTTGCTTTACCATTTTGATCAAAGGGAACATTATATTACAGTGATGCATGTTGTAGATCATCATGAGAAAATATTGTTGTTTTCTTGATTTATGTGCAACCTTCAGTGGAAAACTATCTATGGAAAAATGTTATTGAAACTCCATCAGCCTTTGTGATCTATGTCCTATCACCCTATACTACACAATATTTAGTATCGCTCTAGAATACAACGTGCTGCCTTACTGCTTTCCAACCCATCATTTTGTACTTCCAGTCTACTTGCTCCCTTTGCCACATCTAGACTTAAACCACTTAGACAAGATAAAAAAGAATAAACTCTACAGGGATCAAATGAACAGTATATCAATAATATCAGATATTCACTCTAAGATCAGGACAGGGATATAAGACAACTTACTGCATTAAGAATGAATAAGTGCAACCAGAAGTAAGGTTTTGCCGACAGACTGGATAGACATGATTAATGTCTAAAACACAATACCCAAGATTGCCCCTGCAGTGAGCTGGAGGGAAATGCAGCTGAACATCTCGAGCAGAGCATCTGTCATGCGATCAGTGATAGATTGAAAAAAAAGAGAACCAGAGAACACCATCGCCCTAAGTGGAGGAGTAAAGTAAAAGGCACCTAATGTGAAACACTGCCTGTAGGAGAGCTCCTCCATGGTAAAGGATCTCACATGATACAGTGTCACATAACCAGTGGAACCTGTGTCTGTACTCTGTGAGAATACAAGAGAGAGCAATCACTTAAGGCTAGAAATAAATGCTAGACAGAAGAAATATTGTGACATTCTCAACAGCGGACTGTTCTCGCCTGTCCCTTAGGGACACAATAATGACATGCTCAAATACATGCTATAAGAAAACCACCAAGAGACAATGCAGTGCTAAATGTTAACTAGGTCCTATGTAAGTGACCATTATGACGGCTGTATACAGGCAACTTGTATATCTTCATTATACAAGAAAGTGCCAAAATATTAACAGCAGTTAGCCATAGTTCACTGGTTAGTAGTGATAGAATTCTAGACAGTGACCAGGAAATCAAAGGAGCAAGTGCAACATGATACATTATCTGTCTGCTGGTATTTACAAAGAAAAATGGAGACTTTCGTTGGCGCAGCTTGTCCAGGAATTAACTTGTACAATCAATAATTATTTACTTTTTATTGTTTTTCAATGTGCATGCATGTGTGATGCATTTTGGAGTTGGACATAGTCCTTCCTCAGATAAAAATTATACCATAAATACTGTAATACCATAAACCATGTAAAATAACAAGCTTATACATTCATATTGATAAGAGTGTATTAGCTTGATCATCATTAAGATATTTTTATTAGACATGTGCAATTCGGTTCGGCACGAATGTCTAAATTACCGAATTTTACCGTTTTCGTGCATTCGGACCGATCCGAATGCACGAAAACATATTTTGAACATTCCCGAATAGCCACGATAATACGAATAGCAAAGTAATGAATACATTCGTTATTTCCCGACCTTATGCTGTAAATAACGAATGCATTCGTTATCCGTAAACGAACGTGAAGAATTCATTCTGATAATAACGGAATCCG
This sequence comes from Hyla sarda, assembly GCF_029499605.1. NCBI lineage: Eukaryota > Metazoa > Chordata > Amphibia > Anura > Hylidae > Hyla > Hyla sarda. Next base: position 63,001,801 of record NC_079198.1, read on the forward strand.
TGTCTTTGTCCCATAGAAATCAATGACATTTTTTAAGCCCTATGCCGTTCCGCTTGGAACTTGTGCAGAATTTGTGCGGAATTTGCATGGAAACCCCCCCCCCAAAAAAAAAAATAAAAAAAAATATTCTATTTGGTGGTTGTCATGCAGCAAAAAAAAAAAAAAAAACTGTTTCCTCCTATATTTCTGCATAATTCCACACAAAAATATTTTTTTAAGTGAGAATTCCTCACCAATTCCAGTGAAGATACCCTTAGTCTGATTTAGGTGTCTGAATTTTGTACTTCGGCCAGGGCCAATAATTTTTTACTTTTGACCATTGTGATCTCTGTTCTGTTATGGAACATGATATTTTGGGGTATTGGGCAGCACTGTATATATATATATATATATATATATATATATATATATATATATATATATATATATATTTAGTGATAAGGGTACATTGGGCAGCAATAAGCACAGCATTATGAATACTATAGGATGGAGGTTAGGCTTTTGTAGAGGGTGGAAATGGCTGCAGAAGAGGCAGTGGAAGAAAATGTTAACAATCAGAGAAGTTTTGTTAATTTAACCCTTTATTATACTCCTTAAATTTAGATGCTGGAGGCACTGAGCACTCAAATCACTAGATATAGCCAGGTAAAGCATGTGGCAGCATGCTTCACCCCCTGGTTCAGCTCTCATTGAAGCAGATGGGCTCAATTAAGGTCATCAGTAAAGAACACTAATTCATTGTGAAACATGCCCTGGCAATATGCCTGAATAACATGTTAAAAGCTTTTTTAATGATAGGTATACTAAAGGCTGGTGTCACACATTGCAGTTAAGCCAAAGCCAGAAGTGGATCCTTGAGGAAGGGGAAGTATATGTCCTTTCTTTATATTTCCCATTACTGTTAAACCCACTTTTAGCTTTGTCTTAAAAACAGTGTTTGAAAAAAATACACCAAACATTCATTACTTACCTAACAGATCCCCTACTCCCCTTCTGCTCTAGGGCTCTATGTTTACTTGGCTGTACTGATGACTGACCCATATATACCATACAAGTGTGCCCAAAAGGCACTCAAACCATTATTATTCACTCACCTCTTAAAATGTAACTTTTATTGCAAAACAATAAAATATGGCCACAAAAAGATTAAAATCACAGCTATCATGGGTGGTGCTCACAACTTACTGGCTACAAAGCCAAATACTAACACAAAGGGATGGATACAAAAAGAGGGGATACACTATGTGAGAGATGTATCAAAAGGTGTTCTGAGGAAAAGTTAACCAGTTGCCCATGGCAACCAATTAGATTACTTATTTCATTTTTAAAAGACCTCGGAAAAAATTAGAGAAGCAATCTAATTTGTTGCTATGGGCAACTGGTAAACTTTTGCTCTACACCGGTTTTGATAAATCTCCCTGCACAAAGACCCTACACAATATCATGAAGGTATACATTATTTGATGTGGCCGGTGGGGGGATTTGTGTGACAGGAAAGCTTTTTCCTGCCCAGTTATGCCCCATTTGCTTAAGTGCTCTATACCACTATATGTATAGTGTCCTGCTCTATGGAGTGCTCATTTCTTTTTTCTGGAAACTGTGTACTGTATAAGAGAACATTATGGAGTCAGATTATGAGGTGCAAAGTCTGGTTTCCCTGAAGACCAAAATGAGAGAGTTGGTCGGCACTGCAGGTAGTGAAAATAAATAGTGAAAAAAGTCCAGTAGTGAAAAAAGATCCCAGCACTCGTCACACACCTCATCATTGGTTGCCCTGACAACATAACAAAATAGACAAAAAGAAAATACACACTTGGATTGCTTGAATAACTTGAATGAACGTAGCGGATCATGTCTCTGTGGACATCAATGGTATATGGGACAATGACGGTTGATGACAGATCAATTTCTTATATACCATGGTATTGAAGGATGGTAAGGGAAGACTCTGCACAGATTTATATAGGAAAACAACAGACAGAAACAGCATTTTACACTATACTAGTGCCCACCCTCCTAGCATTAGGAAATTCACCCCCTTCGCACAAAAACAAAGGATTAAGAGAAAAGTCACAGATCCAGAGAAGAAACAGGAGAGATTGGATGAATAAAATTTTTTTTTTTTGAGTAAGGGGCTATCCCTGAGGACAGAGAAAAGAGGGAGAAACGGAGTAAGAAAAGTATTCAATTTGAAAGAACTTACCATCCATTAACCTACAAAATTGACAATGTGATACGCACCCATTGGTTTTCTCTAAGTAAGGCATATCCTGCAGTCAAGTGAGTTTTAACATTCCCCATTTATATGCAATAAACGTTCACCGAATTTAAGGGCCAAACTCATACAGGTGGATGTAGGAACAATTAAGACATCTAAACAAACCTTCTTGAGTGCAAGGAAATGTGGTACATTCCCATGTCTTAATTGTGCTCAATGCAGTAATATTATCAAAGGTGACAAAATTGAACATCCACACTCTGGAAAGAAGTTCCCCATAAAAGGTCTTTTGACATGTCATCTACCTCATCAAGTGCCCATGCAGTCTCCTAAATGTTGGGGAAACATCCCAGCGTGCAGGGGACCACATCAATAGGCATAAATCTTCCATCCGGTTTGGTAATCTGATGTACCCCATTCCCTTCCACTTTAAGGAGAGGGGCACAATATAGCACCACTTAAATTCCAGGTCATGGACAAGGTACTTCCCCCAAGAAGAGGGGGGAGACATAAAAAAAATTGCTACTTAAGAAAAAGGCATTTTGGATACACGGATTAGGTATACTAGAACACCCGGGAATGAACAGGGATTATGAACTAGTACATTTTTTATGAGTTGATTCATGTTCAAATATTAAATTTACTGTGATTTCTATCCACAGAGATAATACCTGAATGGATGGGATCTTTTAGCAGTGATCTGCTATGTTCATTCAAGTGATTCAAGAAATCCAAGTGTGTATATTCTTTTTTGTCTGTTTTGTTGTTATGTTGTCAGGGCAACCAATGATGTCATCATTGTGAGCCTCTGACGCCTTTAAATTGCATCATTGTAAAACACTAGCACATGCAGTTTAGAAAGGCTTCACAGCCGGAACACGTGCTGCATCAATAATATGCTGTAATATATGCATTAAGAACAAGTAAAAACATTTCTTCAAAGAAACAATCGAGTACCGGTATCTTTTTTCACTACTGGTTTCCTTGAAGCACTGGGGTCCTAAGTTTAAACCCAACCAAGGAACTATCTTTTTTTATATTCTAATTGGCCCTTTTTATCTATCTTAAATAGGGAATTCGGATTATTAGCCGCACAAGAGACAGGGACTTGTGTGTACCATAAGCATCTCTGTACAGCAGTTCAGAATATATTGGTTCCATATTAACAATAGGAAAACAGAGTAAATGTTGGAGTGAAGAAGGAAAGTAAATGTTAGTTCTATATAATTTTATTTGGCCATCTATAGCTGAGACTCAACTTTGAAAGCAAAGGACACATTGGTGCACATTTATGATAGGGATTCCTACGGAAAATTCTGAATACTCCCATTTAGCAATTTAAGAGGTAACACAGTTGTACACATGATAACCGTATATTTTGATATGAATAAAAGAATTATTAAAAAACAAAATTAAGGTCATTTAAGAAATTCTTACAGTTCCTTTCCACTCACTCTTATGTTTATAACATATTCAGAAGAGCAGAGAATCAAAGCTATGGAGATGTATTTCTTCACAGAAGCAAATTGGTTAGAGGATAATTTCTTTACACATTGAGACCAATAGGATGATAAAAATGGTCTGCCTTAGAAACCAATTGTACCTCTTGGTTAAAGATTTTTTAGGTTTGACTTTTCCATGTTGGACATGTGTAATAAAATTTGCTGTAGTAGAGCTTCCAAAGAGATGTTGTGATAGAGTTACGTTCAGTGCTGTAAAAAAGAATTTGTCCATTTCCTGATTTCTTTAGGAATAACACACAAAGCTAACCCAAGTATACACAAAATGTATTTCCAAGTGATCATACAATTTATTATGGTAAAAAAGCTATCTAAAATTGTTATGGCCTTATGTAAAATGTTATCCCCTCCTTGGTAAATCGTGAATTTACTGTTGTTAATCACATTTTTTTGGAAAGCACAAGCCACTCCACCCAGGCCTGATTGATAAATACTTAAATAGAACATGTCTGACAAAATGAAGTAGGCCAAAAGATCTCAAAACAGCAAGTTTTCATTCTGGGATCCGAAGAAATTCAGATGAAAAAGTATTTGACATGAATCAGTATGGAAAAAAGTTAAAAAGTCATAAACCAAAAATGGAGAACATTTTGAACTGTGATGAACCTTTCCAGGAGTGACCACCCTAATAAAATGACCCCACGAATGCAGAGAAGATACTTCTCAAAGTTAAAGGGGTACTCCACCCAAAAACATCTTATTCCCTATCCGCGATCTCTGGCGCGGCACTCCAGTCATTCATGCACGGAGCAAACTCCACTCTGTGCCAGATGACTTCCAACTACAGCCGCCATGCCCCCTTCATTCATGTCTATGGGAGGAGGCATGACGGCTCCATGCTTCCATGTTCCGGACACCGCCGCTGCCGGCCCGGAGATCGCTGGGGTCCCCAGAGGCGAGACCTCCACAATCAGACATCTTATCCCCTATCCTTATCGCTTAAAAACTACATTTTGTGTTTACTTGGGTGATCTTTGTATAATATTAAAGTGCATGTGTCATTTTAGGGGACTATTCAGGAGATGCTGCCCTGTTTGTGTACATGAGGAGCAGCACTATTTCTGGCCATTGTATAACTTATGTATGTATATGGTGTCTTTAGCAGATTTCCGCTCTGTAGGCTTCATCTCTAGTTTGCAATTCTCCTAGAGTTGATAGGTGGAGCTTCCTGCTCTATAAACTTGTATTGCTTGTCTTGCAGGCACAGAACAAAGCTGAGCTGATTTACAGAGTGGAATACAGTCTCACAGGAGAGGGGGGGGAGGAGGGGGAAGAGGCTTATTAACAGAAAAGAGAAGCATTTTTGTCTAATAAGATATATTACAACATTTCTTATGTTCGCTTGTACTATTTATCTATGCAAAGATTATTCTAATGACATTGCCTATTTAAAATTTGTTTGATGATGTGAAACATTTAAGTGTGACAAATTTGCTAAAAAAAAAAAGGTGGGGGGGGGGGGGGACAAATACATTTTAACATCACTGTAGGTTCCAGCCTTTATTGAAGAGGTTGGGGTATTTTTCAATTAGCCAGGACCTTTATTCAAAGAAAATATGGGTGACAATATTTTTCTGTGACAACATTTCTCATTTTGTGAGAACTGTAGGATTTTATTTGTATTTATTATTCATTTCATTAATGAAAGCACTTATGTATGGTAACTTTTATCATTCTCCCAGCTTGTATATATCATTAAAGGGCATTAGTCACCGATATTGACAGCAGGGTATTTAACAATTTTAGAAAATTTACCGATCTATTTTCTAATGCTGTCCAGGGCTAGATCAGCAGCCTTTTGGCCAAAGGTGAAATTAATCTTCCTGACTCAGATATCAGGCCATTAATATCTGTCAACCTCCTACTTCATATATGTTTAGGGCCTCGCAGGAATAAACCATTTATTCTAGTGATTGGAATTCATGGCCACAGTATCATAGCCTCTGTAGGTCCACTTGGGTATTGTTACATAAAGATCCTGCCATGGTTTTCTCAGAGACGCAGATGTAAGCTTCTTAATAACAAATTAAAATAGAATTGTACAGTCTTATTTTATATCAGTACTTACAAGATTCAGTTACACTAAACAAGAATAGATGTTATGTTTTTTTCCAAAGCTTAATACTAAATGAATAAATATCTTGTACAGCCTAGAACCATATACTATCTCCTACAATGTATCTGATAAAATGCTATAAAACCATAACAAAATCCTAATGCTAAATATTTTGTTACAAAGAATTGAACACTACCGACTGAAACCATCAAATATTACTTTCACCCTTTTGTGCCAGATGCAGCTTAAGTGGGCACTGTCACTTTAACATGTCCTAGATACATGTCAAAAGAAGTTATGATCATTCAGGGTCTAGGTGTCAGGGTCTGGTGGTATATAGCCCCATTGGGAAGGGATCTCTATGCCTGTCATCTCCACGTTTTGTACTTGTGGTAGCAGATGGAATTCTATAGAAGTTTATGGAACCACCTCCTGCGGTGAGATGAGAAGACATGGAGAAAGCATACTCAGCTTCGCACTTCTCCTAGCTGGTTAAAGTGATGTGTCTAAACATTCCAATTAAAACTTTTGACATGTCTCTAGAAGTTCTTGTCCTTTTCATAGACAATGATTTAATTGGAATGTTTTTCTACTTTTATATGTAAGGACTTGCTTTACCTGTGTAAGATATCTACTTATTTTTCTATAATCCTCAAATGTTTCTATTTTTAGATGGCATTTTGGTGGCTTCAGAACCAATTACCAGGTTTCCATAGAGTTATGGTCTCAACATAAAATGGTTTCAACATACAATGGTCGTCCTAGAACCAATTAATATTGCTACTTGAGGGACCACTGTATATACAATATAATAATAAAGCACTGATAGAGGTTTGCTGTTGGCCACTAAATATAACAAAATGCAAGAAATATATAATTTAGGCAAATAAAGGAGTCATTATCTCACAACGGATTTATTATTATGAGCGATTTCAACAAATTACATTTAAATTGGAATACAAACGCCTGTGGATTTTGTAAAGAAAACAATGTTTATGGGTTTCTGTCAAAGTCTCAAAGAATTAAGATTATTTCCTTTCCCAACTGATACCAAACCCAACTAGATGGAGTTTTTTGGCCTCAATATTAACTAAGAGACCTGACAGAATAAGTAATGTGCAGGTTTAGAGACACCTAGGAAATAATGACCATAGAACAATACATTAAATTTGTTTTTAAACAGGTTAGTTTTGTTGAGGAGTCTAAAGAACACTGATCTTCATGAAAAGCAAAGTTTAATTATAAATCCTCTTAACTTCATTGACTGGGACAACTTTACTGCTCATTGTCAAAGGAGTTAAACTAGCCTAATATTTCATTCTATTAGATAAATAGTAAAAAGGTAAAAACTGAAAACTAAAAAGTAATGGGGAGGAATGATAGAAGATGATGAGGAGAAAGTGAATGCACAAAACACATTTTCCTCTACTGTATTCAAAGGGATAAGGTAAAATATCAATTAAATGGCACCTGTCTCACTCAGGAAGAAGTGCAGCAACGCCTTAAAAAGAGTAAAAAAGGATAATCACCAGGTCCTGATGGTACACACCCTTCAATTTGTAAGAAAATAGGTGACAGACCGTTATTTACAATATAGGGATTCTGTAAAGAGAAACTTACTGATAGTTTAATTGGGAATTTAAAGTGTAAGCCCCAGTGAGAACAGGGACCAATGTGAGTGATGGCAATATCTGTACAGTGCTGTATAATATGTTAGCACTATATATATATATATATATATATATATATATATATATATATATAAGTATAAATAATAATAATGAGTCTGTTCCCCAGAATTGGCAGTAAAATTTGTGCCAATATTCAAGGGGTCAAACACTCAACTGTTGGTAAACTGTTTTAATATTTTCTGTGAGATGGTATGCGGGAGTATCTCAATGAACATTAATACATTACTCTAAATCAGTAATTGAATGTCATATATCTAGATTTTTTTCAAGGTATTTGATAATGTGCCACACAAAAGGTTGGCATAATATAAGAATCTTTCAATGCTTGGATTGCGAGGGAAATGTGTCTAAGTAGGTAAGTAACTGGCTCAGTGATAGGAAACAGAGGGTGGATATTAAAGGTGCATACTCTGATTTGGTCACTGTTACCAGTGGGGACCACAGGGGTCAAACTTACAGCAATTCACAACTGATGCCAAAACGTGGACATTTTAACTCACAGTTCACTACAGGCCAAATCATAGTTCAATATAATAAGAAAAATGTATTCATTCTGTCTTAAAAATAGTTTTCCAAGTCAACATCAACAAATAAAATACATCACTGAAACCTACCAATGTCATATTTTCAAGATAGACTATTCGTCCAGTTACAGTAAGATGGGCACCATGAAGCAAAAATCAAAAAAAAATAACTCAGATTTAGAGCTATAATCAAAAAGGTTTTTCATTAACATACCCTCTATGGTCCAACAGGTTATTTGGTTTAGAAGAAAGAGGGTTAGGAAGTGACTATGCATAAATATAGGAAAGGCCAATACAAAGATGTATTTATGCCCAGGACCTTATTTACAACAAGGGGCCATATTCCACATCTAGAGAAAACAAAGTTGCTACATAGAAGGGGAATATGTACTGTAAGAGTAGTGAGACTATACATCTCACTGCTGGAGGTAATGGTCATAGTGAACTTACCTAAAGTTATGCTTAATAGTTTTTCATAGAAGAGTTGTTGATCCAGGGATTTATTCTGCAGTATTTTTAGTTTTCAGGACCCTGAGTTTTTATTTTTAAACTTTAGACATGTTCTAGGCACATGTCAAATGTTCTGATCAGTCTAGGTCTTAGTGTTCAGACTGATTACTAGAATGAGCCTGGAGAAGTCCACTCCACACATTGTTTTCATGGCTCTATGTCATTTGTCATTTGACTTATTGAAGCAGCATTGCTCTTATATCCTCTCTGGTTCTTGTGATTGATCAGTGTCTGACTAATCAAAAGTGTTTGACAGTCCAATTGCCTTTGAGAATGATTTAATTTACCTCATGGAGAATTTGTGCTTTTCTCTGGATAAACACTGCAGGCCAATAGGCTGAACTGGATTGCCATTACCTATTATTTCCATATCTATTTTAAAATTAGGAAAGATATTGACATTGATTAGGAAAAAGTAAAAATACTACTAGACTTCTGTATCCTTATTCCTGCTGTAATTTCTGGCCCAACTGTGTGTTTCAGGACCTGAACTGACATCCTTTATAAGCAATGCTTTTATCTGTTCTGTATTATGTACAAATGATCACTCAAAAATGCAGAAACAACGTGCTTTACCCATGAAAGATCTTTTGGGTTCCATGGAACTGCAGTGATGGATGATCTCTGGAGGTACAGTAATACGTTGTAGTCAATGTATTCCAGTTCTTAAACAATCAGTGCAGTCTCTCCTGTGCTCATCAGCTATGGTCTTTAGGTCCTATGAGTTAGTATACACTTACTCCAGAAGTAAATTTGTATCGTTATCACGTCCAGAAGTCATGAAATAATAATTAATTAGTTAATTAAGGTGCCAATAAACTGACTATTACAAAGATCGATGGTCTAGTAAACCTGGCCGGCAACCGAAAGGTGTAAGAAATGAAGTTCTCACAAATGGCCTTATTTCCTATTGACTAATTCATTATTTTAACCCTTTGCACTGGCATAGCAATGCCATTAAATACACTGCCTGCCAGGTAGTATTAGGAAGAATTGGGTTAAGTAGCTACTTTATCTTTGCAATGACTGAATCAATGACATCTAATTTTCCACTGCTCATTCTGTACCATTGAGTTCTTTATAGCACAAAGACCCCAGCTTGGTGATTTAATCAATTATTACCAAGAAAGATTGTTTGTGTATTTTTTACCTGTCTTTTTGTGATTCTTGCTCTGTGTTGTCGATTAGGGAAGTCATATTAAAGGTAAGATACAATCCTTACCACACACATTTTTTCTATTTTTTTTTAACTAAGTATAATTACAAAGCCAAGTTTGAGCTGTCTGTAAAAGTTGAATTTGTGCTATGTGAATATTACTAGATGTTTTCATTTAGCCCTAGAGATGATTGTAATTTAAAGAAAATGTTATTAAATAGCATAACGTGGAAACATAATAAGTAAAAGATTGTTAAAGAGGCTTTACCATACATCTCTGCCCAAATTGTAGAGAATTACTTAAAATGTAAAAACTAAGCAACAATATCTACAGAATTACAGAACTGTCTTTTCTGATTTGGGGTGGTTCCAGGTATGTTATGACAGAGAATCTATTACTAAGACAAATAGTTGAGGCAAAAAAACTCAATGAGGTGGATATTAACTTCAACTTCCCCAATATAAAATTGGGTAACTGAAACCTGTGGATCTTATATTTTTATATTCAAAGTTTTCAATGCAAGACAACAGAGCAAATAATCTCATGAATGTAACTATGAAAAGGTCAAACATCATGACAAAGAGACAAGGCAATGAGGACAACACATGATAACACACAAAGGGAAGGGGATATTGATGTGGAGCTAAACAGTACTAGTTGCGAGAGTGTCTGAGAAGATGGGGAGGAATCATTTTCTCTGGGTGCACAGGTACTATCAAACATTTTTAAAGGGGTACTCCACCCCTGGACATCTTATCCCCTAGCCAAAAGATAGAGGATAAGATGTCAGCACTCCGACGTTCTGAACATTTATGTTCAGAACGTTAATTTCAGGGGCTATGGTCATGACCTCATGCCACACACTCTCCATTTATGTCTATGGAACGGGGCGTGACAACCACAGCAAACACACAACCTCCCATTGACATGTATGGAGGTGGAGTGGCGTGACGTCACAACCACGGGCGCTCAAACCCAGCGTTCTGAAAATAAAAGTTTGGAATCCCGGGGTGCTGACCTGTAGATCGCGGTATACTTTGGTTAGGGGATAAGATGTCCAGGGAAAGTGTACCCCTTTAAGCTTCTCAGGTCATTGTTACGCCGAGCGCTCCGGGTCCCTGCTCCTCCCTGGAGCGCTCGCGGCGTCTCTATCTCTCTGCAGCGCCCCTGTCAGACCCGCTGACCGGAAGTGCTGCACTGACATTGCCGGCGGGGATGCGATTCGCATAGCGGGATGCGCCCGCTCGCGAATCGCATCCCAAGTCACTTACCCGTCCCGGTCCCCGGCTGTCATGTTCTGGCGCGCGCGGCTCCGCTCTCTAGGGCGCGCCAGAACATGACAGCCGGGGACCGGGACGGGTAAGTGACTTGGGATGCGATTCGCGAGCGGGCGCATCCCGCTATGCGAATCGCATCCCCGCCGGCAATGTCAGTGCAGCACTCCCGGTGCCTGGCCCAATCAGCCTAATTAGCTTCCACCTGCTCCCCGTGTATATTACCTGACTTCCCCTGCACTTCCTTGCCGGATCTTGTTGCCTTGTGCCAGTGAAAACGTTTAGTGTTGTCCAAAGCCTGTGTTCCAGATCTCCTGCTATCCTCATTGACTACGAACCTTGCCGCCTGCCCCGACCTTCTGCTACATCTGACCTTGCCTCTGCCTAGTCCTTCTGTCCCACGCCTTCTCAGCAGTCAGCGAGGTTGAGCCGTTGCCGGTGGATACGACCTGGTTGCTACCGCCGCAGCAAGACCATCCCGCTTTGCGGCGGGCTCTGGTGAAAACCAGTAGCAACCCTAGAACCGGTCCACCGACACGGTCCACGCCAATCCCTCGCTGACACAGAGGATCCGCATCCAGCTAGCCGAATCCTAACAGTCATGGTTGCTAGTTAAGGGAAAGGTTTAATCTATAACTAAAAACTAGAGAATGATCTTTCCCAACTGTAGCAGGACCTGACTAGGGTAGGTTGGGGGGGGGGGGCTCCTAATGGATTTTAAATGAACCAACAGACCTGGCAAAATAACTACAGTGCAGGTTGAGGTGCACCTGGGAAATAGTATGACCACATATCACCACAATATACTACATTTTAACTTGCCTTTCAATAAGGTGTCGTGGAGTCACAAAAAACATCGGGCTTCATTTACTAAGCTGAAACAGACCAGTTTTTGTCTGGTTACTTTGTCTGAGACATGTCTGCGCCAGTGTGCGACAGTGTGTGCCTGAAAAATCCGACAAACCCGTTGGAAAGTGGTCTGTCGCAAAAGGGGGCATGGTCGCCCAAAAAGGGGTGTGGTTTCACAACCCGACCGATTTACTATAGAATGCAAAGAAAATCCTGTGGGTAAATGACTGGAAATATTGACCTAGAAAAAGCTGGTCAGAAAATTTTCCCGACTTTTCCCAATAGTGAATAGAGAGGAATCCTGCATGTCTGAAACAACTTTTCCCACTAGTAAAAACCCGAAACTCTTAGTAAATGAGGCCCATCATCTTCAAATAGGCTAAACTCAATCAGCTTAGAGATACACTAAAACTACTGGGATAATGTCATAAAAAAATCAAAGCTCAGGTGCTAAATGAGATATTTTTAAAAAACATCATATGTTTTATCGGTGAGCGATACATAATCCTTGCGAATAAATGGGGGTAATACACTTCTTGATGTTTGTTCTTGTGATTGGTCAGCTACTGAACACTTAGACCCTGCCCGATCAAAACTTTTGACATGTTCCTAAGACAAAAGTCAAATTTATAGCTTTTACCTCAAGGGCCTCACCATCCAAGGTGCATAATGATATATGTGGCACATTATGCACCTTGGATGGTGAGGTCCTTGAGGTAAAAGCTATAAATTTGACTTTTATTTTTCCTTTGACGCCGGTGGGGACCAGTTATAGCTTTAATTACCTCACACTTTTTGTTGTGAGCTGCACCTTTTTGAAACTTATGTTCCTAAGACACTTTAATTCCCGGGAATCTGGCTCAGCCTAGGAATCACCTCAATATAGTGATTCCATATATAGATATATTAACAATGACTAAAGCCTCATCCCCTTACTCCCTCAATCTTTCTCTTTCTTTCTTTCCCTGTCCTGAATTATTTACTCGTTCTTAAAATGTATGTATATTGATAAAAGATAAATGGTCAGCTATTGATACAAGTTTATTTAGAATTTTTTTTATGCCATGTGTATCATTTGTACATTATGTTGTTAAATTCTAACAATTAATCAATAATAACAGTTGGAACTGTGAAATTAATTTGATTATATAAATAGTAAAACGGTAAAAACTGAAAGTAAATCTATATTGGCGTATCTCAATGGAAACAAATGTATCATGACACTCAATATCAGCATAGGTTTATGAGCAAACAGTTTTTATAAAGAAGTGAGCACAAGACTGGGCAGGGGGAAAATCTCTGGATGTTGTCCATCTAGGTTTTTCCAAAGCATTTTAATACTGTTCCTCATAAAATGAGAATGTTTTGGATCGGAGAAAATGCATGTACGTGGGTAAGGTGATTAATGATTCATACTCAGATTCAGTTACTGTTATTAGTCCAGTACCACAGGGGTCAGTTTTGTGTGAATGTGTGTTACATTTAAAAAATATATAACTGTTCATCTAACAGAAATATGTATTAATAAAAAAAATTACAAACCGCCCATGCACCTTAGTAAAAAGTCAACCATCTAATGTGTACTGAGAAAATAGAGAAAAGAAGGTTCAGGCAAAAAGCTTCCTCCAGAGCTGTCTGAAAGCAGCTTTTTTTTAATCTCTTCCCATTCAGAACACATAGACGTTCAGCAAAGCCAACAGGTAGAGGGGCATCTTTAGTCATATAACATATCTATCAATGTCTGAACTAGTGGTCTAGATACAACAGGTCTATTATTGATAAAAGTATCTCAAAGCCAACTCTGAGACACTTATGTACTAAACATCTTAAACGAATGAGTAGAAAAGAGTTCTAGATGTTGGGCTGTAGGCCATTTATATTTTCTATATCAAATAGTATTGTTTTTTTTTTTTTTTTTTAAGCTCATTGATGGAGCTTTTACCGAGTTCAATACCTTCACTTGCATTTTTTATCTTTTCAGAGATATTCAGAAGTAGTCAAGCTAATAAATACCGAGGGGCACTTTGATCTTTCTGGCTAATTAGGTTGAGTGCTCGCGCCGTTTGCTGAGTATTTCTTCTTCTTGAAGTGTTTACCACAGAGTAAAACTTTCTAACTAGCTCTGTATAACATGTAATTGCTCTGTGTTATTTACAGTTTTTATACTAATGTGATTCTTTATGAAAACTGTCCCAATGAATTAGGGAGAATATCACTGTTCTTGTCTACGGATAATATGCTCAATCTAATTCGTAGATTATTTTTTGTTTATTTATTGTGCCTATAGCATAAACACACACTGCAACAGTATGCAAAGAAGAAAGCAACATAAATTGAGAAGAAAGGTATTTCAGAGGTAAATAGAGACATTAAAAGGGTAGTCTCATGGATAAAAATGTATCCCCTATCCGCAGGAGTACGTTTTTAGTTTTAGATTGCATGGGGTCCAAATGCTGGGATCTCCTGTATGAAGCCCCAGCTCTCCCTTGGAGCGGCACATCATGAGTCAACCCGAAGATAGCGGAACAGCTCTCCAATAGAGATATATGGAGAGGGTGTGGTGGCCCCCGCTACAGGCAGGGGTCATGACGCGCTGCTCCAGGGGAGAGGCGGGGCTCCATACAGGAGATCACAGGGGGCGAAAAAAATCATTGTGCGACAAAATTGAAGGAAAAACACAATTTTGTAACTTTTGGTATGGTAATGGTAATTTTAGTATGCTTAACCCCTTAAGGACTCAGGGTTTTTCCGTTTTTACACTTTCGTTTTTTCCTCCTTACCTTTTAAAAATCATAACCCTTTCAATTTTCCACCTAAAAATCCATATTATGGCTTATTTTTTGCGTCGCCAATTCTACTTTGCAGTGACATTAGTCATTTTACCCAAAAATGCACGGCGAAACGGAAAAAAAAATCATTGTGCGACAAAATCGAAAAAAAAACGCCATTTTGTAACTTTTGGGGGCTTCCGTTTCTACGCAGTGCATATTTCGGTAAAAATTACACCTTATAATTATTCTGTAGGTCCATACGGTTAAAATTATACCCTACTTATATAGGTTTGATTTTGTCACACTTCTGGAAAAAATCATAACTACATGCAGGAAAATTTATACGTTTAAAAATGTCATCTTCTGACCCCTATAACTTTTTTATTTTTCCATTTACAGGGCGGTATGAGGACTCATTTTGTGCGCCGTGATCTGAAGTTTTTATTGGTTTCATTTTTGTTTTGATCGGACTTTTTGATCACTTTTTATTCATTTTTTTAATGGTATAAAAAGTGACCAAAATACGCTTTTTTGGACTTTTGAATTTTTTTGCGCGTACGCCATTGACCTTGTTAAATTTTTATAGTTCGGACATTTACGCACGCGGCGATACCACATATGTTTATTTTTTTTAATTTTTTACACTGTTTTATTTTTTTATGGGAAAAGGGGGGTGATTCAAACTTTTATTAGGGAAGGGGTTAAATGACCTTTATTAACACTTTAAAAAAAAATTTTTTGCAATGTTATAGGTCCCATAGGGACCTATAACACTGCACACACTGATCTCCTATGCTGATCACTGGCATGTATTAACACGCCTGTGATCAGCATTATCGGCGCTTGACTGCTCCTGCCTGGATCTCAGGCACGGAGCAGTCATTCGTCGATCGGACACCGAGGAGGCAGGTAAGGGCCCTCCCGGTGTCCGGTCAGCTGTTCGGGACAGCAGAAGTGAGGTGGCGCCGGTGCCGCCTCACGATCACATGATTGATCGGTCGGAACAACCGACCAATCATGGACCTGCTGGGGATGGCGATCGGAGCGGAGATCGGTGACGGCAGGGGTCTCCTTCCTTGCCCTAGTCCGGCGGGGGTCCCTTCGTGTGCGGTGGCAGCAACAAGAGCAGCAGGATCGTACCCGGCGGCAGGATACAGCAGGAGGTGAGGCCTGTTCACCTCCTACTGTTGCTTAGCAACAACTCGCAGCATGCAAAGCCAAAGTGCATGCTGGGGGTTGTAGTTATGCAACAGCTGGAGGCACATTTTTTCTATGAAAACGTATGCATTCACCTGTTGCATAACTACAACTCCCAGCATGCATAGACTACCAAAGGACATGCTGGGAGTTGTAGCAGTGTGCCTCCAGCTGTTGCAAAACTACAACTCTCAGCATGCCCTTCGACTGTCAATGCATGCTGATTGTTACAGTTTTGCAACAGCTGGAAACACATTGGTTGTGAAACCTATTTTGTTACCTAACTCAGTGTTTTGCAACCAGTGTGCCTCCAGCTGTTGCAAAAATACAACTCCCAGCATGCATTGAGAGACTGTACATGCTGGGAGTTGTAGTTTTGCAACAGCTGGAGGCACACTGATTACGAAACACTGAGTTAAAGGGAACCAATCATCAGATTTTACCCTATATAACACTTGGCAAAGCGTTATATAGGGTAAAATCTTTATTTTCACCATCCCCGGGGGACGCTACTGCCCCCAGGGATGGTGAAGATATGAAGTTATAAACTAGTCACCGCCGCCGCCATAAGTAGTCACCTGGGCGGGGAGCTCTTCTCACCAACTCCCGTTCTTCGGTCGGGAGCGACGCCCCCTCCGCGTCATCACTCTGCTCCGTCTGTTCAGTGAGCGGAACAACGACGCTGCACGTCAATCAAGCGGAGGGGTGTCGCTCCTGGCCGAAGAACGGAAGTTGGTGAGAAGAGCTCCCTGCCCAGGTGACTACTTACGGGGGCAGGAGCGTCCCCCGGGGACGTTATATAGGGTAAAATCTGATGATTGGTTCCCTTTAAATGGGCACTGTCACCAAACTTTTTTTTTTTATATGTTGTAGTACTTATGTACTACAACATATCTCTAATATAAATCTATAAAAAAATGTCATTAAAATAGTTTATTTTAATGTTGAAAACCAGCCACTAGGTGTATGACCCCTCAAATCCACTTCAAAACTGAACTGATCCCTGAAAAATTCCGATTTAGAAAATTTTGTAATAATTGCTTCTGAACTTTGAAACCCTCTCATGTCTTCCAAAAGTAAAAACATGTCAACTTTATGATGCAAATATAAAGTAGAGGTATTGTATATGTAAATCAATATATAATTTATTTGGAATATCCATTTTTCTTATAAGCAGAGAGCTTCAAAGTTAGAAAAATGCTAAACTTTCAAAATTTTCATAACATTTTAGGATTTTTCACCAAGAAAGGATGCAAGTAATGACTAAAATCTACCACTGTGTTAAAGTAGAATATGTCACGAAAAAACTATGTCTGAATCAGAATAATCGGTAAAAGCATCCCAGAGTAATTAATGCTTAAAGTGGTCAGAATTGCAAAAAGAGGGCTGCATTCTTAAGGTGAAAAAGGGCTCAGTCCTTAAGGGGTTAAATTGGAAAAGGGGGGTGATTCAAACTTTTATTAGAGAAGGAGTTAAAGGGGTACTCCGGTGGAAAACTTTTTTTTTTTTTTAAATCAATTGGTGCAAGAAAGAGACTTGTAACAGATTTTCAAATTACTTCTATTAAAAAATCTTAATCCTTCCAGTTCTTATTAGCTGCTGAATACTACAGAGGAAATTCTTTTCTTTTTGGAACACAGTGCTCTCTGCTGACATCACGAGCGAAAATTTATTCAGCCATAACACCAAACAATGACAGGTGACGCGTTTCTGCCGTAATTCGGCCGCGTCACCTGTCATCGTTTGGTGTTATGGCTGAATAAATTTTTGTATTGCTTGACATCAGCGCTGGACATTCTTTGCTGTTATCAGTTTTATCTGAACCAAGGTCCGGTTCGGTCCGAAACGCGGGAGGGGCGAACAAGTGAGCTATGCCATATTGATTATCTACTATATCTCTAGCTGTACATACACGTGGATGTGTGTGTGTGTCTTTGATAATGTATGTATTTGTTTTTGAGCATTTATGGTACTGTTCTATAATTGCAAGGCTGGAGTCATGGAGTTCCTTCATTACTGGTTCCATCAAAGATGCTAGATAAAATGGTGCAGTATACTGTGCTATTTTATCTAGTAAAATGCTGACAACTTGCCAGAAATCTGCAGAGCCTGTATATAACTGGGGTCACCATTAGGCTGGAATTCCACTTGTTTTTTTTTTTGCGGAAAAACGCCAAGAAAAATGCCAATTCTGCCGCATGGCGTTTTTTCGGCCAAAAAAACGCTGCGTCCAGATGTTAGCTGTAAATCAATGAGAAATCACAAAATTCTTATTCCACTTGGCGTTTTTCTCTTTGGCTTTTTTTTAAATCTTTTTGGCGTTTTTTCACTCTTTTTTTGGCGTTTTTCAGATCGTTTTTCAGATCGTAAAAAATTTAAAAAAATAGAGAAAAAAAGTGAAACACACACTTTATTAAAAAATAATAAAAATGTTGTTATAAAATATATACATTTCGTTTAATTACATTTTTTCCATCACTGCTGCATCCTTTTTTTTTTTTTTTTGATACCCAACAAATTTTCGGTACCCAAAAAAACTGCCAAGGTGCAATTTCCACACAAATGAAAAAACGCAAGAAAAGACGACAGAAAAACGCCAGACGCAGGAAATTGCACTGGCTTTTTCAGGCGTTTTTTCATGCATTTTTTTCTACCCAAAAAACGCAGCACAAAAAAACAAGTGGAATCCCAGCCTTATATGGGCCAGTGCTTTGCATCCATTGAGCCTCAAGCTGTTACTAAACTACAACTCACTGTTTGGGCATGCTGGGAGTTGTAGTTTTGTAACAGATGGAGGCATCCTGCTTGGGAAACACTAATATGGGATCTACCTGTGGGATATTGGTCTGTATATAGTGGTTTTATTCAGTATCAGTATGTCAGTATTATCCTGTCACTATATGGTGGCAATTGTGGTGGTCATATGGTGGCTCAATTGAATAGTGGTGATATTGCTGATCTTGGTCTATGTATAGTGGTTGTTTTTATTTAGTCACTGCATTAAATAATATGTCGTCCTGTTATGAAGATATTAATTAATCTGTGCTAGTAAAGTCCAATCCTTAAGAAAATCCCCTCGCATCATACCTGGTGAGAGGCGATGCATACACTGTACGCATCACCATTATATTACACTCACCTGCTGAGGGGAGGAGGGGGGGACTGGGTGTTGCCAACGGTGACAGCTAATCAGCGAGGGCCCCATGTTCGAACAACCTCTGATTTGGATCAAAATTACCCTACACCTGTGTAAAAATAAATAAAAAAAATCCTTGCACAAACCCTGCATCAGCCCCTCTGCATATTCAAGAGAAGTGTCTGCTGGCGGTGGTAGCATGCTGCGTGGAGGCACATCTAATTTTTCCTCGCCAGGCTGCGGGCTGCTCAGTGGACAAAGAATAAAGAGGGAGGCGCCTCATCTTCACCACTCCTGCGGTGATGTGACCCGACCGTCTGTGGTGGCTGCCTGTTTCGGGTGAGTCTAGCACCGTGCTTGGCTCTGCCTACGCAGTCTCTAGTGTCTCCTGTTTTCTATAGCAGCCGATGACTATAAGGTTGTAAAATTAAAAATGTAAATATCAAACTGGCAAATCTTATCCCTTATTTTCCCCCTGTGCACAGTGAAAAGGCAGTACTAGTACATGCTGTACTGTGACATCACTGTGTATATAATCCCTGTACTGTGACATCACTGTGTATATAATCCCTGTACTGTGACATCACTGTGTATATAATCCCTGTACTGTGACATCATTGTGTACATAATCCCTGTACTGTGAAATCACTGTGTATATTATCCCTGTACTGTGACATCACTGTGTATTATCCCTGTACTGTCACATCATTGTGCGTATTATCCCTGTAATGTGACATCATTGTGTATATTATACCTGTACTGTGACATCACTGTGTATTATCCCTGTACTGTGACATCACTGTGTATAATATCCCTGTACTGTGACATCACTGCGTATTATCCCTATACTGTGACATCACTGTGTGTATTATCCCTGTACTGTAACATCACTGTGTATTATCCCAGTACTGTGACATCACTGTGTGTATTATCTCTGTACTGTGACATCACTGTGACATCACTGTATATACACATGCACTTTTGTGACCTGCTGGAGGTCATTTTGCAGGGCACTGGCAGTGCTCCTCCTGCTTCTCCTTGCACAAAGGCGGAGGTGGCGGTCCTGCTGCTGGGTTGTTGCCCCCTCCTATGGTCTTCTCCACGTCTCCTGATATACTGGCCTGTCTCCTGGTAGCGCCTCCATGCTCTGGACACTACGCTGACATACACAGCAAACCTTCTTTCCACAGCTCGCAATGATGTGCCATCCTGGATGAGCTGCACTACCTGAGCCACTTGTGTAGGTTGTAGACTCTGTCTCATGCTACCACTAGAATGAAAGCACCACCAGCATTCAAAAGTGACCAAAACATCAGCCAGGAAGCAAAGGAACTGAGAAGTAGTCTGTGGTCACCACCTGCAGAACCACTCCTTTATTGGGTGTGTCTTGCTAATTGCCTATAATTTCTATCTGTTGTCTGTTCCATTTGCACAACAGCATGTGAAATTGATTGTCAATCAGTGTTGCTTCCTGAGTGGACAGTGTGATTTCACAGAAGTGTGATTGTCTTAGTTACATTGTGTTGTTTAACTGTTTCCTTTATTTTTTTGAGCAGTGCATTATTTCTGCAATTTCTTCTATATTATCCTTTTTTCAGATGTAGCAAGTAGAGAAAGACAGGCTATGTTTACACAGCAAAGCTCACTGAATAGAATTGCGAAATTCCGCCTGCATTCTGGCGGAATTGAGGTAGAATTTCTGTGTTCTCTGAAAACATGTTCCTTCATGTCCAAATGCTATTAAACTTAGGTACTATGTTCTCCCTTTTCTTTTCCATTGTACAACTCTCCAACAGAGCATATTTTAAAAAGGAAATTGCAAAGATCTTGTTTTTATGAAAACTTTGAAGAGTACCTATCATCAAACCATATTTTCTAAACTATGTCAGATTATATTCCCCAACTACTCCTAACACCCCTCCTGCCCTTAAAAATGTTTCCGAGCTTTAAAAATTCCACTTGCTCACGTTGGCCCTGAAATGTTTTGTCGGGTTGTGCACCGAATTCTGGCCATTGCACCAGAAATTCTGTCTGCACCAGAATTGAAAAAACCCACCTAACTTTCCATTTTACTGAGAAAACCCCAAAAGGGGGCATGACCATCAGGAAAAGTGGGTGTGATTGTCAAAAATGTGGCGTGTCCCCAACATTTTCACAAAAACCCTACATATTTACTAAGGTTTCCACAGAAACTGTAGTGGATTTAAGCTGAGGAAAACCTGACAGATCAGAGCATGTGTAAGAAAAAGCAAAATGTAGGGTAACCTTAGTAAATACAGTGGAAAAATAATTGTAGGGAATTAAAACCCACACAGAAAACTTTGTGTGAGCTCCCTGCAGGAGAAAGTGGGCATTTTCCAGCAGACGAGACATCACTAAAGCCTGTGAGAGCTGTGACTCACCATGCCTCGCATGCACTTCCTGAGTTTGGTCTCCTGCCAGGCCGGGGGGGAGACCAAACTAACAGAACAGAGCCACCTAGTGGGCATTTTTTTTCAATAACATTAAAAACATATAAAGGTTGAGAATTTTAGCAGCAAGTAAATAGCAAAGTGGCTAATAATTACATAAGGAACAATATATTAAAAGTTTAGTTTGGTGACAGGTACTCTTTAATGGTCTTACTTACAGTATTTAATAGAGATGAGCAAATCAAATCTGACTAATCTGAATTTATTATGAATTTCCTGAAAAATTTGATTCATAATGAATCAGAATATAGCCGCCATTCAATAACACTAATCGCTTCATCAAACTCCATTTAGTGCGGTCCAGGGGATCTAAAATGGTGGCTACAAGTGTGAGGACATGGGGCAAGGAATTCTGGGAAGCAATGTAGGAGGGATTATCGAAATATCTCCAGCCGTTTGGAAGTTATGCAGTAACATATATTTCCCATAGACTTGTATGGGTCTTGAAATAAAACCCAGACCCTCGCAAATGGGGGTGGGAAAGGGTTAAATTACCTATCCTATGTTTGTTGTTGACATATAAGTAACATGTGTACCAAGTTTCATGTTAATATCTTTAGCTGTTTGGAAGTGATGCTGGAACATACACACACACACAGGGCCGCCATCAGGGGGGGGGGGGGGGGGGGTACAACCAATACACTTGTATGGGGCCCGGAGCTTCAGGGAGGCCCGGCCGTCCCTGGCCCTTTTTTATTTTTTTTTGATTGTCAGTGTCAAGTCAGTGAGTCAGTGAGTGGGCCGCCACCACCCCTAACTGATAACTTACAGGGATCATGGGACAATGCTGTGCTTACATGCAGGGATACCTCCGGGGCCGGCCTGTCTCTTTAAATGTGCAGTGGCCAGCGGGAGGTACTACTTCCCCCTGCACGCCCACTGCGCATTGATACAGCCGCCGCGCCACCTCACAGTAGCGCTGTGGCAGAGGCTGAGCAGAGGAGAGTCTCTCTGCTGCCTGCCTGCTGAATGAGGAGGTCAGGTGCGCTGCAGTTCCACGCTCCGCTGGCTGAGGTGAGTGGTGAATTTAGCAGAGCACCGGCGCCAATAAATATATATATAATGATCAATTGGGGCTGGGGGGGGGGTGCGGAGGAGAGCAGTTGCAGAAGTTACTATAGCGCAGGTGGCAGGCAGCTGAGCTGGGGCCTGCTGCCTGTGAAAAAGATTTGATGAGGGCTCGGAGGCATTCAGCACTAGAGTGGCGCCGGCACCACAACCACATGTATATAAAAAATATGAGGTGTAGGGGGGGGTTATGGGGGTGATAAGAGATGCAAGGGGGGTGGAATGGGGGTGACAAGAGGTGCAGGGTGGTTATGGGGGTGATAAGAGGTGCAGAGGGGTTATAGTAGTGATGAGGAGAGGTGCAGGAGGGGGGTATAGTAGTGATGAGTAGGGGTGCAGGAGGGGGGTATAGTAGTGAGGAGGAGAGGAGCAGGAGGGGGGTATAGTAGTGAGGAGGAGAGGAGCAGGAGGGGGGTATAGTAGTGATGAGGGGAGGTGCAGGAGGGGGGTATTGTAGTGATGAGGAGGGGTGCAGGAGGGGGTATAGTAGTGATGAGGAGATGTGCGGGGGGGTATAGTAGTGATGAGGAGCGGTGCGGGAGGGGGGTATAGTAGTCATGTGGAGAGGTGCAGGAGGGGGGTATAGTAGTGACGAGGAGAGGTGCAGGGGGGGTATAGTAGTGATGAGGAGAGGTGCAGGGGGACAGCAGTCGGACCCCCACCAAAAAAATGGGCTGCTTATTATAAAATGCCTGGGGGGGGGGGGTGACAGGGGGGCCCAGGCCTTGAGCTGTGTAAGGGGCCCCAAAATTTCTAATAGCAGCCCTTCAAACACACATACACACATTGGGGGAGATTTATCATTGAGTTTATCCCTTTTTCTTGTGTATTTTTTTGCGCAAAAATTTGCGCAGTGACTTTCATTGCGTCTTTTTTGTGTGTCTTTTTGATAGATCAAAAAGCAAGTACTCTATTTTTTGGTGTATTGTGGAATGCATTCTACAGTGGACTACATTCTACTAATTTATCATGTGCGTTTTATTTTTGTTTAGATGTATTTTTACGCAAAAATACACCACCAAAATGGACAAGTAGGAAAGTTTTCTACCAAGACAGCCGAGAGATGCAGGAGCCGTCCCTCAACACTGCTAAACTACAACTACTCCCAGCATGGGACATAGTCTGTCCCATGATGGGAGTAGTTGTAGTACCGCAGCGCTGAAACGGCACTTACACATCCCCCCCGGCTGCGGGACTATTTTGGGTCAGTTAGGACTACTACTTCCATCACGGACAGACTCTGCCCATGATGGGAGTTATAATCCAGGGGCTGAGGGGCAGATCGCACAAGGTCATTCTCCAGAGACTTGCTGCAATCTGCATTTATTAACTGTAAAAGCCGGCAGCACTTGCGGCTCCACTGCGCTCCCCGTCCGTGCCTTCATACAGCTGTCACATTTCATAATCCCCACCCGAGAGATGGGAGCTCTGATTGGTGAATAGCTATTCACCAATCAGAGCTCCTGTCTTGTGGTGGTGATTATGAATTATGACAGTGTAAACAGGAGCCGGCTTGTCAACTAAATAAATGCGGATTGCTATGGGTCTCAGCAGAATGACCTGCTGCAATCTGCACCTCAGCCCCTGGACTATAACTCCCATCATGGACTGAGTCTGTCCATGATGGAAGTAGTAGTCCTAAAAGTCCCGCAGCTGGGAATGTGCAAGTGCCATCCCTCAGCGCTGCGGTACCACAACTACTCTCATCATGGGTCATACTCTGTCCCATGATGGGAGTAGTAGTCCAAGGGCAGAAGGACAGATCAAGTTAAACAGGCCTGGCTCTGTTATCATTATGCGTTTTGCATAATGGGAACAGAGCCTTTCTGGCAGTGTGTTCCCAAACAGGGAGACTCCAGCTGTTGCTTAACTACAGCCCCATGATGGGAGTTGTAGTTTAGCAACAATTGGAGGCTCCCTGTTTATCAACACGCTGCATTATGTGCGCTCTCCCCAGGGCAGAGCGCAAAACATGAACTAACCCATATTTCTTGTTTTTCTTTTCTTCTCATTTAAGATACCTGAATGCAGAGGACTACGTCAGATTCGGTGGACTGCAACAATGACAATAAAATGGTTAACGAGGGGTGTGGGGGAGTGTTTTTTTAAATAAAATATTTTTTTCAATGTGTTGTGTTTTTTATAATTGAATTTTCAGGCTTAGTAGTGGAAGCTGTCTTATAGACGGCATCCATTACTTTGCCGGGGCTTAGCATTAGTTGCAAAATCAGCTAATGCTAACCTACAATTATTACCCCGGTACCCGCCACCCAAAAATGGTGCTTCTGGGCCTAGTCGGAAACAGGCTGGCGTTATTTAGGCTGGGGAGGGCAAGTAACAACTTTCCTCACCCTCCCTGGTAACGTCAGGCTGTTGCTGCTTGGTTGGTATCTGGCTGATACTGAGGGGAACCCCATAGGGGGAACCACATGCATTTTTTTCTTTTAATAAATAAAAAAAATCGTGTGTGGCTCCCCATTTTTTCATTATCAGTCAGATATTAACCAAGCAGCAACAGCCTGACGTTACCTGGGTGGGCAAGGACCAATGTAACTGGACCTCCCCAGCCTAAACAACGGCAGCCTGTTACCGCCTAGGCTCAGGAGCTCCATTTTTGTGGCGGTGGGTACCGGGAGCAATAATTGGGGGTTAGTGCCAACTAATTTTGGGGCTAACGCTAAGACCCAGCCTAGTAATGTATTCTGTCTACAAGACGACTTCCACTACTAAGCCTGAAAATTCAATTATAAAAAACACAACACATTGAAAAAAATGATTTATTTAAAATAAACACTCTTTTATTGACATTTTAAAAAATGCTGTTCATCATCACAATCTGTAGAATCTGACGTAGTCCTCCGCATTCAAGTATCTAAAATGAGAAGAAAACAAAAGCAATAAAACTACAACAATTTCTGTGATTTGTACACTATCAAAATGCTGGTGTGAAATTTTTGATGTAAACTGGACTCTCACCCCTTTGAAAATATAATGTAAGGCAGACAATATACGTGGACACGTACACTTTTACAAAACTGACGTGCACAGTGTAGACCGCGGCACAAAGCTCTTCGTCAACATGGTCGATACTTTTCGTGCCAAAATGTATTGGTTTTTTGGCGCAAAATTCTTTTAGAATCTCCCCCTCTGTGTACTTTATAAAGATTTATGATTTTACTATTGTGCAGAGTTTTGTTCGGCACACACTGCTGCTCCGGCACTTCTAGCTATGTGAACAGTGTACCGTAGGAAAATGTCACAGTTCTGTGAAGTGTGAGGTAGAGAAGGGGTGCACGGTAGAGTTTCTATATTTGCACAAAATTTATCAAAGGTTTGCACAACTTTTGTAAATGTTGAGCAAGAGTGTAATTTAGACAATCAGTGGAAAGGGATAGATCTGTGTCTGCCATAGACACCTAATGATAAATCTTCCCACATTGAGTTTTATATATATATATATATATATATATATATATATATATATATATATATATATATAATGTATACAGGACCATATGGCGGTAGATATCAGCTGTACACAGGATGGAGGAGATTTGCCCTGTTGCCCATTGCAACCAATCAGCTCGCCTCTTTCATTTTGCAGATCTCATCTGCAGGACAAACATGTTAGACTCTAAATTTTTCCAGGGCCCTCCCCTCCTCTACACAATCTTCTCATTTATAGGCCCACAGTACTGGTGTACTGCACAGTAAACGGGCAGGTAGGTAGCCAGGTAAATAGGTAACTAGGTAGGTAGATCAGAAAGCCACATATGTAGGTAGGTGACTAGCTAGATACCTAGGTGGCCATGTATGAAGGCCAGGTATGTACATAGTTAGGTAGCCAGGTATGTAGGTAGGTAGCAAGATATGTAGGAAGGTAGTAGGAAGGCAGCCAGGTATGTAGGTAGTTAGATAGCTAGGTATGTAGGTAAGTAGTTAAGCATCCAGATATAAAGTTAGGTAGACAGGTAGTTAGTCAAGTAAGTAGCCAGCACCCCCTCCACCCAGTGGCAGATTCAGAGTCTAGTCTCGGGAGGAGCACATCAGAGTATTTTGTGTTAGCGGACAGAAAAGAAGGTGTTGCTTACGGAAGTTACAAGTAGGTAATGTCCCCAGGAGGTAGTGGCCCCTAGTAGATCATACCCTCCTATTAGTTTGGTAGTGTGGTGTCCCGGTATTGGTCTTGGTCCCGTACCTTAGTCATAGGTCAGAGTTCCTCCATGCTGATAGGGCTCTCTTGGTGGGTTAACCCCTAATCGCCTCATAATGTTTAAAAATGTATATAATTAATATATTTTCTAATGGTATAAGTAATGTACAGGACCTTAGGTCATGTAATATTTAATAATTCAGTTATGCTACGGTTAAGGACCTTTTGGGTCATGTCATGAGGTCATGTGATGTAACCAGAATCCTTTGTACTAGGACTGACAGGTTTGGGGAACCAATAAGCTTTGATCCTGCCCCTTGAGATATAAGGGTGCTGTTAGCCAATAATCTCTCTCTTGTTCCTCCGCTGAAAAAGCAGTAACAGCTCCGTACAATTCTGCAAGACAATCTAGGCCTGAAGCCTACCAATTCCACACCTTCCTAAACATGAGTTTAATCCAGCTCCATCCTGCTAATCCTACATGACTGCTGGACCTAAACATACCCCTAAATCCAGTAGAACTGCATATAGAAAGGAATCAAAGCTTATTTCCTACAAAGTCCTAGCCAACCTGTGAGGAGCCAAAATCCTGGTCCTCTTGTAAAGACTGTTGTTAATTGCATCCTGCATAAAATCTGCAGTAAAATTATTTCAAGTTTATTACAATTCCGGCTGTGGACAATCCTTTATTCCTCCCTATCATTCCTGGGATGGGTGGTGGTAGGATATATATATATATATATATATATATATATATATATATATATGTATATATATATAAATATATACAGAGGAACCCGCACCCTGGCGTCACGACATTCAAGGGTTAATGCTAGACCCTGCAACACTACTCAGCATCACCCCTGTTAACCCTACACCCCCCCCCAAGCTACCACAGCAGTTTATCCCCATATTGGCTAGGCAGGAACATAGTAGATACTGTATTTATCGGGTATACCATCCACCAGCCTATAACATGTAACCTAATTAAAAAAAGTTATTTTACCCAAATATCCTTGTTAAAATGAGGGTGTGTGTAGGTGTGTGTATACCCCGATAAACTCTGGCCCTGCAAAAGCCGCTGCGGTAACTGCAGCGGTTTCTGGGGGGCCAGAGTCCCATGACCCGATTCCCTTCCCATCCCTGGCTTTCTATAAAAATGTACCTGTCCTGGGGCAGGTACCTCTGCTGTCGCTGTGTGCTGCGCAATGACGAATGACATCGCATTGAAGATGTCACTTGTCAGCGCACAGCGACAGCGGAGGATGCCGCCAGTACCGGAGCTTGCAGGAGCGTGCCCCAGCAAAGGCAAATATGAAAGCTGGGGATGGGGATGAATCAGGCAGCAGTGGCGGGACTCTTGCCCCATAGAAGCCGCTGCAGTTACATGATTTAAAGCAGCCGCTTTAAATCATTGAACAGCAGCGGCTTCTGCGGGGCCAGTATGAGTTTGTCAGTGTATAACATGCAAAAATTTTAGCTTAAATAATGCGTTTTATATGCCCATAAAGACGGTAGTCCCTCACATTAGGTGTCGGCAGCAGAGTTCTCCCACAGTAAGTGTAGGCAGCAGAGTTCCCCCACAGTGGGTGTAGGCAGCAGGGTCCCCCCACAGTAGGTGTAGGCAGCAGGATCCCCCCAGAGTAGGTGTAGGCAACGGGGTCCCCCCACAGTAGGTGTAGGCAACGGGATCCCCCCACAGTAGGTGTAGGCAGCAGAGGTTTTCCCCCTCCCCCCCCCAAACCCAGGTTTAAAAAAAAAATTATGCTCACTTGATGCCCCACACAGCAGGGGTCCGCGTCTTCCTACCTCCACAGTGCAGGCGCCGATGAGTGACATCATTGGCACCTGCACTGAGCAGCCTGGGTGGAGGTCACGTCTCCTCTGTGTAGGCGCAGATGCGGCTCACACAGAGGGGGACGCCTTCTCCTGTATGTGCGTGTACCGCACATACAGGAGAAGGTAGCGCTATCTGCTGGGGATCCGGGACAAGTGTACTTTAAGTGTTCCTTAACCCCTTAAGGACCAGGCCATTTTATACCTTAAGGACCGGAGCGTTTTTTGCAATTCTGACCACTGTCACTTTAAACATTAATAACTCTGGAATGCTTTTAGTTATCATTCTGATTCCGAGATTGTTTTTTCGTGACATATTCTACTTTAACTTAGTGGTAAAATTTTATGGTAACTTGCATCCTTTCTTGGTGAAAAATCCCAAAATTTGATGAAAAAAATGAAAATTTTGCATTTTTCTAACTTTGAAGCTCTCTGCTTGTAAGGAAAATGGATATTCAAAATATATTTTTTTGGGGTTCACATATACAATATGTCTACTTTATGTTTGCATCATAAAATTTATGAGTTTTTACTTTTGGAAGACACCATAGGGCTTCAAAGTTCAGTAGCAATTTTGAAATTTTTCACAAAATTTTCAAACTCACTATTTTTCAGGGACCAGTTCAGTTTTGAAGTGGATTTGAAGGGTCTTCATATTAGAAATACCCCATAAAAGACCCCATTATAAAAACTACACCCCCTAAAGTATTCAAAAAAACATTCAGTAAGTGTATTAACCCTTTAGGTGTTTCACAGGAATAGCAGCAAAGTGAAGGAGAAAATTCAAAATCTTCATTTTTTACACTCGCATGTTCTTGTAGACCCAATTTTTGAATTTTTGCAAGGGATAAAAAGGAAAAAAATTTTACTTGTATTTGAAACCCAATTTCTCTCGAGTAAGCACATACCTCATATGTCTATGTTAATTGTTCGGCGGGCGCAGTAGAGGGCTCAGAAGGGAAGGAGCGACAAATGGTTTTTGGGGGGCATGCCGCATTTAGGAAGCCCCTTTGGTGCCAGGACAGCAAAAAAAAAACACATGGCATACCATTTTGGAAACTAGACCCCTCAGGGAACGTAACAAGGGGTAAAGTGAACCTTAATACCCTACAGGTATTTCACGACTTTTGCATATGTAAAAAAAATATATATTTTTTTTACCTAAAATGCTTGGTTTCCCAAAAATTTTACATTTTTAAAAAGGGTAATAGCAGAAAATACCCCCCAAAATTTGAAGCCCAATTTCTCCCGATACAGAAAACACCTCGCATGGGGGTGAAAAGTGCTCTGCTGGTGCACTACAGGTCTCAGAAGAGAAGGAGTCACATTTGGCTTTTTGAAAGCAAATTTTGCTCTGGGGGCATGCCGCATTTAGGAAGCCCCTATGGTGCCAGAACAGCAAAAAAAAAACCACATGGCATACCATTTTGGAAACTAGACCCCTCGGGGAACGTAACAAGGGGTAATGTGAACCTTAATACCCTACAGGTGTTTCACGACTTTTGCATATGTAAAAAAATATATTTTTTTTTAACCTAAAATGCTTGGTTTCCCAAAATTTTTACAATTTTAAAAAGGGTAATAGCAGAAAATACCCCCCAAAATTTGAAGCCCAATTTCTCCCGATTCAGAAAACACCCCATATGGGTGTGAAAAGTGCTCTGCTGGCGCACTACAGGTCTCAGAAGAGAAGGAGTCACATTTGGCTTTTTGAAAGTGAATTTTGCTCTGGGGGCATGCCGCATTTAGGAAGCCCCTATGGTGCCAGGACAGCAAAAAAAAAACACATGGCATACCATTTTGGAAACTAGACCCCTCGGGGAACGTAACAAGGGGTAATGTGAACCTTAATACCCTACAGGTGTTTCACGACTTTTGCATATGTAAAAAAATATATATTTTTTTTACCTAAAATGCTTGGTTTCCCAAAATTTTTACAATTTTAAAAAGGGTAATAGCAGAAAATACCCCCCAAAATTTGAAGCCCAATTTCTCCCGATTCAGAAAACACCCCATATGGGTGTGAAAAGTGCTCTGCTGGCGCACTACAGGTCTCAGAAGAGAAGGAGTCACATTTGGCTTTTTGAAAGCGAATTTTGCTCTGGGGGCATGCCGCATTTAGGAAGCCCCTATGGTGCCAGGACAGCAAAAAAAAAAACACATGGCATACCATTTTGGAAACTAGACCCCTCGGGGAACGTAACAAGGGGTAATGTGAACCTTAATACCCTACAGGTGTTTCACGACTTTTGCATATGTAAAAAAATATATTTTTTTTTACCTAAAATGCTTGGTTTCCCAAAATTTTTACAATTTTAAAAAGGGTAATAGCAGAAAATACCCCCCAAAATTTGAAGCCCAATTTCTCCCGATTCAGAAAACACCCCATATGGGTGTAAAAAGTGCTCTGCTGGCGCACTACAGGTCTCAGAAGAGAAGGAGTCACATTTGGCTTTTTGAAAGCGAATTTTGCTCTGGGGGCATGCCGCATTTAGGAAGCCCCTATGGTGCCAGGACAGCAAAAAAAAAAAACACATGGCATACTATTTTGGAAACTAGACCCCTCGGGGAACGTAACAAGGGGTAATTTGAACCTTAATACCCTACAGGTGTTTCACGACTTTTGCATATGTAAAAAAATATATATTTTTTTTACCTAAAATGCTTGTTTTCCCAAAAATTTTACATTTTTTAAAAGGGTAATAGCAGAAAATACCCCCCAAAATTTGAAGCCCAATTTCTCCCGAGTACGGCGATACCCCATATGTGGCCCTAAACTGTTGCCTTGAAATACGACAGGGCTCCAAAGTGAGAGCGCCATGCGCATTTGAGGCCTAAATTAGGGACTTGCATAGGGGTGGACATAGGGGTATTCTACGCCAGTGATTCCCAAACAGGGTGCCTCCAGCTGTTGTAAAACTCCCAGCATGCCTGGACAGTCAACGGCTATCTGGCAATACTGGGAGTAGTTGTTTTGCAACAGCTGGAGGCTCCGTTTTGGAAACAGTGGCGTACCAGACGTTTTTCATTTTTATTGGGGAGGGGGGTTGTATAGGGGTATGTGTATATGTAGTGTTTTTTACTTTTTATTTTATTTTGTGGTAGTGTAGTGTAGTGTTTTTAGGGTACAGTCGCACGGGCGGGGGTTCATAGTAGTTTCTCGCTGGCAGTTTGAGCTACGGCAGAAAATTTGACGCAGCTCAAACTTGCAGCCGGATACTTACTGTAATCCTCCGCCCATGTGAGTGTACCCTGTACGTTCACATTGGGGGGGGGGGGGGGAACATCCAGCTGTTGCAAAACTACAACTCCCAGCATGTACGGTCTTTCAGTGCATGCTGGGAGTTGTAGTTTTGCAACCGCTGGAGGCTCCGTTCTGGAAACAGTGGCGTACCAGACGTTTTTCATTTTTATTGGGGAGGGGAGGGGGGCTGTGTAGGGGTGTGTGTATATGTAGTGTTTTTTACTTTTTATTTAATTTTTTGTTAGTGTAGTGTAGTGTTTTTAGGGTACAGTCGCACGGGCGGGGGGTTCACAGTAGTTTCTCGCTGGCAGTTTGAGCTGCGGCAGAAATTTTGCCGTACCTCAAACTTGCAGCCGGATACTAACTGTAATCCTCCGCCCATGTGAGTGTACCCTGTACGTTCACATTGGGGGGGGAACATCCAGCTGTTGCAAAACTACAACTCCCAGCATGTACGGTCTATCAGTGCATGCTGGGAGTTGTAGTTTTGCAACAGCTGGAGGCACACTGGTTGTGAAACACCGAGTTTGGTAACAAACTCAGTGTTTTGCAACCAGTGTGCCTTCAGCTGTTGCAAAAGCTACAACCCCCAGCATGTACGGACAGCGGAAGGGCATGCTGGGTGTTGTAGTTATGCAACAGCTGGAGGCATACTACTTTGGCTGGGGATGCTGGGGATTGTAGTTATGCAACAGCTGGAGACACACTGGTTTACTACTTAACTCAGTGTGCCTTCACCTGTTGCAAAACTACAACTCTCAGCAGTCACCGACAGCCAACGGGCATGCTGGGAGTTGTAGTTATGCAACCACCAGATGCACCACTACAACTCCCAGCATGCACTTTAGCTGATTGTGCAAGCTGGGAGTTGTAGTTACACAACAGCTGAAGGTACACTTTTCCATAGAAAGAATGTGCCTCCAGCTGTTGCAAAACTACAAGTCCCAGCATGCCCATAAGGGCATGCTGGGAGTTGTGGTGGTCTGCCTCCTGCTGTTGCATAACTACAGCTCCCAGCATGCCCTTTTTGCATGCTGGGAGCTGTTGCTAAGCAACAGCAGGAGGCTGTCACTCACCTCCAACGATCCTCGCCGCACAGGTCAGTCCCTCGTCGTCTCCGCCGCCGCCGCTGCTCCTGGGGCCCCGATCCCAACAGGGACGCCGGGGATCGGGGTCCCCAGCACCGGGGGTCGTCTTCCCGCACCCGCTCACGTCCTCCGGAAGAGGGGCGGAGCGGGTTGCGGGAGTGACACCCGCAGCAGGCGCCCTGATTGGTCGGCCGGTAATCCGGCCGACGAATCAGGGCGATCGTGAGGTGGCACCAGTGCCACCTCACCCCTGCTGGCTCTGGCTGATCGGGGCCGTCTCTGACGGCCCCGATCAGCCAATAATTCCGGGTCACCGGGTCACTGGAGACCCGATTGACCCGGAATCCGCCGCAGATCGCTGGACTGAATTGTCCAGCGATCTGCGGCCATCGCCGACATGGGGGGTCATAATGACCCCCCTGGGCGATATGCCCCGATGCCTGCTGAACGATTTCAGCAGGTATCGGGGACCGGCTCCGCTCCAGATGGTTGCGGGGGGCCGGTAAAACACATGACGTTCTCATACGTCATGTGTCCTTAAGGACTCGGAAATGGAGACATATGAGAACGTCATGTGTCCTTAAGGGGTTAAAGGAAAACTGGCTGGGTTTGTTAGAAAAAGGTGCAGGGGAAAAAGTGTCAGGGAGGCTAGACCTGAACTGGCACACCCTAACAAGATTGCCGGGTTGGCAGATAAGGGGGATGCCATTTCAGAGCTAGTAGTACTGCAGCAAGTCACTGTCTCTGACTGTAGGGGTGTCTGCTCCAGTAAGGAGGGAAGGAGGAGCACAGGGCAGGCCAGACAGGTGCTGGTAGTGGGGGACTTCATTATTAGGGGACAGAGAGGGGGATATGTCACAAAGACCGAGATCACTGAACAGTATGTTGTCTTCCTGGCAGTCGAGTTCGGCACATCACTGATCGGGTTGACAGATTACTGGGAGGGGCTGGAGAATACTCTGCGGTCATGATGCACATTGGCACCAATGATAAAGTTAGAGGTAGCTGGAGCGTTCTTAAAAATGATTTCAGGGACTTAGGCAACAAGCTCAAGGCAAGAACCTCCAAGGTAATATTTTCTGAAATATTACCAGGTACCATGGGACACACCAGAGAGGCAGTGGTAGATAAGGGAGGTAAACAAGTGACTCAGAAGCTGGTGTAGGAGGGAGAGGTTTGGGTTCATGGAGAACTGGGCCAACTTCTTTCGGATACCGGCTCCACCGTAGGGACGGGCTGCATCTCAATGGGAAGGGGTGCAGCTGTGCTCGGGAGAAGATGGCCAGAAGGGTGGAGCAGTGTTTAAACTAGGGAATGTGGGGGGGGGGGGAGAATCTACATATGGGGGAAGATATTATAGATAGAGAGCTGGGACTTTATGTAAATTTAACTATCCCGACATAAACTTGGAGACTGAGACCTGTGAATCTCAGAAAGGAAACAAGTTTCTGACTATAGCTAAAGATAATTATCTGTCCCAAATGGTGCAGGACCCAACCAGAGGGGGCACCCTACTGGACTTGATATTAACCAACAGATCTGACAGAGTAAGTAATGTGCAGGTCAGGGGGTACCAAGGAAATAGTGATCGCAATATAATACATTATAACTTGTCAACAAGTAGAGATGTACATCAGCTCACCCCAAGGCCCGCAAAGCCAAGCACGGAGAAAGTTGCGAACTGCACCCAGTAGAAATAGGCAAAGAATGAGAGAACTCCAGCTCGGTACAGATCGATAAGCCGTCTTTATTCACATGAAGCTACACGAATCACAGGTAGAAACAGGATGTGATGCGTTTCGGCCAGGTGCTGGCCTTACTCATACATTATACATTAAAACTTGTCCTTCAACAAGAGAACTCTGAGAGGAGCCACAAAAACAAAGAACTTTAGGAGGGCAAAGTTTGATCAACACAGAGAAGCCCTTAATGCTGTAAATTGGGAAAATATCCTCAAAAACAAGAGTACAGACACTTAATGGGAGACTTTTAAAAAATATCTGAAATTCTCACTAAAATAGTATATGCCGTATAGGAATAAAAGAGTCAGAAACATGAGAAAACTAACGTGGATTAATGAAAATGTAAAAGGGGCAATAAATGACAAAAAAAGCATTTAAGCTACTAAAACAGAAAGGTAGTGAATGAACACTAAAAGGCTATCGAGAAAAAAATTAAATATGTAAAAATCAGATAAAAGCAGCAAAAGTGGAGACAGAAAGACTCATTGCCAAAGAGAGTTAAACTAACTCCAAAATGTTCTTTGACTATATAAATAGTAAAAAGGTTAAAAATGAAAGCATTGGCCCTTTAAAAAGTGATAAGGGAGAAGTTATAGATGGGGATAAGTAAAAATAGAGCATATTAAATACATTCTTCTCCACTGTGTTCACAGAGTAAATTAACTCCCCAGTATATGCCACCTGTCTAACCCAGGAAGAAGTACAGTGCCTCCTTCAAAAAATCAAAATAGACAAATCACCATGTCCAGATGGCATTCACCCCCGTGTTCTAAGGGAGTTAAGTAATATAATAGACAGATCTCTATATCTAATATTCCAGGACTCTGTAGTGACAGCAACTGTTCCCCAGGACTGGCACATAGCAAATTTGGTGCCAATATTCAAAAAGGGGACAAGAAGGGACCCTGTGAATTATAGACCTGTTAGTTTACCCTCCGTTGTATGTAAATAAATTTTTTTTTTTTTAGATGCTATTTTGGAGTATCTGAATGAAAATTAATGTATGACTCCATATAAGCATGGGTTTAAGAGGGATCAGTCCTGTCAAACTAATCTGATCAGCTTTTATGAGAAGGTGAGATCAAGACTGGACCAGGGTGAATTGCTGGATATCGTTTATTTTTATACAATGCCACATAAAAGGATTGTAAATGAGAAGGATTGGGCTGTGGGAAAATGTGTGTAAGTTGTTAAGTATCTGGCTCGATGATAGGCAACAGAGGGTGGTTATTAATGGTGCATACTTTTATTGGGTGACTGTTACTGTTACTACTGTGGACCACAGGTGTTAGTTATGGGTCCTATTAGTATACTATTATATTGTAGAGGGGTTGTATAGTAAAGTATGAATCTTCACAGATGATACTAAGTTCTGTAAACTGGTTAACATAATAGAGGACAGTACACTGTTACAGATGGATCTGGATAGGTTGGAGGTTTGGGCTGGGAAGTGGCAGATGAGGTTCAACATTGATAAATGTAAGGTAATGCACATGGAGAGGAAAAATCAAGGCTGAGATTATGAATGAAAGGAGTAGTGCAGTGAAAAATAACTTATCCCCTATCCAAAGGATAGGGGATAAGTTATAGATCGTGAGGGGACCGACCACTGGGACCCCTACAATCTCCTGAATAGGGCCCCGGCAATCTGCCGGAAGTGGCCGTTTCGAACCTTGCAGGAAGCCGTGGCCGACACGCCCCCTCCATGTATCTCTAAGGAATACATGGATGGGGTATGTTGGCCACTGTTCCATGCAGGGGTTGGCACACCCCTTCCAACAGACTGCCAGGGCCCCATTCAGGAGATTGCGAGGGGTCCCAGTGGTCGGACCCCCGCAATCTATAACTTATCCCCATCCTTTGTATAGGGGATAAGTTATCTTTCACTACACTACTCCTTTAAATAGTAAAGCACTGGGAACAACTGACATGGAAAAGGACTTTGGGGTTTTAGTTAACACTAAATTTACCTGTAGGGACCAGTGTCAGGCATCTGCTGCAAGGGCAAATGAAATCATAGGGTGCATCAAAAGGAGCATAGATGCCCACGACCAGGAAATAATTCTACCACTGTACAAATCACTAGTCAGACCACACATAGAGTACTGTGTACAATATTGGGCACCAAGATATAGTGGAGCTGGAGAGGGTTCAAAGATGGGCAACCAGAGTAATAAGGGGAATGGGAGGACTACAGAAAGATTATCAGAATTAAAGTTATTTCATTTAGAAAAAAGAAGGCTCAGGGGCAACCTAATAACTATGTATAGGTACATCAATGGGCACTACAGAGATCTCTCCAATGACCTATTTATACCCAGAACTGTATCTATAACAAGCGAGCATCCTTTATGTCTAGATGAAAGAAGGTTTCTATACCAGCACAGATGGGGGGGTTCTTTACTGTAAGAGCAGTGATACTATGGAACTCTCTGCCAGAGGAAGTGGTCATGGTAAACTCAATAAAATAGTTCAAAAGGGGCCTGGATGTGTTTCTGGAGAGTAATAATATTACAGGTTGTGGATAATTAATTTATATGGGAAATAGTTGATCCACAAATGTATTCTTTTTGCCATATTTGGAGTCGGTAAGGACTTTTCCTCCCAGTATGGTGCAATTAGCATCAGCCTCATAAGGGTTTCTTTTTTTTTTTTTTGCCTTCTTCTGGATCAACACAGGAGTGACAAAATAAGATTATAGGTTGAACTTGATAGACTGGTCTTTTTTTCTGCCTTAAATGGGTACTCCAGTGAAAAACATAGTTTTTTTTTTTCAAATCAACTGGTGCCAGAAAGTTAAACAGGTTTGTAAATTACTTCTATTTAAAAATCGTAATCCTTTCAGTACTTATCAGCTGCTGTATACTACAGAGAAAGTTCTTTTTTTTTAAATGTATTTTCTGTCTGACCACAGTGCTCTCTGCTGACACCTCTGTCCATGTCAGGAACTGTCCGGAGGTTTGAAAAAATAGGTTTGCTATGGGGATTTTCTCCTGCTCTGGGCAGTTCCTGACATGGACAGAGGTATCAGCAGAGAGCACTGTGGTCTGACAATGAAGAAATAAAAAATGAAAAGAACTTCCTTTTGGCGCAAACAGCAGCTGATAAGTACTGGAAGGATCAAGATTTTTAAATATAAGCAATTTACAAATCTGTTTATCTGGCACCAGTTGTTTTATTGCATTATGTAACTATGTAAGTGCTTTATATGTGCAGTGTTATTTAGGTCTACTGCAGAACCTTCTCAGGGCGACTTCTTGCATCCTCCTCTAGAACTAGAAATTCAATATTGTGAAAGACCCAGGGTGGATATAACTTGCTCTGATGGTACAGCGCTGTGTATTCATTCTGTCATAGCTGGATATTAATTTCTCATGGAAGACATATGCTCCTTCCATATAGTAACAAACATGATATGCTGTAACTATTTTTATATTGAAACAAATAGTACAGTGCAATGTGTTTTTGTATTGAACTGGGACCTTTGTCAGTTCAGGAAATGGTGGGAGTTGTAGTTTTAGAACAGCTTGGGAACCATAGTTTGTAAAATCTCTTTGTTTATCTGTGCCTAGCAAACAATTAGGTTTGCCTCTAACCTTTGCTAGGTCCAGGATGAGTAACTATATACATATAAAAATTATTCAAGAAAATTAAATACGTTTTTATTTTTGTAAAATTAAGATTTTTGTTTGTGAAATGTAATTAAAAGATAGAAAATAACAGGTGTTTGGACAGAAATATAATAAAGTTACAGTAGATAATGTTATATCTACTGTAACATTAGTTTAAAAAGCTTCCAGCATTAATATAGTTTAGGGAGATTCAGAGATGTACTAGAGACCCGCACAAGCCTTGGCCCATAGTAATGAATTTCAATGGGAAATGAAATCATTTTAATAAGTTTAAATATTCTTACCAGATTAATATGTAACAATTATACAGATTCTACTAGAAATGTAATTTAGCTTTTTTTGCAATTGTTTCCTAATTCACAGCAAATCCTAAATATTTTATTGTTAAATTATCCAGAGTTAAGTCTTAATAACAATTCCTAATGCATCTATTTGTGATGTCAGCGGAATTCATCTTCACAGTATTCATCATCTGAAATTGAATCTGCCATGCATATTGAATAATTTGCCCATTTTAACCAAGTAATAATGTTATTCTCAGTTCAAGTGCATCACTATAGTTCTTTTTATTCATCAGATATAATAGGGAGCATACACACTTATTTTTCTTTGATAATTGAAACCAGATACTGAAAATACTCTTTTTCTAAGGCAGTTTTCATATTTGTAAACTACATTTGGTGTATGTACCAGAAAAGCTACATTACGCATTCAACTAAAATATCCGTACGACCCCTACACCTGGCATGCAGGACAGCTTTAACATTGGGTTGAAGTGTGCTAATGCACTTAATCCACTGGTAGTAGCAGGAACCTCTGGCACTACATTCATCTATGCATCTCTAGGGCACAAATAATGTTGAAAACTAGGGTGGAAGGGCAAGGGAAGATATATTTAATTGGCGGGGGGGGTGGGGTACAAGGATTTCCATTTCCTTAGTTGTCTGACCAATCACAGCACAGCAGCCACTACACTCCTTATGTCATAGCGCTGGAGAAAGTTCCCTGAACTGAATGGACTGCTTTGTGCTAGAGAACGGTTTACAGTATATTACTATATGTGAAAAGATATTTTTAAAAATGTGGGAGCTCAACGTAAAAAGAGAAAACCTATACCGAGGATACTGCGTTGCACATGCCCATGTGCCAAGAAAGAGTACTAATAGTGTAAAAAGGGGAGGCAGTCCTGCTAGGCTAGGTCAGAGTAAAAGATATAAGGTCAAAAATTAGAAGAAAGAGAGAGAGAAAAAAGAAAACGTGTCTAAAATAGCATAAAATGATAACATTTATTTGGAAAAATTATGTGAGGTCTGCGGCAAGGCC
Organism: Hyla sarda; assembly: GCF_029499605.1. Taxonomy (NCBI): domain Eukaryota; kingdom Metazoa; phylum Chordata; class Amphibia; order Anura; family Hylidae; genus Hyla; species Hyla sarda. Next base: position 63,041,261 of record NC_079198.1, read on the forward strand.
CTTGTCGCAGACTGGTAACTAGATAAAATGGTTACAATGGTATAAAATGCTAAAAATATAAAATATACACAGTGGTATTGCACTTCACTAATTGGACAATGAGACAATGAAAGTGGGGCAATGGGACAGTGCAAACAGTATCTGTTTAGTTATACTGTAAAGTCATATTATAAGAGCCAGGATTAATCCAGATGAAAGTACATAGCAAAAAAGTTGACAATCCAATAAGGCAAATTTTCGGTAGCTCTGGAGCCTCCCTGATTGGGGCCCACTATAAACGTTTTTAGGTGCAGAGATACAGGCGATGCCCCCTCTACCCCGATGGCACGGGGACTGAATGCAAGAGGGCAATCGCTATACAGTTCAGGCACTTAGGGCCTCTTACCGGCTACAGTGTGCACAGTGGGTGAGTGCAGCTGTACTTGCGATCCGTATACACGTCCCTCTGTCCTGGCGGCACGGGAGAAATGTAGGAGGGGTAATATGATCCAGTGCTGGGGGTCGGAGATGATGGCTGGGAAGCAGCGTGTGGCAGCGCTGTGAAGACTGAACCTTCAAGACTGAAATTTTCAGCCATGACCCATACAGTCTTCCTGAACCTCCACCATTGAAAAAGGGGACGCATTTCCCCAAAACGCGTCTGGTGTTAAGGCAACCCTGCACATCATCTGAGACAATCGTTACCGCATTGCCGATCCTCACCTACTCTCTCACCTGCTCCCCGTGCCGTTGGGGTAGAGAGGATACCTCCAGCGTTGCCATACGCTGCTACGACCGCTAGGCTTCACAGCGCTGCCACACGCTGCTTCCCAGCCATCATCTCCGAACCCCAGCACCGGATCATATCACCCCTCCTACATTTCCGCCGGGACAGAGGGACGTGTATCCGGATCGCAAGTACAGCTACACTCACCTGACTGTGCACACTGTAGCCGGTAAGAGGCACTAAGTGCCTGAACTGTATAACGATTGCCCTCTTGCATTCAGTCCCCGTGCCGTCGGGGTAGAGGGGGCATTGCCTGTATCTCTGCACCTAAAAACGTTTATAGTGGGCCCCAATCTGGGAGGCTCCAGAGCTACCGGAAATTTGCCTTATTGGATTATCAACTTTTTTGCTATGTACTTTCATCTGGATTAATCCTGGCTCTTATAATATGACTTTACAGTATAACTAAACAGATACTGTTTGCACTGTCCCATTGCCCCACTTTCATTGTCTCATTGTCCAATTAGTGAAGTGCAATACCACTGTGTATATTTTATATTTTTAGCATTTTATACCATTGTAACCATTTTATCTAGTGACCAGTCTGCGACAAGGGCCCTGCCGCAGACCTCACATCATTTTTCCAAATAAATGTTATCTTTTTATGCTATTTTAGACACGTTTTCTTTTTTCTCTCTCTCTTTCTTCTAATTTTTGACCTTATATATTTTACTCTGACCTAACACAGCAGGACTGCCTCCCCTTTTTACACTATTATTACATGTGGATGGAGAAGGGGTTATTGACTGATGCACTGGCTTTGCTAGGTACTATGTGAGCAGAAAAACAACAGCACAGTTAAGAAGGGGGTTACACTTAGCACTAACCTGCTGCTGGGGATGTTGACAAACTAAAAGGAGATGGAAAAGGACATTACATTCAGGATGCAGCACTGTATTTATAAAGTGGTATTAACACTGATACCGTATTTACATAAGAGACAACTGTCCAGTACTTTATGGGTGGTCAGAGATTAGATAAAAGACTAAAACCAGATACGAGCTATAGCTTGTTTATATCAAGGAAAAATGGTAAAAATTACAGGTAACAAACATGATATCACAAAGTGGTAAGAGTGAAATAGGTCAATACAGTACATAAATAAAACAATAAAAACAGCAAATTGATAAATTATAGTCTTCTGGTGATTTAATGTCTAGGAATTGTGTAGTTTGCGTTATACAGCTGAGGTAAGCTGATAAGATTGCAGACTGTTTCCAATAACAACTAGCAGAACTATAAACTACAGCTCTAGACTATATAGATATAGATAGTAACTCACAGCTAGTGTGTGATCAATAAAGTCAGACAGCTTTTTTAATGTAAATTATATTTGTATGTGAATGTTAAAAAGTTGTGAACTGAATAATGACCCTAAATACCCTACGATGGCATTATGCAGGACTAAATATGCTCTTACTCGCTCTCTCTCCCTATAGCTATGCGTACCCACATTATGGTATATATGTTTTAATAATTTGGTGGGTTATAATTTACGTAACAAGCAATCAGTGAAAGTGCTTCTATTCTTGGCGCTGTAATCAGTAGGGCGCAGCTTACTGTCTCAATCAGGCCCGTTCACTGCCTTTATTTATTTATTTCATACAGCTGTGGTTGATCGGAGGTGTCTCTGTAGAAAAGAGGTTGCAGAAGAAAGGCATTGCTACTCTTTTCATCTTTATGCATATCTTCAGATCACAGGCTGTTTAAGCTCTACACATTTAGATAAGCATCTTGCACTACTCTAGTCCCATTGTTTTCCATTGCATGGAATATAGAACACACAGCAGTTCAACATTTAATTTCATGGTACCATGTTGGCATTGTAATTCATTGAACAAAAATACTTGCCTGCACTTTCTTTGTTGTTAAAAAGAGAAAAAGTTTGATTTTTGATTATGAGTTGGATGACGAGAATAGCTTGTGAAATAAATGGATTGTACATCTGGGTAAGAGTAGAAATAAAAGGGCTGACTTCAATGAAAAATGTGTAATTGCATTGTATCATTGTATTTCTTATTTTTTTTATTTACATATTGCTATCTATATTCAAAAATGAAAATATTGCAGCAGCCCCCACACTGCTAAACTCTCAAATTAGAACAATTATAAAAAGAAAAGAGGTGCGCTCCTGGTGTAATACTGCGGGATGAACAAGAAAGGTGTATGGATAAATTGCACCTTACCGTGTGGTGTTGTACTAAGAGTACAACACCTGAGATGGCATGTAGACTCGCTAAAGTCGATGACAGGTGGCAGCCTCGGTGTCCGATTCCCGTAACTTCTCAGTCCGGTGTTTAAAGTATTGTATGAACAAAAGGTGAGAGACTATCCGATGGCGCCTTCCTGAATAACTGTGGAGTATTATTATCAGATGGGTCCTGTCTGATAATAATATTCCACAGTTATTCAGGAAGGCACCCATCGGATAGTCTCTCACCTTTTGTTCATACAAAACTCTCAAATTAGGCTCATAATTTCAGCACAGCAAACACCTCACTGTCATTAGAGGACAGGATTACAATAAAACATAAGGATGACATGCTGAAATGGGAGAACACTGCAAGGACCTGTGGTCACACTAGCAGGAGAGTTTACACAGGGTAGCCTGCCCTAATGGGTTTTTTAGATTGGAGGAACAAAAGGGCAGCTGCACAGTCTCTTGAAGATGCAGTCTCTTTAAATAACAATTGACGGGTATGGCTGGGGTTAGGTTTCTAGATGTGAGATGGAATATTGTGGTTCGAGGAACTTCTTGATTTTTCTTTAGCCTACACTGTAGCACTAATCCTATGTTCTCCTCCCAGAGGCGACCTATATAACTATTTAGGGTCAAATGATTTGACAACAAATGCCCAGATTTATCAAACTGTGTGAGAGAAAAAAATTTAGTGATTTTCTCACAGCTCTGCTTTCACTTTACCAGAGCTTGTTAGCTGAGCTGTGATTGGTTGCTGTGGGAAAATCACTCTATTTTTTCTCTCACATAGTTTGATAAATCTGGGCCAAAGTCTTTACAAAGTCCTGAGCTGCAATTCCTACTATAGGGTGCAGGTCCTCTAAAAAAGTTTATCTAGGGCAGCCACATAGTTTATATGCCCAGCCTGAATCCCTGAAGGGTTTTAGGGCAGCTATGGGTCATGTATCCAACCTCTCCCTACAGTATATCTGTTAAATCGACCCTCTTATCTTTTCTTTGTTGCCTTCTCAAAAGGGGATTAGGATAAATCACCAGGATACAACAAATCTTCCACAGAAGCTGTTCAGCTCCAAGCAATACTGGGTTTTAGGCCTAACTTTTGAAAGTGGGAGATATAACACTAATGTTCCTAATATAAGTGTATGGAAGTATGTGTAATGTATTGGTTAATTCCTTTCTCACAGCCAAAAGTGGTATAAATGATTTAACAGTGGATGGGTCTTGTGTAGTTTTGCAATTACAGCACCAATATTGTGAATGGGACTTCTCTGCATGGATATTAGCCAAATAATCTGCATGGATATTAGCCATTTGGTGCAAATTAAAGTCTGCCGCATGCCAATTTATGTACACCTGCTGTAATTTAATTTGTGGATTTTTCCCATGGACTTCAATAGGGAAGTTAAATACTTACTAAATTTGCACTTGCAGATTTTTTAATGCATGAATATTTTTTTTCTAATTTTACATATATCTGCAGTGGCAAATCTGCAACAAATCAGATTTGGTATGGACTTTTTGCAGAAATTCTGCAGCTGACATATCCTGTGTGAGAGTACTCCAAGTAAATAAATGACCAGCAATGCTGTCTGCTTATTTCCTGTGTCTTTTCTTCTAGACTTCAGCTATAGTTAACTATTAGACACAAATTGGCCTTTAATTAAAGCCTTTTAAGAGGGTGCTACGAGTGTCAGTCCTTCCGAGAGAAGCAATGGACGAGAATCACTGGCTTTATAGAATCATACAACAGTAATTGAAATTGTTATGTCAGTATACAAAAGCCGGACATTCTGCAAAATGACTCTCTCATTGAGAGCTTTTTGCGATTCTTACCCTGAGTGAACAACAGATTCAAGGTCACACAGACAGAATCACCAAAATGTTCCAGCTGCATCAAGTGTATGTGTCTAGAAAATTAATTAGAGGAAATCTTCTGTATGCAGCACTTACACTTGTGTATGACATGAATTAATGTGTGCGCTTACACCCTTTTAGCGTGCGCATTGTTTCCTAGACCTCTTACTGAAGACTATCGGACAGGCACATTAAAGACATTTGTACAATTATATCAGACACTGCCTGGTCATTATTGAATTGTTCTACATAGGATGGAAAAAGACTCTTCTAAATAAAACCTCAGTCAACAGCATCATTACTCATTGTTTGTAACTCACTTTTAACTCACATAGCGGCCACAGCACTGCCAAAACAGCAGAATTATTTTGAAAAATAAGCTGACTGGCTTGTGAGGTTTCATCTACATTGTGGCTGTACCTCAGGTATGTGGCTAATGTAAAGCTTGGGTGGTCGTACCACCTGTGCAGCCAGTGCAACTGCACAAGGGCTATAGGTCCCACACTAACATAATGGAGATAGCAACAGGAGCTGGATGTTGCTGTAGTAGATAACTGTGTAGCAGGGGTAATGATAGGGTGACTTTGAGTTTAGGCTCTATTCACTTTTTATTAGAGATAGGCCAATGGGCCCATTGAAGACTTCATTGGTTTGAACACATCACATTGTGATTACATTTGGTCCACTTCCTGCAGGACTCAAATAATTTCTGATATACTGTGAGATAAATTTGGAGGACTCAATCCATGTGAGGGGTGCAAGTAGTGCACACAATGCTTCACCACCCCTTTTTAAGCCTGACAGATTCTATAAACAAACAAGTGGTCATACTGTATATTTTTAAATCTTGTTGCTATGTGGTATCTGTATTTCAAATACATTGTAATGCTATCATATGATGGATACTTTCTGCCCTCCACTGCCAGTCCACATCAGATAAAAATACAATGAAGGACACTTGGTAACACCATGGTGATTTATGCAGAGGTGACCTTTTTTTCTAATGAGGAGAAAGCTGTCACATTGGCACGCCTTGTACACTACCCTTGATCTGGGCAGATCAATATGGCTCTTTTTGGAGGAGAAGAAGGATGGGGAGGTAAGAAGTAATCATTAAATAGATGAACAAATCATTTCTCATGTGACCCGTAGTTTACAACAGCTGGAAACTCACACAGATTACCATGCAATCTGCGCATAATGGCTGCGTCCCTCACAGCTTCTGAAGTGGTCCAGGTGGCTTTTTCCTTCTTGCATTCACTTAGATATGTCCTTTGGATATGCACTTAGCTTATTGTATTTCCTTTCTTTTCTAATATACTTTCACATTTCTAATCCTTGCAGACCTACTTACGGAAATCAAATTCCATTCAATTGTAGATGTGACCAAATTGTTTTAAGTAAAAGGTTTTCAGATTGTCTTCAATTTGTTTGAGGAAATTGTAGAATTTAATGCAGTCTTCAGAAATTCTTATTACAATGGCCATGTTTATTATCACAGCTCTAGGATCTCTTGGGATAAAAGGTACATTAGGAAATGCTAACTGAATGCAGTCTGTATACAGTATTATCTGACAATTAAGAAGATGAAAACATGTATTGCAATAGGGTAAAAAAAAAAAAACTTATTGTCAGATGAGGGGATTCTTACGCAGAAAATGCAAAAAAGCCATAACAGTTTTAGTAAATGCTCCAATAAGGCATCTTTAAAAAAAAAAAAAAAGGTTGTCCAGTTAAAAATAACTTATCCCTTAGCCAAAGGATAGGGGATAAGTATCTGTCTGAGGGGTGTCTGACTCCTGGGACCCACTGCTGTCTCTAGTAGGGGGCCCCTGACTTCTATGGCAGCATCAAAGATACCTGAGTACAGCACTCAGACATCTCCATGCTCCCATATAAATGAATGGAGTGTGTGTTATCTACAGCATGCTCTCTCTCTCTCTCTTACGGGGGGTCCCAACGGGCGTATAGGGAATAAGCTATTTTTCACTGGACAATTACTTTAATTATAATTTGCATGTTATATTGCTATTGAGACTGAGAAAAATGCAAGTATTTCGTATTTACGTGTGTCAATCGCCTCCTGCTCTCTACAATCTCAGATTTAACACCTCTCTAGCTGTAAGGCAACTGGCTGCAGCAGGAGCCCTCCTCCGCTGTTCAGTTCATACTATGAAAGGAACAATTATTTGATCCTCTGATGATTTTGCCCATTTGCCCACTGACAAAGAAATGATGAGTTTGTAAATTTAATGGTATGTTTATTTGAACAATGAGAGACAATATATTAACAAAAAAAAAATCCATAAAAATACATTTTAAATAAGCTATGAATTGATTTGTATTTGTAATAAGTATTTGATCATCTTTCAATTAGCAAGATTTCTGGCTCCCAGGTGTCTTACATACAGGCAACAAGCTGAGATTAGAAGCACTCTCTTAAAGGGAGTGCTCCTAATCTCAGCTTGTAACCTGTATTAAAGACAACTGTCCACAGAAGTAATCAATTAATCAGATTCTAAACTTTTCACCATGGCCAAGACTAAAGAGCTGTCCAAGGATGTCAGGGACAAGATTGTAGACCTACACAAGGGTGGAACGGGCTACAAGACCATTGCCCAGCAGCTTGGTGAGAAGTTTACTTCTCACATCAGGTGATGCGATTATGACAATCTCCCTTGGTCAGGGGCTCCGTGAAAGACTTCACTTTGTGGATCTTCAATGAATGATGAAGAATTAGCCCAAAACTACACAGGAGGATCTTGTCAATGATCTCAAGGCAGTTGGGACCATAGTAACCAAGAAAACTATTGGTAACACACAACACCATGAAGAACTTACATCGTGCAGTACCCGCAAGGTCCCCCTGCTCAAGAAAGCATGTGTAGAGGCCCGACTGAAATTGCTAATGAACCTCTGAATCATTCAGATGTATGCCTGGGTAAAATGCAAATCAGTTCATAACTTATTTGAAATGTGGTTTTCTGGATATTTTCTGGTTGTTATTTTGTCTCTCACTGTTCAAATAAACCGACCATTAAAAGTATACCATTTCTTTGTCAGTGGATAAATGTATAAAATCAAATAATTTTTCCTTAACAGTAAGAATCAGGAGGGAAATATTTCAAATGACTTTTTATTCTCATTCTAAAAACTCACTCAAACATATACTGTAAGCGATATTCTACTTCGGATTGAATGATCACAGGGAATCAATAGTAAACCACACTCCAAAAGACATACTGATAGACTAATTGATTTCCTATGGAATAGGCTCTAACGTTATTGACAAAGGGAATTACCTGCGGATTGATGTAGATGGTGACAATGTCTGTAAAGCTCTAAGCCACACGAAATTAAAAAAGTTGTTGGAATAGCTTGAAAATTATATAGGACTGTCAAGACAATTCTAGGTCCTATTTTGCTATATCTGTTAGTAAGCTATAGACAATGATATACATTACAGCCTATTAGAAAGCAGTCTGTATCCTACTGAAAGTTTGTCAGGATACTACATTTAATATGTAGTTGTATACTTTGCTCTATTGTGTTGCTGGTTAGAAATATTGGTCTGGCTTTTTATATACCATAGGCGCCCATACAGGTTGAGCTAGCGATTGTGATTGTATGAAGTGTACAAGTGAGTGAAGCATACAAGAGGGTGTAAGTATAAAAGTGAGGGAGACTTAAGGGAATAATGTAAGAAGTATTGTGAGCATTGTTGAGTGCATTTCTGTGTTGTTGTTTTTTCCTCTCTCTTTTTCTGCTTGGAGGAATACAGGTGGAGAGTGGGTAGAGAAGTTATTTACAGCTGATAAATTGCAACTGTTGCAGTCAGCTAGCCCTTTGCATTCACTTTCAGCCAGTGCAAGAGAGAGGTGGTATCTGGTGACTATAAAAGCAAGTACAATAAGCGATTGCGATATTGTGAAGTATACAAGTGGGTGTAAGTATAAAAGTGAGGGGGACTTAAAATTAAGGGACTTTAAATTCAGGGAGTTTAATTGAAATATTTGCTTCAGTTTTTTACTGTTTATTTTTACAATCCCCAAAACCAAGATGGCCTCCATGTTGGAAAATGCAGTCCAGTGTACATCTTGCATGATGTATGCAATCCTTGAACAGCAGTTTGAGGGTGCATATTGTTGTGCGAGATGTGTGCGAGTTGTTCATTTGAAAGTCCAAATCCCAGATCTAGAGGAGCAACTGGCAACACTGAGGCACATTGACAACTTGGAGAGGAGCCTGCTTCTCACTGAGCAAGCACTCTCTGGGGGAGAGGTGGGGAGGATAGTGGGAAGGAGGTACAGGACAGTCAGGCAGCTAGCTGGGTTACAGTTAGAAAACGAGGTAGATGGAAAAGTGTCAGGGAGGCTAGTTCTGAACTGGCACACCCCAACAAGTTTGCCCGGGTGGCAGATGAGGGGGATGCCATTTCAGAGCTAGCAGTACTGCAGCAGAACTCTGCCTCTGACCGCCAGGGGGGGTGTCAGCTCCAGTAAGGAGGGAAGGAGAAGTGCAGGGCAGGCCAGACAGATACTGATAGTGGGTGACTCAATTATTAGGGGGACAGACAGGCCGATCTGTCATAAAGACCAGGATCACTGAACAGTGTGTTTTCTTCCGGACGCTCAAGTTCGAGGACCAGGTCGACAGTTTGCTGGGTGGGGCTGGAAAAGACCCAGCAGTCATGGTACATATTGGCACCAATGACAAAGTTAGAGCTAGGTGAAGTGTCCTTAAAAATGATTTCAGGGACTTGGGCTCAAGCTTAAGGCAAGGACCTCTAAGGTAATATTTTCTGAAATAATACCTGTACCACAGAAACATAGAATGTGTCAGCAGATAAGAACCATTTGGCCCATCTAGTCTGCCCAATAATCTGAATCCTATCAATAGTCCCCGGCCCTATCTTATATGGAGGATAGCCTTATGCTTATCCCATGCATGTCATGTGTTATTTTTATTTTATTTTTATTTTTTTGCTGTTCTGTCACCATGGGGGGCTTCTTAAATGCAAAACGTTCCCAAAAACCATTTCAGCAAAATTCTCTCTCGAAAATCCCAAAGTTGCTACTTCCCTTCTGAGCCCTACAGTGCACCCGCAGAGCACTTTACATCCACATATGAGGTATTTCCATACTCGAGACAAATTGGGTTACAATTTTTTTTCTCCTTATACCCCTTGTAAAAATGAAAAAAATAAATAAATAATGGGTCTACAAGAACATGTTACTGCAAAAAAATTAGATTTTGAGTTTTCTCTTCCAATTTGCTGCTATTCTTGTGAAACACCTTTCTGAATGTTAACAAACTTTCTGAATGTCATTTTGAATACTTTGAGGGGTGCAGTTTCTATAATGGGGTAATTTATGGGGGATTTCTCACAGAAATCCAGAAATCCCTCAAATCCACTTCAAACTGAACTGGCCCCTAAAAAATTAAGATTTAGAATTTTTCGAGAAAATGTTGAAAATTGCTGCTAAACTTTGAAGCCCTCTAATGTCTTCAAAAAGTAACAACATGTCAACTTTATGATGCCAACATAAAGAAGGCATATTGTACATGTGAATTAATATATAATTTATTTGACATGTCCATTTTCCTTACAAGCAAAGAGTTTCAAATTTAGAAAAATGCTAAATTTTCTAAATTTTCATGAAATCCTGGAGTTTTTTTTTTCATCAAGGAATGATGCAAGTATCGACAAAAATTTAGCACTATATTAAAGTTGAACACGAAAAAACGTTCTCTGAATCAAATTCATAAGTAAAAGCATCCCAGAGTTATTAATGCATAAAGTGAAGGTGGTCAGATTTGCAAAAAATTGCTGTGTCTTAAAGGTTAAAATGGGCCATGTCCTTAAAGGGTTAAAGCTGCCATCCTATTGCTGTTGTAACTAAAACTTGGGTCACATTTTGGGGACTGTCACTGCAATCTGCTGTAATACCTAGTCCACTGCAATGGACTGTATGCACATTTCATGCTGTGGTATCTACTCCCTGCGATGCAGTCACCAGTAGAGTCTTCACTTTCTACCTAATTCTCATAGTCGTTAAAATCCCAGACATCAAAAATACAGAGTCATAACACCACATCCGGTTGGCACCTCTTTCATGTATATAACTATATAACTGAAAAAAAAAAAGATGTGCAATGAGTCTAACTCAGCAGTGCACACGTTTTTGTATAGGTGTAAAACTTAAAGCGAATTATGTGAATGACTTCTTCTATTTGATGACTTCAGCTTTATAAAATGTTGTGTAGCCATTTTATTAGGAATAGAGTGACTCACATGGCAAATCTGCATTATGAATGTTTTAAAAGATGCATTTTTATTCTGACCTTCATAGTATTCATTGCTTGCTAATGGATGGGTTAAATAATTGATGGTTTTAGCCATAGATCACAGTTTAAATGTGCTCACATCATTTTATATGCTTGAACTAAAAACAAATTGTGCTTTACTTGAGATTCTGCTATAAACTCATGTAAATGAATATTATTCAACACAAATTTAATATATGTGTGCATTTTGTACAAATAAATATAAACAAATATAGTAAATGTAAAATAGGCTATGTAGATTGCATTGCGCTAAATTCATTTCTCAGTTCCAACAATTTAACATTGGGATGGAAACTTTTTTTTTTTTGCAAAAAAAAAGTAAATTGCTCTGATTTGCTGCAAGTCCTTTAATCCATGTTTACCTGGTTTTACTATTCAATTCATTTCATATACAGCAGATCCTGTTATTTTTCAGTGATTCAAAATGTAAACGGGCCCCTCAGAAAAACAGTATTTGCTTATAAATGGACCAAATGTTGTCACGATTGGGCTATGTTTGGTCTTTTAAACTCAATAGAGCCAAATCAGGTATGCTGCTGTGTATGTAATCTTGCCAATATGCAAATGTATTCCATGGATAAAGTGTAATTTTGAACATAGACTAAACTAAACTGATATGAAAACTAAGCTGCCTGCCTGTCTAATATCCCTGTTCTAGCCCCAGACTAAATTACGCGAAAGAAGCAAAAAGCATTTGAGGCAAGACACTGAATCATGTTAATGAACATATTTAAATTAAAAATAATCCATACTTTGTATTTATTATAGCAAAAAAATGCCTTCCCAATAATGTTTTGTTATCAGCAAAGTCCATCAAAGAAGCTATGGACTTGTTGTCTGACCCTAATTCCTCTACAAAAGGAACCTAAAAGCTGATTTATGACTACATCAAAGTTGACCCTTAATCTGGACATAAAACATTTTAATAGGAAACGGGCAGCAGGATCACCTGCACTTACCTGAATATACAGGTAGATAGTGTGGATGGTTGTTACGCCTAGCGCTCCGGGTCCCCGCTCCTCCCCGGAGCGCTCACGGCGTCTTTCTCCCTGCAGCGCCCCGGTCAGTCCCGCTGACCGGGAGCGCTGCACTGTTTTGGCCGTTGGGGATGCGATTCGCACAGCGGGACGCGCCCGCTCGCGAATCGCATCCCAGGTCACTTACCCGTCCCGGTCCCCTGCTGTCATGTGCTGGCGCGCGCGGCTCCGCTCTCTAGGGCGCGCGCGCGCCAGCTCTCTGAGACTTAAAGGGCCAGTGCACCAATGATTGGTGCCTGGCCCAATTAGCTTAATTGGCTCCCACCTGCTCCCTGCCTTTATCTAGTCTCCTCCCTTGCACTCCCTTGCCGGATCTTGTTGCCTTGTGCCAGTGAAAGCGTTTAGTGTGTCCAAAGCCTGTGTACCTGAACTTCTGCTACCCATCCTGACTACGAACCTTGCCGCCTGCCCCCGACCTTCTGCTACGTCTGACCTTGCTTCTGCCTACTCCCTTGTACCGCGCCTATCTTCAGCAGCCAGAGAGGTGAGCCGTTGCTAGTGGATACGACCTGGTCACTACCGCCGCAGCAAGACCATCCCGCTTTGCGGCGGGCTCTGGTGAAAACCAGTAGTGGCTTAGAACCGGTCCAATAGCACGGTCCACGCCAATCCCTCTCTGGCACAGAGGATCCACTACCTGGAAGCCGAATCGTGACAGTAGATCCGGCCATGGATCCCGCTGAGGTGCCGCTGCCAAGTCTCGCTGATCTTCCCACGGTGGTCGCTCAGCAATCGCAGCAGATTGCCCAACAAGGACAGCAGCTGTCGCAGTTGACCGCCATGTTACAGCAAATTCTGCCTCTGCTACAGCAGCAACCATCTCCTCCGCCAGCTCCTGCACCTCCTCCGCAGCGAGTGGCCGCTCCTAACCTCCGCTTGTCCCTGCCGGACAAATTTGATGGGGACTCCAGACTCTGCCGTGGATTTTTGTCTCAGTGTTCCCTGCATATGGAGATGTTGTCAGACTTGTTTCCTACAGAACGGTCTAAGGTGGCGTTCGTAGTAAGTCTTCTTTCAGGAAAGGCCTTGTCTTGGGCCACACCGCTCTGGGACCGCAATGATCCTGCCACAGCCACAGTCCAGTCCTTCTTTGCTGAAGTCCGAAGTGTCTTTGAGGAACCTGCCCGAGCCTCTTCTGCTGAGACTGCCTTGCTGAACCTGGTCCAGGGTAATTCTTCCGTTGGCGAGTACGCCATACAATTCCGTACTTTTGCTTCTGAACTATCCTGGAATAATGAGGCTCTCTGCGCGACCTTTAAAAAAGGCCTATCCAGTCGCATCAAGGATGTGCTGGCCGCACGAGAGATTCCTGCCAACCTCCAAGAACTCATCCATTTGGCTACCCGCATTGACATGCGTTTTTCTGAGCGACACCAAGAGCTCCGCCAGGAAAAAGACTTAGATCTCTGGGCACCTCTCCCACAGCATCCTTTGCAGTCTTCGCCTGGGCCTCCCGCCGAGGAGGCCATGCAAGTGGATCGGTCTCGCCTGACCCAGGAAGAGAGGAATCGCCGTAGAGAAGAAAATCTCTGTCTGTACTGTGCCAGTACTGAGCATTTCTTGGTGGATTGCCCTATCCGTCCTCCACGCCTGGGAAACGCACGCACGCACCCAGCTCACGTGGGTGTGGCATCTTTTGCTTCTAAGTCTTCTTCTCCACGTCTCACGGTGCCCGTGCGGATTTCCCCTACAGCCAACTCCTCCATCTCAGCCGTGGCCTGCTTGGACTCTGGTGCCTCCGGGAATTTTATGTTGGAGTCCTTTGTTAATAGATTCAGCATCCCGGTGACCCGTCTCGTCAAACCGCTCTACATTTCCGCGGTCAACGGAGCCAGATTGGACTGCACCGTGCGTTACCGCACAGAACCCCTCCTGATGTCTATCGGACCCCACCACGAAAGGATTGAGTTCTTCATTCTCCCCAACTGTACCTCTGAGGTCCTCCTCGGTCTGCCTTGGCTCCGGCTTCATTCCCCCACCATTGATTGGACCACCGGGGAGATCAGGAACTGGGACTCTGCCTGCCACAGGAAGTGCCTCTCCCCCCCTCCCAGTCCCATCAGGCAAGCCTCTGTGCCTCCCCATGGCCCCCGTCCTGGTGTCACACTGCCCCGTGCCAGGCCTCGCCCTCTGCCCTCCCTCCCCATTCCCACTCCTGCTGTACTGCCTGCCGTTGAGGAAACCCTCCATTCTTTCCCGGTGTCCTCATCCCAGGGGAGGCAGTTACCGGACAAAGAGAAGGGGAGACCTAAGGGGGGGGGTACTGTTACGCCTAGCGCTCCGGGTCCCCGCTCCTCCCCGGAGCGCTCACGGCGTCTTTCTCCCTGCAGCGCCCCGGTCAGTCCCGCTGACCGGGAGCGCTGCACTGTTTTGGCCGTTGGGGATGCGATTCGCACAGCGGGACGCGCCCGCTCGCGAATCGCATCCCAGGTCACTTACCCGTCCCGGTCCCCTGCTGTCATGTGCTGGCGCGCGCGGCTCCGCTCTCTAGGGCGCGCGCGCGCCAGCTCTCTGAGACTTAAAGGGCCAGTGCACCAATGATTGGTGCCTGGCCCAATTAGCTTAATTGGCTCCCACCTGCTCCCTGCCTTTATCTAGTCTCCTCCCTTGCACTCCCTTGCCGGATCTTGTTGCCTTGTGCCAGTGAAAGCGTTTAGTGTGTCCAAAGCCTGTGTACCTGAACTTCTGCTACCCATCCTGACTACGAACCTTGCCGCCTGCCCCCGACCTTCTGCTACGTCTGACCTTGCTTCTGCCTACTCCCTTGTACCGCGCCTATCTTCAGCAGCCAGAGAGGTGAGCCGTTGCTAGTGGATACGACCTGGTCACTACCGCCGCAGCAAGACCATCCCGCTTTGCGGCGGGCTCTGGTGAAAACCAGTAGTGGCTTAGAACCGGTCCACTAGCACGGTCCACGCCAATCCCTCTCTGGCACAGAGGATCCACTACCTGGAAGCCGAATCGTGACAATGGTCTTGTTTCTAAGGCTTCTTGCCAGGTAAAAATTGGTGTGGCCGTTCAACGTGATCAAAAAGTTGTATGTATCCCAAAATAGTGCCATCAACTATGACTTGCTTCTCAAAAAACAAGATATGGCACAAGAAGGAAACAGTTAATGGGCATTATGAGGGGCTTACAGTAATCCCCAGCTTAGTAATGGACACTGTCTATCAGAAGACTCTTTTACTAAGCCTAAAAGTGTATGTAAAAAAAAACACAAGAGATGTTTTTTTTTATTGAAAAAAAAAAACACTTTCACACCCCAAAAGGATCAGCCATTTCATAGATTTTTTTTTTTTAATTTACTGAGAGAAAAAATTAATATTACAGGACGCTGAATAAGAATCTATTTGGAGAGTGGAATGAATAAAAATTGGACAGGTTCAAAAGATGTACACGTACTAAAAGGAAAAATATCATAGCACTTTAAAGGGTTACAAAAGTGAAAAATGTGTCTTTATTCACTCATGTGAATGGGTAATGTTTCAGGTCTATCACAGAACGACATCCAAAGGATAGGGGGATAAGATGTCTGATCGTGGAAGTCCTGCCGCTGGGACCCCTGCAATCTCCCTGCAGCACCCGGTGTTTGTTTATGACATCATGGCCACACATCGTTAGTCATCTGGCACCGAGCGAAGTTTATCCAGAGGATGGAAGATATGGATAAAGAAGAGGGGTATAGGATGCATCCTTAATAGCATTGCTCCTTTTTATAGGGGGCATGGTAACCTTCCAGGCAATACAAGTGTTGAAGAGTGCACACTCTTCGACACTTGTATTTTGGCCCTTGTGCCATTTTCATAGGAACCACATTAAATATTTCTTGTATTATTGAAAGAAACTAAAGAACTCAAGAGAAGCATGGGGTAGGGAGAACTCCATGTAGCTGTTACCGGTTATATCTAAACACATGGCACTGTTACCAATAGCACCGTACAGTAGATTCATATTGTATCCATACATGTGCCCACTAATGTTAGTATATTTTAATTACTAACACTCGACTGATTAATAATTCCTGCTGATTCTTGAGTTTCCCTCTAATACACATGAAAATGTCTTATGCCTCATCATCACTTTGCAGTGTTTAAAGAGATGAATATTTATATGGGTTTCGCCTTGGTCTACCGCCCCTATTTATCTGCTAATGCAATATGTTTTCAGGCTTAATTGGGATATTTTAGGCACTTTTAGCAATGGACAGGGGTCAGTTTGAACATTCTGGTGTGTGGCAATGCATCCCCATGTTCAGAAAGCTGTGATTCACTGTTTGACCTGACACCTTCCTATGTTAGCCAGCATAACATTTTTCAGCAATTTGTGTGACAGTAGTTCTTCTGTAGGATCAGACAGATTAAATTCTAGTCTCATGAAAATTGAGGCATGGGTACAACTCACCCTGTTGCCAGTTCACCTATCACCTAACAACATCTGGTAGGTGCTGCATACCAGGAATAGCCCACAAGACCTGCTGTTTATATGCTCTGACCGAGTCGTCTATCACATCTGGTCCTTGTCAATGTTTCTGCCTAATATATATATATATATATATATATATATATATATATATATATATATATATATATATTTGTGTGTGTGTGTGTGTGAGAGAGAGTGTGTGTTTTTGCAGCAGAAATAATACAGTTGCAAAAAGTAAGCTCTAAGGAGAGGAACGAGATTGACAGAGAAATGTTCATCTATTGATTTCAGCCACAATGAAGGAATTACTATCTCTCTGGCTGAGAAGGCTTGTCAATACTAAACCAGCAGTATATGAGCAGTGGTGACTCTGTTGGAACTAAGCATCTACCTTACTTTAGTGATTGACAGAACCATTTAAAGATCCATAAGTAGGAAAATGCTAAGAAGTTACGGTGTGACTTTTTAGATGAAGTCAACTTAATATTTTCAAATATTTAAATGGGCACTGTCAGATACAACAACTTTTTATATGTTGTACATCTTGGCAAAACATTAACCTTTCCAATATAATTCATGAGAAAATTTTATTTCCTTTTTATAGAAATCATGGCTTATAAAATCATGACTTTGTCCAAGCTGAAGCACAGACATGGACAAAGTCTAGTAAGTTAGAGGGGGGAGCTAGTATTCCTCTGTGCTCTCTCCTGTCTGATAGTTCTCCTGTCATTACAGACTGGGGGGACAGGGAGAGTGAGCCCTAAACGGACCCTAAAACTTCTCTCCCTGCCTACTTGCCCATCCATTCTAAACAATGGATCCACAACTGGGTGCAGGTCCCTTCCTGCGCTAAAGTGCAGTGGCGTAAAAACAATTAATATACATAGCCGGTCACAGGCCAAAAATGGAAAACTACTAGACAACCAGATATATCAAACAGATACAAATACTAACAGGGCAGAATATAAACAGGCAAACTGATAAGGAAACATAAAGACACTGTTCACACTGGGACACAGAACAAACAAACTGGACACCCCACTCCACAAAAGAAGTAGCCATTAATAATAAAGCCAAATAGGCTTCTGATCAGCGGACACACTCCACTTTGTGGACAAAATGCTGACCCAGTAGGAAACGGACATATAATACATGAAACACTAGACTAGAACCGAATGAGTCTGAATGGACTCTAGAATACCAAACAGGAATATAACATACAGAGAACAGGGTACAAGCAAGACTCAGACACAGTGTGAACACAGACAGAGCAAAACGAACAAACATAATCCTAAAACTGCCTAATGTAACACAGACTAAAATACAAGGAGCATGCTATATAACCATGGCTAAAAACCCAGAAAGATACAAGGTAAATGCTCAAGCAGACATAGTCAAAATATTGCACAAACAGACATAGTGGCATTAAACTAACAGACATCATAGTAGGAGAACTCTGGTTAAATAACTCCACCCAAGTTCTCATTCGTTCAGAGCATTGACTATTCCCTATCCAGGTAGAATAGCAAACTGCTCTGAACAAACTAGTGTGTGAATACACACCTAAACAAAAAATACAAAAACAAATAAATGGACATTACAACTCCTCTGTGCTCTCTCCTGTCTGATAGCACTCCTCTGTGCTCTTTCCTGTCTGATAGTACTCCTCTGTGCTCTCTCCTGTCTGATAGCACTCCTCTGTGCTCTTTCCTGTCTGATAGCACTCCTCTGTGCTCTCTCCTGTCTGATAGCACTCCTCTGCGCTCTCTCCTGTCTGATAGTACTCCTCTGTGCTCTATTCTGTCTGATAGCACTCCTATGTGCTCTCTCCTATCTGATAGTACTCCTCTGTGCTCTCTCCTGTCTGATAGGACTCCTCTGTGCTCTCTCCTGTCTGATAGCACTCCTCTGTGCTCTTTCCTGTCTGATAGCACTCCTCTGTGCTCTCTCCTGTCTGATAGGACTCCTCTGTGCTCTCTCCTGTCTGATAGCACTCCTCTGTGCTCTTTCCTGTCTGATAGCACTCCTCTGTGCTCTCTCCTGTCTGATAGCACTCCTCTGCGCTCTCTCCTGTCTGATAGTACTCCTCTGTGCTCTATTCTGTCTGATAGCACTCCTATGCGCTCTCTCCTGTCTGATAGTACTCCTCTGTGCTCTATTCTGTCTGATAGCACTCCTATGTGCTCTCTCCTATCTGATAGTACTCCTCTGTGCTCTCTCCTGTCTGATAGGACTCCTCTGTGCTCTCTCCTGTCTGATAGCACTCCTCTGTGCTCTTTCCTGTCTGATAGCACTCCTTTGCGCTCTCTCCTGTCTGATAGTACTCCTCTGTGCTCTATTCCGTCTGATAGCACTCCTATGTGCTCTCTCCTATCTGATAGTACTCCTCTGTGCTCTCTCCTGTCTGATAGGACTCCTCTGTGCTCTCTCCTGTCTGATAGTACTCCTCTGTGCTCTATACTGTCTGATAGTACTCCTCTGTGCTCTGTCCTGTATGATAGTACTCCTCTGTGCTCTCTCCTGTCTGATAGTACTCCTCTGTGCTCTATTCTGTCTGATAGCACTCCTATGTGCTCTCTCCTATCTGATAGTACTCCTCTGTGCTCTCTCCTGTCTGATAGGACTCCTCTGTGCTCTCTCCTGTCTGATAGCACTCCTCTGTGCTCTTTCCTGTCTGATAGCACTCCTCTGAGCTCTCTCCTGTCTGATAGGACTCATGGAGAGGCA
This sequence comes from Hyla sarda, assembly GCF_029499605.1. NCBI lineage: Eukaryota > Metazoa > Chordata > Amphibia > Anura > Hylidae > Hyla > Hyla sarda. The sequence continues at coordinate 63,060,615 of NC_079198.1, forward strand.
ATGTGCATGTACAGCCACTGTTCCATTCCTTCTCTATGGTGCTTCTGAAAATTGCTGAGCACTGTACTTGGCAATGTGTGGAAGCCCCATAGAGAATGTAAGGAGCATTGACTTCTGGCCCTTCATTTATTCAGGAGACAGTTGACATTTTTCAGGAAGGAAGGACCACCATCAATCAGCTTGCTATCCTCTATTCTATGCATAGGAGATAGCTCTTAATTTTATATCTTATATATCTAAGCTTCTGGCACAGTTTTGCATAGATGTTTAGAAGCTCTATACTTAAAAGTAATATATTTCAAATATAACCTATTCACAAGAATCCCAAGGAGATACAAACCATTCCTTGTCATGTGGTGATCTCTCATAACAGTACAGTAATTGTAATCATCCATGTGATCAATGCATGATAAATGCATAAACAGAAAAACATTCACACTGAACAGGCAAATTATGTCAGATGACATAAACATGGCATATCATCAGAATAGAGCAAAAATATATATCCCCCCCCCCCCATCCCTCTGTCATTTCGCATGGACAAGAGTGAAAAGCTCAACCTGGGAGAACCAGGGGTCCATATGATTCGGGCCATGAGAGAATGTAACTTAAAGAAAAAGGTGCAAGGGATAGTTATGGGTAATGTTTGTAGAAAGTATAATATCCTAGGCAATATGTCCACTTCAAGTACTGCCAACCTACTAAACCAATATGAGTATATATGTCTCCAAAGACTCTCCATTGTTGTAGCTTTTTTTCAACAGTACTACAGACTCTAATATGCAAGGGGACAAAGCACTATGGGGGAGATTTATCAAAACCTGTGCAAAAAGTTTCCCAGTTGCCCATAGCAACCAATCAGATCGCTTCATTCATGTTGCAGATGCGAGCTGATTGGTTGCTATGGGAACTTGGGCTACTATTTCTCTGGACAGGTTTTGATAAATCTCCCCCTATATCAACCTCCAACAGGAAAGGCAAGAAGGCACTACATACGCTATGTCTCTTTGCATACTAAAGGTTGTAGTACATTGTTGCCTTGCATACTGGAGGTTGTAGTACAAAATAGTGAATCAAATATTTTAACACCTTAAAGGGGTACTCCACCCCTAGACATCTTATTCCCTACTGTTAAGTCATGGCTCCGCCCCTTGTGATGTCACAGCCCACCCCCTTAATGCAAGTCTATGGGAGGGGGCCGACATGCCCCCTCCCATAGACTTGTATTGAGGGGCGGGCCGTTATGTCACGAGGGGGCGGAGCCATGACATAACAATGCTTCGGCCCCTGTATTGCCCGTCATTACGCCCGGAGCGAGTCTGCTCTGTGCAGTAATTATAGCGGGGTGCCACAGCCGAGATCCCAGGGGTCCCCAGCAGCGGGACCCCAGCGATCTGACATCTTATCCCCTATCCTTTGGATAGGGGATAAGATGTATAGGGGCGGAGTGCCCCTTTAAGGACTCAGCGTTTTTCCGTTTTTGCATTTTAAATTTTTTCCTCATCACCTTCTAAAAATCATAACACTTTCAATTTTGCACATAAAATCCCATATTATTGCTTATTTTTTACACCACTAATTCTACTTTGCAGTGACATTAGTCATTTTACAAAAAAAAATCCACAGCGAAACGGAAAAATAATTCATTGTGCGACAAAATTGAAGAAAAAATTTCATTTTGTAACTTTTGGGGGCTGCTACGCAGTGAATTTTTCGGTAAAAATGAAACTTTATCTTTATTCTGTAGGTCCATACGGTTAATATGATACCCTACTTATATAGGTTTGATTTTGTCGTACTTTTGAAAAAAATCATAACTACATGCAGGAAAATTTATACGTTTAAAATTGTCATCTTCTGACCCCTATAAGTTTTTTATTTTTCCATGTACGGGCCGGTATGAGGGCTCATTTGTTTGCGCCGTGTTCTGAGGTTTTTATCGGTTCCATTTTTGCATTGATCTGACTTTTTGATAGCTTTTTATACATTTTTTATGATATAAAAAGGGACCAAAATACGCTATTTTTGACTTTGGAATTTTATAGCGCGTACGCCATTGACTGTGCGGTTTAATTAACAATATATTTTTATAGTTCGGACATTTACGCACGCGGTTATACCACACATGTTTATTTTTATAGGGAAGGAGTTAAATACCACATATGTTTATTTTATAGGGAAGGGGTTAAATGACCTTTATTAACTTTTTTTCACTCTTTTTTTGCAGTATTATAGCTCCCATAGGGGGCTATAACACTGCACACACTGATCTTTTACCCTGATCCCTGCAAAGCCATAGCTTTGCAGGCATCAGTGTTCTAGGGGCTAGATTGCTCAAGCCTGTAGCTCAGGCTTGGAGCAATCAAAAGTCGATCGGACGTGACGGAGACAGGTGAGGGTACCTCCGCTTGTGTCCTAGCTGTTCAGGACATCACGATTTTATCGCGAGAGTCCCGATCAGCCCGACCGAGCTGCCGGGAAGCTTTTACTTTCGTTTTGGACGCGGCGATCAACTTTGATCGCTGTGTCCGAAGGGTTAATAGCACGCGGCACAACGATCTGTGCTGCGCGCTATTAGCCCAGGGTCCCAGCTATCATTAGCAGCCGGGACCGACCCGGTGTGTTCCGGGTCACAGCGTGACCCCGTTTTAAACACCGGGACCGGGCGTAGGGCGAACAGGTACGCCCTGCATCCTTAAGAGGTTAAAAAAGGTTAATAAATGTGAATAAGTCCTTTCCCCAATAAAAGTTGCAATCACCCCATTTTCCCTTTTTTAAAATAAAATTATGTAATCAAAATAAAAAAAATGTGGTATTGCTGTGTGTGGAAATGTCCAAACTATTAAAATATAAAGTTAAAGGGGTTGTGAGCTCTGCTCACAGTGTCCTGAAGTTCATTACTCCGAACGCTGTGTGCGGGCTTCCGTGTTTTCAGCCACCGGGCGTGACATCATGACGACTCGCCCGCCCCCTCAACAAAAGTCTATGGGAAAGGGGCGCGCCCCCTTCCCATAGACTTTGGTAGAGGGTGCGGGCGTGACGTCACGAGGGGGCGGGCGAGACCTCACGAAGGGGCCGGGCGTGATGTCACGCCCGGTGGCTGCGAACATGGAAGCTCGCACACAGCGTTCGGAGTAATGAACTTCCTGAAACTCTGAGCGGAGCTCTGAACTGCAGGGCAGCGCAAAACCCCTTTAATTCAACCGTTCAGTGAATGGTGTAAATGTAAGAAAAATTCCAAAGTCCAGAATTGCTGATGTTTGTTCACTTCATATATGAGAAAAAAACAAATGATAGAAAATTATTAAAAAGTCCCATCTTAACAAAAGATGGTACAGATAAAAACTACAAATACAAAGAAAAATAAGAGGACAATTTTAAACAATTATTACTTTCTTACCAAAAGTTATAGAGGGAGATTTGTCATTAGAGGTAGAGATTTTTTTTTGCTTAGCTTGGGGACATTGATTGCCGAAGGCATAGATGTGTGTAGATACAAATTTATCTAATGCAACTTTCATATAAAAAAAATTGTAAATCTACACCAGCCCAGACCTGGTTTACAAAACTGCCTTTGAAGAGCATAAACCCCCCCCCCCCCCCCCCCCAAAAAATGCACACTTATTGCACAACAGGGTAAAAATTGCAGAAAGGTCGCAGAGGACATATGTGTCCCCCATAATATAAGTTGGGTGTTGTTGTAATCGTATGAACCTACAGAATAGAGATAAGGTGTCATTTTAACTGTAAAACACACTGCATAGAATTAGAAGCCCTACAACACTTAAAAAATTTTGTTTTAAAAAAAAATATTTTTATTTTTTATTTTACCCCATGAATAAATTTGTTTTTGCATTTGTGGTAACATGAGTAATGTCATTACAAAGTACAATTGGTGGCATAACAAAACAAGCCCTTCTATCGGTCTGTAAGTGGTAAATTTTAAGACTAAAAGGGGTACTCCCATGGAAAACTTTTTTTTAAATCAACTGGTGCCAGAAAGTTAAACAGATTTGTAAATTACTTCTATTAAAAAATCTTAATCCTTCCAGTACTTAGTAGCTGCTGAATACTACAGAGGACATGGTTTTCTTTTTGGAACACAGAGCTCTCTGCTGACATCATGACCACAGTGTTCTCTGCTGACATCTCTGTCTATTTTAAAAACTGTACAGAGTAGGAGAAAATCCCCATAGCAAACATATGCTGCTCTGCACAGATTCTAAAATGGACAGCGATGTCAGCAGAGAGCACTGTGGTCATGATGTCAGCAGACAGCTCTGTGTTCCAAAAAGAAAACCATTTCCTCTGTAGTATTCAGCAGCTAATAAGTACCAGAAGGATTAAGATTTTTTTAATAGAAGTAATTTACAAATCTGTGTAACTTTCTGGCACCAGTTGATTTAAAAAAAAAAAATTAGTTTTCCACGGGAGTTCCCCTTTAAGGCTATTAAAGGGGTATTCCTGAGGCTGCCAGCATTAACAAAAAAATCCCACTGTACTTACCTTCCACCTCTCCCTCGGAGGTTCCAGTATCGCTGCCAGAGCCTCTGCTGTGATCCTTTCCCTGGTGCTGGAGGTCAAAATGTCAGAATGCAGCTAAGCTAATGCCCAGCCGCAGTCAGTGTGTCACCTCGGCCAGTGATTCACTGAGCAGCAGTGTGACATACTGAGCCCCTACATTGATCTTGTTCCTGGTGCTGGTGGCTTCTGGGGGGGGGATTGGGACCTCCGTGTGGTGATGCGGGGTCCTATTTGGTTGACATGATGGCCAGAGATCCCTTACATCAGAAATGTGTTGTGTTAACATATGTAAGTTTTTTACAAAAATTTTTTCAAAATGTCTGCACGTTCCTGTTTATGCACAATGAAAAGAGGTTCAGCAACTGGAAAAACACTGTCCCTGAACTAGCTTGTACCCGTCTATTAATGTTTGGCATATTCTGTGCATCAGTAAATTTCTGTAGAACCCTTTTTAGATATTTGTTTGATTTATTTTATCACATATATTTATTAATCACATAAATGTTTTGTGACTCAGATACCTGGATATGGTAAATGTACTTTCTCAGAATATTGTAATAATAATAAAGAGACAATATCGTATTAATTGGCTTCAAAGAAAACACCATGTTCTGATATTTCAAAACAGTTCATGGTAAAATATATATTTTTAAAAGAAATGACTAATATATTTGGGTAAATGGGGCCAATAAATAATTATAAAAAACAGAAAAATTATCTTCTTAATCATCCAGTCGGTGCCAGCGGGCATCATTAAATCCATTGACTTTTCTTAAAACATACAGCTGGCACAAAGTAGTAAAAATATATCCAACTGGCACTGTCAAGCAACATCACAAATGTCTCTGTAAAGATAAGTGAACTGCTTTTTCAAAAACTCTTCTTTGTCTGTCTATGATTTATTAATTTAACCACTAAAGTTGTTTTCAAATCTTTTCACATAAAATTCCCCATAAATTTCCCACTTTTCTTAAATGTTACAATTTGGCAATAAGAGGAACAATATGGTCTGGAGACAAACTAGTTGTACCTCTGGAAAGGACTACTGAAATTTTTCTTGAGGCTACTGCTACTGTAGAATGCCTCACAGCCGCAAATATGTGGATGTTAGTATATCTTTGTAAAGTTTGCTAAACAGAATATTGAATACATACAGTTCTATGGAATAGAAATGATATGTTATAATGTTGTATTGGTATTGACTAGAACTTATGTTCAGTTTATTGGAAATTTGCTTTATTACACAGATGACATAGGTAGAGATGAGCAAATCCAATCTGACGATTCCAAATTTGTTACGAATTTCAGGAAAAATTTGAGTCACAACAAATGCGAATATCGCCACAATTCTATTGTGCAAATTGCTTCATTAAACTCCATTTAGTGTGGTCCAGGCTCCAGTGCAAGGAATTCTGGGAAGGTGGGAAGGCAAGGCGGGAAGGCAGGAAGACCGTGGATCACATGCAGGATGCAGCCTATCAGCAGCCAGTACCCCCTATGATGTCACAGCCCTATATAATTGGCAGCCATATTCCAGAACGTCACTTCATCCTTTCACTGCAGAGAGATAGGACAGTGCTATGTGTTAAACAGACAAGCTTTTAACAGCAGTGTTTAACCTCACAGTCACGTCAGCATTCTGGTGGACAGAGAGCACTGCATTTTTCACAGAAAACATTTTTTACTGCAGCCATTAACCTCCCAATCACTTTCTACAGCAGGGTATTACAGTGAGGGGTAGTGAGCTGTGTGTTGCCTCATACATTTGAACAAGCTGGCTCAGCTTGAGAAACAGCAGAGGATGGAGGAATAATTTTTCAGGGCAACTCTATGATTTTGTTCCACAAAAAATGGTCTGCTGGTTATACTAGTCAGTACACAGTATAATAAACATCATTCCATTCCTAATAGTCTTTGAGAGAGTGACATTTTGGGTTTAGTACACAGCGACAGTGTGCTGCAGCACTGTTATGTACTGCTGGTGTTGTGCAAAAAATATGTTTTTTAAGCGTACTGTAGCGCATTTTTCTTCCCTCATCTAAGTAGTGTACTATTTTGTACCTGTTGATCTGTCTAGGGCCTAGATACTGTGAAAGGCCAGGCAAAAGTTATCACCGGCTGGTATTTTACTCCATTTTTTAAGCATACTGCAGTGCATTTTTCTGCCCTTATAAGTGCATACCACATACCTACATCTAAATAGTGTACTATTTTGTACCTGTTAATCTGTCAGGGGCCTAGATACTGTGAAAGAACATTCAAAAGTATTCACCAGCTGGTGTTGTATTCAAATACTTTGTATTCAAATAATTATTTTCTTTGTCCTATGCTGTTCCCTCTCCTAGAGAAGTATATTATGCTGTGGGTTCAGCTTTACTATTCAGTGAGGACGGTCTAATAGAGGACAGTCAGCAGCTACTGCCCAGCCAAGAAGTGGAGGAGACATCCGCTGCTTCCCCTACTAGGCGGGCAACTAGTGATGAGGACAGTGACGTGGAAGGCGGTGTTGCCAGTGTTCAGGTTCCTGAAGCAGATACTGTTGAGGAACCTGAGGAGGACATCACTGATGTGCAGTCAATTGTTGATGATGATGAAGCTGATCGCAATTGGGAGTCGGGTGCAGAAGGGGCTTCATCATCATCAGAAAAGAGGGTTGCAGGTTGCCTGTGAGGCAGTCAGCATAATGGCAGAAGTGGAAATTCTGGAGCCAAACGTGCCCGGGTGAGACCACCTGCTTTGCGGCAGCCTACCTTCCCAGGAGGTAGTGGAACTGGGGTTCCTGGAGTCTTTGGGAGTAGCAGTCAATAAGTGCGGACTGTTGGTGGGAAAATCAGCTATTCGGCGGTCTTGCAATTTTTCATCAAGCATCCGGAGGAGGTTAACATAGTGACATGCAAGATGTGTTGGCAGAAGGTGAAGCATGGCCAGGGTTCCAATGTTAGCACCACGGCCATGCGTCAATATATGCTGCGCCACCCTTAAAGCAGCCTGGGAGAACCGTGGCTCCGATGTAGTGGTCCAGCCTGCTGCATCACCCAGTGGCACGCCGCTCCCTCTTTCAGACAGTCAAGGCTCCCCCACCTCAGCCGAAGGGAGCTGTGTGTCATACCCTCCTTCTATCAATCCAGATGCTCCTGCTCCTCCTACTTTTAGTCAGTCATTCCGCCAACAATACATCGATAAGCCATGTCCAAGAGACAACAGTATGCGCCCACTCATCCAACGTCACAGAAGCTGAATGTGTTCCTGTCCAAGTTGCTGGTGCTGCAGTCCCTCCCTTTTCAAGTGGTGGAATCTGCACCTTTCAGAGAACTGATGGCTTGTGCCGAGAAGAGGTGGAGAGTGCCAAGCCGTCATTTCTTTGCAAAGAAGGCAGTACCAGCCCTGCAAAATTTTGTGGAAGAGAAGGTGGGCCAGTCCTTGGGCCTGTCGGTGTGTACCAAAGTACATGGCAGTGGCAACATCTGGAGCTGTAACTATGGTCAGGGACAATACATGTCCTTTACGGCCCACTGGGTGAATGTGGTTCCTGCACAGCCACAACACCAACTTGGACGGGTCACGTCGTTCCTCCTCCACGCTCTCAGGCCATTGGTCCTGTGACAGTGTGCGACTCCACCTCCTCATCCTCCACCATGTCCTCAGACTCCACTACACAGACAAGTCTCAGTGCCCTTTCAGCACACCATGTGTGCAGGTCACGGTGGTGTCACACTGTTCTTCACATGGTTTGCCTTGGTGAACGGAGTCACACAGGGGAGGAACTGCAAAAATTAATTCATAAAGCAATTGGAGCATGGCTTACTCCACGAAAACTGGAAATGGGAACCATGGTGACTGACAACAGGAAGAACATCTTGTCTGCGCTGCGACAAGGATGGCTGAGCCATGTGCCCTGTATAGACAACCTTGGGGATGTGAGTCCCCTCAGGGAAACCCTGAATAAAGACCCTCTGGTCTAAAACTTAACTTTTATTCTTTTTGCAACTAATAATTAAGGGTGCTCAATTGCCACCAGGTGGCAGTGTGTGATTAAAATTACAATCCCTTATTTGTTATATTTCAGTTCTATAGCATCCTATGCATTGATGTAATGACCGCGGAGATGTGTTTGCAGTACTCTGCTCTGATGCCGTCTACAGACTTAGCATCACGCATCTCCGTGGTCCATCCATATTCAGAAACAGGGATTGAGCTAAAATCTATTATCCTCTGAACGTTTCACCAGTAGGAACTGGCTTTTTCAAGAGTGTGAGGGTTGTTACGCCTAGCGCTCCGGGTCCCCGCTCCTCCCCGGAGCGCTCACGGCGTCTTTCTCCCTGCAGCGCCCCGGTCAGTCCCGCTGACCGGGAGCGCTGCACTGTCATGGCCGTCGGGGATGCGATTCGCACAGCGGGACGCGCCCGCTCGCGAATCGCATCCCAGGTCACTTACCCGTCCCGGTCCCCTGCTGTCTTGTGCTGGCGCGCGCGGCTCCGCTCTCTAGGGCGCGCGCGCGCGCCAGCTCTCTGAGACTTAAAGGGCCAGTGCACCAATGATTGGTGCCGGGCCCAATTAGCTTAATTGGCTTCCATCTGCTCCTTGGCTATATCTGATCTCCTCCCTTGCACTCCCTTGCCGGATCTTGTTGCCTTGTGCCAGTGAAAGCGTTTAGTGTGTCCAAAGCCTGTGTACCTGAACTTCTGCTATCCATCCTGACTACGAACCTTGCCGCCTGCCCCCGACCTTCTGCTACGTCTGACCTTGCCTCTGCCTAGTCCTTCTGTCCCACGCCTTCTCAGCAGTCAGCGAGGTTGAGCCGTTGCTAGTGGATACGACCTGGTTGCTACTGCCGCAGCAAGACCTTCCCGCTTTGCGGCGGGCTCTGGTGAAAACCAGTAGCCTCTTAGAACCGGTCCACTAGCACGGTCCACGCCAATCCCTCGCTGACACAGCGGATCCACAACCCGTAAGCCGAATCGTGACAGTAGATCCGGCCATGGATCCCGCTGAGGTGCCGCTGCCAAGACTCGCTGATCTTGCCACGGTGGTCGCTCAGCAATCGCAGCAGATTGCCCAACAAGGACAGCAGCTGTCGCAGTTGACCGCCATGTTACAGCAACTTCTGCCTCTGCTACAGCAGCAACCATCTCCTCCGCCAGCTCCTGCACCTCCTCCGCAGCGAGTGGCCGCTCCTAGCCTCCACTTGTCCCTGCCGGACAAATTTGATGGGGACTCTAAACTCTGCCGTGGATTTTTGTCTCAGTGTTCCCTGCATATGGAGATGTTGTCGGACTTGTTTCCTACAGAACGGTCTAAGGTGGCGTTTGTAGTAAGCCTTCTTTCAGGAAAGGCCTTGTCTTGGGCCACACCGCTCTGGGACCGCAATGATCCTGCCACAGCCACAGTCCAGTACTTCTTCGCTGAAGTCCGGAGTGTCTTCGAGGAGCCAGCCCGAGCTTCTTCTGCCGAGACTGCCCTGTTGAACCTGGTCCAGGGTAATTCTTCAGTGGGCGAGTACGCCATCCAATTTCGTACTCTTGCTTCCGAGTTATCATGGAATAACGAGGCTCTCTGCGCGACCTTTAAAAAAGGCCTATCCAGTCGCATCAAGGATGTGCTGGCCGCACGAGAGATTCCTGCCAACCTCCAAGAACTCATCCATTTGGCTACCCGCATTGACATGCGTTTTTCTGAGCGACACCAAGAGCTCCGCCAGGAAAAAGACTTAGATCTCTGGGCACCTCTCCCACAGCATCCTTTGCAGTCTACGCCTGGGCCTCCCGCCGAGGAGGCCATGCAAGTGGATCGGTCTCGCCTGACCCAGGAAGAGAGGAATCGCCGTAGGGAAGAAAATCTCTGTCTTTACTGTGCCAGTACCGAGCATTTCTTGGTGGATTGCCCTATCCGTCCTCCACGTCTGGGAAACGCACGCACGCACCCAGCTCACGTGGGTGTGGCGTCTCTTGGTTCCAAGTCTGCTTCTCCACGTCTCACGGTGCCCGTGCGGATTTCTCCTTCAGCCAACTCCTCCCTCTCAGCCGTGGCCTGCTTGGACTCTGGTGCCTCTGGTAATTTTATTTTGGAGTCGTTTGTGAATAAATTCCGCATCCCGGTAACCCGTCTCGTCAAGCCGCTCTACATTTCCGCGGTCAATGGAGTCAGACTGGATTGCACCGTGCGTTACCGCACAGAACCCCTCCTGATGTGTATTGGACCCCACCACGAAAGGATTGAGCTCTTCGTTCTCCCCAACTGTACCTCTGAGGTCCTCCTCGGTCTGCCATGGCTCCGCCTTCATTCTCCCACCCTTGATTGGACCACCGGGGAGATCAAGAACTGGGACTCTGCCTGCCTTAGGAAGTGCCTCTCCCCCCCTCCCAGTCCCGTCAGGCAAGCCTCTGTGCCTCCTCATGGCTCCCGTCCTTGTGTCACCCTGCCCCGTGCCAAGCTTCACCCTCTGCCCTCCCTCCCCATTCCAACTCCTGCTGCACTGCCTGCCGTTGAGGAAACCCTCCATTCTTTCCCGGTGTCCTCATCCCAGGGGGGGCAGTTACCGGACAAAAAAAAGGGGAGACCTAAGGGGGGGGGGGTACTGTTACGCCTAGCACTCCGGGTCCCCACTCCTCCCCGGAGCGCTCACGGCGTCTTTCTCCCTGCAGCGCCCCGGTCAGTCCCGCTGACCGGGAGCGCTGCACTGTCATGGCCGTCGGGGATGCGATTCGCACAGCGGGACGCGCCCGCTCGCGAATCGCATCCCAGGTCACTTACCCGTCCCGGTCCCCTGCTGTCTTGTGCTGGCGCGCGCGGCTCCGCTCTCTAGGGCGCGCGCGCGCCAGCTCTCTGAGACTTAAAGGGCCAGTGCACCAATGATTGGTGCCTGGCCCAATTAGCTTAATTGGCTTCCATCTGCTCCTTGGCTATATCTGATCTCCTCCCTTGCACTCCCTTGCCGGATCTTGTTGCCTTGTGCCAGTGAAAGCGTTTAGTGTGTCCAAAGCCTGTGTACCTGAACTTCTGCTATCCATCCTGACTACGAACCTTGCCGCCTGCCCCCGACCTTCTGCTACGTCTGACCTTGCCTCTGCCTAGTCCTTCTGTCCCACGCCTTCTCAGCAGTCAGCGAGGTTGAGCCGTTGCTAGTGGATACGACCTGGTTGCTACTGCCGCAGCAAGACCTTCCCGCTTTGCGGCGGGCTCTGGTGAAAACCAGTAGCCTCTTAGAACCGGTCCACTAGCACGGTCCACGCCAATCCCTCGCTGACACAGCGGATCCACAACCCGTAAGCCGAATCGTGACAAGGGTCTTTATTCAGGGTTTCCCTGAGGGGACTCACATCCCCAAGGTTGTCTATATTGCTCTAGTAGCCCATAGATCCTCCAGGGGGTATTTCCGTTAGTTATATGCCCTGTATGGCACACGTGTTCAATCTGGTTGTCAAGCGGTTCATGAAGTGTTCCCACCATTTGCAAGACATCCTAACAATGGGAAGGAAACTTTGCATGCACTTCATCAACTCGTACATCGCAAAGCATACCTTCTTGAGCTGCAGCGTCAGAAAGGTATCCCTCAACATAATCTTATTTGCAACGTTGCCACATGTTGGAATTCCACCCTCCATATGTAACAGAGAAAAGCTATCACCGATTTCTTGATGATCCAAGCGGATAGGGGGACTCCCCTGTGTAACTTCAATGTCAACTAGTGGCAGCTCATACGTGACACCTGCCGTTTGCTCAGGTCCTTTGAGGAAGCCACATTATTAGTTAGGCGCCTTGATTACGGGATGAACGACGTCATTACACTGCTTCATTTCCTACAACACGTAGGAAACGATGGCTGGTCAGGGCATGGAGACATGGCGCCTACATCTCACATCTCATGAGCCATGTGGGGGCTGAACTTGAGGAGGAGGGGGAGGGGCACAGTGGAGCACAGTTTACCTTTCGGGAAATGGGCAGATTTTCTAGTTTTCTGACAGGAGAGGAGGAGCAGGAGCAGCCAGAGGAGCTAGAGGGTTATGTGGAAGGAAAGACAGAGGACCTTGACACACCGTGGCAGTATGCAGTGGAGATGGAGGCAGAGAGTCCCTCCGAGTCACATGCACATATGGCACGATGCATGCTCACTTGCTTGCGTAGTGACTGCCGAATTGTCACCATTCGGCAGCAGGATGACTTCTGGCTCTCCACCTCAATGGACCCTCGCTACCGGCACAAAAATGGGGCCTTTTTTACACCCACTGAGAGGGAGGACAAACTGATCTACTACAAAGACATCCTACATAGTCAGTTGGCCGATGCCTATCGGCGCCATTGTCCATCCTCTCGCAGGTCTGACTAGGTGGGCCCTCTGCACTCACCTTCCACTGCCATGGCTGCAGGGGAGGGCTGGGGTGGCAGGAACAGTACTAGCTCCATCAGCAGCAGCCTGAGTCTACAGTCACTGATGAGTACCTTTCTTCACCCGCATAGTGAAGCAACTCATCACCAGCAGGTAGACATGGAGTAGGACCTGAACCAGCTGGTGGTGGCATACCTTGACATGCCCATGCCAACACACCTCGAACATCTGCTGGACTTCTGGGCAGCCAAACTTGATTTATGGTCGCAACTAGCAAAGTTTGCCATGGAAAAGCTGTCCTGCCCGGCCAGTAGTGTGCCATCAGAGCGGGTGTTTAGTGTGGCGGGGGCCATAGTCACTCCAAGTAGATTGACCATGGTGCCACACCAACACTTCACAAATATGGATAGTGCCAAACAAATTTAAGGCACTGCTCCCCAATTACACACATTCCTTTGCATCAGACCTTTTTCACCCACCTTCGTCATTGGGTACTGGTATTGACACCCATCAACTGCACCGCTCTGTCACCAGGTCACTTTCAGGACTCCTGATGCTGCTGCTGCCATCTTCAGGCTGTCACATTCTGCAACCATATGGTCTACACATGCTTCCGCCAACTCCAGGCTGTGCCATTCAGCCACTATATGGTCTTCTCATATGCCGACAACTCCAGGCTTTGCCTTTCAGCCACTATATGTTCTACTCATGCTGCCGCCAACTCCGGGTTGTACCATTTAGCCACTATATGTTCTGCTCATGCTGCCGCCAACTCCAGGCTGTGCCATTCAGCCACTATATGTTCTACTCATGCTGCCGTCAACTCCAGGCTGTGCCATTCAGCCACTATATGTTCTACTCATGCTGCCGCCAACTCCAGGCTGTGCCATTCAGCCACTATATGTTCTAATCATACTGCCGCCAACTCCAGGCTGTGCCATTCAGCCACTATATGTTTTACTCATGCTGCCGTCAACTCCAGGCTATGCCATTCAGCCTCTCTATGTTCTACTCATGCTGCTGCCAACTCCAGTCTGTGCCATTCAGCCACTATTTGTTCTACTCATGCTGCCGTCAACTCCAGACTGTGCCATTCAGCCACTATATGTTTTACAAATGCTGCTGGGCCTGAGACATTACCTAAAATGTTTTATGGTAGCATTAGCTACCATAAATCTTCAATTTAAATTTGAAAATTCATCTTTTAATCGTAGGGTTTGTGAAGCCTCATATGCAGATACATAGTACATGTCGAAGTCTGCAGTATGAGCCCAGTGCGGCAAGTGATGAATCTGACATATTCATCCGGATTCTCCCTCTCACTGTGCATAGAGGGAAGCCTGTCAGTCATGGCAGATGGGCAGGGCAGCGGTGCCTAATAAATATGCTGGACTCCTCTCTCACAGTGCCATATGCAAGTTTCACTAAACTACTGTTCATACTTGCAGAAGCAACAGACCGCTTTAAATGTCATGCCTATTTATATTGTGCTGCCCTCAGAAGCAGCAACATGTTCTGTTTGTAAGGTTCTCTTTAAAAAAAACAGCGGCCTCCGTTTTGTCATTATACGGGAAGATGACAGCAGGTTTCAGGAGTGACACTCATTGCGATCTGTTTATTAATGCAGGTAATACAGCTCCCAACATGTAGCAGAGTGTACTCCATGTTGGGAGCAGTAGTACCTGCAGTTATGGACATATCTGTTACGATTCGTCAGGCTGGGTGTGGATCCTCTGTGTCAGCGAGGGATTGGCGTGGACCGTGTCGGTGGACCGGTTCTAGGTTGCTACTGATATTCACCAGAGCCTGCCGCAAAGCGGGATGGTCTTGCTGCAGCGGTAGCAACCAGGTCGTATCCACCGGCAACGGCTCAACCTCGCTGACTGCTGAGAAGGAGTGGGACAGTAGGACTAGACAGAGGCAAGGTCAGACGTAGCAGAAGGTCGGGGCAGGCGGCAAGGTTCGTAGTCAATGGATATAGCAAGAGGTCAGGAACACAGTTATGGCAAACACAATAAACGCTTTCTCCAGGCACAATGGCAACAAGATCCGGCAAGGAAGTGAAGGGGAAGTGAGGTTAAATAGACAGGGAGCAGGAGGAGGCTAATTAGACAGATTGGGCCAGGCACCAATCATTGGTGCACTGGCTCTTTAAATCTTAGAGAGCTGGCGCGCGCGCGCCCTAAGGAGCGGAGCCACGCACGCCAGGACGTGACAGCCGGGGACCGGGACAGGTAAGTGACTTGGGATGCGATTCGCGAGCGGGCGCGTCCCGCTATGCGAATCGCATCCCCGCCGGCAGTGTTAGTGCAGCGCTCCCGGTCAGCGGGTCTGACCGGGGCGCTGCAGAGAGAGGAACGCTGCGAGCGCTCCGGGGAGGAGCAGGGACCCGGAGCGCTCGGCGTAACAGTACCCCCCCCTTAGGTCTCCCCCTCTTTTTGTCCGGATGTCGCTCCACATGGGACGAGGACATTGGGAGCGATTGTAGAGTCTCCTTCTGGAGGACAGAGAAGTCCTGGGTATGCTCATCAACGGCAGGTAGTTCAGAAGGAATGGGAATGGGGAGGGGAGGCAGAGGGTGAAGCTTGGCACGGAGCAGAGTGTTACCAGGACGGGGGCTATGAGGAGGCACGGCATAGCCCTCATAGGCCTTGGGGAGACCAGTTATAGGGGGAGACACTGAGGTTTGACAAACGGGACTGGAGGCAGATGTGAGGCATCTTTTGTGGCAAGAAGCACCCCAGCTCTTGATCTCCCAGGTGGTCCAGTCAAGGGTAGAAGAGTGGCGTTGGAGCCATGGCAGACCGAGGAGGACTTCAGAGGTGCAGTTGGGCAAAACAAAAAGTTCTAATTTTTCGTGATGCAGTCCAATGCTCATGAGCAGGGGTTCTGTGCGGTAACGCACAGTGCAGTCCAATTTCACTCCGTTGACCGAGGAAATGTAGAGCGGCTTGGCGAGACGGGTCACAGGGATGTTGAATGTATTAACAAAAGAGGGCAAAATGAAATTTCCCGCAGAACCAGAGTCCAAGAAGGCCACAGCTGAGAAGGAGGAGTTGGCAGAAGGAGAAATCCATACGGGCACAGTGAGACGTGGAGAAGCAGACTTCAGACCAAGAGACGCCACTCCCACATGAGCTGGGTGCGTGCGTGCGTGCGTTTCCCAGACGTGGAGGACAAATAGGGCAATCCACCAAGAAATGTTTGGTACTAGCGCAGTACAGACATAAATTTTTATCTCTGCGGCAAGTCCTCTCTTCATGGGTCAGACGAGACCGATCCACTTGCATAGCCTCCTCGGCGGGAGGCACAGGGGTAGATGGCAAAGGATACTGTGAGAGAGGTGCCCAGAGATCAAGGTCTTTTTCCTGGCGGAGCTCCTGGTGTCTTTCAGAAAAACGCATGTCAATGCGGGTGGCCAAATGGATAAGTTCGTGCAGGTTGGCAGGAATTTCTCGTGCGGCCAGCACATCTTTGATGTTACTGGATAGGCCTTTTTTAAAGGTCGCGCAGAGGGCCTCGTTGTTCCAAGATAGTTCTGAGGCGAGGGTACGAAATTGGATGGCGTATTCGCCTACAGAAGAATCTCCCTGGACCAGGTTCAGCAAGGCAGTTTCGGCAGAAGAGGCTCGGGCTGGTTCCTCGAAGACACTACGAACCTCAGCGAAGAAGGACTGTACAGTGGCAGTGACAGGATCATTGCGGTCCCAGAGCGGTGTGGCCCATGACAGGGCCTTCCCAGACAGGAGACTGACCACGAAAGCCACCTTCGACCGTTCTGTAGGAAATTGGTCCGACAACATCTCCAGATGTAGGGAACATTGTGACAGGAAACCACGACAAAGTCTAGAGTCCCCATCAAATTTGTCTGGCAGGGACAAGCGAAGGCCAGGAGCGGGCACTCGCTGCGGAAGAGGTGCAGGAGCTGGCGGAGGAGATGGTTGCTGCTGTAGCTGTGGCAGAAGTTGCTGTAGCATGGCGGTCAACTGCGACAGCTGCTGTCCTTGTCGGGCGAACTGTTGTCCAAGTTGCTCTATCTGTTGAGACTGCTGAGCGACCACCGTGGTAAGGTCAGCGACAACTGGCAGCGGGACCTCAGCGGGATCCATTTCCGGATCTACTGTTACGATTCGGCAGGCTGGGTGTGGATCCTCTGTGTCAGCGAGGGATTGGCGTGGACCGTGTCGGTGGACCGGTTCTAGGTTGCTACTGGTATTCACCAGAGCCCGCCGCAAAGCGGGATGGTCTTGCTGCGGCGGTAGCAACCAGGTCGTATCCACCGGCAACGGCTCAACCTCGCTGACTGCTGAGAAGGCATGGGACAGTAGGACTAGACAGAGGCAAGGTCAGACGTAGCAGAAGGTCGGGGCAGGCGGCAAGGTTCGTAGTCAATGGATATAGCAAGAGGTCAGGAACACAGTTATGGCAAACACAATAAACGCTTTCTCCAGGCACAATGGCAACAAGATCCGGCAAGGAAGTGAAGGGGAAGTGAGGTTAAATAGACAGGGAGCAGGTGGAGGCTAATTAGACAGATTGGGCCAGGCACCAATCATTGGTGCACTGGCCCTTTAAATCTTAGAGAGCTGGCGCTCGCGCGCCATAAGGAGCGGAGCCGCACGTCCCAGGACGTGACAGCCGGGGACCGGGACAGGTAAGTGACTTGGGATGCGATTCGCGAGCGGGCGCGTCCCGCTATGCGAATCGCATCCCTGCCGGCAGTGTCAATGCAGCGCTCCCGGTCAGCGGGTCTGACCGGGGCGCTGCAGAGAGAGGAACGCTGCGAGCGCTCCGGGGAGGAGCAGGGACTCGGAGCGCTCGGCGTAACAATATCACAGCAGGTGTCATGTCTGACACCTGATGCGATCATCCTATCTATTGCAGAGATGTGGAGCAGCTTTCTCCTGCGCTCCACATCTCTGCACTATACTCCGGCCAGTGAAATAAATAAAACATGACTCATTCATATTTCCCTCTGAGAGCGAGGATTGGCTGCAACCATCTGGCCAATCCCCACTCTGGGCAGAAAATATGAATGAGTGATGTTCTATTCACATCATTGGCCAGCCGGAGTACAGAGAAGAGATGCGAGCGCTGTATAGAGCCACTCCGTATCTCTGCTTTATTATGGATAATCGCATCGGGTGTAAAGAGTGACACCAGGGGGTGATCTGTCTATTAGTATAGGTACTACTACTCCCATCATGGAACAGTCAATTCCATGCTGGGATTAGTAGTACTACCTAAAAAATTTAACAAATAGAGAAAAAAAGTGAAACACACACACACTTTATTAAAAATGAACATAGTTAAATAAATACATTTTGTTAAATAATTTTTTTTCTCCATCCCTACTGCATTTTTTTTTTTTTTGATAACCAACAAATAAAAAATAAAAAATGCAGAAGTGGCCAAAAAAGGCAAATTCCACACAAAGGTAAAAACGCCAGAAAAAATGCCAAAACGCAGAGAAAAACAGTGGCAGTTTTTCTGGCTTTTTTTCTGGCGTTTTTAAGCCTAAAAAAACATAATGCAAAAACATCAGTGGAATCCTAGCCATGTGGAATCTATATGGTGCACATAAACAAGAAAAACCTAAATTTTATGGCAAAAATTTATCATTTTTACATTCGTAAAGCTTTGTGCCCAAAATTCATGCTTTTTATGACACTAAAACAGCCATGTGATACCTATTTTAATGCAAATACCAAGAAATATGTTCATAAAATTGAGAGAAATAATTTTGAATATAAATAATAATTTACCACCTTTTATCATTTTCAGTGTGCATGGAAATGCTCCTCTTCTGAATAGACTGCAAGTTGTCCGGTCCTGTCTAAATCTCAAAGGGTTCAGCTCACACTGGTGAAAGCTGGATTATACATTGCATTGGAGGGAGCAGAGCAGGGAGAAAACCACACCCCGTCCCCCTAACCTTGGAAAATAGGTCCGAATTTCTTGTTGCTAGGACCAAAAAAGTTTGGATACCAGGGTTTGTTTGCAAAATTAAAGAGACAGAGACCCCTATTGGCCATTTTTTTTTACATTTCTTTCACATCTTTAGCAATCAATTTTTAAGAAAGTATATTAGGGAAAAAAAACTTGTTTCTAATGACAGTTATTCTTTAATCAGTAACAAATTGATATGCCCATTTCTTTTCCTTTGAAAAAATAATTTTATTTAAAGCCTATGGACAATTGGACACTTTTTGCACAGATTTTTATGCTGATTTGATTCATAAATTCAAAATGAAGCCATTTTCTAAATAGTCTTCATTAGAAATCTGCTACCATCTAGCTGCTACTCTGAGAATATTTAGATAAGTCAGTCAGAGTCTGCTCTCTCATTGTTAGAGATTTTGGCCTCTAATAGAAGACAGGGGGAAAACAAGCAAGGCAGAAAAGGCTGGGAAGAGAGAGGAGAGCAGTTTGCTGGAGACAATCGTAAAGACTCTGTACGCAGTATGTAGAGAAAAAAATAGAGCTCATACAGCACATTGCAGTGTCTGTACAAGTAAAAATAAGCACAAAGTTTAATGAAGATCTACAGAGAAAATGTTTTTGGCACTACAATTAGTAAAACATGAGGAATAAAAAAGCCCATAGGCTTTAAAGATAAGAAATTAGTATTAGTGTTATATGGGACATATTGAAGGGGGAAATACTTTTCCATAACATTATACCTCAGATATGAGAATTAGTTTGATTTAATGACATAGACAGCAGTCCAGAGCCGTGGCATTGCTACTGTTCCACGATTCTATCTTCTAGCTATGCCCCTAAGGCTGTGAAAGAATCCCCATAAAGATTAATCTTTACACATTCTCAAATGGATTTCTTATTAAAATAGCATCCTCCCTGCCAGCGTATCGTGTAGTGCTAAGTATGCATAATGTAGAAAGGTCTGATTTTTAATACCACGAGATGCAAGAATTATGTTTAGGACGGGAGCATAGAAAATGAGTTGATAATAAGGATTTGTGACATTTCACCTGCCAACACATTGGAAATCCATTTGAGAATAAAATTTTGAACATGAAACTTTGAAAAACACAGAAAGTTCTTTTAGCTTGTAAGACGTTTTTGCTTGTTCCACATATCAATGCATAAAGTCATTCCAATCTGTATCTTCTCATTAGTGTTTTGGGATTCTGTGAATTGGAAATATTAAAAAAGATTTAATAAATTTCCTATTTCTCCACAACCTATGATTAGAATTGACCACATCAGATGGAAAACAAGGCTGACATGAGGATTCCACCCTTGGAGTAGATACATCAGCTTGTTAGTTAGTGAGTTGTGAAAAAGTACTTGCGCCCCCCTATTGTAAAATTGTACAATTTTGGATATTCAAAAATGTTACAATAGACATAAAAAAAATCAATTTTAACAGACAAGTCCCGTGTTGTCCTTTATTGCACAGAATAAATAATTGCACAACAACATCACTATATAAAGTATTAAAAATAACTGTGAAACATATAAGAAAATAGGAGTAGAGGAGTAGTATAGGAGTAGCTTTTTCTTTTTCTTAAAAATGGATCTGTGTATTCTTATTGCTGTCACCAATCATTATTAGGCTGCAAAAGGTTTCTAGTCTAAATAAGGGGTTTGTATCTTCGGGAATCATGGAGGGGAATGTACTGTAGGCTTTTCAGTGAGTTGACCAATCATTTTAATCCACAAAATAATTGATCCAAAAATGTGAAAAAAGTATTGAAATGAAACATATTATTGAGCTAAAAGTGAAAGAAATCAACTTCTATGTAGTATTGTTATTTATATGCCTTTTACACATATTTAACAAAGAGTATGGCTATAAATTCTGGCACCCCTGAAATTTTTCAAGAAAAGTAAGTATTTCTCACAGAAAAGAATTGCAGTAACACGTTTTGCTATACACATATTTATTCCCTTTGTGTGTATTGGAACTAAACCAAAAAAGGGAGGTAAAAAAGCAAATGGACATAATGTCACACCAAACTCCAAAAATTGGCTGGACAAAATTATTGGCACCCTTTCAAAATTGTGGATAAATAAGATTGTTTCAAGCATGTAATGCTCCTTTAAACTCACCTGGGAGCAAGTAACAGGTGTGGGCAATATAAAAATCACACCTTAAAGCAGATAAAAAGGAGAGAAGTTCAGTTATTCTTTGCATTGTGTGTCTGTGTGTGCCACACTAAGCATGGTAAAACAAAAAGAGGAGAAGAGAACTGTTTGAGGACTTGAGAACCAAAATTGTGGAAAAATAGCAACAATCTCAGGGTTACAAGTCCATCTCCAGAAATCCAGAATTGCCTTTGTGCACAGTACCCAACATTATCAAGAAGTTTTCAACCCTTGGAACTGTAGCTAATCTCCCTGGGAGTGGACAGAAGAGAAAAATTGATGAAAGATGTCAATGCAGGATAGTCCGGATGGTGGATAAGCAGCCCCAAACAAGTTCCAAAGATATTCAAGCTGTTCTACAGGCTCAGGGAGCATCAGTGTCAGCTTAAACTATCTTTCAACATTTAAATCAAATGAAATGCTATGGCAAGAGACCCAGGAGGACCCCACTGCTGACACAGAGACATAAAAAAGCAAGACTACATTTTTGCCAAAATGAACTTGAGTAAGGCAAAATCCTTCTGGGAAAACGTCTTGCGGACAGATGAGACCAAAATAGAGCTTTTTGGTAAAGCACATCATTCTAATGTTTACCGAAAATGGAATGAGGCTTACAAAGAAAAGAACACAGTAATATGGTGGAGGTGATGTTTTGGGGTTGTTTTGCTGCCTCTGGCACTGGGTGTCTTGAATGTGTGCAAGGCATCATGAAATCTGAGGATTACCAACGGATTTTTGGTCGCACTGTACAGCCCAGTGTCAGAAAGCGGGGTTTGCATCCGAGATCTCTGGTCTTCCAGCAGGAGAATAAACCCCAAACATACATCAAAAAGCACCCTGAAATGGATGGCAACAAAGCACTGAGAGTTCTGAAGTGGTCAGCAATGAGTCCAGATCTAAATTCCATTGAACACCTATGGAGAGATCTTAAAATTGCTGTTGGGAAAAGGTGCCCTTCCAATAAGAGAGACCGGCTGAGAGGTTTAAGAAGCTTATTGATAGTTATAGGAAGTGACTGATTTCAATTATTTTTTCCAAAGGGTGTGTAACCAAATATTAAGGTAAGGGTGCCTTTAATTTTGTCCAGACCATTTTTGGAGTTTGGTGTGACATAATGTCCAATTTGCTTTTTTCCCAATTTTTTTTGGTTTAGTTCCAATACACACAAAGGGAATAAACATGTGTATAGCAAAACATGTGTTACTGCAATCCTTTTCAGTGAAAAATACTTAATTTTCTTCAAAAAAATGTCAGGGGTGCCAACAATTATGGTCAGGACAGAGGAATGTTTTATTGGTATTCTATAACATTGCATATTTATAGTTAAAGAAGATGGCCATTCGCATGTCTCCGCCTCTCCCATAGAAATTAATGGAGAGGGAGTGTTTCGACCATCTTATATGCTGGGTGCGAAAAGTCATCACATCAGCAGAGCAAAGGCCGAGCTAAGGCCCCGTACAGTTCGCGAGGGGTCCCAGGGGTTGGACCCATTGTGATCAGACACTTTTCCTCTATCCTGCGGGTGGGGGCTACATTTTATTTTCCCACTGGACATAAAAACAGAAAAAACACAAGATACATTGACCACAGACCTAAATGGTCACTGTCTTTTCAAACAACTTCCCTCCATTGTTTAAGCCTAGGTTATTTCTAACATGTTTGCAATTCATTCACTAATAAAAAATTACTCTAGGAAAACAGTTCTAAAGTCTTGACAACTAGGTGTCTTCCTTCCCTTCAATCTGCTGTCCACTGCTTTATTGTCAGGAGAAATCTGTCTCTAACAACAGCTAGATCAGGACAAAAGTTACAAAGTGGGGAAGGGGTGGCGCAGGAGAAAGGTCCTGAGAAAGCTTTGGCTTGTGACTGCTGAACATAATCCACACTGTTACTCAAAAAATAAAATCAAGGCTTCTCTGCCATCTCCGACCACCCATAAAGCCCAGGGCATTTGTCTCTTGTTCCATCGTGTTAATTTACCCTAACACTGGCAAGTTATATACCTGGCCTGGCTACTGGTACTCAGTCACCAATAGTCTTTTGGCCTTCTGGATTGCTGTGTTGAATGATATTCACAAATTCTTCATAAGCAGCAGTTACAATTTTACCCCAGCATTTAAAGGGTTAATCAACCACAAGCAGACATTCCTCCATCTTTCACATTACATACAATAAAAAACCCAGAAAGGTAATAATACCGTCTATATCATGTGCCACAAATTAAAACTTAACTTTTGTCAAATACTGTTAATAAGTGAGTATTACAAAGGTGATCGAAAGCACAGTCTCCTTTGTCTCAATACAATGAATAATGGCAGATATGGAAATGAGATTTCTTGCCTGCCTCCTACATGTTTTGCCACTAAATGTGGCTTTCTCAAGTAGAATATAAATGGACAGCAATCCATCTTTCATATTAAAGTTCATATTCAATATTTTCAAATCTGCTGGTGCCAAAAAGTTAAACAGATTTGCAAATTACTTCTATTTAAAAATCTTGTGTACTTCTTTCCAGTCTGACCACAGTGCTTTATGCTGACATCTGTTTCAGGAACTGTCCAGAGTAGAAGCAAATCCCCGTAACAAATCTCTCCGGCTCTGGACAGTTCCTGACACAGACAGAGGTGTCACAAGAGAGCACTGTGGTCAGACTGGAAATAACTACACAACTTCCTCTGGAGCATACAGCAACTGATAAGTACTGATTTTTAAACAGAAATAATCTCCAAATATGTTTTACTTTCTGGCACCAGTATATTAGAATACATGTGTTTTCCACTGGAGTACCCTTTAACACAAGGTGAATTTTGAGGATTCACCTCAGCCTCCATGGTTGCCTTTTTGTTATGGCTGTGACTGCGCTTGGAGGTAAAGATGGTCACAATTTGGTTGCTAGAGAAACTAGCATCTAGGTTCAACCTCCTGTGGAAAAATGGACCTCCATCTTCCCTCTGTCCCAGAGTTTACATTAAATTATGAGCTAAGGATGCATCAAGGGATGTATGTGAGAAATTTGTGATGCATCAACATTCTTGCTAACATGAGTCACATTAAAAGATCAGTAGGGGACAAAGCAACATGAACAATGCAAAGCCACATTATTGATCAATTTACCCCAGTGTCATTTGAAGGTTTTATGTGTACCTATGGGGCTATTAAATTCTCCCAGGATCTGTTCTGTGTAATATACTTAAAGGGGTACTCCGGCCCTAGACATTTTATCCCCTTTCCTAAACATAGGGGATAAGATTTCTGATTGCGGGGGCCCCATCGCTGGGGACCCCAATGGTCTTTTCACTCCATGCCGGATGACTGGCGATGCAGGGCGGAAGCTCGTTGCATCATGGTCACACCCCGCTCGACACATCGTGGTCACCCCCCCTCAATGCAAGTCTATGAGAGGGGGCGTGACAGTCATCAAGCCCCCTCCCATAGACTTGCATTGAGGGGGCATGGCTGTGACATCACGAGTCGGCGTGACCGTGACGTCACGAGCCTCCAGTGCTGCACCCGACTCTAAACGAACGCCGAGTGCAGCAGGCAGATCTCAGGGGTCTCCAGTGGCGGGACCCCCGCGATCAGACATCTTATCCCCTTATCTATCCTTTGGATAGGGGATAAGATGTCTAGGGGTGGAGTTCCCCTTTAAATGTCCTGTAGAAATTGCAGTACATTTACTACAAAATTAGACTTGAAACTAAAGAAACATTTCCTTAAAACAGTCCTAAAATTTGATCTTGGCTTTAACATACTGTACAAAATATACTGATATGCCAAGATAGGTAACTGCATGGCATCAGATGCTTATTATCACAATGTGGGTACAGAATTGACTCTAAGTGCAGAAGCCCCTTCTCTTATTAGAAAGTGTAATTTGCGAATACTGAATACAAAACAGGGAAAGCTGTGACCTATGACTCTTACTTAATAAACATCTGACCCCTAGACTATCTTTTTCCTTCCTTTATAACTTAAATTAGATAGTAATTACCAGGCCAGAATGCTAATGTCATCGTTGGTTAGCCTAATAGGATCTATACTGTTTCTAGCGCCATACATCAATATGTGATCAGCACCACAATATTCCATGGAGTATAAAGGAATCGAACCTGACATTGCTAAAAAAAAAAAAAAAAAGGCAAATGTTAGGTTTCCGTACACAAAATCTATATCTCCAATTTAGCTGCTTTTACAATTGGCAATACATGATGGTATTATTATAGCTGTAACAAAACAATTAGAAATGTTTAATTCACATTGTTGGAAAGGTAGAGAGTACAAAGTAAAAAGCCTATAGATTCATTGGCTGTCCTCACATTGTAAAGTGCGTTGTAGTCAACTAGCTTTATAGAATTCTTTTCCTACTGGTGCTGGAGCACAAGTCAACTTGTGAAGTGGTCCTCAACCTTTTACAGGTCACAAGCCACTTTCTAATATGACAAATGATGTTGAGCCATACTGAATAATATAAGTGAAAAATCCTATTTAATGCATGGTCTAATGATATAACCATGCTAACTACGCGTGATGTGTTTCACCCTAGTACCAAGTTATGGCAAACCTGGTGCTAAAAGTTCATAGAGCTACTAACAATTGAAAAGTTAAATGCATAGGACCCAAGACTCCCATGTTGCTCCTGAGCCACTGGTTGGAGAACACTGCCTTAGGCTGGGTTCACACCAAATTTTTTCAATACAGTACCCATATACATTTTCAATGTGAAAACCATATGGAACTGTATTGAAAACCTTATGCATTGACTCTCCATTGAAAACCGTATGCCAAACGATGCATCCTGTTGTGTCCGTTTTGCATCTTGTACGGTGGTGTCCTTTTTTTTCTGGTACGCAAAACAATAGCCTACCATGGTTTTTGGTCTGGGTGAAAAACCATATGGTAACCGTAAACATTTTTTTTAACATGGGAGTCAATGGGAACCGTACAGAACTGTATGTGCGTACGGTTTCATCCGATTTGCACCATACGGTTTTTGACACCGAAAGTTTTTTTTTCTTTGATTTTCAATCAAACAATTTAAACTTTATTCATAATGGAGTGAAAAGTTAAAAACATATATGTTTTTTTTCATAAAAACTGACATAATTTTTTCAAACCGTAGACAGGTTAAAATTTGTACACACATTTTGATACAGTTTAGTCCGGTTTTGAAGAATCCATTTTTCATCAAAAAACCTGATACGGGAACTGTATTGCAAAAACGTGTTGTGAATGTTTTATATTCATTAGAAATAGCAGCCACAGGGTGGCACTGTTCTGTTCCCTGCCGCTACTAATACCGTGAATTTGGTCTCCCCCCCAGCCTGGCAGGAGACCAAACTCAGGAAGTACTTTGGCACGTAGCGAGGCACAGCTCTCACTCTCTGCCTGTCAATCAGACAGGCAGGAGCGAGCGCTGTGACTGCCGCGCGTTTCGGCCATAACTCAGTGCAGCGCTGGAGACAGAGTGAGGAGGAAGCCTGCACTGAGCCTGCATGACCACCTGTTACAGTCTTATCGAGGTCTTCATTACATCATATGTAAGGCTATCCCCGCCATGGACTGCAGCAGAGATGTGAGAGCGGAAGGGATCCCCCAGCAGGCTTCAGTGATGTTGCGCCTGCTGGGGCATGCCCACATCCTCCTGCCGGCAGCTCACACTATGTGAGCAATAATACAGGTATGATACAGAGCTTTTTAAAGCTCTAAAAAAGTTTTTAAGGGCAGGAGGGGTGTTAGGAGTAGTTAGAGAACATAGTGTGAGTTTGAATATGATATATAGTTTGGTGACTTCTACTCTTTAAGCTATTTTTCTGCTCCTGAGCTTTGATTTTATACTCATTGTGACCACAAAGGTCTGCAGCCTGCAGCAGAGGACTTACATGCCAACTCCTGCTGATTGTTCACATTTTCTCAGTGTTTGCCAGGCAACACACAGCTCATTTCCATGCATACATCAAAGGCTTCAATCGCAAAAAATATATCTTCTTAATCTTTACTAGATAAGGTTCTTTGAAGTTTACTTATGTCACTTGCATGACAGCGGATTAGCAGCCATGTTAATTTAGATAGTGGACTGTTTTATGGAAGTAATTGTTGCTGTGTTGAAATGCCACTGCTGCTACAATTTCAATGAGTTTTTCAGAATCTCTGCGCTCAAAGCTATTAGTCCTTAACCTTGTTTTCAGGCATGCTGAGATCTTTGATTAGCGGAACAGGTGTATTAATTAGTCACTGACACATTTGGGATTGTGTAGTAAAAGTGTCTGAAGGGGGACAGAATGAGGGAGAAAAACATAAGAAAGGTTGCGTCAGAACAGACCAATGTTCTTTGACAGTAAAGTGGGGTCTTTGGTTAAACTCTTGGGGACACAGGATGTACGTGTACGCTTGGTACTTGGCGCCCCAATGTGTACATGCATATCCTGAGTCCCATCTTGGCTATGAAGCAAACACAGGATCTGTGCTCACTTCATAGGCCGCGAGTCGTGGCTACTGTCCATATCTACAGATCTGCTGGTAATGGAGGACATCAGCAACCACTAATGCCTACCATTAACCCTTCAGATGCCCTGATAAATACTTATTATGGCATCTGAAGTATGCAGTGGCGCACAGACACTCATCGGCTCACCCGTGCAATCATGGGGGTCCGATGAATTAAGATGGCCACCAGAGCTCTGCTCACCTGTTCCCGGCTGTCTCCTGGGCTCCTTCTGGCAGAGAAAAGAAGCAGATTGCAGGTAACACTATCATTGCTATGCATATGCATAGCACTGATCAGTTTTTGCAATCAAAAGTTTTCAGCCCACAGTCCCCTGTGGGTACGTAAAAATTGTAAAAAAAAAGACGTTTTGCGCGGGACTTGTTGTGGTACAACTTCTTCCAAAAACATCAATGTGTTTGTAATTTTTTTGGTACTTTAAGGCCAAAAAAGGGCTGGATTGCTAGTAACGTATGACATTTAGCTGTAGCCCAAAGAATGGATTAAAAAACAACAGAAAAAAAACATTCTAGATGCCAGAAGAAATTTTTTTTTTAAGTTTGAGACTCATAATATCTGTAACATAATACTTTTTTAAGGCTCAAGATTAATCCTAATATAATGTGTTAACAACATGTGGGTAAGCTCCTGATGAGTAGTGATGAGCGGCATATGCCACATTCGAATTCGCAATATTTCTTGAATATGAGGACGAATATTCGTCCCATATTCGTGAAATTCGAATATTCGTGATATTCGTGATGTTTTTTTTTTATTGCGAAATTTTGCTATTGCGATATTTTGCTCGTCTGCGCATGCGCGCTATGACATCATGCGAGAACGGAGATCATTTCCTGGTTCTTTGCCAGTTGCTTTTCGCATCGCGATTTTCTGCTGCCCTGCGAAGCGAAGATGGTGGGGAGTAACTTTACATCAAGTGAGGTAAACTGCTGATTTGTGTAAGTAATGTCACCACTGTTATTTCATTATATTTAACTGCATTTTAGATTAGTTTAAAAGTTATGATGTAAGATCAGATAGCAGTGTTTCCCAAATAGTGTGTCTCCAGCTTTTGCAAAACTACAACTCCCAGCATGCCTGGACAGCTGGAGGCACCCTGGTTGGGAAACGTGTGTTTAGGTAGCATTGCCACTTTCCATGCTATTTAGCATAATTAACATTGTACTCAGAGAGTTATCACTGTGTTATCTGTGGTGTTACATAGGACTGCAGTTCACATCAACTACAATATCTCTACTCAGAGAATTATCACTGTGTTATCTGTGGTGTTACATAGGACTGCAGTTCACAACAACTACAATATCTGTACTCAGTAGTGTTGAGCGGCATAGGCCATATTCGAATTCGCGAATATTCGCCAATATATGGACGAATATTCGTCATATATTCGCGAATATTCGCATATTCGTTATCTCGTTTTATTTTCGCATATGCGAATAGTCGCGTATGCGAAAATTAACATAAGTGAATATTGGCATATACAAAATTAACACGCGCGTAAATTCGCATATGCGAAAATTAGCATACGCTAATTTTCGCATATGCGAATTTACGCACGCCAGTCTCACACAGTAGTATTACAGCCTTCTTTACACCACACAAGCTGGAAGCAGAGAGGGGTGATCACTGTGATGTGTACTGTGAAGAAAAAAAACAAAAACAAAAAAAAAAACGAATATTCGTAATTACGAATATATAGCGCTATATTCGCGAAATTCGCGAATTCGCGAATATGCGATATTCGCGAATAATATTTGAATTGCGAATATTCGCGAGCAACACTAGTACTCAGATCTTTGCTTTGAAAAAAGCAGTTGGGTCTAAGGTCGTACTATGAAGCACAAAGCTCAAAGGATGCTGGAAAAATGACAGAAGCCGCTCCACTCTCAAAACCACCATGTGAATCTGCAAGGAAATACTGCTGGGAGTGATCTTATATACTGGTCGTGCCAGCAAGTTTCTATTGGTTGCTAGGGAGGTTGCTAACCTCTGACAACTGTGGTTGCAGAACTCTCATTGGCTCAGAGACATAAGAAGGACGTGGAAAATATTCCCGAATATTCGCATGCAAAAACGAATCGCCTCAGATTCTCGCCCCAGGGTCTCTAATCATACCAGCAATGCATTTATCCGTCGATGGAGATCACTATAATGTGATCTGTGTTTAAACAAGTTTGGGGAAAAAACGAATATTATTCACGATATTCTAAATATTTGCGAATTCTCGAATATGCTATATTCGCGACGAATATTCGCATTGCGAATATTCGTGAGCAACACTACTGATGAGATGATAGATTTTAGATAAATAAATCCACAGCATAACTCTACCCTTTGGGGTATGTTCACACTATGGAATCTCCGCTCATAGAATTCAGAATTTCACCTGGAGATTCCATTTTTTTGTGGAATAACGCTTGGACTGCATTGGACGCGTGGACTGCAGTCTGCATGTTATTCTGCTGAAAGAATTAATATGTTCATTCCTTTGGCGAATCAGTTTCAACTATGAAATTCTCTGCCACTGAAATTCTGTAGTGTGAATGGGTCCATGGAAGGCCTATCCACACCAATGTTAAGTTTCACACAACGGAATACCTGAGCATGTGTGAACATACCCTTATACATAAGTAATAAAGTCATCAGGAAATCATACATGTATACTTTGACATATTAGCCCTTAATTACTAAGAGTGTTGTGTAGGTTTCTTTGTGGGTTTTAATTCCCTACAATTCATTTTCCACAGTATTTACTAAGGTTTTCCTATATTTTCCACTTTCCCTACATTTTGCTTTTTTTTTTTACACATGTCCTGATCTGTAGGGTTTTTCTCAAATCCACCACATTTTGTGGAAACCTTAGTAGATGTGGAAACCTTAGTAAATAGGTTGTGTTTTTGTGAAAATGTCGGGAACACGCCCCTTTTCGGTGACAACACCCCCTTTTCCAGACAACCACACCCCTTTTACGGGTTTTCTTAGCAAAATGGAGAGTTAGTCAGGTTTATTTTCAATTCTGGCGCAAATTCTGGCTCAGACAGAATTTCGGGTGCAATGCGGAATCTGGCGCACAACCCGACAAAATATGTCGGGTTTGCAATAGTAACTGAGGGCCATTGGGTATAGTTTTCATTTTATTTGCATCTATTTGTTAGAATATTTAAATTATATTACAATCCAATTGCATTGTGATTTAGTTGTGTTGACTTAGACCCACTGTTCTTGGACTTTGTATTTTTTGGTATGATTTTCTTTTTCTTTTGTTCACTTTATTGTGTGTGAGTGAATGCAAATTTATGTATAAGTTCCCATTTAGATGTAGATTCAGAGTTCGGTTTTAGAGCATACATTGTTTCCAAGACATGCTCTTAGCTTTCCTTTTGTATTGATTCTACTCAGATGTTGAAACTGCATTTCCCTCAGAATTGCACTGATTTCAGAAATACCGGAGCAATTTAGTGTGGTCCAAATCAAGCATTACTGCTCCTGTAGCTTTTGGCAGAAGGGATGACACAGACAGACGCTCAAAACTCCATGAGCTTCAGACAATTGGATTTGATGTCTGAAGTAGTTTTGTTATTGGGGGCAGATAGGAACACTGAAAAATGGTGTGTAAAACTGGCCTGATGTGTGCAAGTGACATATTTATCCACTGTTAGGTAAAAGGGATGGGATGTATCTATTTTTATATTAGTTTCTTTACTTTTTTTTTATATCTACATGATTTTTGCATACTTTACATTTATAAGGGCAATTTCTTACAAAAAAAAAAAAAATATTATAAAGAATGAGAAATAGAGGAAGAGTGTGTACTTCTTCATGCTGGACCCGCTTCTAGCTTTTTCTCAAAAAAGTATTTCACAAACAGCATGAAAAACTGCATGTGTCTTTCCAGTATGTTCGCATGTAGCATATACACTTTGGATTTGATGCTGTGATTATTTATATATATTGATTTACACAGCATAAATCTGCAGCATACATAGTATGTGTGAACATACCCTAAAGGTGTTTTATAAATTAGATATGTCTGCAAGGTAGATCTCCTCTAAAAGGAAAAAAAAAAATGCTCCACACTGCCAACCTTTCAAACTATAAAGAGTCTTGAAACATGACTGGGGATAATGAGCCAAGCCAGACTCCCCTCGAAGAGGGAGAGTTACCCATCTTGTTCTGGCTTGGCATAAAATCCCAAGTTATTTTTAAGGCTTTTTATGGATCTATAGGGGTATTCCGTGCAAAAATATTTTATCCCCTATCCAAAGGAAAGGGGATAAGATGTCTGATCGCGGGGGGGGGGGACTGCTGCTGAGACCCTTTGCGATCTCCCTGCAGCACCCGCATTCTATGCAGGGACTGCGTCTCTAGTTTCAGAAACCTCCGGGTTTCCGGGACTGGGGGAGTGACTGGGGGAGTAAAATTGCTAGTAGCTTTCTCCTGAATGACTGTACATGATGTGAATTTGTTGCATTGTCAGTTTATATGCTGTCAATATTCTGTATACTGATTCCTTTGTCCTTTACATCTTTATTTTTTTGCTTTTTTTAAGATTTCCTTTTTCTCTCCTCTGGTATTTTCACACCAGGTAACAAAACCATGCTCCATTCCTGCCCCCACTATTTTTCCAAGACCCTCGCTGTTTTCCTTTCT
The DNA here is from genome assembly GCF_029499605.1 of Hyla sarda. Taxonomy (NCBI): domain Eukaryota; kingdom Metazoa; phylum Chordata; class Amphibia; order Anura; family Hylidae; genus Hyla; species Hyla sarda. The sequence continues at coordinate 63,092,726 of NC_079198.1, forward strand.
TTCACACCCCCTTGTTCCTTGGTCCTCTTGAGCCCTGTCCTTTCTGTCTCCTCTCCTCCAGATGTGTTAGCGGGGCCTCTATCTCACTCATCCTCTTTAATATGAGATCCTCAGTGCCCCAATACATCGCTTTGATCTGAAACTACATATTTACAGCGATTACCCTTCTCCTCTTTCCTTCTCTGCACTTTTACTTTTTTCCAGCCTCAACCAATACAAGAAAAACATCCAATTTAATGTTTAAGCTGTTACGTGCCATTCAAAAATTTTTTTGAACCTTCTTGAATAACATCTTCCTTCTATATTTCCATTGGAAAAATTCCCTGTAGCTGCTGCTTGATACAGATAATAATATGCAGGGTTGCAAGGAATTCAGATTCCCTGTGACTTCCTATTAGTTGGCTACAATGTGACAGCTTATGTATTGAATTGTACTCGCAGACAATAGCATAGAATAGCTGTAATTCTAAAGGGCAACCACATTAACTGAAAATTAGTCAGTTACACTTTAAAATTTTTGAATAGACGCAGCAGTTAGCAAGTCATTATATGGATAACACTACAGCAGGAAACAGTTAGAGAGCAAGTATTTTCATACATAGGCTGCTGATCTTTTCTGCAGTGTGTGAATAAGATTTTAAATTCACAAATCTGCAACAAATCTGCAATGATGTTTTTTTGTTGCAGATTTTCAGCGAGCAGCAGTCCCAGCTCAGATCACTGTCTGAGCATCGTTATAGTCTATGGAACTGGTCTTCTGCATTGAGCACCTAGTTGAGAGTAAAGCGTATAACTATAACTACCATTCTCAGCACTGAGACCCTAACCAACAAGTATTACTTTAAATTCTCAATATATCTTCTTATACCAATACTTAGAAAAAGCTGAACTTGCACTCACCGTCCATGTAGTTCATTTTCCTATGGGATCTCCGTGCGGCAGGGAGCGCTTAGAGGCTAACAGCTGTTTTCGTACACAGCTGTGTGCTTCTTCCAGCCTCCAAGGAGGCCGGAATTTCGCACACAGCTGTGTGCGAAAACGGAGGCCGGAAGAAGCACACAGCTGTGTGCGAAAACAGCTGTTAGCCTCTAAGTGCTCTCATCTCGTGTCTCCCTGTCGCACGGAGATCCCGTAAGAAAATTTAATACATGGACGGTGAGTGCAAGTTCCTCTTTTTCGAAGTATTGGTTCTGCCTTCTATTTTTTACGTAACTTAACACCCCGGCAGTATCCTCATTTTTCAGCTTCGGCCACTGAATGCATATAGACTGTGCTTTATTATTCTTGGCAGGTGTGTGCTAATCTATGACTGTGCCCTCTGATCTACATTACAGTGGTCTCTCAACATACGATGGTAATTCATTCCAAATGACCCATCGTTTGTCTAATCCATCGTATGTTGAGGGATTCGTGCAATGTAAAAAGTGCATTTAATACTCACCTGTCCCTGCCACTCTGGACCGCGTCTTCACCGCTCCTGATGCTGTCCCAGGGGCTCCGATGCTGTCCCACTGCTCCGGCGTCTTCTTCGGGATCCTCCGGCTTCTTCCGCATCTTCCCTGGTGTCCGGGCCTCGCTTTCTGGTGACGTTATTACGTTGCTGCGCCGAGACGGCGCGCGCAGCGACGTAATAGCGATGCCGGAAAGCGAGGCCCGGATCCCGGAGAAGATGCAGAGGATCGCGAAGTGGACCCGGAGCAGCGGGGATAGGTAAGTGAACCTGTCTGGGATGCTTAAATTGCTATCCGGCAGCAGCTTAAGCATTTTGTGCTGTCGGATAGCAGCTAATGCGATGGCCCCGACATATAAAAGCATTGTATGTCAATGCTAACATCGACATGCGATGGCCTCTGAGAGGCCATCATATGGCGATTTGATCATATGTCGGGGCCATTGCATGTCGGGGGGTTACTGTATATTTTATATCTTCATATACATGCAAACTCTGCTTTTTCAGATACTGGACCCCAAATTTTCTACATATTCCTGTTGTATACCCACAGAAGTCAGTACAGCCTTAAAACACATTGGTGGATTAATAAAAACTGTCTAGTTCATAGACACTATAAACTTTATTTATTTACTTCATTGTGTTCACACAAATAAAGTGAATGCAAACAATGTATGACCAAAGCGACTTTCAGCTGACCACCCACATTAGACAGGATTCTGGTGGGGCCAGTTTTCCATCCAATGAGCATTGGGGCCTGATCTTTTTGTTCTTGGACAGGTAAGCCACTGTCCCAGAATAGTCTGGCATTAGCTTTCTCCTTCCACCTCCCATTCATTCAGAGCATGTGAATGTTCATTTGAGTCAAGCATTCATGAGTATGATGAGGTTGATAAAGCTAAAATAAGCAAACAGCTATAATATGTATGGCAATACGATGTTGACATTATATTGGGTTTGAGACAAAATGGAGGAGAGAGTAGAGTGCCTGGAGTAAGGGAAAGTATTACTTTTCCTCTTCCAGGAAAACCTATTTAACAATATTTTAAGAAATTAATAAGCATATAAGTGTGTACTTATTTAGCTCAAAACATTGGTATTAAAGAGTGGACACTAAAAATGTAAACATATGTTTAAAGTGCAATTGTACTTAAATTGTATTAAAAACTGTATACTTATAAATATAATAACATTTCCTATAAGAAAAAATGCCTAAAACATTGAGCTCTTCTGTAGGTAGAAATCCTTCACAGTTTATTCCACATCGCTTCTTAATGTTTCTATTGATGAATCTTCTGCTGCAGACAGTGCCAAAATGGCCTGTGGTGCATTGCTGTACAATGTGTTACCATAGCACTCACAAAACTCTTCAGACCCGAGCGTAACTAACAGCAAGTCACTTACGCTATGAACACTTCAGCTACCAGTTTTTTTTCTTTAACATCCTTTTTTTATTCTATGTACTTCTATGACCTTCTATACCTCACCAGTTTTAACTCCCTTTAGTTGCATTAATATTTCTATCCAAAGACCAGTAGCTTGATATACTGTACAGCTCGATGGAGCGATCTGGCTCTGACACGAGATGTAGGAAGCCGGTATGGTGCCGTGAGCTTGTTGCTTGCAGGGGGGCTGCTATGATCTGTTTGAGTGCCCATTTTAGTGCTGAAATGTAAGCAGGTGCAAAGAGATGTTGGCAGCTCCTACACCACAAGACATATATTAAATGATTTAATCTGGTACTCCCTCTGCACATGCAAGTCTAATGGTGAAGTAATGTAATGATTAGCATTAAATAAATTGCAAAATGATGGCTATTAAATGAATCTAGTTGGAGAGTGCAGCTTAGGGAATTGTTATTTTCTGATAATATCTAAAAATTATTTTACTTCTGGTGCTGTAATGATATGCATTTAGTGTATTATCGACTTAACATTATGGCAACACTTTAGACCCATATAGTGTACCTATATCTAATGGGCATTTGTGGTGACCCAGTACAGCATCTTCCACTGCTGCCCATCTGACAGTAATCAGGTGGTTGATGAATAATATGGTTTTCTGGATGGATAGTATGTCTTTCTAGTATTGCATGGTCATGCAAAGTGTACTTTCTGCATTAAATTTATTTTCTGTCTTGTACCACAAGTCTAAAGCATACACTGAGGTCTAAAGCCTGCAGAGTGTTTATTGTTTTGCACATGCATTGCATCATTTTGTACAGCTGAACAGGAATTTAGTCACATGTAAGACTCCTTTCCAATGAATGCAGGAGCCAGTCCCAAGTCAGCCCTCCTCTCCTGAGGATAAAAGGTAGACCTAACCTTGTCCTTGTTCATGGAGGCTAGGCCATTGCCAAGTGCACATGTATTGTCCCTCTGCCCTGTTATTTCCTGAGAAAACCAAAGTAGTGAGTCTAGGTACTGGTAATGTCAGGCATACCTCCATACCACAAACCAGTCACTAGTCCTATCTGCAACAAAGTCATTCCTAAATGCAGGCCTAGTCCCAAGGATGCAGTCTACATTTCTGTTTCAAAAAGGATTTATTAAGCAAGGATAAAGCTGAATAAGGACCTCGCTGTGTTTCACTGTATCTTTTATTGGCCTCTGTTTGGACCCATGCCAGTTTGTGTGCCCAGTCAGGGAGAACTCTGTCACAGTGTCATATCACAGATTGCAACAAAATTGAGTTAAGTGGAGTCCTTAATTGCATTTCCCCATGTTCACCTCCCATGAGAATGTTGTCCAATAGTTTCTGTAATTTGGACTGTGAGCTAGAGTATCAGTGAGTAATTGCATCTATACATATTAGAAGAGAACATATTTGCAAACATGTACTAAAGCACTGATGATTTATTTCCTAAAAGTATCTGCAAAAGCAGCATTGTTTAAGGGGCAGTAAATGAAATCCTTCTTCTCCTGAACCCACATTGTAACACAAAGCTCTACTGTTTTAAACTACATTCAAGAATATGTATTGTACTTGGTAACATCAGAAGTTAAGTAAAGGTGTTTCACAGAACCTTGGCTTCAGATGATTTATTCCTGGGATTTGCATGCAGTAAAAGATTATTTGGAAGAAAGGTTATTTGTGGTATTACAGAGGAGCATTTGGGTAAGCACCATTCTACATGACTCTTTTGGAATCGTATAGGCTGTTTTGGACTTCACTCACTATCACTATTTATAATGATCCATGATGGGGGCTTTGTCCTGTTGATTTAATACTTTTTATGTACGTGTAGCATTTGCTGATCTTGTACTTTTGCTTTCCTAAGCCGAGACCTACTTAAATTGATTTAATACAGAGGATTTACAGTTGATCAGTCTTTATGCAATGTCATAGATTCTCCAAAATGTCTATATTGTGCATTAAACTGTTTTTCTGCTTTTATATACCTAATGGTTAACCCCTTAACGACCACGGACGTAAATGTACGTCCTGGTTTGGCGGGACTTCCCGCACCAGGACGTACATTTACGTCCTGTGTATGACCGCGAGCTTCGGAAGGGTGCTCGCGTCATAAACGGCAGGTTCCGGCTGCTAGCAGCAGCCGGGGACCCGTCCGTAATGGCCGACATCCGCGATAGCGCGGATGTCCGCCATTAACCCCTCCGATGCTGTGATCAATACAGATCACGGCATCTGCGGCAGTGCGGCACTTTGATTGGATGATCGGATCTCCCGCATCGCTGCCGCGGCGATCCGATCCTCCAGCATGACAGCCGGAGGTCCCCTTACCTAGCTCCGGCTGTCTCCCGCAGTCTTCTGCTCTGGTCTGCGATCGAGCAGACCAGAGCAGAAGATCACCGATAATACTGAGCAGTGCTGTGTCCTATGCATAGCACTGCACAGTATTAGCAATCAAACGATTGCTATAGATAGTCCCCTAAAAGTTGAAAAATGTAAAAATAAAAAGTAAAAAAAAAGTGAAAAATTCCCTCCCCCAATAAAAATGAAAATTGTCCATTTTTCCCATTTTACCTCCAAAAAGCGTATTTAAAAAAATAAATAAATAAACATATTTGGTATCACCGCGTGCGTAAATGTCCAAAATATCAAAATATAATGTTAATGATCCCGTACGGTGAATGACGTAAACGTAACAAATTTAGAAAGTCCCAAAATGCTGCTTTTTTGTCACATTTTATTAAAAAAAAAATTATAAAAATTTATATAAAAGTTTGATATATGCAAATGTGGTATCTAAAAAAAAGTACAGATGACGGGGCAAAAAATGAGCCCTCATATCACCCTGTATACGGAAAATTGAAAAAGTTATAGGTGGTCAAAATAGGGCGATTTTAGATTACTGATTTTGTACAAAAAGTTTTAGATTTTTTTTAAGCGGTACAAAAATATAAAAGTATCTAGCCATGGGTATCATTTTAATCGTATTGACCCACAGAATAAAGAACACATGTCATTTTTACCATAAAGTGTACAGTGTGAAAACGAAACTCCTCCAAAATGTGCAAAATTTCGGTTTTCATTTAAATTTCCTCTTTATTTTTTTGGGTTTGCCGTACACTTTATGGTAAAATGAGAGGTTTCATTACAAAGTACAATTGGTCACACAAAAAACAAGCCCTTATATGGGTCTTTAGATGGAAATATAAAAGAGTTATGGATTTTAAAAGGCGAACGAAAACGAAACGAAACGAAAACGCAAAAATAAAATTGGCCTTGTCCTTAAGGTGAAAATGGGCTTGGTCATTAAGGGGTTAAACATCTCAATTTTTATATCTAGATTTTAGTTTGCTGTCAGAGAATAAGAACACTCTTGCTTATATTCACAGACTGCAATCCTTTACATACCTAGCTGGACTCTAAGCTAAGAATTGGATATAAATGTATAGACTCCGAACCAATACAAAAAATGCATTGTAGTAAACTACCGGTAGTAGAGCTATGCTAATGAAGCTGCTGTTGATATGGCTCATAGAGCATTGCCTAAACTAAGTTATAATCAGGATTAGAGAGGAGCAAACTTTTCTTAAAAATTTGGTTTGGGGAGAAAAAGTTGTAACCAAACCCAGGATTTAATAACCCTTAAAACTCAGGTATATCACTGCCTAAGAGCTCTAAAGCCCTGTATAACACTGCTAGGAATGTATTCAAGTAGTTTAAAAAAGGGGTTTAAAGGAAATGTCAAAGTTACAACAACATTCGGAAACCCACAGTAATTAACAGCTTATTTAAAACCACACTGTCTGATGCAGCCTTGGGATTTTTTTTTTAATGCTTTATGACCAACTATCCAGGTACTTAATAGGGGCAGTCAAGATTCAGTCAGACAGCAAGAAATGCTCTGTTTATGATCCTGACCACAACAAATGTATTCTTCTAACTCAAAACTGGGTAGCCCACTCAAGCACTTTCTGTTGTATTACGCAGGTACTAGTGCTATGGAGCTGGTCTTTGTAGTACCCACACACACTGACTGATGCTCTCAGATCTTTGTCTGAATTCTGACTCTAAACTAGGAAGGCAAATGCAGGCCACAATTCATCACAATGCTTTGATTTCTGTTGGATTGCACAGGAATTGAAGTGGTTTTCTGGATGGGCTTTGTAGTGAGCACAATTTTTTTTTTTTACCTAAGACTAGCTAGCTGCAAGGTATTCTGGGATACCCTGATGTCATGTATGTATTCCTACTTACTCATCCTATGCTGAAGAGGTGCCAATGCCATGTGCTCTTCATCCCTTCTCCTATTTTGGCACTGTTAGCAGGTTTGGCCAAAGCAAGTTACATACATATTACACTAACATGAACTAATCTTTCAATGTACAGTATACTACATTTACAAACCTGGAAACAAAGGAAAAGAAGGTGGAAGCTTGAGGACATGCTGCTGATGTGAGATACTGGAGCAGTGAAGGTAAGTTTCTTTTTTTTTAATTAAAATGTTTTTGTTTATCATACAAACACAACACGTTTCAGGATATGTATGACCCTCTCATCAGGCCTAATACTAATACAAAGACTCAGAGAATTTATACACATAAATGGTATACGTCACAGGGGAAGTGACGTCTCCGGAACAGAGGTCAAAGGACAAACTGATATATCATTGGATAAAGTGCAATCATGGACAAAGTAATGTATCATTGACTAAAATGCAAGATATATATGTGTGTGTATATATATATGTATATATATATATATATATATATATATATATATATATATATGACTATTAAAACCTTCCGATAAATATAAATATGTTTTAATAGCCATATAAATATATATAGTCTAATAATCAGTTTTCTCTTTACATTCATTTAATCCCCCAGGCCACATCATGTTAAGGCAAAAAATCCAATAGGATTTTCTATTAATAAGTTGCTGGTATCTGTTAGGGACATTATCATTCATTGATTCTATAACGCAAACAGAAAGGCAATCAGTTTCTCCAGGGTGGGGAAGAGTGACATGACGAGAAACACTTTGTTGCATACATTTTTTCCCCAATATTGGAACAATGCTTGTTGATTCTTGCACGTAAACATTGTACAGTACATCCATTATACTGTACCCTGCATATACAAGATAGCAAATAAATATCATAAGAAGAGGCACAGTTATTAATCTCCTTAGGATAAAGAATTTCATTAGTGCAACGAGAATGGATGGAGTGGACACCTGAGATGGGGATCCAATTACAACAAAGACACCTCGATACTCCACATCTAAAGGTGTCCAATGTTTTATTCTTTATAGTATTTCTGGGTTCGGTCTTTGTTTTAATTTTTATCTATCATTTTTAACCTACTGGGTGTCAAATGGTTACATAGGGTTTTAGCTCTGCGGAATGTAATGAAAGTTTTTTTGGGGAGAACTTGCTTCAGAATAGGATCTGCCCAGAGAATGGACCAGTGTTTGGTCAAAATTCCTTGTACTTGTTTAGGGGTATTATTATAAGTGGTTATAAAATTATATTTCCTTTTATTGTCTATTGCTTGACTATTAGTAGTTTTATTGGTACTTTTCTCACAGATTTTTGGTTTCTCAACTAGATCCTTTTGTGTTAAAGCACTCACTTTCTTAAAATCCGTGGTTAAAACTCTTTTAGGATACCCTTTTTCTAAAAACCTTGTTTGGAGAATCCTAGACTGTATCCGATAATCCGATTCACTGCTATAATTTTTGATGATATGTTGGTATTGACCATATGGAACATTCATAATCCACTTAGGAATTAGCTGTTAAAATAAAAAAAAACTATTTACGTAAACTTTCTTAAAGTGTGTGCGTGTTTGTAGGTCTTCAGTGTCATTTAAAAAAATCTCAAGATCTAACTCTAATTTCTTGAGATTTTAAAAAATGACAGTGATGATTAGTGTTGAGCGAGAATATTCGAAATGTGAATTTTTACCGGGAATATCAGCACTTTGCGATTTTGCAAATATTTAGAATATAGCCATGTATATTCGTAATGATGAATATTCATTTTTTTTCCCTCACAATACACATCACAACAATGATGTGTACTGTTTAAAAAAAGTGATCATCCCTCCCGGCTTCCAGCTTTTGGTCCAAATAAGGCTCCAATATTTATTTTCTGTGTGAGTCGATGTGGAGCGCAAATATTTTGTATATGCAAATATGCAAATATTTGCAAATACCGCCACTTCCAGAGGACACTGATCCCTCCCTTCTTTTAGGTGAAAGATATACACGCGCATGGGCACTATGCAAATTTCATTACGAATTTTCAAATGGAAAAAAAGGGAAAATAGCGAATATACAAATTTCGCTAACATAGGACGAATATTCCTCCATATATTCGTGAAATATTGCAATTTCGAATATAGCCCCTACCGCTCATCACTACTGATGACCTACAAACACGCACACACTTTAAGAAAGATGATGTAAATATTTTTTTGAATTTTAACAGCTGTCACTTTCCTATGTGGATTATGGCTGTTCCATATGGTCAATACCAACGTATCGGGAAAAATTGTAGCAGTGAATCAAATTATCGGATACAGTCTAGGATCCTCCAAACAAGGTTTTTAGAAAAAAGGGTATCCTAAAAGAAATTTAACCAATGCTTTTAAGAAAGTGAATACTTTAACACAAAATGATCTGGTTAAGAAACCAAAATTCAGTGAGAAAAGTACCAATAAACTTCTAATAGTCAAGCGATAGACAATAAATGGAAATATAATTTTATAACCACTTATAATAATATCTCTAAACAAGTATGAGGAATTTTGACCAAACACTGGTCCATTCTCCTGGCAGATCCTATTCTGAAGCAAGTTCTCCAAAAAAATCTTCCATTACATTCCGCAGAGCTAAAACCCTTTATAACCATTTGGCACCCAGTAGGTTAAAAATGATAAATGATAAAAAAGACCAAACCCAGGAATACTATAAAGAATAAAACATTGGGCACCTTTAGATGTGGAGTATTGAGGTGTCTTTGTTGTAATTGGATCCCCATCTCAGGTGTCCACTCCATCCATTTTCGTTCCACTAATGAAATTCTTTATCCTAAGGAGATTAATAACTGTGCCTCTTCTTATGTTATTTATTTGCTATCTTGTAAATGCGGGGTACAGTATAATGGATGTACTATACAAAGTTTACGTGCAAGAATGAACAAGCATCGTTCCAATATTGGGAAAAAATGTATGCAACAAAGTGTTTCTCGTCATGTCACTCTTCCCCACCCTGGAAAAACTGGTTGCCTTTCTGTTTGCATTGCAGAATCAATTAATGATAATGTCCCTAACAATATATATATATATATATATATATACACATATATGTATATATATATATATATATATATATATATATATATATATATATATACTTGCTGAGTACCCGGTGTTGCCCGTTTTTTCTTTCCTAGTCCTTGTTGGGGAGGAAAATCAACAAAGGAGGAATCTTTTGACTTCATATCCCGTCCTCATTTATTGTTGTCATATCCCAATTCCATATCCCGTCCTCATATCTCAACCTCATATCCCGTCCTCATATCCTGTCATCATATCTCAACCTCATATCCTGACCTCCTATCCCATCCTCATATCTCGACCTCCTATCCCATCGTCCTATCCCATCATCATATCCCAACCTCCTATCTCTACCTCATATCCCGTCCTCATATCTGACCTCCTATCCCATCCTCCTATCTCAACCTCATATCCTTTCCTCATATTCCGTCCTCATATCCAGACCTCATATCTCGACCTCCTATCCTGACCTCCTATCCCAACCTCCTATCCCGACCTCCTATCCCGACCTCATATCCCGTCCTCATATCCTGACCTCATATCCCATCTTCATATCCCAACCTCCTATCCCGTACTCATATCTCAACCTCATATCCCATCCTCATATCCTGTCCTCATTTCCTGACCTCATATTAAAACCTCATATCCCGTTGTTATGTCCCATACTCATATCCTGTCCTCAGGTGGGACTGATTTGTGATGAAGATATTGTAAGCTGTAAATAGAAGGGGACGTGGCTTTGTGGGACTGGGTGTGATTTGCAAGCCAGACCGATGCACAAAAAGGCTTGCAAGCCGGATTGGCACATTCACCAGGAGATGCAGAGCGGAGCTTGTGGAGTAAGGTACTTGAAACGAAAAACCATCTTTTATTTAACCTCTTAAGGACCCAGGACGTACTAGAATGTCCTGGCACCCTGGGCTTTAAGGACCCAGGACGTAGTAGTACGTCCTGGTGTTTCTCCGATCTCTGCCGTGCCCCGGGCAGAGATCGGAAGCGGATGCCTGCTGAAATGCTTCAGCAGGCATCCAGGGCAAACGCCGAGGGGGGCCATGTAGGCCCCCCATGTCGGCGATCGCCGCAAATCGCAAGGGAAATCGCCCCTGCGATCTGCGGCGATACCGGGCTGATCGGGTCTCTGGGACCCGACCGCTCGGTAATTTTGCATGATCCCGGCTGTCACAGACAGCCAGGACCATGCTAAAGTACAGGAGCGAGGTGGCAAGCCGGCCACCTCCTCCTATACCCTGCTATCCGTCGGTTAGTTAACCGACCAATCACAGGGGGGGGCGGTTACTTCCTCCCGTCCTGCCCGGCCCCTGGATGTCTGGAGAGGACGGGAGGAAGACCGGAGGACGTGGGGGAGTGCTGGGGACCGGCCCAGGTACTTACCTCGTCCCTGAAGACCGGGATCCCGGCGATGAAGATGGCGGCGGCGGCGACAGGTGAGTGGATCTTCAGCCGCGGTCGGGCCCTTTACAGCAATTCACGTCGCCGCAAAGCGACATGCATTGCTGTAATGGGACCCTGTAAACTACAACTCCCAGCATGCCCAGACAGCCCTTGGCATCTGGGCATGCTGGGAGTTGCAGTTTTGCAACATCTGGAGGTCCACAGTTTGGAGACCACTGTTCCCTTCCAGATGTTGCAAAACTACACATCCTCAGCATGCCTTTACTGTCCAGGCATGCTGGGAGTTGTAGTTCTGTAACATCTGGCCCTTCAGATGTTGCAGAACTATAACTCCCAGCATACCTGGACAGTTTTGGCATACTGGGAGTTGTAGTTTTGCAACATCTGGAGGGCTACAGCTTGGACACCACTACACAGTGGTCCCCAAACTGTTCTCCTCCAGCTGTTGCGTAACCACTACTCCCAATATGCCCTCCGGCTGCCAGGGCATGCTGGGAGTTGTGGTTTTGCAACAACTGGAGGCACACTGGTCTTGAAACATTGTCTGTTTCCTAACTCAGTGTTTCCCAACCCGTGTGCCTCCAGCTGCTGCAAAACTATAACTATCAGCATGCACTGATAGACCGTGCATGCTGGGAGTTGTAGTTTTGCAACAGCTGGAGGTTCCCCCCCCCCCCTGTGAATGTACAGGGTACATTCACATGGGCAGGGGGCTTACAGTGAGTATCAGGCTGCAAGTTTGCGATGCAGCAAATTTTGCGCAGTGGCTCAAACTCGCAGCGGGAAACTCGCTGTAATCCCCCGCCCATGTGACTGTACCCTAAAAACACTACACTAAACTAACACAAAATAAAATTAAAAGTAAAAAAACACTAGATATACACATACCCCTACACAGCCCCCCTCCCCAATAAAAATGAAAAACGTCTGGTACGCCACTGTTTCCAAAATGGAGCCTCCAGCTGTTGCAAAACAACAACTCCCAGTATTGCCGGACAACCGTTGACTGTCCAAGCATGCTGGGAGTTTTGCAACAGCTGAAGGCACCCTGTTTGGGAATCGCTGGCGTAGAATACCTCTATGTTCACCCCTATGCAAATCCCTAATTCATGCCTCAAATGCACATGGCGCTCTCACTTCGGAGCCCTGTCGTATTTCAAGGCAACAGTTTAGGGCCACATATTGGGTATTGTCGTACTTGGGAGAAATTGCCTAACAAATTTTGGGGGTCTTTTTCTCCTTTCACCCCTTATGAAAAGGGGAAGTTGGGGTCTACACCAGCCTGTTAGTGTAAAAAAAAAAATTTACAAGGCGTCTAGTTTCCAAAATGGTATGCCATGTGTTTTTTTTTTTTTTGCTGTCCTGGCACCATAGGGGCTTCCTAAATGCGACATGCCCCCGAGCAAAATTTGCTCTCAAAAAGCCAAATATGACTTCTTCTCTTCTGAGCATTGAAGTTCGCCCGAAGTGCACTTCAGGTCAACTTATGGGGTACCTCCATACTCAGAAGAGATGGGGTTACAAATTTTGGGGGGTATTTTCTGCTATTAACACTTGCAAAAATGTGAAATTTGGGGGGAAACACACATTTTAGTGAAATTTTATTTTTATTTTTTACATATGCAAAAGTGGTGAAACACCTGTGGGGTATTAAGGCTCACTTAATTCCTTGCTGCGTTCCTCAAGGGGTCTAGTTTTCAAAATGGTATTCCATGTGTTTTTTTTTTTTTTTTTGCTGTTCTGGCACCATAGGGGCTTCCTAAATGCAACATGCCCCCCTAAAACCATTTCTGAAAAACGTACTCTCCAAAATCCCCTTGTCGCTCCTTCGCTTCTGAGCCCTCTACTGTGCCCACCTAACACTTTACATAGACATATGAGGTATGTGCTTACTTGAGAGAAATTGGGCTACAAATACAAGTATACATTTTCTCATTTTACCCCTTGTAAAAATTCAAAAATTGGGTCTACAAGAAAATGCGAGTGTAAAAAATGAAGATTGTGAATTTTCTCCTTCACTTTGCTGCTATTCCTGTGAAACATCTAAAGGGTTAAAATGCTGACTGAATGTAATTTTGAATACTTTGGGGGGGTGCAGTTTTTATAATGGGGTCTTTTGTGGGGTATTTCTAATATGAAGACCCTTCAAATCCACTTCAAACCTGAACTGGTCCCTGAAAAATAGTGAGTTTGAAAATTTTGTGAAAAATTGGAAAATTGCTGCTGAACTTTGAAGCCCTCTGATGTCTTCCAAAAGTAAAAACACGTCAATTTTATGATGCAAACATAAAGTAGACATATTGTATATGTGAATAAAATAAAAAAAATATTTGGAATATCCATTTTCCTTACAAGCAGAGAGCTTCAAAGTTAGAAAAATGCTAAATTTTCTAATTTTTTCATCAAATTTGGGGATTTTTCACCAAGAAAGGATGCAAGTTACCACAAAATGTTACCACTATGTTAAAATAGAATATGTCACGAAAAAAACAATCTCAGAATCAGAATGATAACTAAAAGCATTCCAGAGTTATTAATGTTTAAAGTGACAGTGGTCAGATGTTCAAAAAATGGCCGGGTCCTAAGGTGTAAAATGGCTGGGTCCTTAAGGGGTTAAGGGTGTATGTAAGTGTTAATTTAACTATCATATCTTTTTATTTGACATATAAGTAACATGTGACCAGGTATTATTGAAATATCTCCAGCTGTCCAGAAGTTATGTGGTAACATATATTTCCCATAGACCTTTATTGGACTTTAAACAAAAACCCTGACTATTGCAAATGGGGGTGAGTAAGGGTTAAATTACCTAACTTATGTTTGTTGATGACATATAAGTAACATGTGTGCCAAGTTTCATGTTACTAGCTTTAGCTGTTTGGACGTGATGTTGGAACCTACACACATACACACACACACATCGAGTTTTATATGTGCCTTATTTATCGGGGTATACCATGCACCGGCCTATAACACACACCCACACACAAAAAGTTTTTTACCCAAATATCCTTGGTACAATGAGGGTGTGTGTGTGTGCATGTGTATACCCCGATACACTGTTTCTGACCCCGCAGAAGCCCCCAGGAAAGGCAGGGGGAGAGAGGCCGTCGCTGCCCGCTTCTCTCCCCCTGCCTTTCCTGGGGTCTAGAGTCCTGCTGCCGCCGCCTTTCTCCTCCTGGCTGTCGGCGTCGCTGCCCCATTGCCAGCGCCGCTGCCCCATTGCCTCCCCCATCCCTGATTTTATAATTACCTGTTGCCGGGGTCAGGTCCGCTCTGCTTCTGGCTCCGGTATGGTGTCTTCTGTGTCGTTGTTATGCGCTGCGAGGCGCTATGATGAGTGACATCTTCAACGCGAGGTCACTCGTCATTGCGCAGCGCACAGCAATGAAGCAGGAGATGCCACACTGGAGCCAGAAGCAGCGCGGACCCGACCCCGGCAAAATATGTTGCATTTTAGTCAATGATACGTTACTCTGTCCGTAATTGCACTTTATCCAGTGATATGTCAGTTTGTCCTTTGACCTCTGTTACCCAAGACATCACTTCCCCTGTGACGTATACCATTTATGTGTATAAATTCTCAGAGTCTTTGTATTAGTATCACGCCTGATGAAATGGTCATTAATACCCTGAAACACGTTGTGTGTGTATAATGAACAAAAAACATAAAAGAAACTTACCTTGACTGCTCCAGTATCTCACATTAGCAGCGGGTCCGCAAGCTTCCAACTTCTGTTCCTCTGTTTCCTGGTCTGATGCACGCCTGATGATCCAGCGTAGGAAGCCACAGCAGCTGATCCATGCTAAATGTTGGTAAGTGTTGTGCCTGGATTTTGCACAACCACGCCAGGTGAATGTGTTTCATATTCACTTTAATAACTGCCATTTGCATTAAGGATTCTTCAAATAGCCTTCAAAAAATACAAATCTGATGGGTCAGCGATAACATTTAAACAGTACAAGGAGCTTAATAAAATCTGTAAAAATGTAATAAAAACAGCAAAAATTCAAAATGAGAGACAGGTGGCCAAAGAAAGCAAAACTAATCCTAAATATTTTTTTAGATATATAAATGCAAAAAAACCAAGGACAGAGCATGTAGGACCCCTTAATAATGATAATGGGGAGGTTGTCACAGGCGATCAAGAGAAGGCGGAGCTACTGAATGGGTTCTTTAGTTCTGTATACACTATGGAAGAAGGAGCTGACATTGGCCAGGTCAGTGCTGGTAACACATCATGTAATGTACTGAACTGGCTTAATGTAGAGTTGGTACAAGGTAAGTTAAGTGATATAAATGTAAGCAAATCCCCAGGACCGGATGGACTACACCCAAGAGTTCTTAGAGAGGTAAGTTCAGTAATATCTGTACCCCTGTTCATGATATTTAGAGATTCTCTGGTGTCTGGTATTGTGCCAAGGGACTGGCGCAAGGCGAATGTGGTGCCAATCTTCAAAAAGGGCTCTAGGTCTTCCCCAGGAAACTATAGACCGGTAAGTTTAACGTGCATTGTGGGTAAATTGTTTGAAGGACTTATAAGGGATTACATACAGGAATACATAGGGGATAATTGTATTATAAGTGATAGCCAGCATGGGTTTACTAAGGATAGAAGTTGTCAAACCAATCTAATTTGCTTTTATGAAGAGGTGAGTAGAAGCCTTGACAGAGGAATGGCTGTGGATATAGTGTTTCTGGATTTTGCTAAAGCATTTGATACTGTCCCTCATAGACGTCTGACAGGTAAGTTAAGGTCTTTGGGTTTGGAAATTTTAGTTTGTAACTGGATTGAACACTGGCTCATGGATCGTACCCAGAGAGTGGTGGTCAATGATTCGTACTCTGATTGGTCCCCGGTTATTAGTGGTGTACCCCAAGGTTCAGTACTGGGACCGCTGTTGTTTAATTTATTTATCAATGATATAGAGGATGGTATTAACAGCTCTGTTTCTATCTTTGCAGATGACACCAAGCTTTGTAGCACGGTACAGTCTATAGAGGATGTGCATAAGTTACAAGATGACTTGGATAGACTAAGTGTCTGGGCATCCACTTGGCAAATGAGGTTCAATGTGGATAAATGTAAAGTTATGCATCTGGGTACTAATAACCTGCATGCATCGTATGTCTTAGGGGGGATTAAACTGGCAGAGTCACTGGTAGAGAAGGATCTGGGTGTACTTGTAGATCACAGACTACAGAATAGCATGCAATGTCAGGCTGCTGCTTCCAAAGCCGGCAGGATATTGTCATGTATCAAAAGAGGCATGGACTCAAGGGACAGGGACATAATACTCCCCCTTTATAAAGCATTGGTACGGCCTCACCTGGAATATGCTGTTCAGTTTTGGTCACCTGTCCATAAAAGGGACACTGCGGAGTTGGAAAGGGTGCAGAGACGCGCGACTAAACTAATATGGGGCATGGAACATCTTAGCTATGAGGAGCGATTAAAGGAGTTACAATTGTTTAGTCTTGAGAAGAGACGTTTAAGGGGGGATATGATAAACGTATATAAGTATATTAATGGCCCATACAAAAAATATGGAGAAAAACTGTTCCAGGTTAAACCCCCCCAAAGGACGAGGGGGCACTCCCTCCGTCTGGAGAAAAAAAAGTTTAGTCTCAAGGGGCGACACGCCTTCTTTACCGTGAGGACTGTGAATTTATGGAACGGTCTACCTCAGGAACTGGTCACAGCAGGAACAATTAACAGCTTTAAAACAGGATTAGATACATTCCTGGAACAAAATAAGATTAATGCTTATGAAGAAATATAAAATCTCATCCCTTCCCCAATATCGCGCCACACCCCTACCCCTTAATTCCCTGGTTGAACTTGATGGACATATGTCTTTTTTCGACCGTACTAACTATGTAACTATGTAACAAGGAAGCGCTCCTGTGCACTTTTTTGTCTTCTACATTTGCAAACCTGTCTGGGTAAAAATAAATAAATAAATAAAAAATTGTAAGGAAGCATATATGAAAATATAAAAAAAAGCTATACTAACCTTACCCAATCCCTTGCAGAAGTCATACTGACAACTATGTCTATCTTTCTGTCAATGCTTCCTGGTGTCAGTTTCTGAATAAAGAAGGGATCACTTAACCAATATATTTCCAGAGAAAATTAATACATTAACTATACAATAAAAGAAAAGATGCATTAGAATTGCTATTTTATTGGGAAAGCCAGTTACAGTGACCTACGATGGCCCCGACATACGATCAATTCAACATACAATGGCCTCTCAGAGGCCATCGCATGTTGAAGGCAGCATCAACATACGATGCTTTTGTATGTCGGGGCCATCGCATAAACGGCTATCCGGCAGTGCTGACTGCTTCAGCTGCCACCGGATAGCCGTGTTACGCCGAGCGCTCCAGGTCCCCGCTCCTCCCCGGAGCGCTCGCTACACTCTTCTCACTGCAGCGCTCCGGTCAGTTCCACTGACCCGGGGCGCTGCGATACCGCCTCCAGCCGGGATGCGGTTCGCGATGCGCGTAGCGCCCGCTCGCGATGCGCACCCCGGCTCCCGTACCTGACTCGCTCTCCGTCTGTCCTGTCCCGGCGCGCGCGGCCCCGCTCCCTAGGGCGCGCGCGCGCCGGGTCTTTGCGATTTAAAGGGCCACTGCGCCGCTGATTGGCGCAGTGGTTCCAATTAGTGTTATCACCTGTGCACTTCCCTATATCACCTCACTTCCCCTTCACTCCCTCGCCGGATCTTGTTGCCATCGTGCCAGTGAAAGCGTTTCCTTGTGTGTTCCTAGCCTGTGTTCCAGACCTCCTGCCGTTGCCCCTGACTACGATCCTTGCTGCCTGCCCCGACCTTCTGCTACGTCCGACCTTGCTTCTGTCTACTCCCTTGTACCGCGCCTATCTTCAGCAGCCAGAGAGGTTGAGCCGTTGCTAGTGGATACGACCTGGTCACTACCGCCGCAGCAAGACCATCCCGCTTTGCGGCGGGCTCTGGTGAAAACCAGTAGTGACTTAGAACCGATCCACTAGCACGGTCCACGCCAATCCCTCTCTGGCACAGAGGATCCACTACCTGCCAGCCGGCATCGTGACAGTAGATCCGGCCATGGATCCCGCTGAAGTTCCTCTGCCAGTTGTCGCTGACCTCACCACGGTGGTCGCCCAGCAGTCACAACAGATAGCGCAACAAGGCCAACAGCTGTCTCAACTGACTGTTATGCTACAACAGTTACTACCACAGCTCCAGCAATCATCTCCTCCGCCAGCTCCTGCACCTCCTCCGCAGCGAGTGGCCGCTTCTGGACTACGACTATCCTTGCCGGATAAATTTGATGGGGACTCTAAGTTTTGCCGTGGCTTTCTTTCCCAATGTTCATTGCACTTGGAGATGATGTCGGACCAGTTCCCCACTGAAAGGTCTAAGGTGGCTTTCGTAGTCAGCCTTCTGTCTGGAAAAGCCCTGTCTTGGGCCACACCGCTCTGGGACCGCAATGACCCCGTCACTGCCTCTGTACACTCCTTCTTCTCGGAAATTCGAAGTGTCTTTGAGGAACCTGCCCGAGCCTCTTCTGCTGAGACTGCCCTGTTGAACCTGGTCCAGGGTAATTCTTCCGTTGGCGAGTATGCCGTACAATTCCGTACTCTTGCTTCAGAATTATCCTGGAATAATGAGGCACTCTGCGCGACCTTTAAAAAAGGCCTATCCAGCAACATTAATGATGTTCTGGCCGCACGAGAAATCCCTGCTAATCTACATGAACTCATTCACCTAGCCACTCGCATTGACATGCGTTTTTCCGAAAGGCGTCAGGAGCTCCGCCAGGATATGGACTCTGTTCGCACGAGGCGTTTCTTCTCCCCGGCTCCTCTCTCCTCTGGTCCCCTGCAATCTGTTCCTGTGCCTCCCGCCGTGGAGGCTATGCAGGTCGACCGGTCTCGCCTGACACCTCAAGAGAGGACACGACGCCGCATGGAGAATCTCTGCCTGTACTGTGCTAGTACCGAACACTTCCTGAAGGATTGTCCTATCCGTCCTCCCCGCCTGGAAAGACGTACGCTGACTCCGCACAAAGGTGAGACAGTCCTTGATGTCTACTCTGCTTCTCCACGTCTTACTGTGCCTGTGCGGATGTCTGCCTCTGCCTTCTCCTTCTCTGCTGTGGCCTTCTTGGACTCCGGATCTGCAGGAAATTTTATTTTGGCCTCTCTCGTCAACAAGTTCAACATCCCGGTGACCAGTCTCGCCAGACCCCTCTACATCAATTGTGTAAACAATGAAAGATTGGACTGTACCATACGTTTCCGCACGGAGCCCCTTCTAATGTGCATCGGATCTCATCACGAGAGGATTGAACTTTTGGTCCTCCCCAATTGCACTTCTGAAATTCTCCTTGGACTTCCCTGGCTTCAACTCCATTCCCCAACCCTGGATTGGTCCACTGGGGAGATCAGGAGTTGGGGGCCCTCTTGTTCCAAGGACTGCCTAAAACCGGTTCCCAGTAACCCTTGCCGTGACTCTGTGGTTCCTCCTGTAACCGGTCTCCCTAAGGCCTATATGGACTTTGCGGACGTTTTTTGCAAAAAACAAGCTGAGACTCTACCTCCTCACAGGCCTTATGATTGTCCTATTGACCTCCTCCCGGGCACTACTCCACCCCGGGGCAGAATCTATCCTCTGTCCGTCCCAGAGACTCTTGCCATGTCTGAATACGTCCAGGAAAATTTAAAAAAGGGCTTTATCCGTAAATCCTCCTCTCCTGCCGGAGCCGGATTTTTCTTTGTGTCCAAAAAAGATGGCTCTCTACGTCCTTGCATTGACTACCGCGGTCTTAATAAAATCACGGTTAAGAACCGCTACCCCCTACCCCTCATCTCTGAACTCTTTGATCGCCTCCAAGGTGCCCACATTTTTACCAAACTGGACTTAAGAGGTGCTTATAATCTCATCCGCATCAGAGAGGGGGATGAATGGAAAACGGCATTTAACACCAGAGATGGACACTTTGAGTATCTGGTCATGCCCTTTGGCCTGTGCAACGCCCCTGCCGTCTTCCAAGACTTTGTTAATGAAATTTTTCGTGATCTCCTATACTCCTGTGTTGTTGTATATCTGGACGATATCCTGATTTTTTCTGCCAATCTAGAAGAACACCGCCAGCATGTCCGTATGGTTCTTCAGAGACTTCGTGACAATCAACTCTATGCCAAAATAGAGAAATGTCTGTTTGAATGCCAATCTCTTCCTTTCCTAGGATACTTGGTCTCTGCCCAGGGACTACAAATGGATCCAGACAAACTCTCTGCCGTCTTAGATTGGCCACGCCCCTCCGGACTCCGTGCCATCCAACGTTTTTTGGGGTTCGCCAATTATTACAGGCAATTTATTCCACATTTTTCTACCGTTGTGGCTCCTATTGTGGCTTTAACCAAAAAAAATGCCGATCCCAAGTCTTGGCCTCCTCAAGCGGAAGACGCCTTTAAACGGCTCAAGTCTGCCTTTTCTTCGGCTCCCGTGCTCTCCAGACCTGACCCATCTAAACCCTTCCTATTGGAGGTTGATGCCTCCTCAGTGGGAGCTGGAGCTGTCCTTCTACAAAAAAAACTCTTCCGGGCATGCTGTTACTTGTGGTTTTTTTTCTAGGACCTTCTCTCCGGCGGAGAGGAACTACTCCATCGGGGATCGAGAGCTTCTAGCCATTAAATTAGCACTTGAGGAATGGAGGCATCTGCTGGAGGGATCAAGATTTCCAGTTATTATTTACACCGATCACAAGAACCTCTCCTACCTCCAGTCTGCCCAACGGCTGAATCCTCGTCAGGCCAGGTGGTCTCTGTTCTTTGCCCGATTTAATTTTGAAATTCACTTTCGGCCTGCCGATAAGAACATTAGGGCCGATGCTCTCTCTCGTTCCTCAGATGCTTCTGAAGTTGAACTCTCTCCTCAACACATCATTCCTCCTGACTGCCTGATTTCCACTTCTCCAGCCTCCATCAGGCAAACTCCTCCAGGAAAGACCTTTGTTTCTCCACGCCAACGCCTCGGAATCCTCAAATGGGGTCACTCCTCCCATCTCGCAGGTCATGCGGGCATCAAGAAATCTGTGCAACTCATCTCTCGCTTCTATTGGTGGCCGACTCTAGAGACTGATGTGGTGGACTTTGTGCGAGCCTGCACTATCTGTGCCCGGGATAAGACTCCTCGCCAGAAGCCCGCTGGTTTTCTTCATCCTCTGCCTGTCCCCGAACAGCCTTGGTCTCTGATTGGTATGGATTTTATTACTGACTTACCCCCATCCCATGGCAACACTGTTATTTGGGTGGTCGTTGATCGATTCTCCAAAATGGCACATTTCATCCCTCTTCCTGGTCTTCCTTCAGCGCCTCAGTTGGCTAAACAATTTTTTGTACACATTTTTCGTCTTCACGGGCTGCCTACGCAGATCGTCTCGGATAGAGGCGTCCAATTCGTGTCTAAATTCTGGAGGGCTCTCTGTAAACAACTCAAGAGTAAATTAAATTTTTCTTCTGCATATCATCCTCAATCCAATGGACAAGTAGAAAGAATTAACCAGGTCTTGGGTGATTATTTACGACATTTTGTTTCCTCCCGCCAGGATGACTGGGCAGATCTTCTACCTTGGGCCGAATTCTCGTATAATTTCAGAGTCTCTGAATCTTCCTCCAAATCCCCATTTTTCGTGGTGTACGGCCGTCACCCTCTTCCTCCCCTCCCTACCCCCTTGCCCTCTGGTCTGCCCGCTGTGGATGAAATTTCTCGTGATCTTTCCATCATATGGAGAGAGACCCAAAATTCTCTCTTACAGGCTTCTTCACGCATGAAGAAATTCGCGGATAAGAAAAGAAGAGCTCCTCCCATTTTTTCCCCTGGAGACAAGGTATGGCTCTCCGCTAAATATGTCCGCTTCCGTGTCCCTAGCTATAAGTTGGGACCACGCTATCTTGGTCCTTTCAAAATTTTGCGCCAGATTAATCCTGTCTCTTACAAACTTCTTCTTCCCCCTTCTCTTCGTATTCCTAATGCCTTTCACGTTTCTCTTCTTAAACCACTTATCATTAACCGTTTCTCTCCCAAATCTGTTCCTCCCACTCCTGTCTCCGGCTCCTCGGACATCTTCTCCGTCAAAGAGATTTTAGCATCTAAAAAGGTCAGAGGGAAAACCTTCTTTTTAGTGGATTGGGAGGGTTGTGGTCCAGAAGAGAGGTCCTGGGAACCTGAGGACAATATCCTGGACAAAAGTCTGGTCCTCAGGTTCTCAGGCCCCAAGAAGAGGGGGAGACCCAAGGGGGGGGGTACTGTTACGCCGAGCGCTCCGGGTCCCCGCTCCTCCCCGGAGCGCTCGCTACACTCTTCTCACTGCAGCGCTCCGGTCAGTTCCACTGACCCGGGGCGCTGCGATACCGCCTCCAGCCGGGATGCGGTTCGCGATGCGCGTAGCGCCCGCTCGCGATGCGCACCCCGGCTCCCGTACCTGACTCGCTCTCC
This sequence comes from Hyla sarda, assembly GCF_029499605.1. Taxonomy (NCBI): domain Eukaryota; kingdom Metazoa; phylum Chordata; class Amphibia; order Anura; family Hylidae; genus Hyla; species Hyla sarda. The sequence goes on from NC_079198.1 coordinate 63,115,838, forward strand.
GTCTGTCCTGTCCCGGCGCGCGCGGCCCCGCTCCCTAGGGCGCGCGCGCGCCGGGTCTTTGCGATTTAAAGGGCCACTGCGCCGCTGATTGGCGCAGTGGTTCCAATTAGTGTTATCACCTGTGCACTTCCCTATATCACCTCACTTCCCCTTCACTCCCTCGCCGGATCTTGTTGCCATCGTGCCAGTGAAAGCGTTTCCTTGTGTGTTCCTAGCCTGTGTTCCAGACCTCCTGCCGTTGCCCCTGACTACGATCCTTGCTGCCTGCCCCGACCTTCTGCTACGTCCGACCTTGCTTCTGTCTACTCCCTTGTACCGCGCCTATCTTCAGCAGCCAGAGAGGTTGAGCCGTTGCTAGTGGATACGACCTGGTCACTACCGCCGCAGCAAGACCATCCCGCTTTGCGGCGGGCTCTGGTGAAAACCAGTAGTGACTTAGAACCGATCCACTAGCACGGTCCACGCCAATCCCTCTCTGGCACAGAGGATCCACTACCTGCCAGCCGGCATCGTGACAAGCCGTTTATGGTGCCCCTTGTGGTCCGCTGACGATCACTTACCTGTCCTCAGGGCTCCGGCGCGTCCTCTTCGGTAACCCCTGCATCGTCAGCGCTCTCCACCGTCTTCATCACGTTGCTGCGCACGCCGTCCCGTCATCCAATAGGATCGGTGTGGGTAACGACGTGATGGCGGCGACGGAGAGCGAGGATGCCAGGGAAGCAGAGGCCTTGCCGGAGTGTCGCGGACACCATGGGTTCGCGGCGACAGCGATGGGGGGCGACATCTAGGGCAGCGGTGATGAGCGGTGATGGTCCAGAGTGGCGGGGACACGTGAGTATAACCTCCAATATCAATGGTCTGCCGTTGGCTGTCCGGGCATGCTGGGTGTTGTAGTTTTGCAACATCTGGAGGTCAGCAGGTTGTAGACCACTGTCCTATACTTTACATTGCACGGATCCCTCAACATACGATGGTTTCAACAAACGATGGTCCATTTGGAACGGATTACCATCGTATGTTGAGGGACCACTGTATTTGCTAAAAAAAAATTGTCTGGAGAACTGACAGATCTTTAGAAAGTACATAATCTGTAGATCTTCTGCTACTAAAGAATTGTGCTAATAGAATTATAGTAAAGGTTTGCATTTTAACCACTCCATATTATATTTTCTAGGTTCATCTGGTGAACTTGCACACTTATTTAAATACTTCAACTTGTCTAGCATAAATGCATTGCTGAGAGCGGCTCCATAGGCAATGAATGAAGCGCTGGTCACATGTACACAGGACACGCCCTTGATTGCAGGGGGATATTTCACCTCTATTCTTGTGATCAACAGGGGTCCTAGTGGTCAGTTCCCACTGAGCTATAGTGTCAGACAGCAAATGTCAGGTTTATTCATTGCAGAATTGAGACAATTTAGAACTGACTTAGGTCATATCTTCCAAGAAGAAATATGATAAGCTCAAACAGATACAACATTACTCTATTTTATGATGGCCATTGTTGTGGTTGTGCTCCTTTATCATATAGGGGCCTGGACCCACGAGTATCACCTTGGTTGTACTCCATAATAAAGTGGTCACACATCAGGAACAAGAAACATCACAGCCCCTGCTTTCTAAGCTGTGGTTCTCATTACGCTCAGCTAGATACTTTAGCTAAACAGATTTAGCTCTTTGTCAGGTACATCAGCCCTGAGGTCCTCTCCTTTATTGAGTGATGAATAACCTTATTTTATCTAAGCAACAAGCAGGGAACATGGCGAACATAAAACAAATGATGGTTTAAAGGTCCTTACAATCATTTAATGTGATCAGCTACAATCTAATAGGGGGGTGAGGGATTACTTAATAAATGCTGCGGCCGGTACAGTTCAGACATGAGGATTTCACTGGAAACATGGCTCTGAGAGAAATAGTCATTAGTAATACACCAGACACTGGGGAAAATACCAGAAAACCATGTACAGTAGCATACAACCGAAAAGTTAGGAAGCATTGCAAATGAAATGTCAATATTGTCAATACTGTAAAGCATAGCAGCTGTAAAATGTTACATAAAGTAGATTTTTACAAATGTTACGTAGTACGGTTTGACAGCCAGATGTAACAAGGCTCATTGTGATATCACAGGGTATTAACTGTAGTTTAACATAGGAATTAAAGTAAATAAACCTATTTTTCAAATCGACTACAATTGAAATGACCAAAAAGACAGCCCATGTAACCTACATGTATATTCACTTCTATAGGGTTCTGAGCATTGCCAAGCACTGAGCTCTGCAATGTTTGAAAGCCCAATAGTAATTAATGGAGCACTAGCTGTGCAGGTATTTATTTATTTCAGGGACAATTTTCTCCCCATGCTTGTTTGTGGGTAAGGAATCATCTCAGGGATCATGGAAATGGCATCATAATGAGTAGACTGTTTTGGTCTTTGTTTTAGGTCTCTCCTCTCTATTAGTCACTGAATGAGTCACAATTCAGTAAAAGGTATGCTCAATGGGTAAGGGCTTTAGAAAAAAAAAAACTATTTTTGTATGAAAAGCTAAATTAATTACTGAGATTGTATGAAAGTAATAAGATGAAGAGAACACATTGCACACCTACCATACCATGACATCCAGTACCTCTTGTTCTTATAGTATCTTCACTAAATTATTTGTCATTTGAGGTGCACCTATAATTCCCTTAGCTGACCACAGCTGTCATCAGTGTTACCAGTTATTATAGAAATATATTTGAAATATTGTTGGTGGCTGGACGTTGAGAAAAGTAGAATAAAGGATGTATGGGTTATTAACCAAGTAATACCATTAGAGAAGTGGACAGAATTTTTTGTTGATGCTAGGACATCTTGGCTAGATTCTATTCTATATCTATTGTAGATATCTATTCCTAGATTAAGTAATTCTTGTTGACAAATCGAAGAGCTATTGAAAACTGGAAACCCAAAGATATAGACATGTTGTTCTTAAATCCAGAAGAATGTACGAGGAAGTTGTAAAAAGTATATCAGGTGTTGCTAAAGGCGAGCAATGGAGGCAGGGCAGATTTCTTCTGTAATTGGGGGTAGTGTTCAGCGAGGTTGAGAATTAACAGAATCTGTTTAAGGTCTGCTGAAATGTCTATATCAGCCAGGGTGAAAGAGAAAAACTATAAAATTGTGTCAAGGTGGTACAGGTGCCCAAGATTACTACATATAATGTACCCAGAGCAACCTGAAAGATATTGGAGATGCAAAGCTGAGGAAGGAACTCTCCTACATATCTGGTGGAGTTGCTAGAGGATTAGGGATAAGGTTCTTCATATATTTTCAATATTTGACGGGAAAGAAGTGGAAAACACACCCCAGATAGCTTTGCTATCATCTAGTAAAGCGTTAGCTCGACCACATAAGGCCAGGATCTTGAGATTTTTTGGGGCGGCAGCCAGATTAGTGATATCAAGATACTGGAGGAAGGAAACAACTCCCTCGCTTTTGGACTGGTCTGTAGAGTTATCCACTAAAAATAGGGCTGAGGAGTGCATGGCCGAGGCGCATGGTCGATTAGCAAATTATGAGCGGCTCTGGAGTACCTGGAAAGCCTTTACAGGACTTATGTTCTGTCAATTGTTGGGATAGGAGGATGGTAGGAAGGGAGGGCTGGAGGGGAGCCCCTGGGGGTGGATTTTTGTGTTTTTTTTCCTTCTCTTTTTCCTTTCCTTTCTATGTCATGTGGAGTGCAATCATCGGATTAGGCAGCAGATCATAGTCTAAGTGGTTGGTAGAAGGGCAAGAAGGGGTGGTGCGTTATAGGAGCTAGGGCAAAGCTTCACATAATAAAGGATAAGTTTAAGTTAGAAGGGTACAGATCCAAGGGGGATGTGAAGGGATGAGGTTCTGCCCTTTAAGGCCTTCTTGGAGAAGTAAGCAGCCCAATGATGTTTGTGTTGATTGGGTTTATATTGATGGTGTTTAACTGTTTTGATTTAAAACAATAAAAATAGATTTCATCCAATTTACCCCTTGTTCTCTGCAAGTATCTCGGTATACACATACAGAAACAGTGCAACACAGGCAATATGGAAACATGGAAGTGCAGGCCCTTGGCACTACAGCAGACCTTCCAGGACCTCATCCATACAAGTCTACCTAGTGTAGCGGCTGATAAAGCCTGCAGCAGGCCACCACAAAAGTAATGCACCATTGAATCGTTCAAGCTTTATTTAAGAGACATTAAGCACAGCAAGTTTTCGTTTTTGCATTTTCGTTTTTTCCTCCTTCCCTTCTAAAAATCATAACGCTTTCAATTTTGCACCTAGAGACCCATGTAATGGCTTATTATTTGCGTCACCAACTGAACATTGTAAGGACATCACTTATTTTATAATATAACCTGCGGCGAAACCAAACAAATATTATTTGTGGGGTGAAATGAAAAAAGAAACTCCATTTTGTAAATTGTGGGTGCTCCCGTTTCAATGCAGTGCATTTTTCAGTATAAATGACACCTTATTTTTATTCTGTAGGTCCATATGGTTACAAGGATACCCAATTTATATAGATTTTATTTTATTTTAATACTTAAAAAAATATATAAACTACATGCACCAAAATTAGTATGTTTAAAATTGGCATCTTCTGACCCCTATGACTTTTTTATTTTAGTCGTTTTATCGGTACCATTTTTGTTTTGATGTTTTGAAGTGACCAAAAAATGCACAATTTTAGAATTTGGTATTTTTTTATGTGTACGCCATCACCATGTGGTTTAGCTAACCTTATATTTTAATAGTTTGGACATTTACGCAAGCGGGACCACATATGATTATTTTTATTCTTTATTACATCATTTTATTAAAACAATGGAAAAAGGGGGGTGATTAAAACTTTTAATAGGGGGTTAATGAACTTTTATTACATTTTTTTAATCCTTTTTTTTGCCCCCATAGGGGGCTACAAAATGCAGTCTTCTGATTGCAGATACTGATTAGTGCTATGCCATAGCAAAGCACTGATCAGTGTAACCGGTGATCTGCTGCTCTAGCCTGCTGCACAGGCATGGATCCGTAGATCGCCAATCTGACAACGAGGAGGCAGGTGAGGACCCTCCCGTGGTCTAACCGTGGGCCCTGGCTGCCCATAGCAACTGGGACCCACGGGATTTAACCCATTCTCTGCTTGTGAGAATGCTTGAAACCCCATTATCGGGATCAAGGCTCACAGGTACGCGCTCAGTCCTTAAGGACTCAGGAACTGGGGTGTACCTGTATGCCCTGCATCCTTAAGGGGTTAATGTAATTGTTTTTATATCTGTCCATGATATTCCTTAAATCTCTTCACATTTTTTTCAAATGCATTCTATTGTTGTGTTTCCTTTGTATCCAGTTATGATTGTTATTAGTTTATAGAACACAATCATCTACTGTGGTTCTTCATATTATGGCACACATGAAGGGTGAGAGCACAGAAAAAAAATCTAATAATATCCTTGTATGAGATTATATTTATGGTACAAGGTTCCATACAACAATAACAATAATAAAAGGTTAGGTCCCAAAGGTATATTTTGTGACTGTCTTACTGTATATGTTTAATTATTTACCAGTTTCAATCCCAGAATCATATGTAGCCTCTTTTTATAATGCCGATTCTTCATTTTCAGGTAACCAGCTATATGACAAGTCATTTACTCACCATTCAAGTTTTTAACTGAGTTACATGCTAAATATTTGCTACACTCAGTTCAACAAGATGCTTTTGGATTTGCTACTGAGTAAAGGAGATTGGAGATAGCCAGAAGATTGCATATGCCTGGTACCTAAAGAAAGAAAATCTGAGCTAAAGGCAAGTGTTACTAAGATTTTATTATACATAAAACATTAAGAAAAATTATTATTAACCTAAGGATCCATTGTCTTGCTGCATAAGTTAAAGAGCAGGCCTAGAAAAGTCTCTCAAAGAAGTCAGTGGAATAGTTTTGTTGGGCTTGCTGTGAAGCATGGGGAAGATTTATCAAAACCTGTACAGAGGAAAAGTGGCCTTATTGCCCATAGCAACCAATCAGATTTCTTCATTCGTTTTGCAGAGGATCAGATTGGTTGCTATGGGCAACAAGGCAACTTTTCCCATGCACAGGTTTTGATAAATCTCCCCCTAAATCTCTAAATGTTGTGCAAAAAAGTTCAGGCAATATGACTTTACCCTAAGTAAAATAAAAAAATTAAATAGTGAAAAAAAAATTGATATACTGTATGACTCAAATCAATAACTCTGGGCGATACATTATCTTTAAAATATGTAGAATTTGAACTCCTTGCAATTTTAAACTTGTTAGGGTAATTTCTTGACAATGATAATAATAATTATAGATGAGCAAACTTTTGAAAAATTCGATTTGGCCGATTCACAGTGAATCTATATTAAAAATGGCTATTTCTGGCCTACAGAGAGCCTCAATAGGGGTGTAGAACGATTTGCTGTGTTCAAACACGCACATGGAGTGTGCTGGGTTAGTGAAATAATACTGTTATTCAGAATGACATGCAGATTACAGGCATCACTTTTAGAATCACTGCCACAGAGCAGCACAATGACAGAGCCTGGAGGTGGCATCAGTATGAGGAGACCATATAGTGGCTGAATGACAGCATGGAGGTTTTGGCAGCATGAGGAGACCATACAGTGGCTGAATGACACAGCGCGGAAGTGTTGGCAGCATGAGGAGACCATGTAGTGGCTGAATGATACAGCCTGGAGCTGGCAGCAGCATGAGTAGACACTAGGGCTTCACAATCCCTAAGATTAAAAGATGAATTTTGAAATTGAAATTGAAGATTTATGGTAGCCAGTGCTACCGTAATTTTTTTTTAGGTCCATGCACAGCTGCATCAGTAAACCATATATTGCCTGAATGATACAGCCTGGAGTTGGCTGAAACATGAAGAGACCATATAGTTTCTGAATGGCAAGACAGGAGTTGTCAGCGGCATGAGAAAACACTAGGGCTTCACAATCACTAAGATTAAAAGATGAATTCTGAAATTTAAACTGAAGATTTTGGGTGGCTAGTGCTACCATAAAAAAAATGATTACCAGACCCAGGCCCAGCAGCATCAGTAAGCCATATATTGCCAGAATAACACAGCCTGGAGTTGGCTAAAGCATGAGGAGACAATATAGTGTCTTAATGGCACAGCCAGGAGTTGGCAGCAGCATGAGTAGACACTAGGGCTTCACAATCCCTAAGATTAAAAGATGAATTTTGAAATTTAAATTGAAGATTTATGGTAGCTAATGCTACCATAATTTTTTTAGGTCCAGGCCCAGCAGCATCAGTAAACCATATATTGCCTGAATGACACAGCCTAGAGTTGGCTGAAGCACGAGGAGACCATATAGTGTCTGAATGGCGCAGCCTGGAGTTGGCAGCAGCAGGAGTAGACACTAGGGCTTCACAATCACTAAGATTAAAAGATGAATTCTGAAATTTAAACTGAAGATTTTGGGTAGCTAGTGCTACCATAACAAAATTTTTATTCCAAGACCCAGGCCCAGCAGCATCAGTAAACCATATAGTGTCTGAATGGCACAGCCAGGAGTTGGCAGCAGCATGAGTAGACACCAGGGCTTCACAATCCCTAAGAAAAAAAGATGAATTTTGAAATTTAAATTGAAGATTTAGGGTAGCTAGTGCTACCATAAAAATGTTTAGGTCCAAACACAGGCCCAGCAGCGTCAGGAAACCATATATTGCCTGAATGACACAGCCTGGAGTTAGAGACAAATGTACTTCAAAGGTGCGGTGGGTCTTTTGCGGCGCTGACTCGGAACAGGCACATCAGGTGAGTATAAAAGGTTTATTAAAATGCAACGCGTTTCACCGCACATGCGCGGCTTCATCAGACATGGTAATCACTTATATAAAGAAAAAAAGTTAACTCTTTAACAACTTTTGTATCAGGAATGAAAGATTATAAAGTTACAGAAAATACAAGATACACATAATAACAACTTTCAGCATAGCATGCAAACTCACTGTGGGAGGTAAGCAAATCTGTGCATAATATTTGTTTTATTTTGTATTGTGTTTTTTGGTGTGTGAGCACGCTTTAATTTCAGGGGTGTATCTATTCTGTCTTTTAGTGTGTGAATACACTCTGATTTCCAGGAGTGTATGTATTTTTATACCGGACTCTTTAAAGAGAACGGCTATATATTGTCATAATAGATGTCAGTATCAAGTGTGTTTCTTGGTGTGTGAACACGCTCCGACTTTAAAGGGTGCATCCATTCTGTCTCCTGGTATATGAACACGCTCTGATATCATAGGTGTGTCTATTTTTTGTATACCAAAAACCAATAAACCACCAAAGGTGGTCCAAAATACCCTCAGGTCCCAACCATCAATTAAAAGGTCTTTATTGATCAGGTCCACTTGAAATAATAATAGTAACTAGTAGTTGGTGTCCAAAAATAAGATAAAAAACACACACATTTAAAAGCACTGTGTGCAATTAACCATCTGATTTCAAAATGATAAGGGCTCTGATGGCTCCATTAAACATGGTCAGATAGCGGGGAGCATTTAAGTGACTATGCTCCGGATCCACTGTCATAGGTTAAAGCACACAGCAATTTAAAACCAGTGAACAATGCCCCCCTCAACGTTTCACTCTCAAAAATAGCTATATTTTTTATATACCAGACTCATTAAAGAGAACGACTATATCATAATAGATGTCAGGATCAAATGTGTTTTTTTGTGTGTGAACACTCTTTGATTTCCAGGGGTGTATCTATTCTATCTTTTGGTGTGTGAACATGCTCTGATTTCCAAGGGTGTGCCTATTTTTTATATAGCAGACTCATTAAAGAGAACGTGTATATCATAATAGATGTCAAGATCAAATGTGTTTTTTGGTGTTTTTTGGTGTGAACACACTCTGATTTCCAGGGGTGTATGTATTCTGTCTTTTGGTGTCTGAACACGCTCTGATTTCCAGCGGTATATCTTTTTTGTCTTTTGGTGTGTGAACACGCTCTGATTTCCAGGGGTGTGTCCACTTTTATACCGGACTCATTAAAGAGAACGGCTATATATTGTCACAATAGATGTCATGATCAAATGTGAACAATCCTCAATATATCTCAAATAAAAGTAATTTTAAGTCTTTAGTTTATAATTATAAATAGCTTATAATTATATTCAGTTGTCCTTATGTCTTATTATTACTAAATGTTTTAGTTTATATTTTTGTTTATATGATAAATTATTGATACTTCATGTTTTTTATTTTACACACATATGCATACCAGCCCACACAAATGAATTCATCTGACCATTATTGTAATTATAACAATTATTGATAATATTTCTAAACATTTTATACACTATAAAATTATACATTATCAATGGGGGAAAAGAAAAAAGAAAAGGGTCATAAAACATGAATAAAATAAAATAAAGTCCAGGCCCAGCAGCATCAGTAAACCATATATTGGCTGAATGACACAACCTGGAGTTGGGTGAAGCATGAGGAGACCATATAGTGTCTGAATGGCAAAGCCAGGAGTTGTCAGCAGCATGAGTAGACACTAGGGCTTCACAATCACTAAGATTAAAAGATGAATTCTGAAATTTAAACTGCAGATTTTGGGTAGCTAGTGCTACCATAGCAACATTTTTATTACCAGACCCAGGCCCAGCAGCATCAGTAAACCAAATATTGCCTGAATGACACAGCCTGGAGTTGGAGCATGAGGAGACCATATAGTGTCTAAATGGCACATCCGGGAGTTGGCAGCAGCTTGACGAAACCATTAAAATGTTTGAAATGAAAAGGATCCTTCATTAGATGACAATATGAGTATTGTGTGTTCCAGTGACATTAGCTCATTGGAGGAACAGGAAAACATGATACAACTTAATTCTGCAACTGAAGAACCACAACAAACAATGAATGACTTAAAGCCTACTGGAACTGAGGTACTTCAAAATGGTAACTCTACCACCTGTGATAGTCAGTCAATTCCCACAACTTGTGGTCACTATCCACAGTTCCCTGTTTCTGGCAATATTCATTTTATTACTGGTCTGGTATCAACATGGAAATAATGCTTGGAGAGTAACTCAAGGATACCCAAATGTTTCCTACAATACACAGTCAATATATGGAGACCATATAGTGGCTGAATGACACAGCCTGGAGGTGGCTGAAGCATGAGGAGACCACGTGTGTGAATGGCACAGCGTGGAGTTGGCAAAAGCATGATGAGACCATTAAAATGTAAGAATTTTAAATGGAAATGAAAGATTTTGAAATTAAAATTAAGGATTTTGAAATTGAACTTTTAACTCCCAAGTTTTGGTATACCAGGCCCTGGCATGTGGGTACAAAGGACCAAATCTAACAATGAGTCACATGTCACATGGCAGCACAATGACAGAGCCTGGGGGTGGCATCAGTATGAGGAGACCATATAGTGGCTGAATGACTGACTAGAGTTTGTGGCAGCATAGGGAGACCATATAGTGTCTGAATGGAACAGCCTGGAGGTGGCTGAAGCATGAGGAGACCACATAGTGTCTGAATGGCACAGCCTGGAGCTGGCTGAAGCATGAGGATAGCATATAGTGGCTGAATGGCACAGCCTTGAGGTGGCATCAGGAGTCCTGAAAGTGACCCTAATGCAAGGAATTTCGGTAACTGGGGACCAGCACATTAATTATGTTTTGAAGTGTCCATGGCAGCACAATGAAAGAGCCTGGAGGTGGTAGCATCTGCATGAGGAGACCATAGAGCAGCACAATAAGAGAGCCTGGAGGTGGCATCATCAGCATGAGGAGACCATAGAGCAGCATAATTAGAGAGCCTGGAGGTGGCAGCATCAACATGAGGAGACCATATGGTGGCACAATGACAGAGCGTGGAGGTGTTAGCATTAGCATGAAGAGACCATAGAGCAGCACAATGACAGAGCCTGGAGGTGGCAGCAGAAGCATGAGGGCCATGCCAACTGAGGGTCGAGTCTGAGGAACCCACCAACTATTGACTGGGGGTGTTGGATGTCACTTGGTATGAAGTCGATGACCGAGTGAACCTCACTTGGGATGAAGTGGATGACCGATTGACAGGTACAAAATAGTACACTACTTAGATGTACGTATGCAGTATGCACTTATGAGGGCAGAAAAATGCACTACAGTATGCCTAAAAACTCTGCCTTTTTGTAAAACACCAGCCAGTGATTACTTTTGTCTGTCCTTTCACAGTATGTAGGCTCTTGACAAATTAACAGGTACAAAATAGTACACTACTTAGATGTACATATGCGGTATGCACTGATGAGGGCAGAAAAATGCTCTACAGTATGCCTATAAACTCTGTATTTTTGTAAAACACCAGCCGGTGATTACTTTTGTCTGTCCTTTCACAGTATGTAGGCCCTTGACAGATTAACAGGTACAAAATAGGACACTACTTAGATATACGTATGCGGTATGCACTTATGAGGGCAGAAAAATGCGCTACAGTACCCAGTATTTTTGTAAAACACCAGCAGTACACAACAGTGCTGCAGCCCAAAAAAAAGCTGTGTACTAAACACAAAATTGCACTCTGTCAAAGACTATTAGGAATGAACTGCTGTGTATTATACCGTCTACAGACTAGAGTAACCAGCAGGGGATTTTTTGTTTAACAAAGACACAGAATTGCGCTGAAAAATTATTACAGTCTCCTCTGCTAAGGTTTATGAAGTTGAAGCAGCTAGTTGAATGTATGAGGCAACACACAGCTCTCTGCCCCTCTCTTTAATACAATGCTGAAGAAAGTTACTGGGAGGTTTATAGCTGCAGTAAAAATCCTTTTCAGTGAAAAAACACTGCTCTCTGTCCACCAGAACGCTGATGTGACTAGGATGTGAAACGCTGCTGGAATGAGCTTTTCTGTGTAACACACACACAGCGATGTCCGTCCTATCTCTATGCAGTGTAATGAATGATGACGAGTTGCAAAATGGCTGCCGAATATATAGGGCTGTGACATCACAGGGGTGACTGGCTGCATGTGATTCAGGGTCATCCTGCCTACTTCCCTTCCCGCCTTGCCCTCCCACCTTCCCAGCATTCCTTGCCCCATGGACTAACATGTGGATCCACCATTTTAGATGCCCTGGAGCCTGCACCGCAGTAAATAGAGTTTAATGAAGCAATTTGTGCGATAGAATCGCGGCGATATTCGCATTCGTTGCGAATCGAATGTTTCCTGAAATTCGTAATAGTAATAATAAAAATTATAATAATGCTGATTACATGCATTCAAGAGTAGAATAAAGTACATACAAATATTAAATTATTTTATGCAGGAAAGTCATCTTGATGCATGTGTTATGTATCTGAAAAGATGCTGATCATGGTGTTACAAAGATCTTCAGACACTATAAACATAGAGGTGATGTATTTGATGTATATGTGTGATATGAGAAACACATGCAGGCCATATATTGCTGTGCTAGAGATCATGAAGATAAGCTTTCATTGATTCACAGTGACACTCACTCACAAGTGCATATGACCTCCTAGATCGGATGAATTGTTAGATGGTGTCAGATCCTGAGTCATCATACTTTAGGTTGGCTGACTTTTACAAGGTCATAGCAAAGACTAGAGGGGATGGCAGAATCTTACAGCACTCAACACCTATCATACAAAACAATTTCAATGTCTGTGGTAAAAGTGAAAAAATCTTCCGCATAGTAAACTGACCTTTCACTGCATCCCGGCAGATAAACAGTGACCTTATTAACAAGCCATTAATCTACATAATTGTTTCTTACAACCTGTCATGTGAATAGAATCTTGGACAAAAGGTAAAATAATTTTTCATAATAACTTTTGATACCAATTATGTGTTTTCATATTCAAGGATCACCAAACTAAGTTTTGTCCTTTTCTTATTTTCTTTTCATCTTTTATTGTCAACTAGCTGAATACCCGGCTCAGTTTTTCCTTCCTAATCCTTTTCTGGGGAGGAAAATAAACAAAGGAGGAAGCTTTTGAGTTCATATGCAGTCCTCATATATTGTTGTCATATCCCAACCCCACATCCCGACCTCCTATCCTGTCCTCCTATCTCAACCTCCTGTCCCGACCTCCTATACCGTCCTTCTATCCCGCCCTCCTATCCCGTCCTCCTATCCCGTCCTCCTATCCTGACTTCCTATCTCGACCTCCTATCCTGTCCTCCTATCCCGTCCTCCTATCCCGTCCTCCTATCCCGTCCTCCTATCTCGACCTCCTATCCCATCCTCCTATCCTGTCCTCCTATCCAGTCCTCCTATCTCAACCTCCTATCCGTCCTCCAATCTCGAGCTCCTATCCCGACCTCCTATCCTGACCTACTATCCCGACCTCCTATCTCAACTTCCTATCCTGTCCTCCTATCCCGACCTCCTATCCCAACCTTCTATCCCGACCTCCTTTCCCGTCCTCATATCTCGACCTCCTATCTTGACCGCCTATCCCATCCTCCTATCTTGACCTCCTATCCTGACCTCCTATCCAGACCTCCTATCCCATCCTCCTATCCTGTCCTCCTATCCCGACCTCCTTTCCCGTCCTCATATCTCGACCTCCTATCTTGACCTCCTATCCCATCCTCCTATCTCGACCTCCTATCCAGACCTCCTATCCCATCCTCATATCCCGTCCTCCTATCTCGACCTCCTATCCCAACCTCCTATCCCAACCTCCTACCAGACCTCCTATCCCAACCTCATATCTCGTCCACCTATCCCGACCTCCTATCTCGACCTCCTATCCCAACCTCCCATCTTGTCCTCATATCCCGACTCGTAATATGTGTACCAGGTAATGAAATAGCTCCAGCCGTACGGAAATTATATGGGAACATACATTTCCCATTGATTTGAATGGGACTTTAAAAAAAAAAAAAAAACCCTGACCCTCACAAATGGGGGTAGTTAAGGGTTAAATTAACTATCCTATATTTTAAGTGGACATATAAGTAACATGTGACCAAGTATTATCGAAATATCTCAAGCCAAGTTATGCAGTAACATATGTTTCCCCCTGACTTGCATGGAAATTTAAACATAAGCCCCGCCCCTGGCAAATGGGGGTGAGTAGGGTTAAATTACCTATCCTTTGTTTGTTGTTGACATATAAGTAAGATGTGTGCCAAGTTTCATGTTAATATCTTTAGCCGTTTGAAAGTTTTTGTGGAGCATACACACATACATACATACATACATACACACACACGTTGAGTTTTATATGTATAGACTAGCTGTGTACCCGGCGTTGCCCGGTTTTTCCTTCCTAATCCTTGTTGGGGAGGAAAATAAACAAAGGAGGAAGCTTTTGACTTCATATCCCGTCCTCATATATTGTTGTCATATCCCAACCCCATATCCCGTCCTCATATCCCAACCTCATATCCCGACCTCATATCCTGACCTCCTATCCCATCCTCCTATCCCGTCCTCCTATCCTGACCTCCTATCCCGACCTCCTATCCCGAAATTCTATCCCGCTCTCATATCCCCTCCTCATATCCCGTCCTCCTATCCCGACCTCCTATCCAGTCCTCCTATCTCGACCTCCTATCCCATCCTCCTATCTCGACCTCCTATCCCGACCTCCTATCCCGTCCTCCTATTCCGTCCTCCTATCCCGTCCTCCTATCCCGTCCTTATATCCCGACCTCATATCCCGTCCTCCTATCCCGTCCTCCTATCTCGACATCCTATCCCGTCCTCCTATCTCGACCTCCTATCATGACCTCCTATCCCAACCTCCTATCCCGACCTCCTATCCTGACCTCCTATCCGGTCCTCCTATCTCAACCTCCTATCTCGACCTCCTATCCCGACCTCCTATCCCGACCTCCTATCCCGTCCTCATATCTCGTCCTCCTATCCCGACCTCCTATCCCAACCTCCTATCACGACCTCCTATCACGACCTCCTATCCTGACCTCCTATCCCGTCATCCTATCTCGACCTCCTATCCAGTCCTCCTATCCCATCCTCTTATCCTGACCTCCTATCCCATCCTCCTATCCTGACCTCCTATCTCGACCTCCTATCGCCCTCCTCCTATCCCCTCCTCCTATCCCGTCCTCCTATCAGGACCTCCTATCCCGACCTCCTATCCTGTCCTCCTATCCCGTCCTCATATCCCGACCTCCTATCCCGACCTCCCATCCCGACCCGTAATATGTGTACCAGGTATTGAAATATCTCCAGCCGTACGAAAGTTATGTGGGGACATACATTTCCCATTGATTTGCATGGGACTTTAAACAAAAACCCTGACCCTCACAAATGGGGGTAGTTAAGGGTTAAATTAACTATCCTATATTTTAAGTGGACAAATAAGTAACATGTGACAAGTATTATCGAAATATCTCCAGCCGTTTGGAGGTTATGCAGTAACATATATTTCCCGTTGACTTGTATGGGACTTTCAACATAAACCCTGCCCCTGGCAAATGGGGGTGAGTAAGGGTTAAATCACCTATCCTATGTTTGTTGTTGACATATAAGTAACATGTGTGCCAAGTTTCATGTTAATATCTTTAGCCGTTTGGACGTGATGCTGGAACATACACACATACATACAAACACACATACATACATACATACACACACACGTTGAGTTTTATATATATAGATTATATATATCTTCATAAAATCAAGGTAGGAAATATTTACACTCCTATCCAATTGTTACATCATCTCTTTTAGGGGGATGGGATCTGAAGGATCATCTAATACAGCGCAACTCATCCAATGACTGCACACATATCGATTACACACATATCGATTACACACATATCGATTACACACATATCGATTACACACATATCGATTACAGACATATCGATTACAGACATATTGATAAACATGTCTCTCGAATGAGCAGAGAAGTAACCTCCTCTCTCCACTGTTCCCTAAAGCCAGTGACTCTCTGTCCGCCTGCATTATTTCTATTACACAAGACTTGTCATAGAGCTGTAAGAATCACCAGTCATTCAGTCATTCATACCAACTTTTCCATCAAAATAAATGGGCTTCCATCCTCTATACAGAATTGAAACAAAACAAGAGAGCGCTCTATAGCATAAAACCACCAACAGTTAACCCACACAGTAGGTGTTAAGCTCTTACCACAGGTGGTTGTGTGGACTCACATACAACAATGGTCAGCGTGAGTGAGAATGGGAGTCCCGGCTGCAGTCTTCCCCGACCATGTGATCGGACCTTCATTTAAATAAAAAATCAAGATACTGTAGTACTCTCATTCCATGCCAATGTACAGACTGGCAGTAGCCAAACAATACCCCAGAGGCAGCTTTTTAAATTCTAATATTTTGTATAAATAACTTTATAATATTAAAGTTTCTTAATGTTGGCCTAAAATATTGTAAGCAGCAGTATTGTTTCCACAGAGCCTCCTCTTCTTATTTTTTTTTATACATTTTTTTTGCTAATATTTATAAAAAAAACAAGCTTAAATCTTTTTCTATACAACAAACAGGTGTAAATGGGAAAGCATTAATGTTCTCTGTATAAACAGTTGTTTTACTTGTAATAATATGTTAGTGCCCTAGTAAGGCACTTAGTTAAGATTAATTGCATCTATCTAACCAGAAGATATAAAAACAATGGTGTATGTAAAGACTCCGGCTTCCGAAAATGTCCTGTTGCTTAAGTTATGATGCTGAAGAAAGAATAGCAGCGGAAATCTTCATTTCACCATTCCTTGCAGGTGTGCTAACTACCCAGAGGTTTAATGGGCCATTTCAGCAGTAATTGCTCACAAGGAGCAGGTTAACAATTTTGTCTCCTGCTAAAAAGTTGGAGACAAATGGCAAAGGCAAGATAATGTAGTGTACAAGGTTAAAATGAGTAAACCATGGAAAAAAAAACAGGAAAAATGCTGAAATGTTAGGCATTATACAGTATGTTCAGATGAAACTAACAAATACATGTTAGTGTTGAGCACGAATATTCGTAATGCAAATTTTTATCATGAATATTGGCACTTTGCGATTTTGTGAATATTTAGAATATAGTGCTATATATTCGTAATGACGAATATTCGTTTTTGTTTTTTTCACATGCAAATTTTTACGCAAATTTTTTGGGCGAATTTTCGCATGGAAAAAAATGTGAACCAATATAGCGAATATGCGAATTTCACAAACATAGGAAAATAATCGTCAATATATTCGTGAAACATTGCGAATTCAAATATGGCCTACCGCTCATCACTAATAGACATTATATGTTAGCTGAATGTAACTTTTACGTTTATCACACCTAACAGTAGAACATACTTTGTTTCAATAGTACAAACCAAACCAGCACAAAAAAATAGACAACTGTCATACTCCTTTGGCACCACTTCTGGACAAATGGACCATACATTAATTGTATTGGATACTGAAATGTACTACCCATCAATATTGATATTATCTACATACCCTCTTCTCTTCTGGTATATCCTCCATCTCCCATAAATTCAGTCATCTGAATGAAAATATTTCTAGAATATCCGGGCTGTTGACAGTGTTATTTCCTAGGTGAATAGAGATGCTAAACCAGGTTGGCTGAATTGTGCTTTGTTGTGAAATAATACACCAGGAGCTCCCATCTGTTGTTTCTTTCTGTATAGTGTATATTGCGTGCAGTATTATATCTCCAAATCATCATCACTGAATGCACTTCTGACCATTGTTTTGAAGCTGGAGACAATCTTTCTTTCTGGTATTTAGACATGTATGGCTAGGTTTTTACTACATTTGAGCATAATGTTCAGTGGGAATGTTAATAACTGTCCATAGGAAGTTACTGTTCACAGAAGAGACAGGCAGAGTCAGGGGAGGTTAATAACTCTGCATCTAATCACTATATATACTCACCTGGTACTATATTTTTCTGCTCTTCTGGTAGGGCAGCAATGATCTCAGCAATATGTACACTGTGAGGCACAGAGGTTTGGATGGAGAGTTAAAGGGGTTGTGCGCTGCCCTGCCTTTCGGAGCTCCGCTCACAGCATCCGGAAGTTCATTACTCCGAACATTGTGTGCGGGCTTCCATGTTTGCAGCCGCCCCTCGTGACGTCTCGCCCGCCCCCCTCGTGACATCTCGCCCGCCCCTTCATGAAAGTCTATGGGAAGGGGGCGCGACCGCTGTGATGCCCCCTTCCCATAGACTTTGGTAGAGGGGGCGGGCGTGGCGTCACGAGGGGGCGGGCGAGACGTCACGCCTGGCGGTCGCAAACACGGAAGCCCGCACACAGCGTTCAGAGTAATGAACTTCCGGACGCTGTGAGTGGAGCTCCGAAAGGCAGGGCAGCGCAAAACCCCTTTAACCCCTTAACGACGCAGGACGTATATTTATGTCCTGCGCCGGCTCCCGCGATATGAAGCGGGATTGCGCCGCGATCCCGCATCATATCGCGTCGGTCCCGGCGCTCATCAACGGCCGGGACCCGCGGCTAATACCACACATCGCTGATCGCGGCGATATGCGGTATTAACCCTTTAGAAGCAGCGGTCAAAGCTGACCGCCGCTTCTAAAGTGAAAGTGACCCGGCTGCTCAGTCGGGCTGTTCGGGACCGCCGTGGTGAAATCGTGGTGTCCCGAACAGCTGACAGGACACCGGGAGGGCCCTTACCTGCCTCCTCGGTGTCCGATCGGCGAATGACTGCTCCGTGCCTGAGATCCAGGCAGGAGCAGTCAAGCGCCGATAACACTGATCACAGGCGTGTTAATACACGCCTGTGATCTGTGTAAAAGATCAGTGTGTGCAGTGTTATAGGTCCCTGCCCAAATTTTTTTTTTAAAGTGTTAATAAAGGTCATTTAACCCCTTCCCTAATAAAAGTTTGAATCACCCCCCTTTTCCCATAAAAAAAATAAAACAGTGTAAAAAAATTAATAAATAAACATATGTGGTATCGCCGCATGCGTAAATGTCCAAAATATAAAAATATATCATTAATTAAACCGTACGGTCAATGGCGTGCGCGCAAAAAAAATTCCAAAGTCAAAAAAAGCGCATTTTTGGTCACTTTTTATACCATTAAAAAATGAATTAAAAGTGATCAAAAAGTCCGATCAAAACAAATATCATACCGATAAAAACTTCAGATCACAGCGCAAAAAAATGACTCCTCATACCGCCCTGTACGTGGAAAAATAAAAAAGTTATAGGGGTCAGAACGTATAAATGTTTTAAACGTATAAATTTTCCTGCATGTAGTTATGATTTTTTCCAGAAGTGTGACAAAATCAAACCTACATAAGTAGGGTATCATTTTAACCGTATGGACATACAGAATAATGATAAGGTGTAATTTTTACGGAAATATGCACTGCGTAGAAACGGAAGCCCCCAAAAGTTACAAAATGGCGTTTTTTCTTCGATTTTGTCGCACAATTATATTTTTTTCCATTTTGCTGTGCATTTTTGGGTAAAATGACTAATGTCACTGCAAAGTTGAATTGGCAACGCAAAAAATAAGCCATAATATGGATTTTTAGGTGGAAAATTGAAAGGGCTATGATTTTTAAAAGGTAAGGAGGAAGAAACGAAAGTGCAAAAACGGAAAAACCCTGAGTCCTTAAGGGGTTAAGGGATCTAAGAGATGCTCATGTAATTCTGTAGTTAATGGGAAGTCAGCCATATAGGAGAGACTAACAACCTGTCAACACAATAAAGCATAAGACTTTTTGGTTGTCAGATTGGTGGTCACATGACCCAGCTGCAGTAATGACATCTATAAATGTAGCTGAGCTGAGATGAAACAGATGACAATGCAGAAGTACTGGGGGTTAATTAGCAGCTTCTTTAAAAAACATAAAATCTGCAATATATTTTATTTTTTATGTATACATTTCTATTGAAATGCAGTTGAGGCAAAGGTTTATCTATGCATACAAACTTAAAGGGGTGCTCCAGTGGAAACCATTTTTTTTTTTAAATCAACTGGTGCCAGAAAGATAAACAGATTTGTAAATTACTTCTATTAAAAAATAGCTATCACGCCCCCTCCCGTAGACTTGCATTGAGGGGCGGAGCGTGACGTAACACGGGGGGCTGGGGCATGACGTCACACGCCGCCGGCCCACAGGTCGACCTTAATCAGACCCGGAGCGAACACGCTCCGGGGACTGATTACAAACGGGTTGCCACGTGCATGATCGCGGGTGTCCCCAGCTGCGGGACTCCCGCGATCAGGCATCTTATCCCCTATCCTTTGGATAGGGGATAAGATGTGTAAGCACCGGAGTACCCCTTTAAGCCCAAATTGGCGGTGATCCTAGCCACTCTGGTGGTCTCAGAGATCCCGTTTTCTTTTTCCTTGTTGTGGTGGCAACAGGGCTGCTGATTACTTACATATTTTTATTGTGAAGAACATTAAAAGGTATCCTTTTCTACCATAGAATACGATAAGAAAAAATAATAATAATGCATCTTTCTGAATATTACGATGAGTGGGTAGTTGTACTAAACAGTTAGTGGTCACAGCATGAAGAGCAGATCATCTGCAGGTACCCCTACCCGTGTATAGTATTACAATAATCAACAGGGAGTCAATTGCTTCGAAAAACAGACAAGACATTGTCCTATTGCAAACTTCTTGTTGCCAATAAACACTACTTTTTCTTTTTCTTTTTAAGTCTTTAAAATACTAAAAATACTAAATAAAAATGTTTAGAATTTCTTTTGCTTGTCACGGGAGTCTATGATAACAGCTCCTGGGATGTATCATCTATAGACTGCTGGGAATGATTTTACATGTGTGAAGTGCAACATCCAAAGTGTCATTCAGAGCTGTACTAGAACCTCCTGAAGCTCCCAATTATAATTTACTTATATTTTTTATGTTTAATCTTATACAAGTTTGACAATACATAACTCCATGAAACAGAACAACAAATAGAACATGTTATTATTCTCTGCTAAGTATTGATAAATGTCCTGCAAATGCAATTTTTACCGAAACCGACTACTTTACAGCTCTAAAAGTTGGTTGGGGGACATTTATGCCTGCGGTCTGAACTTACTCTTGGTCCTTCCTTGCCAAAAGACTATTCAATTTGTAAAAGCCTGTTGTATGCCGTTCATGAACACATAGGTACAAAAGAGGGTGCGCACCCCTGGATGGAACATGATGGATGAGATAGTGAAGAGCCCAATCAAAACGCACTCTCCTATTCGAGTTGTGCGAATGGAGGCACAACACTCAGTGGCTGCTGCGGCTCCCAGCGTCCGGGCGCAAATATAGATAAAAGGTGATCCAAGAAAGGGAGATGAATCGCGCTACCACAAGAAGTATATATAGGTAAATTTATTGCACACAAAGAATCCACGCGTGGATCCTTTGTGTGCAATAAATTTACTTATATATACTTCTTGTGGCATCACGATTCATCTCCCTTTTTTGGATCTCCTTTTAACTATGAACACATAAGTGGGTAGGATCATATCTTGTTCCTTGAAAAAATAGGGCAGCCTTTGTGTTTAGGATTATTGATTTGGATTTTCCCTTTAAGAATCCGTTAAAAAAATATGCTTTTTTTAATTTCAAAATTAGTTAATATTGTATAAATTATTATTTTAACTTAAAGTAAGTGTTACAGAGAATAATTATTTAGAAAAGGTTTGCAAGGCCCACATGTACTTAACTTGTGGCTCTTGATGGAACATCTGACTAATGTGGTAGAGCTGCCTTCACAACGGCAATGATCACAAATGAATGCTCCTGTATGCCAAGTTCTCTGCCAAACCATACATTTCTGAAAAGTTTCTCTTATTGTTCTCCTCTGTAATAAATACACTGGGGTACTTTACCTGTCTCCAGACATTGTGTCATCTATGTTAGCTTTTGTATATTTCTGTGATCTATGTTACCTTCATTTGTAACATGAACAGAGCTGAGTTTTTAGCTAGATAAATATATGTAGAAAGTACCAGTCACAAATACACTGTGTAAAAAGTCATATGTACAGTGTGTGTTACCACTTGGCACTGCTGTAGCTGAATATGATTTATGGCTCTTTGATTTGAATAAAGGGTGGAATTTGGAGACACATTCAACATTCAATATCCGAGAAATTGCGAAACATGTGATAGACTGGAAGATCCAACCTGCTAGCCCTGTGCATGTAGCCCCTACTCAGAACTTTCCTGGGAAAAGGTTTCAACAATTCTCAGTTGGATCAGGCATTGGTTACTTTAAGGGACAAGAGGGAAGGAGCTGAGACCAAATGTAGCAAGAAGGAATTCTGAGTTTCAACCAATTAAGAGAAAGTCTAGAGTTGGTTGGAAGCTAGAAAGGAACTCCAAAGGTGCCTTGCTGAGTGAGAGAGCCAGAGTGCAGTCAAATCAGACAGAATGTTAATAGGAACAGTTGGAGTGGAGATGAGGGAATTTTTGGAAAATTCGATTTGGGCGATTTGCTGAAAAAATTTGGTTCGGTACAAATTTATTTGTGGTGAATCACTATTAAAAATGTCTATTTATGGGCTAAAGAGAGCTTCAATAGGGGTGTAGAACGCTTTGCTTTGTCGTAACATGCATAGGGAGTGTTCTGTGTTAGTGAAATATTGCTGTTATTCAGTATGACATGCAGATTACAGACATCTCTAGCAGAATCACTGCCACAGAGCGTCTGTATGTGGCAGCAGGGTCTGGAGACCATATGGCGTCACAATTGAAGAGATTACAGAGATTTTTATTTAATTTTAATTTAATTTAATTTTAATTTATTTAAAAAAAATTTAAATCCTTTTTTGAGGACCCATTCTGGTGAGCATCGAGCTGGCAGTTCGCCACAAGGTGAACTACCGCCTGTCTCAGCTCCTGCCTCTCAGCGCATCCGCATGCTCTTAATGTCGACTTGAAAAGGGACAGGAGCGCATTCAGCTTCTGCGGCATCGGATAAGTGGGTGCATACTGTTAGAAGTTGCTGCAGTGAAAAAGCTCATACTTGTATCTTAAAATCGAGCTGGCACTCCTCCACAAGGTGAGCTACCACATGTTTAAGCCATTGCCTCTCAGCGTACAACCCCCCCCCCCCCCCCCCGTCCCCTCGACTGTGAAACTGAAAATGTTTCATGTTTTAATCAGTTATGGTTCATTGTTATGGCTCGAACCTGTTTTATTGGATTCTTGTGGTAATTCCACAGGTAATATATGACGACGACCATAGGGCCCCACAATTGAAAAGATTGAAGAGATTTTTTAAAATTTTGATTAGATTCACAAGTTTAATGTCCCGGGTGCCTGAAGTGTTTACTTTGAACTAATACTGTATGACCACAAAACCCAATATAAGGAGTCATATGGTGGCACAATGACAGAGCCTAGAGGTGGCAGCAGCCTGACGAGACCATAGGGCCTCACAATTAAAAAGATTAAAACTATTTTTTTTAATTCAAATTGAAGATTTTAAATAGATTAAACAGCATAAGGAAACCATATGGTGGCACAATGACACAGCTTGGATGTGGCAGCAGCAAGAGGAGACCATATAGTGGCAGAATGACCCAGCCTGGAGGTGGCAACAGCCTGACGAGACCATACGGCCTCACAATTGAAAAGATTAAAGATATTTTTTAACATTTGAATTGAAGTTTTCAAATAGATGAACCTAAAATTAAAATTTTAATGTGCCAGTAACATGAGGAGAACACATGGCCACGGTATGTATGGGTCCTCTGTCTCGTCTTCCTCATCACCCTGTAGCTCCACAGCCTATTACTGCTCCTCCTCTCCTGTCAGATGACTGTAAAGACGATCCATTTTGCAAAACATTGCCTGTGCTCCACTGTCCCCCTCCTCCTCTTCCAGTTCAGCCCCCACAGGGCTCATGTGGCCTCGAGATGTAGGCGCCATGTCTCCAGTGCCCTGACCAGCCATTGTTTCCAACACGTGTTGGAGAAAATGAAGCAGTGGAATGACATCATTCATTCCATAATCCACATAATGTGGCTTCCTCAAAGGGCCTGAGAAAACGACAGGTGTCACGTATATGCCACTGGTTGACATTGAAATTACACAGGGGAGTCTCCCTATCCGCGTGGATCATCAAGAAATTGGAGTTGGCTTTTCTCTGTTTGTATCGTTGGTCCAACATATGGAGGGTGGAATTACATGAAATGTTGCAAATCAGACCATGTTGGGGGATGCCGTTCTGACGCTGCAGCTCAAGGAGCGTGTGCTTTGTGGTATACAAGTGGATGAAGTGCATGAAAAGTTTCCTTCACCTTGTTAGTATGTCTTGAAGATGGGGTGAGCACTTCAGGAACTGCTTGTCTACCAGATTGAACATATGTTCCATGCAGGGCGCATGCCTCAGGCTTCCCTGACGTAGCACAGACAACATGTTCTTCCCGTTGTCAGTCATCATGGTTCCCATTTCCAGTTTTTGTGGAGTAAGCCATGATTTGATTTTTTGTTGAATGACTTTTAGCAGTTTCTCCCCTGTGTGACTCCGTTCGCCAAGGCAAACCATGTGAAGAACAGCGTGACACCGCCGTGCCCTGTACAGTTGGTTTGCTGGAGGGGCAGTGAGACGTGTCCATGCAGTGGAGGCTGAGGACAAGGTGGAGGATGAGGAGGCGGAGTCGTACACTGTCGCAGGACCAACGGCCTGAGAGCATGGAGGAGGAAGCGGCGTGACCTGTTCAAGTTGGTGTTGCGGCTGTGCAGGAACCACATTCACCCAGTGGGCTGTAAAGGACATGTATTGTCCCTGACAGTAGTTAAAGCTCCACATGTCGGTGCTGCTGTTCACAACGACAGGCTTAAGGACTGGCCCACCTTCTGTTCCACAAAATTGTGCAGGGCTGGTACTGCCTTTTTCGAAAATAAATGATGGCTTGGGACTCTCCACTTCGGCTCAGGACAAGCCATCAATTCTCTGAGAGGTGCCAAGTCCACCACCTGAAAAGGGAGGGACTGCAGCACCAGCAACTTGGAGAGGAGCATATTCAGCTTCTGCACCGTTGGATGAGTGGGCACATACTGCTATAAGTTGCAGCAATGAAAACGCTTGTACTTGTATCCTAAAATAGAGCTGGTGGTCTGTGGAGTGGCCAGATATTGCCTGTCCCAGCCCCTGCCTTTAACCCCCCCCCCCCCCCCCATGCTTATGACTGAGTGTCCCGGATTCTCGAGGCATTTACTTAGAAAAAATACTGTCTAACTACAAGATAAATATAACAAGGATATCACATGGCGGCACAATGACAGAGCCTAGAGGTGGCAGCAGCATGACGAGACCATAGGGCGGCACTATGATAGAGCATAGATGTGGCAACAGTATGAGGAGATCATATGGCGGCACAATGACACAGCCTCGAGGTGGCATCAGCATGAGGAGAACATATACTGGCAGAATGACGCAGCCTGGAGGTGGCATAAGCAGCATCAGGAGTCCTGAAAGTTACCTGGTGACAGAGTGGGGTGGTGGGTGTAAATACCAGTACCCGGTGATGAAGGTGGGTGAAAGAAGGAGAACTTGGTATCAGATGTGAGGCATCAGGTGGGTGGCAGGATCAGAATAGTAGATGAGGCAGGTAGGCAGAAGAAAGCGGTCTCTTTTGTCAAAGTAATGGTGTGCAGAAGTAAGTATTGAGGATATGCATTACGTAAAACTTAAAAGGGTATTCCAGGAAAAAACTTTTTTTTATATATATATATCAACTGGCTCCAGAAAGTTAAACAGATTTGTAAATTACTTCTATTAAAAAATCTTAATCCTTTCAGTACTTATGAGCTTCTGAAGTTAAGGTTGTTCTTTTCTGTCTAAATCCTCTCCGATGGCACCTGTCTCGCGAAACACCAAGTTTAGAAGAGGTTTGCTATGGGGATTTGCTTCTAAACTGGGCGTTTCCCGAGACAGTTGTCATCAGAGAGGATTTAGACAGAAAAGAACAACCTTACCCTCAGAAGCTTATAAATACTGAAAGGATTAAGATTTTTTAATCCTTTCTGGAGCCAGTTGATATATAAAAAAAGTTTTTTCCTGGAATACCCCTTTAACTTTTAATATTATTCTTAGGATAAAATATATGGACTTAAAATTTATTTTTTAATCTAACAAAAGGAAATGTGTGCAAAAAACATCATGTGCCACCTACACCACCAAGTACTGATGTGATGCAAAGACCTCTAAAAGGTGGAAGGGAACAACGTATGGTCCATTGTAACAGGTGGGGGTAAAAACTTCCCCTGCAAGGCCCTACTTATTATTATTAATTCCCTTCTTTTTAAGTGTTACTCGCCCTAAAAAGGGCGTCCCCACACAGGAACCTCTCCCTATTTCCACCTAAAAACACTGCCATTTCCCAGGGTTTTAAGTTGGAAATAGAGAGATATTCCTGTGTGGGGCCGCCCGTTTTAGGTCGACGGTAACAATGTTTTGTTCATTGCAGCAGGTGGGGGTAAAAACTTCCCCCTGTAAGGCCCTACTCTCGCTCTATTAATTCCCTTTTTGGCAAGTGTTACTCGCCCTAAAAAGGGCGGCCCCACACAGGAACCTCTCCCTATTTCCACCTAAAAACCCTGGGAAATGGCAGTGTTTTTAGGTGGAAATAGGGAGAGGTTCATCTGTGGGGCCACCCTTTTTAGGGCGAGTAACACCTGCCTCTGCCACTCCTATGTGCCTGTCCTGGAACTTTTCTGCCTGACATGTATTTGGCTACAAAAGCAGGTGTGTAGTTTTGGCTGGCCTTTCACGGTAACTAGGCCCTTATGACTTTACAGGAACAAAATCTTACACCATGTAGGTGTACATACAGTATACACTTATGAGAGGAGAACTATGCGCTCCACTACGCTTAAAACTGTTTTAGACTACAGAAACAAGTGTGTATCTTTGGCTGGCCTTTCACAGTAACTAGGCCCAAATTATTTTAACAGGAAAAATATAAAGGACACCACGTAGGTGTGCGAACAGTTTACACTTATAAGAGGAGGACTATGCGCTCCACTACGCTTAAAACTGTATTAGACTACAGAAACAAGTGTGTAGCTTTAAAAAAATAGTATATAACACTAGCGCGGTTGATGGACAGAGATTGTGTGCCCAAACTGCTGCTATATTGTGCATATGAGTCCCTGTATCTCATACAAAAGAGGTGTACTATGTTTGTAAAAAAGACAAGAAGCACTGAATGGGACTTCATATATAATTGTAGCTTACCTGTAGATAGTGGTGGAGTAAACAGTTGGTAGAAAAGGGCATACGTGACAAGGTGCTTTTTTCAGTTTTTTCTCTGTAACTCTAGAAAGTGTATATATAAATATTAGTGTTGAGCGGCATAGGCCATATTCGAATTCGCGAATATTCGCGAATATATGGACGAATATTCGTCATATATTCGCGAATATTCGCATATTCGTAATATTCTCGCTTTATTTTCGCAAATGCTAAAATTCGCGTATGCGAAAATTAACATATACGAAAAATTTGCATAGACAAAAAGTTAGCATAAAAGAAAATTTGCATATGCGAAAATTAGCATACGCAAATGTTCGCATATGCAAAACATTTGCACCACACAAGCTGGAAGCAGAGAGGGGTGATCACTGTGATGTGTACTGGGAAAAAAAAAACGAATATTCGTAATTACGAATATATAGCGCTATGTTCGCGAAATTTGCGAATTCGCGAATATGCGATATTCGCGAATAATATTAGAATTGAGAATATTCGCGAGCAACACTAATAAATATATCGAGAAATAGAGTAGAACTATAAAATTATAAATTAGATATTAAAAGGAGGTGGATACCTGGTGCATAAGGTGCATAAGTATAGCATAGGACTTCTGGAAAGTGCATAGAATAATCTTATAGGAGGAGCCTAAGT
This sequence comes from Hyla sarda, assembly GCF_029499605.1. Lineage (NCBI taxonomy): Eukaryota > Metazoa > Chordata > Amphibia > Anura > Hylidae > Hyla > Hyla sarda. The sequence goes on from NC_079198.1 coordinate 63,143,746, forward strand.
GGAAAATAAATAGCTAAAAAAAGACATGTTATATTGCACTCACTGTGAACAGATTTTTCCCTTCATGTACCTAGTTTATTCTATAAGTGGGGGATATATATCTCACTATGGAGCATACAGTATATTATGATTTGATGCAATACAGTCCTGTAGTATAGAGAAACAATCCTCAGTTTAGGTAAGAGACAGGTAGTATGCACATCAGTATGCGCTTAGATGCTTTCTATGTGGATAGCAAATAATATGCGCACCATAAGTCCAAATGGTACCTGAAATCCATTGTGTATGCAGAGGTCCTGCGATACGGTAATCTTCTTAGTGTTGGCAGGCACTGTGAAGGAGAGTGATATTTTGGCAGATTACCGGGAGTATGCTCCGGCCGGTGGCGTCTCAACCGCAGTGTCTCTGACTTTGGAGTCTGCCCGATGGTTCTGGCTGTGCAGTGACGTCACTATGGGGTCTAGTGAGGACCAAAAAGCCTTCCAACACGTTTCGGAGACTATGCAATGGTCTCCTTCGCCGGGGAAGGGTGTAGCTTTGGCTGGCCTTTCACAGTAACTAGGACCAAATTACTTTAATAGGAAAAAAAAGACCTACACCACATAGGTGTATGTACAGTTTACACTTATGAGAGGTGGACAATACGCTCTGCTTAAAACTATAATGGGCTACAAAAACAAGTGTGCAGCTTTGGCTGGCCTTTCACAGTAAGTAGGCCCAAATTAGTTTGACAGGAAAAAAAAACGTGCACCCCCTATGTATGCACAGGTTATACTTATGAGAGGACAACATGCTCCGCTACACAACCTGTATTAGGCACTGTAATCAGGTGACTATGGCTTTTCATGCTCATCCTAACTGGCCCCTGTTAGCTTTCGAGTTTTAGCACACACTAGTGTTGAAGCACAGAGTCGCTGTGTAGTACATCCTAGTACAGTATTATTATGCACTAATAGCAGGTGACAATTAAAGCTTTTAAAGCTCAGCCTAACTGGCCCCCATAAGCTTTAGAGTTTCTGTACATCACATTGTAGCAGTACAGAGTCGCTGTGTAGTACACCCAAGAGAGTTTCTCTCTCTCCATGTCCTCACATGTGGATATGCCATTTTAGATTCCCTAAAGCCTAGACTGCACTAAATGGAGTTTAATGAAGCAATTTGTTTCATCGAATTGCGACGATATTCAGATTCATTGTGAATCAAATTTTTCCTGAAATTCATAATGAATTCGGATTCATCATATTCGATTCGCTCATCCCTTCTTGAGAGAGTCACATTCTCCAAAGTAGTGCTATAGTAGGCTGCAAGCTGGAGTCAGGCCCTGAGTATGCCCCACTTCCTAGAGATGCCTAGACAAAGTAAAATAGGCCATGCACTGACCAGTGCCATGCAAGTCATTCTGGAACAAGAGACACTAGGTCTACCTGGTTGCCTGAATCTCGTGCAATTAAGTAGGGAGAGATAGAACTCCTGGATTGCATTAAACTCAAAGATTGCCTGTTGATTTGCTTGGATACTCTCTTCACTCCCACATGCTCTGATATTTTGTTTAACCAAGACTATTTGTTACATGCATTAGACCGTTTGATTCTTGTTCAGAATAAAGTCAGAAAGATTGCTTTTGTTTTCATTTTTAAACATTTGCTTATTGAAATGATTATCGGATTATTGTCATCTACACCACTTACAGAACCATGAAAAAGCCAAGGATGTCTACAAAGAATGCAATTTACAACTTCCACTTCTCGACTTTAAAAGACACTAGCAAGTAAATTTATTTTAATAGCCTTAATCTTGACTCTAAAATACCTGTTGTTAAGAAACATGTCTCTTTTGGCAAAGTCAAATGGACTGGGTTTGCATGAGAGTTCTTCTTATGTCTAAAGTATTAGTTTCATGCCTAAGCCACAAGTAAAGGCCAGTAGAAACCTGATACACCCACACTACTTCATTCATCTCTACCCATATTTGCACCAAAATCAAGTAATCTATATGTACTAAACTCAATGCAAGACTATGGAAAATAAGTAATTGATGTACAGTGGTCCCCCGACATATGATGGCCCCGACATATAATCAATTCAACATATGATGTCCTCTCAGAGGCCAATTACCCTCATATGTTGAGGGACCAATGCCTTATTGCAGTGTTAGACAATACTCATTTATGTCGTATACTGTGTAATCAAGTAAACAACCATCAAATCATTTCTGATCTTTTGACTCATTCTAAATGTGACAATAGTTTCCTACAATTGTAAACTTTTTTCAGACATAATCATGCTTTATATTACACGAGGAGGAGAAAGGTGGTAATGCAATTTCTGATTTGAGAAAGATGCCAAGCTGTGTTATGAGAGATTGCAGAGAGCTCATAATTTTTAAAATGACTTCATCTCACACTTAAGATTGAACCCATCGTCTTTAGTACAGGGTTAGACTTGTTTTTGTAGATTCCCAGGAAGACGTACACCTGCCAGTATATCATTCGCTCAGTTTGAAGCCATCTTGTGTGAGGTTCCATTTCTCCCCGCTCATTTCACACATACAAGAGGATGTTTGTCATTCTCAGTTTTTTTCCCATTTATGATGGCACAGCAAAGTACTGTGGTCCAAAAAACAAACTACCTCCAGGGTTCTTATTTCATAAGAGAACCATGTAGAGTCACTTAGTATAGTCAGGACATTATGTGTCTAGATGTTACCGGTGAGTCAATACAATTAACATGCAACATGAAGAACAAAATGTTCCCATTCCCATCTCTGAGGGAGATTTCCTGAAATGTTGTCATCTTTTTTTTTTTTTTTTAAACTTTGTTTATTAAAGGGTTTTTCAGAATTTTATACAAACGAAACACAATGAAGAGTACTTATAACAACGGTACAGTGGAAGGTGGACGGGATGCAACCCGCCTATCAGTAATGAACAGCTATCAAGCCAGTATATTCGCCAGGGTCTATGGCCCATACAACCTCAGTCAAGCAGAATGTTTGTATGAATAATAAGTTCACCAGACATGTATCCTACCCAACGTCCTAGCCACCAGTTTTGACAAGCAACCACTTGAACACCACATATTTCACGCATCCGCAGACACACACACACTAAAAATAAAAAATAAAAGGGGGGGGGGGAAGGATTGAAACGTGAAGGAAATTCAGGAGAGGATAGCCAGAGAGAAGAAGAGAGACGCTCCCACGATAATATCAGTCTCCCAGAAAGTCAAGCTAAATGAGCCGAGAGGCGCAGGGGACCCAGAGAGTCGCTGAGAGAGGCAAGGGAGTACCACTCCGTATGACGGAATGGCCATACAATATCATCCATTTGGGCCCAAATGTTGTCATCTTTACAAAATTAAGAATTACCTACTTTTTGTAGTTTGTGTAAAGGGAACATGCCACCAAGATCATGCTGCTCTAGCCATGGTCCGACATTCCTAATTATCTATGTTTATCTCCAAGATGCTGGCAAAAACAAAGAAAACATCGCTTTTACACAGGGTAGCTCAGTGTTATGTACCATGTTCTGGAAGATTTAAATGCTATGATTCTCCCTTACAGCTTCTCCCTACCTACCTCACTATAATTTATGTATCCTTTCTCTACACACAAATAGACCTTCTTATCATGGTAAGCCCACCACTAAGACCACCACCAATTTACAAAACAGTGGAACAGCAGACTGGAGTGCTTTTGCTTTTTCACTTCAGAATCTGATCCATTAATGTCCAACATAGGTCTGATATTGCATCTTAGCTCAGCTCAGCCCATTTACTTAAATAGGAAAATGAATGAGTATCTTCCATTAAAACAAGAACTTTATTGCATCTGTTAAAACTATTGCAAAATCATAAAATCAAGATGGTCTACGTGTCCCCCAAAAGCTTAGGCATTTTGGACTGTTACATTGTGGTCCTTAGTAATGACTAAGCACCATAATGTAGTGGTCTGAAAGATGTAGGCTCTATTGAGGGTGCCTAGGATGCCTTCTTCTGGAAGTCGAACACTGAAGATACTCATTTTACTTGGTACAGAAGATTGTGTTCAGCAGATGTTTTCTCTTTGTGTACCATGGTGGAAGCAGTGGATCCAAACACTGGAAGTGAATATGTAAGCTTGCTCCATTTTTTTCTCTTGCAAGTATACATTCACTTGGAAAGGCTGCCCTGACACAGTCCTGCAGGTGACACTGCTCCATCATTTGGATAACTGTCAAGCGTCCTAGAGATGGTCCTCAACATAAGTTATCAACATGGAATGGTAAACAGTGGGTATTATGTTATCTAGAGTCTTTAAAGTGCACACAAAATTTTGGCGCCAATCCAATCCATCGGCAAAGTTAATTTGGTTTATATATATATATGTATTCAGTGAAAATAGAAAACGGAGTTCTTCTGCCTTGTATAATAAATGGAGAATGAGGCCATCTGCTGCACAAAAAATCAATAACAGATTTTCTTTTGTGTCTGTTCATTTTATCAAGTCTATTCAGAAGAATCCATTTATGCTTTGTGGATTTCGAAGCAATTTAAACTGTGACCCCAATGCTGGAAAGATAAGTCACTTCATTTAATTATTTTATCATTTTTGTTTAAAACATTTCCCAATGTTAAAAAAAAAACTTCTGAAGGGTGCGTTCAGATGTGCATATTTTCTGCTGCAGATTTGCTTCAGCAGATTTTGCTGCCCATTGAAGTCAATGGACAGCAAAATATGAATATGCGCGTCTGAACGCACCCTAATAAAGCAAACCCCTTGTAAACTCTGGTCATATAAGATCAGAACTCCTTCTAGGTAAACATAGTTTTTTTAGGGAGTAAACTTTATTCAAGTGCATTATAAAATCATACATAAAATACAGGGTACTATACAGATGAAAGCTACAGAAAAAAGGTAGTGATACTGAATCCACAATGGTAGACAATAAGGACGGCAGGGATACAGTCCACAGATATCAAATTGCAACATGGCCATAAATAATGAAAATAAATAATGAAACATACATATAGTGAATGTATAAGGCTGGTATATGTCCTCGATAGGGCTATAAGTAAAGTGCAAATGACTAATTGTATTGCACCTTGCCCTGCTCAGAGGTCAGTCAGCAGCATTACATAGTGGAAAAAAAAAAAGAGAGAGCATGAAAGACAGCATAAAGTAACAAATACCTGCCATACACCAATAGGGGAGATCACTACCTGTACCCCAACGCGTGTTTCGCGTATGGGCTTCGTTAGGGGGCGTGTCTAGTACTAAAGGGCGTTCCTATTTATAGTGGTCCTCCTAACACAATTGGTTAGGGTTAGGTTGAGGGGCAGCTATTGCAGCCAATGGTCATGGGTGTTATACAATATCACCTACTTGTAAATGCGCATCGATTCTGACAGCCTAAGTGATAGGACAGATGCCGCGTGTGGCGCTGGTGCCCGCTGTCTCGGCGGGTGACGTCACTTCCTCCAGCGCCACATCCGGTCCGACTCGTACGTCACCGAACTGAATCCCTATGGGACCTATAACACTGCAAAAAAAAAAAGTTAAAAAAAAGTGTTAATAAAGGTCATTTAACCCCTTCCCTAATAAAAGTTTGAATCACCCCCCTTTTCCCATAAAAAAAATAAAACAGTGTAAAAAAATAAATAAATAAACATATGTGGTATCGCCGCGTGCGTAAATGTCCGAACTATAAAAATATATAATTAATGAAACCGCACGGTCAATGGCGTACGCGCAAAAAAATTCCAAAGTCAAAAAAAAGCGTATTTTGGTCACTTTTTATACCATTAAAAAATGAATAAAAAGTGATCAAAAAGTCCGATCAAAACAAATCATACCGATAAAAACTTCAGATCACGGTGCAAAAAATGATTCCTCATACCGCCCTGTACGTGGAAAAATAAAAAAGTTATAGGGGTCATAAGATGACATTTTTAAACGTACACATTTTCCTGCTTGTAGTTATGATTTTTTCCAGAAGTGCGACAAAATCAAACCTATATAAGTAGGGTATCATTTTAACCCTATGGACCTACAGAATAATGATAAGGTGTAATTTTTACTGAAATATGCACTGTGTAGAAATGGAAGCCCCAAAAATTTACAAAATGGAGTTTTTTCTTCGATTTTGTCGCACAATGATTTTTTTTCCGTTTCGCCGTGCATTTTTGGGTAACATGACTAATGTCACTGCAAAGTAGAATTGGCGAAGCAAAAAATAAGCCATAATATGGATTTTTAGGTGGAAAATTGAAAGGGTTATGATTTTTAAAAGGTAAGGAGGAAAAAACGAAAGTGCAAAAACTGAAAAACCCTGAGTCCTTAAGGGGTTAAGCTCTATAAAGTGGTTAACAAAACGTAACACTATAGAGGACAGTGTACAAATGGATCTTAAATGTCTTTTGCAAGCATTGTTCCTGGGCTTTGCACAACCACCATAAGCGAGTGTATTTCTTATTTATATATTATATAAGAATATGTATGGAATCTGGTTTGTATGAAAACTGCACTGGGCATTAGGATGATATAATCCAAACTTTTTGGATCCCAATGCATCTAAACCTGGAATGATAAAATAATGTATTCTGGAGAAGCTTTATATTAAGGATTTGCTTTTTGTTGCTTACTGGTGCTTTTTCTGGACTTGTAGCATGCCGTCCTACTTTTTATAAAGGTCACTTTTTTCTAACTATTTTCTTCTCAGCATCTTTGCTCAATGCCTTAGTTTAACCTTTATGTCCCTGGTTGAAACTTTACATCCTAGATCTTCGCAATAACTGTACAAGAAAGGACTTTGGAAAACAAAGGACTCAATCATAATGTAGTTATGGAAAATCAATAGCACTTTTTCAGTTTTAGTTTAAATCTTTTCCTTGGATTAATGCCTTTCCCCAAACATCTATTGTATTTCCCAAATATTCAATAGTTCTTTACTGAGCCCTCTTTAAACAAGAATTATTAAATGGGATGGGTGACATGATCCAGAGGATTCTGTTCCCTGGGAATGCAGTCTTACAAGTAGAGCTTCTGTCACGATGCCGGCTGGCAGGTAGTGGATCCTCTGTGCCAGAGAGGGATTGGCGTGGACCGTGCTAGTGGACCGGTTCTAAGCCACTACTGGTTTTCACCAGAGCCCGCCGCAAAGCGGGATGGTCTTGCTGCGGCGGTAGTGACCAGGTCGTATCCACTAGCAACGGCTCACCTCTCTGGCTGCTGAAGATAGGCGCGGTACAAGGGAGTAGGCAAAAGCAAGGTCGGACGTAGCAGAAGGTCGGGGCAGGCAGCAAGGATCGTAGTCAGGGGCAACGGCAGAAGGTCTGGAAACACAGGCAGGGAACACACAAGGAACGCTTTCACTGGCACTAAGGCAACAAGATCCGGCAAGGGAGTGCAGGGGAAGTGAGGTGATATAGGGAAGTGCACAGGTGAACACACTAATTGGAACCACTGCGCCAATCAGCGGCGCAGTGGCCCTTTAAATCGCAGAGACCCGGCGCGCGCGCGCCCTAGGGAGCGGGGCCGCGCGCGCCGGGACAGAACAGAGGGAGAGCGAGTCAGGTAGGGGAGCCGGGGTGCGCATCGCGAGCGGGCGCTACCCGCATCGCGAATCGCATCCCGGCTGGCAGCGGAATCGCAGCGCCCCGGGTCAGAGGACGTGACCGGAGCGCTGCCGCGGGGAGAGTGAAGCGAGCGCTCCGGGGAGGAGCGGGGACCCGGAGCGCTCGGCGTAACAGTACCCCCCCCCTTGGGTCTCCCCCTCTTCTTAGAGCCTGAGAACCTGAGGAGCAGACTTTTGTCTAGGATGTTGTCCTCAGGTTCCCAGGATCTCTCTTCAGGACCACAACCCTCCCAGTCCACTAAAAAAAAATTTTTCCCTCTGACCTTTTTGGCAGCTAAAATTTCCTTGACCGAGAAGATGTCCGAGGAGCCGGAAACAGGAGTGGGAGGAACAGATTTGGGAGAAAAACGGTTGAGGATGAGTGGTTTGAGAAGAGAGACGTGAAAGGCATTAGGGATACGAAGAGAGGGAGGAAGAAGAAGTTTATAAGAGACAGGATTAATTTGACACAAAATTTTGAAAGGACCAAGATAGCGTGGTCCCAACTTGTAGCTAGGGACACGGAAGCGGACATATTTAGCGGAGAGCCATACCTTGTCTCCAGGGGAAAAAACGGGGGGAGCTCTTCTTTTCTTATCCGCGAACTTCTTCATGCGTGATGAAGCCTGTAAGAGAGAATTTTGGGTCTCTCTCCATATGATGGAAAGGTCACGAGAAATTTCATCCACAGCGGGCAGACCAGAGGGCAAGGGAGTAGGGAGGGGGGGAAGAGGGTGACGGCCGTACACCACGAAAAATGGGGATTTGGAGGAAGACTCAGAGACCCTGAAGTTATACGAGAATTCGGCCCATGGGAGGAGATCTGCCCAGTCATCCTGGCGGGAGGAAACAAAATGTCGCAAATAATCACCCAAGATCTGGTTAATCCTTTCTACTTGTCCATTGGACTGGGGATGATATGCAGAAGAAAAATTTAATTTAATCTTGAGTTGTTTACAGAGAGCCCTCCAGAATTTAGACACGAATTGGACGCCTCTATCCGAGACAATCTGCGTAGGCAACCCGTGAAGACGAAAAATGTGTACAAAAAATTGTTTAGCCAACTGAGGCGCAGAAGGAAGACCAGGAAGAGGGATGAAATGTGCCATTTTGGAGAATCGATCAACGACCACCCAAATAACAGTGTTGCCACGGGAAGGGGGTAAATCAGTAATAAAATCCATACCAATCAGAGACCAAGGCTGTTCGGGGACAGGCAGAGGATGAAGAAAACCAGCGGGCTTCTGGCGAGGAGTCTTATCCCGGGCACAGATAGTGCAGGCTCGCACAAAGTCCACAACATCCGTCTCCAGAGTCGGCCACCAATAGAAGCGGGAGATGAGTTGCATAGATTTCTTGATACCCGCATGACCTGCGAGATGGGAGGAGTGACCCCATTTGAGGATTCCGAGGCGTTGGCGAGGAGAAACAAAGGTCTTTCCTGGAGGAGTCTGCCTGATGGAGGCAGGAGAAGTGGAGATCAGGCAGTCAGGTGGAATGATGTGTTGCGGAGAGAATTCAACTTCTGAGGCATCCGAGGAACGAGAGAGAGCATCGGCCCTAATGTTCTTATCGGCAGGACGAAAGTGAATCTCAAAATTAAATCGGGCAAAGAACAGAGACCACCGGGCCTGGCGAGGATTCAGCCGTTGGGCAGACTGGAGGTAGGAGAGGTTCTTGTGGTCGGTGTAGATAATAACAGGAGAACTTGATCCCTCCAGCAGATGCCTCCATTCCTCAAGAGCTAATTTAATGGCTAGAAGCTCTCGATCCCCGATGGAGTAGTTCCTCTCCGCTGGAGAGAAGGTCCTAGAGAAAAAACCACAAGTGACAGCATGCCCGGAAGAATTTTTTTGTAGAAGAACAGCTCCAGCTCCCACAGAGGAGGCATCAACCTCCAATAGGAAGGGTTTGGAAGGGTCAGGTCTGGAGAGGACGGGAGCCGAAGAAAAGGCAGACTTGAGTCGTTTAAAGGCGTCTTCTGCTTGAGGAGGCCAGGACTTGGGATCAGCATTTTTTTTGGTTAAAGCCACGATAGGAGCCACAATGGTAGAAAAATGTGGAATAAATTGCCTGTAATAATTGGCGAACCCCAAAAAGCGTTGGATAGCACGGAGTCCGGAGGGGCGTGGCCAATCTAAGACGGCAGAGAGTTTGTCTGGATCCATCTGTAGTCCCTGGCCAGAGACCAAATATCCTAGAAAAGGAAGAGATTGGCATTCAAACAGACATTTCTCAATTTTGGCATAGAGTTGGTTGTCACGAAGTCTCTGAAGAACCATACGGACATGCTGGCGGTGTTCTTCTAGATTGGCAGAAAAAATTAGGATATCGTCCAGATATACAACAACACAGGAGTATAACAGATCACGAAAAATTTCATTGACAAAGTCTTGGAAGACGGCAGGGGCGTTGCACAGTCCAAAGGGCATGACCAGATACTCAAAGTGTCCATCTCTGGTGTTAAATGCCGTTTTCCACTCGTCCCCCTCTCTGATGCGGATGAGGTTATAGGCGCCTCTTAAGTCCAATTTAGTGAAGATGTGGGCACCTTGGAGGCGATCAAAGAGTTCAGAGATGAGGGGTAAGGGGTAGCGGTTCTTAACCGTGATTTTATTAAGACCGCGGTAGTCAATGCAAGGACGTAGGGAGCCATCTTTTTTGGACACAAAGAAAAATCCGGCTCCGGCAGGAGAGGAGGATTTACGGATAAAGCCCTTTTTTAGATTCTCCTGGACGTATTCGGACATGGCAAGAGTCTCTGGGGCAGAGAGAGGATAAATTCTGCCCCGGGGTGGAGTAGTGCCCGGGAGGAGGTCGATAGGGCAATCATAAGGCCTGTGAGGAGGTAGAGTCTCAGCTTGTTTTTTGCAGAAAACATCCGCGAAGTCCATATAGGCCTTAGGGAGACCGGTTACTGGAGGAACCACAGAGTTACGGCAAGGGTTACTGGGAACCGGTTTTAGACAGTTCTTGGAACAAGAGGACCCCCAACTCTTGATCTCCCCAGTGGACCAATCCAGGGTAGGGGAATGAAGTTGAAGCCAGGGAAGTCCAAGGAGAATTTCCGAGGTGCAATTGGGGAGGACCAAAAGTTCAATCCTCTCATGATGAGATCCGATGCTCATAAGAAGGGGCTCCGTGCGGAAACGTATGGTACAGTCCAATCTTTCATTATTTACACAATTGATGTAGAGGGGTCTGGCGAGACTGGTCACCGGGATGTTGAACCTGTTGACGAGAGAGGCCAAAATAAAATTTCCTGCAGATCCAGAGTCCAAGAAGGCCACTGTAGAGAAGGAGAAGGCAGAGGCAGACATCCGCACAGGCACAGTAAGACGTGGAGAAGCAGAGTAGACATCAAGGACTGTCTCACATTTGTGCGGAGTCAGCGTACGTCTTTCCAGGCGGGGAGGACGGATAGGACAATCTCTCAGGAAGTGTTCGGTACTAGCACAGTACAGGCAGAGGTTCTCCATACGGCGTCGTGTCCTCTCTTGAGGTGTCAGGCGAGACCGGTCGACCTGCATAGCCTCCACGGCGGGAGGCACAGGAACAGATTGCAGGGGACCAGAGGAGAGAGGAGCCGAGGAGGAGAAACGCCTCGTGCGAACAAAGTCCATATCTTGGCGGAGTTCCTGACGCCTTTCGGAAAAACGCATGTCAATGCGAGTGGCTAGGTGAATAAGTTCATGTAGATTAGCAGGAATTTCTCGTGCGGCCAGAACATCTTTAATGTTGCTGGATAGGCCTTTTTTGAAGGTCGCGCAGAGGGCCTCATTATTCCAGGACAATTCTGAAGCAAGAGTACGGAATTGTACGGCATACTCGCCAACGGAAGAATTACCCTGGACCAGGTTCAACAGGGCAGTCTCAGCAGAAGAGGCTCGGGCAGGTTCCTCAAAGACACTTCGGATTTCCGAGAAGAAGGAGTGTACAGAGGCAGTGACGGGGTCATTGCGGTCCCAGAGCGGTGTGGCCCATGACAGGGCTTTTCCGGACAGAAGGCTGACTACGAAAGCCACCTTAGACCTTTCAGTGGGAAACAGGTCTGACATCATCTCCAGATGCAGGGAACATTGGGAAAGAAAGCCACGGCAAAACTTAGAGTCCCCATCAAATTTATCCGGCAAGGATAAGCGTATCCCAGGAGCGGCCACTCGCTGCGGAGGAGGTGCAGGAGCTGGCGGAGGAGATGACTGCTGAAGCTGTGGTAGTAACTGTTGTAGCATAACGGTCAGTTGAGACAGCTGTTGGCCTTGTTGCGCTATCTGTTGTGACTGCTGGGCGACCACCGTGGTGAGGTCAGCGACAACTGGCAGAGGAACTTCAGCGGGATCCATGGCCGGATCTACTGTCACGATGCCGGCTGGCAGGTAGTGGATCCTCTGTGCCAGAGAGGGATTGGCGTGGACCGTGCTAGTGGACCGGTTCTAAGCCACTACTGGTTTTCACCAGAGCCCGCCGCAAAGCGGGATGGTCTTGCTGCGGCGGTAGTGACCAGGTCGTATCCACTAGCAACGGCTCACCTCTCTGGCTGCTGAAGATAGGCGCGGTACAAGGGAGTAGGCAAAAGCAAGGTCGGACGTAGCAGAAGGTCGGGGCAGGCAGCAAGGATCGTAGTCAGGGGCAACGGCAGAAGGTCTGGAAACACAGGCAGGGAACACACAAGGAACGCTTTCACTGGCACTAAGGCAACAAGATCCGGCAAGGGAGTGCAGGGGAAGTGAGGTGATATAGGGAAGTGCACAGGTGAACACACTAATTGGAACCACTGCGCCAATCAGCGGCGCAGTGGCCCTTTAAATCGCAGAGACCCGGCGCGCGCGCGCCCTAGGGAGCGGGGCCGCGCGCGCCGGGACAGAACAGAGGGAGAGCGAGTCAGGTAGGGGAGCCGGGGTGCGCATCGCGAGCGGGCGCTACCCGCATCGCGAATCGCATCCCGGCTGGCAGCGGAATCGCAGCGCCCCGGGTCAGAGGACGTGACCGGAGCGCTGCCGCGGGGAGAGTGAAGCGAGCGCTCCGGGGAGGAGCGGGGACCCGGAGCGCTCGGCGTAACAGCTTCTCATTTGGCTGACATTGACTGTATAGCCAAAAAATATAAAATCAACTATATTTTCAACTTTTATAAACTTTTACTTATTTTGCAGAGTAGAAAAAAAAAATTTCTGCTTTTGGCACATCTGTTTTTTAGTGTGCATATTATGACGCAGAGAAAAGAAGATGCAGTCTTGGCACTGTACTATACGCTGTAAGAAACGTCCGGCTACCTTTCTGATGATGAACCTGTTGGGTCTGTGTGGATATGGACATGGCTCGGGGGTGCTCTGACGAGAGCAATAGTGAAAAAATGCTACACAATAGAAGAGTTCAGTAAAGGGCTCCCCCGAATGCTGGTGAACACAACGGCACTTTTATTCCATATTCCACGGGGTCCGCACATGGCAGGGGCTGGAAGGAAGAATGGAGAGCTCCAGAGAGCTGGTGGGTGATGAGCCTGTTTTGCAGGTGCTTGCTTGGTCACACCCACAAGTTTTGCGCACGGCCCCTGATTAAATAACTGCGGGTGCCATGGCAGTGATAAACTGACGTTTCAGGTAAGTATCTAAGCAAGAGGATGCTATCCATGGCAAGTTTGTGCCCTGAAATGCATAACACTGTACAGTGGTCCCTCAACATACGATGGTAATCCGTTCCAAACGAACCATCGTTTGTTGAAACCATGGTATGTTGAGGGATCCGTGCAATGTAAAGTATAGGACAGTGGTCAACAACCTGCGGACCTCCAGATGTGGCAAAACTACAACATCCAGCATGCCCGGACAGCTGTTGGCTGTCCAGGCATGCTGGGAGTTGTAGTTTTGCAACATCTGAAGGTCCGCAGGTTGATGACCACTGGTATAGGAAGTTGTACTCACCTGTCCCCGCCGCTCCGGACCGTCACCTCTGCCCTGGATGTCGCCTTCCATCGCTGTTGCCGCGTCCCTGAGGTGTCCCCGACGCTCCGAAAAGGCCTCTGCTTCCCCGGCATCCTCATCCTCAGGCCATCGCATGTTGAAATTATTGTATGTCGGGGCCATCGTAGGTCGGGGGGGGGGGGTCACTGTATAAGCCCAGTGTGGTGGTCACTAAATTGCCTGTGAGGATGAAAATTAAAGAGTTGCAGGGAGATAGCAGAGGACAAGGAGTGAAAAAAGGGGGACACGGAAACATTTCAAATTTCACAGGAAAGCATTGTAATGTGAAATATAATGCTTACTTGTGAAATTTGATGAAGAATCTCTCATTTTCAGGGACTGGCTGAATTTCTGGGGACATTGAATTTGTACATCTGGGACAGGAGCTTTTAGTTTGATGTACCTCTGATGTAAAACATTTATTTTTCTTTTGCGGTTCTTTGCACAGACCACAGGGGTGGGTTTATAACCATGTGTCATTTGTATCATGTTAGATACATCATAATTTATAGTTACATTTTCTTTTGCTGTCTATCAAGCATTGCACATGCTATGTTATAGGTATACTTTATATGCACTTTTCCTCATAGATGTACACACACACTCATGCACTTTTATTAGTCATACTGGTTATTGTAATAAGCACATTGCACTTTCCCTTAAGATAGGTATAACCATTTTTTATTCAGCCAGCCTTGTAAATCCTGCTATGCCATGTTTCTCTATAGAGCACCTGAGCTGAGCCGAGTACTGGTACTGCCCAGAGACTGGAAGTACAGTGTGCATGTTCTGGAAGTCAGTCCCAGAGATGCGGAGTAGTGTGGACACGCCGGAAGAATGGCAGCTTGTGTTCCATTATTGGACAATACTGATAACCAGTGACACAAGTGATTATCATTCACTTTAGTTACTTAGAAAAAAATATCACTTTAGTTATAGATCATGTCCCCTTGGCACTGCTTTGAAGATACATATGTTTTATTGTGATTTTCAATAAAGATAGATGTTTTTAGTAAACGGTAGCTATTGAACTCGAACTGAGTATTGAACTGAACTTGAATTTTTTTAGTTTCTTGGTAAAGCAAATTATGTTACATGGCAAGCTTTCAAACCAAACTTAGTTTTAATCTGGTATGATATGATAAAATACAGTATATAAAGAAATACACACATTCACACATATCACCTAGCAGAGCGGACATTAAAATATGTTTAAAAAAATAAGTATTTTTGTATTTTTAACTTCCGAACTTGAACACTATATGAAAAGTGCAGAATATCTTTTTTTTTTTATATTTGTGCCACACACACACACACACACACACACACACACACACACACACACACACACACAAAGTAACTGGTCAAGGGGTTGTGTGGACAATAAAAAATATATTTAAAAATTCTCATTTTCATCTACCCAGTATTTGCTGTGTTTTCATCTACCCTTCTAGCTGCTGTGCCAATGCTTCAAATGTCTGCTCATGTCTGCTAATTCCTGTTTCCGGGTGACACATCATCTCCACAGGAACTTCCCCGCTCAGCCAATCACTGACCACAGCCGTGTCCTTTCTCAGCCTCAGTCTTTCTTCTTAGACCCCTTGTCTTTCTCATAGAGACAAACTAACACTTCACCTGTGTTACCACAACTTGTCACAGTCGACTTCGCTGTTGTGGGTCACTCACAGCGCCTGGCTGTGTGCTCCTTGCAAGGACCCTTGCCTCTCCCTCACAGCCACCCTGCTGTCTTCTGGGGAGAGTCCATACTACACTTCCTGGTCTCTTAAATATCTTTCCTCTAATTAATAAGTTAGCAGGAGTTGGCTCTGCTAGCTCACCTAGCATAAGGGACTGGGAAAAACATCCTTTCATTACTTGCAACCCTGCCTGAGTGGCACAAATTCCCAAACATACCTTGTCAATGATGGCTGTATTAGTCACCAATAATGAAAGTTAGAAATTTCAAGGGTTAATTTTAGTCTGTTTCCTGCTTTAAAATAGGCTTTTGTAATATACTGTATATATATATATATATATATATATATATATATATATATATCTTGTTTCTTTTTTTTTTAAACTAATTTAGTTACTTATATAAAGTTGAACTTATTTATAGAAGGCTGGGGGCATCTCCACAGCATTTTCACTATTTCTTAGTCCTCTATTGCTTTTCTCATCTGCAGAAACTGTAACTTCACTGGACCATGATAAATGCATATTACATTGTGTATAGTGAAGATACCGCATAGCCTCTCATTTAGACAAATGGATTGCACTTAGCTGTTCATTACTCATTGTATGCTGCTTCTCATTACTTTAGTCCTAATTTTGTTTTGTACTAGTCTATAATAAGCTTTCTGTAACCAATACAGTAAGAAACTATTGTTTGCCTTACAGTTACACCAGTAAACAAAGCTGTACATTTTATTTAGAGCTTTATTCAAAGTTAAAGGGGTACACTGCTCCTAGACATTTTATCTCCTATCAAAAGGGACCCCTTGCAATCCCTGCTGTGGCACCGCAGTCATCCGATGCACAGAGCAAACTTCGCTCCATGCCTGAGGACTAGTAATGCAGCGTAATGTTATGACCATGCCCCCTCCCATAGACTTGCATTGAGGGTGTGTGGCTGTGATGTCACAAGCCTCTGGGGCCGCAGCCAGCATTCTAAATGAACACCAGGTTCTGCAGCAGAGATTGTGGGGGGTCCCAGCAGCAGGACCACCATGATCAGACATCTTATCCCCTATCCTTTGGATAGGAGATAAGATGTTAAGGGGCTGAGTACCACTTTAAATAATATATTTTTATAATTTTTAGGTCAGTTTCTATTATGCTAAAGATAAATAAGCAGTATGGCCACATTGTATTCTTTCTGAAACATGACCCCTTGTCATGCCATTGTTGGAAAACTGTAATTGATAAATGGTTTGAAGTCATGAACAGTAGAGGGGGTATGGTGAATTTTAGTCTCAGGCCTAAAGTTAAAGGAAATCTGTCAGCTTTATATCATGCTCAGAGCTGCAGACATGGGCTATCTGATATGGAGTTAAAGGGGCATTCCAGGATTTTTTTTTATTTGACTATGCTACAGGGGCTGTAAAGTTAGTGTAGTACATAACTCAGTGTCTGTACCTGTGTGTGATGGTTTTCTCACAATTCTTCTGTGATTATCGCCCCAATATTTATTTTTAACAGCATACAAAATTACTTATGTCTCAGGATTTCTCAGGTTGCAATGTGTCGAGACCTGACATCACCAGTCAGGTGATCAGAGGGAGTCTATCCTGCTTCAATTTAGCAACAGATATAGCCCCCCTGGTTAGAAAACACTGTGTTTCAATGGGTAGGGTGGCTGATGTGTGGGAGGAAGAAAAGAGATCTCAAGCTTTCAAGCATGGGACTGTGGGATCGGTAGTTTAGAGAACAAAATCCATCAGGAAATATCCAGTTCTGGCTGGTAAGTACTACAATCACCTTATGGTGGATAACCCCTTTAACATAGATTATACCTGTCTCTGAGTTGAGAGTTGTTTGTACAATTTTAAATGGGCACTGTCATATCAAAAAATTGTTTATATTTCACTGAAGAAAATGTAAGACCTTTTGTAATAGGGTTGTTTAAAAAAATGAATGTTTAATTAAGAAAACAGCCCCTGAAAATCCCACCACTAGGGGTCCCCATACTTACTGGGACACTAACCAGTCCGGCAGCAGCATCGGGCTTGTCCATAAGTCATGGACAAGAGATGATTCATGGACAAGGCTGCATGAGCAGACACACCAATTACCTCCCACCACTAGAGATGAGCGAATCAAAGCTGAAAAATTCGACTTAGTTACGAATTTCATGAAAAATTAGATTTCCAACGAATGCGAATATCACACAAATCTTAAACTCCATTTAGTGTGGTCCAGGCTCCAGGGCATCTAAATTGGCGGATCCACATGTCAGGCCATGGGGCAAGGAATTCTGGGAAAGTGGGAAGGCAAGGCGGGATGGCGGGATGACCCTGAATCACATGCAGGATGCAGCCTATCAGCAGCCAGTCACCCCTGTGATGTCACAGCTATATATATAATCGGCAGCCATATTGCGGCCAGTCACTTCATTCATTACAGTGCAGAGAGATAGGAAGGCCTGTGTGTGTTACACAAAAAGCTTTTTCCAGCAGCATTTCACCTCCTAGTCACATCAGCATTCTGGTGGACAGAGACTCAGAGAGCAGTGCTTTTTTCACTGAAAAGGATTTTTACTGCAGCCATTAACCTCACAGTCACTTTCTGCAGCATTGTATTACAGAGAGGGGCAGAAAGTTGTGTGTTGCCTTAAGTTGCCTCAACTTCATAAACCTAAGCAGAGGCGGCAGGAATAATTTTTCAGCACAATTCTGTGTCTTTGTTCCACAACGAATCATCTGCTGGTTAGACTAGTCTGTAGACAATATAATACCCAGCAGTCCATTCCTAATAGTCTTTGACAGAGTGCAATTTTTTGGGTTTAGTACACAGCTTTTGTGTGTTCCAGCACTGTTGTGTACTGCTGGTGTTGTGCAAAAATTAAAAAAATTTAAGTGTTCTGTTGCTCATTTTTCTGCCCTCATAAGTGCATACCACATACCTACATCTAAGTAGTGTACTATTTTGTAGCTGTTAATCTGTCAAGGGCCTAGATACTGTGAAAGTACAGGCAAAAGTAATCACCAGCTGGTGTTTAACTCCAATATGTTTTTTTAAGCATGCTGTAGTGCATTTTTCTGCCCTCATAAGTGCATACCACATATGTACATCTAAATAGTGTACTATTTTGTACCTGTTAGACTCTCAAGGGCCTAGATACTGTGAAAGGCCAGGGAAAAGTAATTACCGGCTGGTGCTTTACTAAAATATTTTTTTTAGCGTACTGTAGCGCATTTTTCTGACATCATAAGTGCATACAACTTACCTACATCTAAGTAGTGTACTATTCTGTACCTGTTAGTTTTTCAAGGGCCTACATACTGTGAAAGTCCAGGCAAAAGTAATCACCGGCTGGTATTTTACTCCAATAATTTTTTTTAAGCACCCTGTAACGCATTTTTCTGCCCTCATAAGTGCAAACCACATACCTACATCTAAGTAGTGTACTATTTTGTAGCTGTTAATCTGTTAAGGGCCTAGATACTGTGAAAGAACAGCCAAAGAACACACCTGCTGCTGTTCTAGACAAATAAATTTTTAAGCGTAGTGAAGCGTATTGTACTCCCCTCATATATGCACTAAGTATGTCAGGCAGAGAAGTGCTAGGAGTGGCAGAGGCCTAAAATCATCAGGGAGAGGTCGCAGCAGACTAGGGGCGAGTGGCAGCAGGAGTCGCAGCGAGAGGCCTGAGCTCCCGGTATCAGCTAGCGGTCGTGTCTCAACCAGCAACCCATCTGCCGTCATCAATTGGTTTATACGGTCATTCACTTCATCACAAGTGACATCTGATACCCCCAGTAAACAATTGGTGGGTTCCTCAGACACAATCCTCAGTTGTTAACATAGCCACATGCAAGATGTGTTGGCAGAAAGTGAAGTATAGCCGGGGTCCCAGGGTTGGCACCACGGTCCTGCGTCAACATATGCTGTACCACCATAAAGCGGAATGGGAGAACTGTGGCTCCAAAGTAGTGGTCCAGCCTGCTGCATCACCCAGTGGAACGCCGCTCCCTCTTTCAGCCAGACAAGGATCCACCACCATGTGTCATACCCTCCTTCTGTCGCTCCAGATGCTCCTGCTCCTCCTACTTTTAGTCAGTCAGTCTGCCAACAATCCATCGGCGAAGCCATGTCCAAGAGACAGCAGTATGCGCCCACTCATCCAACGGCGCAGAAGCTGAATGTGCTCCTGTTTGAATTGCTGGTGCTGCAGTCCCTCCCTTTTCAAGTGGTGGACTCTGCACCTTTCAGAGAACTGATGGCTCATGCCAAGCAGAGGTGGAGAGTGCCAAGCCGTCATTTCTTTACGAAGAAGGCAATGCCAGCCCTGCACAATTTTGTGGAAGACAAGGAGGGCCAGTCCATGAGCCTGTCAGTGTGTACCAAAGTGCACTGCAGCTGTAACTATGGTCTGGGACAATACATGTCCTTTATGGCTCACTGGGTGAATGTGGTTCCTGCACAGCCACAACACCAACTTGAACAGGTCATGCCCCTTCCTCCTCCATGCTCTCAGGCCGTTGGTCCTGTGACAGTGTGCGACACCACCTTCTCATCTTCCACCTTGTCCTCAGCCTCCACTGCCCAGACAAGTCTCAGTGCCCCTTCAGCATACCATGTGTGCAGGACATGGAAGTGTCACTCTGTTCTTCTCATGCTTTGCCTTTGCGAACGGAGTCACACAGGGGAGGAACTGCTAAAAGTAATTCGTAAAGAAATTGGAGCATGGCTTACTCCACGAAAACTGGAAATGGGAACCATGGTGATTGACAACGAAAAGAACATCTTGTCAATGGGAAGGAAACTTTGCATGCACTTCAGCCACTCGTACGCCACAAACCACACCCTCCATGAGCTGCAGAGTCAGATTGGTATCCCTAACATAGTCTGATTTACTTTGCCACATGTTGGAATTCCACCCTTCATATGTTAGACCGACTATACAAACAGAGAAAAGCCATCACCAATTTCTTGATGATCCAAGCAGATAGTGGTACTCCTCTGTTTCAATGTCAACCAGTGGCAGCTCATACGTAACACCTGCCGTTTGCTCAGGCCCTTTGAGGAAGCCACATTATTAGTAAGTCGCCAGGATTACAGGATAAACAACGTCATTCCACTGCTTAATTTCTTACATCATATGTTGGAAACTATGGCTGGTTAGGGCAATGGAGACGTGGTGCCTACATCCCACGGCCACATGAGCCCTGTGGGGGCTGAACTGGAGGAGGAGGGGGACGGGCACAGCTGAGCACAGTTTAGGTTTTCCCACATGGGTGGTTTTTCTAGCAATCTGACAGGAGAGGAGGAGCAGGAGCAGCCATAGGAGCTAGAGGGTTATAAAAGAAGTTGAGACAGAGGACCCAGACACACCGTGGCAGTATGCAGAGGAGATGGAGGCAGGGAGTCCCTCTGAGTCACTTGCACAAATGGCACAATGCATTCTCACTTGTTTGCACAGTGACAGCCGAATTGTTACCATTCGGCAGCGGGATGACTTCTGGCTCTCCACCTTATTGGACCCTCACTACTGCCACAAAATGGGGGCCTTTTTCACACCCACTAAGAGGGAGGACAAACTGACCTACTACAGAGACATCCTACTTAGTCAGTTGGCTGATGCCTATAGGTGCCATAGTCCATCCTCTCGCAGGTCTGACTTGGGGGGCCCTCTGCGCTCTCCTTCCAGAAGAAGGTGAGGGCTGGGGTGGCAGGAGCAGTATCAGCTCCATCAGCAGCAGCCTGAGTCTACAGTTGCTGATGAGTACCTTTCTTCACCCGAATAGTGAAGCAACTCATCAGCAGGTAGACGTGGAGCAGGACCTGAACCAGCAGGTGGTGGCATACCTTGCCATGCCCATGTTAACACACCCTGAAGATCCGCTGGACTTCTTGGCAGCCAAACTTGATTTATGGCCGCAACTAGCAGAGTTTGTCCCTGAAAAGCTGTCCTGTCCGGCCAGTAGTGTGCCATCAGAGCGGGTGTTTAGTGCTTCATGGGCCATAGTCACCCCAAAGAGAACTCGTCTGTCCACGGAAAATGTGGAGAGACTGACCTTTGTGAAGATGAATCAGGCATGGATCAGCCAGGATTTCCACCCACCAATGCCTGATGCATCAGAGTAGATTTACCATGGTGCCACACCAACACTTCACAAATATGGATAGTGCCAAACAGATTTTAGGCGCTGCTCCCAGTTACAAATATTCCTCTGCATCAGACCTTTTTTCACCCACCTTCGTCACCAGGTACTGGTATTGCCACCCACTGCAACACTCTGTCACCGGGTCAATTTCAGGACTCCTGATACTGCTGCTGCCACCTCCAGGCTGTCTCATTCAGCCACTATATTGTCTTCTCATGCTTCTGCCAACTCCAGGCTGTGCCATGCAGCCACCATATGTTTTCCTCGTGCTTCACCTCCTCCAGGCTGTGCCATACAGCCACTATATGGTCTCCTTATGCTTCACCACCTCCAGGCTATGCCATTCAACCACTATATGGTCTCCTCATGCTTCAGCCATCTCCAGGCTGTGCCATTCAGACACCATATGGTCTCCTCATGCTTCAGCCAACTCCAGGCTGTGCCATTCAGACACTATATGCCAGTTGTTCTCAACCTTTTTGGCGACTGTACCCACAAAGGCTGAAAGTATGTCCGCGGGTACCTCCTCACGTGGAACTTGCTCGCGAGGGGTACCCACGGACAAAAGGCTTGTTCTTACCTTTAAACTAATGCATACCCCCATCTTAATCCCCTTGTGCTATTATTCCCCCACCCTCTTAATCCCCTTGTGCTATTATTCCCCCTCCTTCATAAACCCCTTGTGCTATTATTCCCCCTCCATCTTAATCCCCTTGTGCCACTATTTCCCCCCTCTCCATCTTAATTCTCTTGTGCCACTATCGCCCCACTCTTAATCCCCTTGTGCCATTATTCTCCAATATGGCAAAAGGGGATCAGAGGGAGTGGGGAATAATAGCACAAGGGGATTAAGATGGAGGGGGGAAATGGCACAAGAGATTAAGATGGAAGGGGAGAGGGATAATGGCGGAGAGGGGGATGCAGGGGGGGGATGGGGAGTAATAAAGCACAAGGCATTACATTTTAATGCCTGGTGCTTTATTACTCCACATCCCCCCCTCCGCCATTATCCCTCTCCCCCTCCATCTTAATGCCTTGTGCTCCATCCCATACATCCCCCCTCCGTCCCATACACACACCCCTCTGGCCCATACAGTTGTTTTTAACTTTTTTTTGTTTTACCTGGCGTCCTGCGGTCCCGTTGCCTACTCCTTCATGCAGTGCGCCCCGTTCGGCGGGGCTGCACTGACATGTGACATCCTCCTGCGCATTGCGGCAACTCCGCGCAATGCCAGGGGAGGTCGCACGTCTCCCCGGCAACCCCGCAGCTCGCTTACAGTAGCTGCGGCTGCAGCTACTGTACAGTGAGCTGCTGTGGCTATGTGCTGACAAAATACTGGCCAATGCATGGCAGGCATTTGTCAGCGCTTTGCGTACCCCCAAACAACCCCTGGCGTACCCCAGGTTGAGAACCCAGGCTATATGGTCTCCTCATGCTTCAGCCACCTCCAGGCTGTGCCATTCAGACACTATATGATCTCTACATGCTTCAACACCTCCAGGCTGTGCCATTCAGCCTATATATGGTCTCCTCATGCTTCACCACCTCCAGGCTGTGCAATTCAGCCACTATATGGTCTCCTCATGCTTCAGCCACCTCCAGGCTGTGCCATTCAGCCACTGTATGGTCTCCTCATGTTTCAGCCAACTCCAGGCTGTGCCATTCAGCCACTATATGGTCTCCTCATGCTTCACCACCTCCAGGTTGTGCCATTCAGCCACTAAATGGTCTCCTCATATTTCAGCCAACTCCAGGCTGTGTCATTCAGAAACTATATGGTCTCCTCATGCTTCAGCCAACTCCAGGCTGTGCCATTCAGACACTTTATGGTCTCCTCTAGTGTTGAGTGGCATAGGCCATATTCGAATTCGCGAATATTCACGAATATAAGGACAAATATTCGTCATATATTCGCTAAATTCGCACATTCGTAATATTCGCGTTTTATTTTCGCATTTGCGAAAATTTGCGTATGCAAAAATTAGCATATGCGAAAATTAGCATATGCAAATGTTCGCGTATGTGTAAATTCGCACGCCAGACTCACACAGTAGTATTAGAGCCTTCTATATACCACACAAGCTGGAAGCAGAGAGGGATGATCACTGTGATGTGTACTGTGATAAAAAAATGATATTCGTAATTACGAATATATAGTGCTATATTCGCGAATATTCGCAAATTTGCAAATATGCGATATTCACGAATAAAATTTGCATTGCGAATATTCGCGAGCAACACTAGTCTCCGCATGCTTCAGCCAACTCCAGGCTGTGCCATTCAGCCTCTATAGGGTCTACTCATGCTTTAGTCAACTCCAGGCTGTGCCATTCAGACACTCTATGGTCTCCTCATGCTTCAGCCACCTCCAGGCTGTGCCATTCAGACACTATATGGTCTCCTTATACTTCAGCCAACTCCAGGCTGTGTCATACAGACACTATATGGTCTCCTCATGCTTCAGCCAACTCCAGGCTGTGCCATTCAGACACTATTTTGTCTCCTCATGCTTCAGCCACCCTAAGGCTGTGCCATTCAGACACAATATGGTCTCTTCATGCTGCCGCAAACTCCAGGCGGTCATTCAGCCACTATATAGTTTCCTCATACTGATGCTACCTCCAGGCTCTGTCATTGTTCCGCCATGTGACATGTGACTCCTTGTTAGATTTGGTCCTTTGTAACCACACGCCGGGGCCCGGGACATTAAAACTTGGGAGTGTAATCTTAAATTTTAATTCCAAAATCTTCCATTTCAATTTTAAAATTCATCTTTTAATCTTAGGGATTGTGAAGCCCTATTGTCCACTCATGCTGCCGCCAGCTCCAGGCTGTGTCATTGTGCCACCATATGGTCTCCTTTTTTGTGATAAATATGGCAAGTTAACTTCATTCTGTGACATTCTGTGTTTGTATTTTCCCCCCCTTTTTTCACCTTATAACTTTTATATTTTTCCATCTGTGCAGGTGCATGGGAACTTACTTTCTACTGGGATATCTGTAGTTTGTATTTTTTGGGTAGATATGAACTGCGTCTTAGAGGCTGGTCACATTTGTAAACACCGTAAAATCTCTAAGGAACGCTTAACTTGCAGGGATGCACTCTGTGGTTGTAGCACAGTGCCTGTTTTGTAGTCAGAACCTGGAGCTGTGAGAAAGGCAGCTGCTTCAACAGCACCTGGCAAAGACCAGAGGTAAAGCCAGCACTGTGAGTGCAGAGATAACACTAAGTGCAGCAGAGTCTTCTCCCTGTACTGTCTCTTCAGCACATTCTATAAGGAAACTGTTACCATGAAAATGCTCTCTAATCTATCAGCATCAGGCTATAGAGCTAACAGAGCTGAGCAGATTGAGATATATATATATATATATATATATATATATATATATATATTATTTTTTTTTTTTTATTCATCTTTACTTTTATTAGATTTTTTAAAAAGACATAACACAATTGTACAAAATCTAACATAAATCTCTATTCATACAACAGTCAAACATCCCAATTGTTTTCAATGTGTACATTTCATCACAATGTTATTCCTTATGCAGAATACTCCCAATTTGCCTATTTCCCCCACTTCACCCAGCCACGCACCATATATGTTGTTTTTAGAATTTATTTCTCACCCATTTATTATCCTAAACTGATAATCCCCTTTCCTTTTTCTTTTAAATTTCTTCTCCTATTGTCAAC
The DNA here is from genome assembly GCF_029499605.1 of Hyla sarda. Taxonomy (NCBI): domain Eukaryota; kingdom Metazoa; phylum Chordata; class Amphibia; order Anura; family Hylidae; genus Hyla; species Hyla sarda. The sequence continues at coordinate 63,168,821 of NC_079198.1, forward strand.
TAGCTGAAATATTTTACTGAATTTGTTCCCAAACAACACTGGCTCTCATTTACTAAGAAAATCGGGTTGTAAGTCTATGTTGCTTTCTTACCCGACTGCTTTTTTCCCCTGGTATTTATTATTATGTCGCATCCTGTTTGTCGCACGTGGGTTTTGTTGGTTTTGGTTTCAAACTCCTCTGAGCTGTCGGGAAAAAATCCACAATAATTCAACAAATTCGGGTTGGAAACCTTAATAAATACGTGGGAAAGCTCAGAAATGTCGGGTAACGCCCCTTTTTCGGGTTTGGGAGAATCCACATTGGGTCCGTCGGGAAAAAATGTCGCATCGTGTCGCAGACTGGCGCAGGATGTCTGCGACATGGCGCAGACAAAGATGCGACAAAAAAACCCGACAAAAGAGGTCGGGTTTAGAATAGGAAATGAGGGCCACTGTTTTACAGATTTTTTAGTATTTCTCATTTTATCCAACCTCAGTCCTTCAATAACGCATGCATTTTTAAGGGTAGTGATTATTTCAGGTATGGTTGGTAAAACTGTAGTTTTCCAGCATCTTGCTATGGCTATACAGTGGTAAATTATGTGTGAGATACCATGAGACTTGTATTTGGCAATGTCTCCATTCCTATGGACAGGATGGCTACTTGTAATTCCACCAATACCCAGTTAATCTCTTTCCATGGTTGCTTGACCACTTGACATTGCCACCAGATATGCAGCAACGTGCCCACCTCCTGTCCACACAGGTGGGAGGTGTTAGGGTACATCTTGGCAAATTTTTTGGGTGTAAAATATCAGTGGTACAGAAGACTCCAAATGAGACACACAATTTGATACCTTTGTGGGAAGGGCATATACTTTATCCCATGATAATGATGAAGTATTTTCTTCATTTTTCTTTGAAGATCATCTTTGATGCTTTCACTGCAGATTGTAGGGCCTTATATGCCCTAGATATCTCCCCCCTTCCTCCTAAAGATTTGAGGAAATACAGTTCATATTGATATATAGACTCATTAGCTTCCCATGTCAATCCCAGTAGATTGATATATATCTTTGTGTTATGGTGAGCGCTCCAGTCTGGCGCTCCGACCGTGAGCGCTCACCTCCCAGCTTCTCGCCTGCCTCCACTATGGCCCCGTCTCCTGCTGCAGCTGGCGGGGCAGGGATTCGCATCACGGGACGCGCACACTTCCCTGCCGGATTTTCAGTGCCCCTAGCCTGAGATTAATTGTCTGTTTACCTTGCCCGTGTAATTTGACCCTTCAGCTACGTTATTTGACTATGCACCTTTGCCGCCTGCCCTAACCTTCTGCTAAGTCTGACTACGCATGTGCCTCATTCTTCTGTACCTCATCTTGCCAAGTTACCTGTGTGTTCGAGTCGAATGGGGGTAGTGACCTGGGTGTCGCCTGCCGCAGCAAGCCCGTCCTGCCTTGCGGCAGGTTCTGGTGTAGACCAATGGCACCTTAGACTCCGCTCCTTGATGGCCTGTGTCATCTGCCACACAGGTTAGGGGATCCACATCCAGCAGCGCTACAACTACTACCATGAGCGTTACACTTTGATGGAAAATATTGAGAATAACTAGTAACTTATTGAGTAAAATCCCTGATCTATCTCCTATATATATATATATATATATATATATATATATATATATATATATATATATATGTATCTATCTATCTTTCTTTCTCTCTCTCTCTCTCATATCTATCTATTATCTATCTCATATCCATCATTTAGTCACACTTTTTGTTTGTGTACTTTATTGACTCTTGAGGTGTGGTTTATCGTCTGCTTCTCTATACTTTTTGGTTCTTTAGGCCATTGTTGTTTTTGGCTCCAGGAGACCATGTCCTATCCCTAATTCAGGGTGTTAAAGGGGTACTCCGGCGCTGACATCTTATCCCCTATCCAAAGTATAGGGGATAAGATGCCTGACCGCGGGGGTCCCGCCGCTGGGGACCCCCGTGATCTTCCGCACCGCACCCCGTTAGCATCAGCCCCCGGAGCGTGCTCGCTCCGGGTCTGATTACTAGCGATCACAGGGACGGAGCATAGTGATGTCACGGCTCCGCCCCCTCAATGCAAGCCAGCTGTCACGCCCCCTCCATAGGCTTGCATTGAGGGGTGGAGCCGTGATGTCACACGGGGGCGGAGCAGTGATGTCACTATGCTCCGTCCCTGTGATCGCTAGTAATCAGACCCGGAGCAAGGGGGCTGATGCTAACAGGGTGCGGAATGGAAGATCACGGGGGTCCCCAGCAGCGGGACCCCCGCGGTCAGGCATCTTATCCCCTATGCTTTGGATAGGGGATAAGATGTCTTAGCGCCGGAGAACCCCTTTAACTTCTTGCAGTCCCAAGTCTATATATTAACCACTTTTGGGCCTGCAAAAAAAGCTTTTAAAAAAGAGCAACATTTTATTACATCACCATTACATTTAATGTGCAACAGTAAAGCCAATACTAGATTTACCACTTGATTCATATATCCGATATTACCATCATCAATATAAAGCAGCAAAATCCCTTCTTAGAACTCCTATAGGACATATTATCACTGTGTAGTTCAAAGTAATGAAGCTTTGTGTTGTTCTTCTGTAGAGAATAATCCAATGCTCTTGATTGAAGTCCACAAGAAGAAAACATAATGACAATTGTAATTGTTCTATATTCATCTTTTTCGAAAAATTTTAATTCATCTTTTTCTGTACCGGCAAGCCATTTCTGGATGACAGTCACAGTAAATTACAAAATAATGTACACCGAGTAAGTAGTTATGTTGGCTTAACAGAACAAGAAAATGCCTCTGCACTTATTCAAATGATGTGATGTTAAGTATTTATAGAACAGCTTGGAGTTGGATCTTCTCCCAGAATCTCTTGGGAATCATCCAGAATCCCATGGGGCCATTGTTACATCCTAGTGGGGTCATTTATCAAAGAAAAAAAAAGTAATGATAATGTGGTTTTGTAAACTTTGCTTCGTTGTACTCTGTCTCTACTAAGAGACATGTATAAATAAGCAGGTCTTATGTAGTAAATATATGGCTTATCTGCATTCTCCTTATATACTATAGAATGGGAATATCAACTTTAGCAGATCGTCCAGCTTTTTCATAAAGTAACTTTTCTGATTCAAAGTTATTATATTGTCTCCACTTATCCCAATATATGGGATTTTTTTCAGGTATTTGAGGATTCAATCAGAAAATGTTATACTGATTTGATCATTTAAAAGGGTACTCTGGAGGGGGGGGGGGTGATGTTTTCACATCAATTTGCACCAGAAAGTGATACAGATTTGTAAATTACCTCTATTTAAAATAATTCAAACCTTCCAGTACTTATCAGCTGCTGTATGCCTGGAGGAAGTCATGTAGTCTTACCAGTCAGACACAGCGCTCTCTGCTGCCACCTCTCTCTATGTCATGAACTGTTCAGAGCAGGAGAGGTTTGCTATTGGGATATGCTCATGTTCCTGCTCTGGACAGTTCCTGACATGGACAGAGGTATCAGCAGAGAACAACACATCTAACTGGTAAGACTACATGACTTCCTCCAGGGAGTACATGTCACGATGCCGGCTGGCAGGTAGTGGATCCTCTGTGCCAGAGAGGGATTGGCGTGGACCGTGCTAGTGGATCGGTTCTAAGTCACTACTGGTTTTCACCAGAGCCCGCCGCAAAGCGGGATGGTCTTGCTGCGGCGGTAGTGACCAGGTCGTATCCACTAGCAACGGCTCAACCTCTCTGGCTGCTGAAGATAGGCGCGGTACAAGGGAGTAGACAGAAGCAAGGTCGGACGTAGCAGAAGGTCGGGGCAGGCAGCAAGGATCGTAGTCAGGGGCAACGGCAGGAGGTCTGGAACACAGGCTAGGAACACACAAGGAAACGCTTTCACTGGCACGATGGCAACAAGATCCGGCAAGGAAGTGCAGGGGAAGTGAGGTGATATAGGGAAGTGCACAGGTGAACACACTAATTGGAACCACTGCGCCAATCAGCGGCGCAGTGGCCCTTTAAATCGCAAAGACCCGGCGCGCGCGCGCCCTAGGGAGCGGGGCCGCGCGCGCCGGGACAGGACCGACGGAGAGCGAGTCAGGTACGGGAGCCGGGGTGCGCGTCGCGAGCGGGCGCTACCCGCATCGCGAATCGCATCCCGGCTGGAGGCGGTATCGCAGCGCCCCGGGTCAGTGGATCTGACCGGAGCGCTGCAGTGAGGAGAGTGTAGCGAGCGCTCCGGGGAGGAGCGGGGACCCGGAGCGCTCGGCGTAACAGTACCCCCCCCCCTTGGGTCTCCCCCTTTTTAGAGCCTGGGAACCTGAGGAGCAGACTTTTGTCTAGGATATTGTCCTCAGGTTCCCAGGATCTCTCTTCTGGACCACAACCCTCCCAATCCACTAAAAAAAAGGTTTTCCCTCTGACCTTTTTAGATGCCAAAATCTCTTTGACGGAGAAGATGTCCGAGGAGCCGGAAACAGGAGTGGGGGGAACAGATTTGGGAGAGAAACGGTTGATGATAAGTGGTTTAAGAAGAGAAACGTGAAAGGCATTAGGAATACGAAGAGAAGGAGGAAGAAGAAGTTTGTAAGAGACAGGATTAATCTGGCACAAAATTTTGAAAGGACCAAGATATCGTGGTCCCAACTTGTAGCTAGGGACACGGAAGCGGACATATTTAGCGGAGAGCCATACCTTGTCTCCAGGGGAAAAAATGGGAGGAGCTCTTCTTTTCTTATCCGCGAATTTCTTCATGCGTGATGAAGCCTGTAAGAGAGAATTTTGGGTCTCTCTCCATATGATGGAAAGATCACGAGAAATTTCATCCACAGCGGGCAGACCAGAGGGCAAGGGGGTAGGGAGGGGGGGAAGAGGGTGACGGCCGTACACCACGAAAAATGGGGATTTGGAGGAAGATTCAGAGACTCTGAAGTTATACGAGAATTCGGCCCATGGTAGAAGATCTGCCCAGTCATCCTGGCGGGAGGAAACAAAATGTCGTAAATAATCACCCAAGACCTGGTTAATTCTTTCTACTTGTCCATTGGATTGAGGATGATATGCAGAAGAAAAATTTAATTTAATCTTGAGTTGTTTACAGAGAGCCCTCCAGAATTTAGACACGAATTGGACGCCTCTATCCGAGACGATCTGCGTAGGCAACCCGTGAAGACGAAAAATGTGTACAAAAAATTGTTTAGCCAACTGAGGCGCTGAAGGAAGACCAGGAAGAGGGATGAAATGTGCCATTTTGGAGAATCGATCAACGACCACCCAAATAACAGTGTTGCCACGGGAAGGGGGTAAGTCAGTAATAAAATCCATACCAATCAGAGACCAAGGCTGTTCGGGGACAGGCAGAGGATGAAGAAAACCAGCGGGCTTCTGGCGAGGAGTCTTATCCCGGGCACAGATAGTGCAGGCTCGCACAAAGTCCACAACATCCGTCTCCAGAGTCGGCCACCAATAGAAGCGAGAGATGAGTTGCACAGATTTCTTGATGCCCGCATGACCTGCGAGATGGGAGGAGTGACCCCATTTGAGGATTCCGAGGCGTTGGCGTGGAGAAACGAAGGTCTTTCCTGGAGGAGTTTGCCTGATGGAGGCTGGAGAAGTGGAAATCAGGCAGTCAGGAGGAATGATGTGTTGCGGAGAGAGTTCAACTTCAGAAGCATCCGAGGAACGAGAGAGAGCATCGGCCCTAATGTTCTTATCGGCAGGCCGAAAGTGAATTTCAAAATTAAATCGGGCAAAGAACAGAGACCACCTGGCCTGGCGAGGATTCAGCCGTTGGGCAGACTGGAGGTAGGAGAGGTTCTTGTGATCGGTGTAAATAATAACTGGAAATCTTGATCCCTCCAGCAGATGCCTCCATTCTTCAAGTGCTAATTTAATGGCTAGAAGCTCTCGATCCCCGATGGAGTAGTTCCTCTCCGCCGGAGAGAAGGTCCTGGAAAAAAAACCACAAGTAACAGCATGCCCGGAATAATTTTTTTGTAGAAGGACAGCTCCAGCTCCCACTGAGGAGGCATCAACCTCCAATAGGAAGGGTTTAGATGGGTCAGGTCTGGAGAGCACAGGAGCCGAAGAAAAGGCAGACTTGAGCCGTTTAAAGGCGTCTTCCGCTTGAGAAGGCCAAGACTTGGGATCGGCATTTTTTTTGGTTAAAGCCACGATAGGAGCCACAACGGTAGAAAAATGAGGAATAAATTGCCTATAATAATTGGCGAACCCCAAAAAACGTTGGATAGCACGGAGTCCGGAGGGGCGTGGCCAATCTAAGACGGCAGAGAGTTTGTCTGGATCCATTTGTAGTCCCTGGCCTGAGACCAAGTATCCTAGGAAAGGAAGAGATTGGCATTCAAACAGACATTTCTCTATTTTGGCATAGAGTTGATTGTCACGAAGTCTCTGAAGAACCATACGGACATGCTGGCGGTGTTCTTCTAGATTGGCAGAAAAAATCAGGATATCGTCCAGATATACAACAACACAGGAGTATAAGAGATCACGAAAAATTTCATTAACAAAGTCTTGGAAGACGGCAGGGGCGTTGCACAGGCCAAAGGGCATGACCAGATACTCAAAGTGTCCATCTCTGGTGTTAAATGCCGTTTTCCATTCATCCCCCTCTCTGATGCGGATGAGATTATAAGCACCTCTTAAGTCCAGTTTGGTAAAGATGTGGGCACGTTGGAGGCGATCAAAGAGTTCAGAGATGAGGGGTAGGGGGTAGCGGTTCTTAACCGTGATTTTATTAAGACCGCGGTAGTCAATGCAAGGACGTAGAGAGCCATCTTTTTTGGACACAAAGAAAAATCCGGCTCCGGCAGGAGAGGAGGATTTACGGATAAAACCCTTTTTTAAATTTTCCTGGACGTATTCAGACATGGCAAGAGTCTCTGGGGCGGACAGAGGATAAATTCTGCCCCGGGGAGTAGTGCCCGGGAGGAGGTCGATAGGACAATCATAAGGCCTGTGAGGAGGTAGAGTCTCAGCTTGTTTTTTGCAAAAAACATCCGCAAAGTCCATATAGGCCTTAGGGAGACCGGTTACAGGAGGAACCACAGAGTCACGGCAAGGGTTACTGGGAACCGGTTTTAGGCAGTCCTTGGAACAAGAGGGCCCCCAACTCTTGATCTCCCCAGTGGACCAATCCAGGGTTGGGGAATGAAGTTGAAGCCAGGGAAGTCCAAGGAGAATTTCAGAAGTGCAATTGGGGAGGACCAAAAGTTCAATCTTCTCGTGATGAGATCCGATGCACATTAGAAGGGGCTCCGTGCGGAAACGTATGGTACAGTCCAATCTTTCATTGTTTACACAATTGATGTAGAGGGGTCTGGCGAGACTGGTCACCGGGATGTTGAACCTGTTGACGAGAGAGGCCAAAATAAAATTTCCTGCAGATCCGGAGTCCAAGAAGGCCATAGTAGAGAAGGAGAAGGCAGAGGCAGATATCCGCACAGGCACAGTAAGACGTGGAGAAGCAGAGTAGACATCAAGGACTGTCTCACCTTTGTGCGGAGTCAGCGTACGTCTTTCCAGGCGGGGAGGACGGATAGGACAATCCTTCAGGAAGTGTTCGGTACTAGCACAGTACAGGCAGAGATTCTCCATGCGGCGTCGTGTCCTCTCTTGAGGTGTCAGGCGAGACCGGTCGACCTGCATAGCCTCCACGGCGGGAGGCACAGGAACAGATTGCAGGGGACCAGAGGAGAGAGGAGCCAGGGAGAAGAAACGCCTCGTGCGAACAGAGTCCATATCCTGGCGGAGCTCCTGACGCCTTTCGGAAAAACGCATGTCAATGCGAGTGGCTAGGTGAATGAGTTCATGTAGGTTAGCAGGGATTTCTCGTGCGGCCAGAACATCTTTAATGTTGCTGGATAGGCCTTTTTTAAAGGTCGCGCAGAGGGCCTCATTATTCCAGGATAATTCTGAAGCAAGAGTACGGAATTGTACGGCATACTCGCCAACGGAAGAATTACCCTGGACCAGGTTCAACAGGGCAGTCTCAGCAGAAGAGGCTCGGGCAGGTTCCTCAAAGACACTTCGAATTTCCGAGAAGAAGGAGTGTACAGAGGCAGTGACGGGGTCATTGCGGTCCCAGAGCGGTGTGGCCCAAGACAGGGCTTTTCCAGACAGAAGGCTGACTACGAAAGCCACCTTAGACCTTTCAGTGGGAAACTGGTCTGACATCATCTCCAAGTGCAGGGAACATTGGGAAAGAAAGCCACGGCAAAACTTAGAGTCCCCATCAAATTTATCCGGCAAGGATAGTCGTAGACCAGAAGCGGCCACTCGCTGCGGAGGAGGTGCAGGAGCTGGCGGAGGAGATGATTGCTGAAGCTGTGGTAGTAGCTGCTGTAGCATCACGGTCAGTTGAGACAGCTGTTGGCCTTGTTGCGCTATCTGTTGTGACTGCTGGGCGACCACCGTGGTGAGGTCAGCGACAACTGGCAGAGGAACTTCAGCGGGATCCATGGCCGGATCTACTGTCACGATGCCGGCTGGCAGGTAGTGGATCCTCTGTGCCAGAGAGGGATTGGCGTGGACCGTGCTAGTGGATCGGTTCTAAGTCACTACTGGTTTTCACCAGAGCCCGCCGCAAAGCGGGATGGTCTTGCTGCGGCGGTAGTGACCAGGTCGTATCCACTAGCAACGGCTCAACCTCTCTGGCTGCTGAAGATAGGCGCGGTACAAGGGAGTAGACAGAAGCAAGGTCGGACGTAGCAGAAGGTCGGGGCAGGCAGCAAGGATCGTAGTCAGGGGCAACGGCAGGAGGTCTGGAACACAGGCTAGGAACACACAAGGAAACGCTTTCACTGGCACGATGGCAACAAGATCCGGCAAGGAAGTGCAGGGGAAGTGAGGTGATATAGGGAAGTGCACAGGTGAACACACTAATTGGAACCACTGCGCCAATCAGCGGCGCAGTGGCCCTTTAAATCGCAAAGACCCGGCGCGCGCGCGCCCTAGGGAGCGGGGCCGCGCGCGCCGGGACAGGACCGACGGAGAGCGAGTCAGGTACGGGAGCCGGGGTGCGCGTCGCGAGCGGGCGCTACCCGCATCGCGAATCGCATCCCGGCTGGAGGCGGTATCGCAGCGCCCCGGGTCAGTGGATCTGACCGGAGCGCTGCAGTGAGGAGAGTGTAGCGAGCGCTCCGGGGAGGAGCGGGGACCCGGAGCGCTCGGCGTAACAGTACAGAAGATGATAAGTACTTGGAGGCTTGATTTTATTTATTTTTTACAAAGAAGTAATTTACAAATCAGTATATTTGATTTTTTCTTTTTTTTTACTCTGGAACACCCTTTCAAAGTCACCGGGGAAGGCAAATAAAAACTAATTCTTACAGCCAACGGTTGTCCGGATGTGCTGGGAGTTGTAGTTTTGTAACATCTGAAGGGACACAGTTTGCAGATCACTAAAGTAAAGGATGTCTTATAGATACAGTCTAAAATAGTCCAAAATAATGCGCTTACTCATTATCTACTAAAGCTATTTATAGGTTTGTTTCTCTGATACAGAGTTTCAGAGTACACTTAAAAGATCATGCATTGAGTTAAATGATAACATTCTTAATAAACTCAATAATAAACTCAATAAACACTAAGGCCTAGATTTATGAAACTGTGTTAGAGAAAAAGTGAAGTGACTTTCCCACAGCACCAATCACAGCTCAGCTTTCACCAATTTGTCTCTCACACAGTTTGATAAATCTGGACCTCAGCTTGCAGTTAGCGTCTAACCTCCCCTAATTGGTTACATCATTTTAGCATTTAGCCCTCTGTAGAGGGCCTTGTATCTCTTCATTAGAAAACAAAAGATTTGATAAAGGATCCAGAGTAATATGGGGAATGGGAAGACTATATATGGTATACAATTCTCAGAATTAGGGTTATGTAGTTTAGAAAAAGGACAGCTAAGGGGCGACCAAATAACTATGTATAAATATATCAGGGGACAGCACAGAGAACTCTCCCATTATCTATTTATACCCAGGACTGTATCTATAACAAGGGGCATTCTCTATGTCTAGAGTAAAGAAGGTTTCTTCACCAGCACAGACGGGGGTTCTTTACTGTAAGAGCAGTGAGACTATGAAACTCTCTCCCAGAGGAAGTGGTCATGGTGAACTCGATAAAATACTTCAAAACATTACAGGGTATGGATACTAGATTTATAGGGACAGAAGGGATTTATCCAGGGATTTGTTCTGATTGCCATAATTGGAGTCGGGAAGGAATTTTTCCCTCGGAATGGGGCAGTTGGCATTTGTCTCATAAGACCGTTTTGCCGTCCTCTGGGTCAACACAGTAGGAGCAAAGTAGGCTTATAGATTGAACTTGACTGATGCTTATCTTTTTTCAACCTTATGATGTTACTATCAACTACTACAAAATCTTGGACATAAAATAGACATTAAGCTGAAGGGCAAATACTATTTTATGCTGTTAACACATTGTTGAAATAATGTTCTTAATTTTAAGATTCTCTTATTTAAGCTAACAGATCGATCTGCATGGAAAATTGAAATTCCAAAAAACTGTATGTTATTCCCAAAATAGGCCTAAAATTTTTAGCCTAAAGTCTGTGTGCGTGTTATACCCCGATACACCCCCAGGAAAGGCAGGGGGAGAGAGGCCGTCGCTGCCCGCTTCTCTCCCCCTGCCTTTCCTGGGGTCTAGAGCGCTGCTGCCGGCCCTTTTCACCCCCTGGTTATCGGCGCCGCTGCCCGTTCTGTCCCCCTGACTATCGGTGCCGGCGCCGATAGCCAGGGAGAGAGAAGCGGCGCCGACAGCCAGGGGGAGAGAAGGGGCAGCGGCACCCATTGCCGGCGGCGCTGCCCCGTTGCCTCCCCCCATCCCCGGTGGCATAATTACCTGAGTCGGGTCCGCGCTGCTCCAGGCCTCCGTCGTGCGTCCCCGGCATCATTGCTATGCGCTGAACGGCGCGGCGCATGACGTCAGAGCGCCGCGCCGTTCAGCGCATAGCAATGACCCCGATAACCAGGGGGTGAAAAGGGCCGGCAGCAGCGCTCTAGACCCCAGGAAAGGCAGGGGGAGAGAAGCGGGCAGCGACGGCCTCTCTCCCCCTGCCTTTCCTGGGGGTATATCGGGGTATACTCGCGCACACACGCACCCTCATTTTATCATGGATATTTGGGTAAAAAACTTTTTTTACCCAAATATCCTTGGTAAAATGAGGGTGCGTGTTATAGGCCGGTGCGTGGTATACCCCGATAAATACGGTATGTGATAGGGATGGATCTTGGTGAGCTGACTATTTGTTGCTGTATAAAAATTATTTTTGTTTTAATAGCTAGAATAGCCATTCTAGAGAGACCCTCATGAAAAGTGTATTTCTTTGCTAAATTAACACATAAAAAATCCATGTTAGTATACACTATTCTACAGTATGAAATAGTTTGTGCAAGGGAAAGGTTGTATAACACAGTCACAATAAATCCACAGTCATTCATTTTGCTTCCCCCCTAGCCCCATGTGACGTTCATACTGTATATCCCAATTGGGCACATTGTTAGAGATATCCAGATGTATTCAGGTACAGTTTATTTTACATAATTAAAGTGCTTTTTGTAAATATTAAATACGGCCTACTAGGTTTATAAAAATATTAATTTAGGGCCATACCTCTAGCTTGTGGTTTCCTAGGCACACAAGGGAATAATAAGGACTGAATATGCCCCATTAGGGTGACTTCACATGCCTTAAATGCAGGTTTTGTTGCACGTTCATTGTATATCTCACCCTTACACACAGAACTTGGCTAAGTGAATCACAAAGTGCTGCCCCCAATAACCCCCCCCCCCCCCAACACTGCTGTTCCAGGCAAATGTCCTAGTGGCAAATTTGGCCCTTTACGAAAAACACTATACTCACCAGTCTTCTACTTTCTGAGTCCAGCACTTCCATCACTAAAACACACTGCCTGCTCTCCTGATGACATTCCATACACTCTCGTATGGCAATGAGTGATGTCCAGTGCGGTCCATAAATCCCAATAACGGACATACCAATATTGGTGCACATAGCAGGTCCAATAGAAGATATAAAGAGCCTTCATTAAAGTTCTATACGCATTGCAGACTTCTGGTGAGACTTCATCAGGAGAGCAGAGAGGGTTTGTCATCCAGGGATGTAAGCAGAAACAATAAGGAAGGTAAAAGTAGCAGAATATAGGTAAGTATAGTGTTGTTTGTTATTTTATATCCATATCAGGTTGTCATTTTTTATTTATTTTTTAATCTTGGAAACTATCTTTAAATCAAGTCTTCATAACAATACCTTTCCCTTTAAAGAATCTACAATGTTATGATGAAAATTGATGCTACTGTAACCGAAGAGTTGTCTACACAGTTATAGCTGGCATATATAGTATGTCTTACAAAAGTCTTATCCAGATGGGACAAGTTTCTGTACACCCAGATGGCACTGTCCTTTTTTTCCATAGTCTGTTCTCTTTCTACAGCCGAAATAAACTAAGTCACTGGTGCTTACACTTTGTGAGAGGACTGAGTTAATAAGGCATGGTCCAGAGCATCAGACAACAGACAAACCATCTGTATATGCTACTGGCACGAAATACAACAACCAAATGCGCTAACCAGGTTTCTCATTTTGTATGTTTTATATGATAATGGTTTGTGTTGTATCTGTCAGTATTCATTCTAGAATCTTTGCCACTAACCATGCAAAGCTTTCAGACTGCATTTATCTATAACCACCACGTCCAACCTGGAGTCTGTCAAATCTGTGCATCCATACATCATCCTACAAAGGAGGGCAGGAAGTAATAAATAATTAGGAAATATATGCCAAGCGATTTGTTGTCAGAACTGATAGCTGTCACAGATATATTTAGTGAAAAAAGGACAACTTTATTCATGTGTTTCATAGACAGCAGTGTGTTGATGTCAGAAATTGGAACTCTCCTCTAGGACAAATGCCCCTATTTGAGCCATGTCAATGAAAGTTAATAGTCAAAAAACATTCCAAACGGCACAGACACCTGCCGAAAAGTGAGAGGACAGTTTTGTAGATTGGTCATTAAATTGTTAGCCACATCTGGCTTGGTTGCAGCAGCCAAAGGTGGTCAGAGAAAGGTTGATATTTTTACATTCTTTTAACTTCTTTCTTTTAATTTCTTATCTCAGCATAAGACATAACAATACACACAAAACTTAGTATGCAAACCCAAAGTTTAATGCAAAGATAGTACATGATAAACGAAATAATACAAATAACTCAGCTAACTGAAGAGAAGGGCTGCATGTACAATGAGTTTTCTCATGTCTGCGTAACTTTTATGGTACTATACACATAAAAAAAAAAAAAAAAACAACAAGAAACCCTTTGGCTTAACTATGTCTATGACTGTGATTAAATCCTGGTCAAAAGGCGCAACTACGGGACATAATTTCTAGGCTACCCTTTGAACTTCTGCCATGAATTTCACTGTGTATTTTTCCACTTTTGGGAAATTTAGCTGTGTACACATACCTTTAAGGTCAATAGAAACAGGGTCATAAGAAAATTTGATGGTATCTTGACATATACAGACTATGGAGCCCTGAAATTGATGCTAACGGATACAGTGAAGATGTGTGAGTGTAATGCATGCAATGCAGGAGTAAGGTGTTGGTTGGTAGGATGTGTGTTCTGTGTGTGTAGTATACAATGAAGAGTTGTGCGTAGTAGACAGTGCAGAGCCGTGAGTGTGCTAAATATACCTTGCAGAGCTGTGTGTGTAGCACAGAACGCAGAGCCATGTGCAGCCTCAATATAGCTCTTCACACCCATATCATGCAGCAGTTTATATGTCCTGTCTCTTGCATCCTTCACATAGGAAGGAAGAGGGCTGTCACATCTCCATACTCTATAAGGCAACAGTAAACCTTAGTGTGATGTGGGGAATTGTTGGACCATTGACATAGGGGCTTGGTTACAAGTGTAACCATTGCAACCTCCATAGTTACACTGCTGGGACTCTTGGGTCTCAGGCTGCTGGTGGCCTGAATCAGACAGCCGAACACAGTATAATATGACAAGAAATGGCATCCAGGGGCTCCTGGCCAGCTAATGAAAAAATAAGTGAAGCAAGTCTGTCCTAAGGAAGAACTAAGAAGGTTTGCACATCCAGGACATGGAACAGGCAGTACATCAGGTGTCATATACCAGCTCTGTTCTCCTGCTCTTAATGGGGGAAATTCATCAAGAGTGGTGTAGGTGAACGTCTTTTTACCCATTAATTCATGTGGTGGAAACTGTGAACCTGCACCAGATTCCTTACATGGGGCAGAGCAAGTGATAAATCTGGTGCTGATCACATTGGTTACTTCAGTACACAACTTTGTATGGTGATACCTTTGTGACTTTTTGTGCTACTTATTGCTTATTCTGTGCCACAAAATGTGCAGCTTTTTTTTTAAAAATGCTGTCCACAATCAGTTCTGTAAGCCAGTTCTGTAAGTCAGGGCTGGTGTAGATTTGCCCCTAAGTTAGCGCAGTTGCGACAAAAGATGCAACAAACTGAAAAGCAGCAAATTATGAATTCCTTACCACTGCATGATATCAACTGAAATAAGGACTTGGTGTGTTCCTTTTGGAAAACCTTCTAAAGCAAAATTCGCAATGAAAAGTCTCAAAACAGCACCTGAGACAAACTGTGAGACAAATGTACACCACAAAACCAGGGTAAAACCGATGATAAAATCCCCCCTATGTCTTTACTATAGGACTCTTTATCCCTACAAAGGGCGACACAACCACAGCCAGTGAGTGCTGTGAAAAAAGTTAGGCCAGTGGAAAATACTAGAAGATACCCAGACACCTGAAGTCCGGGATGGCCTCAATAGATTTAGGACTTTTGGAAAGCAATTTCTAATATTATGTTTTCCCAACAGAATCATTATCATTTATCTTATTACCGTATATACTCGAGTATAAGCCGACCCGAATATAAGCTGAGGCCTCTAATTTTACCCCAAAAACCCAGGAAAAGTTATTGACTCGGCTATAAGCCTAGGGTGGGAAATACATCATCCCCCCATGTATTCATCCAGACCCCCGTCATCATCCAGACCCCCGTCATCACCCCCCCCCCTTCATCATCACCACCTGTCAATCCCTTCATCAATGGTCTTCAACCTGCGGACCTCCAGATGTTGCAAAACTACAACTCCCAGCATGCCCGGACAGCCATTGGCTGTCCGGACATGCTGGGTGTTGTAGTTTGGAAACCTCTGTAGGTCCGCAGGTTGAAGACCACTGCGTCCTTCGTCATCATCCCTTTTGTTTTGTACTCACCACCCCTCGGCGGGAAGTTAGGGTGAGCTGGTCCGGGCCATCTATGCTGCAGGTGGGGAGGATAAGTCATTGCGGGCTGTCCATTTTTACCCGGGGGGGGCTCTTCTCCATGCTTCGGGCCCGGCGCATGAACGTCCCTGTGCGTCGTCGTCAAGGCAACATCACTAGTCCAGGGCCGGGCCCGAAGCGCGGAGAAGAGGCCCCCCCGGTGAAAATGGACAGCCTGCAACGACTAATCCTCCCCACCGGACGGTCACTGCTTGATAGATGGCCCAGACCAGCTCACCCTAACTTCCTGCCAAGGGGAGGTGAGTACAAAACAAAAGGGGAGGGGGGACTGGATGATGACGAAGGCCGCAGTGGTCCGGGCATGCTGGGAGTTGTAGTTTTGAAACATCTGGAGGTCCGCAGGTTGAAGACCACTGATGAAGGGTTTGACAGGCGGAGAGTTCACTCGAGTATAAGGCGAGGGGGGTGTTTGCAGCCCGAAAAATAATTCTGAAAACGTGGCTTATACTCGAGTATATATGGTAATATCTTCATATTCTTAACAGTATTGTACTGTATTATTGGAAGGTTCTTGCTAAGTTGCGCTGTTGTGCTGTTCTTATGTAAACCTGCTCTTGCCAGAAAATGAAGCTACATTTATGAAGGTTATGATCCAACTCTAATATACCAGCAAACAAACAGTTCTTACAGTGCAGCAGAATATTCTACCTAGATACTTGGCTAAGCATACTTGGGGTTAATAAGATCAAAGGCTCTCTCTTCCTTTCAGCATATCATAATGATTTTGCTGCTATTGCAAACAATTTGCTAAAAGCTTTCTTTTCTTATTTTCTATAGGAATGATGCTAGGTTTGCAAGTGATTTGTTTGTGATGATTTACTAGAAGACAAAAGAATCATGAGCTATATTAGATGTGCTTGTTTCACAGTGGGGAGAAAAAAAAACCATTCCGTCTTTTGTAACACTCTGCGGATCACTACCCAATAATTATAAATGTCTGTACATTCAGCAATTCCTGTCTGTTCTACAAATCCATCTGGCCTTATCTTAAAGACATTAATGGAAGAGAAACATGACTTGAAGTGCATGTTCATACAAATAGCTGTCTTAAAAGAAATGCTTGCGGAAATGGTTAGCAGAATTTTGAGAGCTGGGAAAGAAGACTAAGTAGATGAGTCAAGGAATAAAATGTGGTTCTCAGGGGATGTTAGAAGGTCATGCTTATGGCAGTGTCAATATTCAAGCTTAAGAAATTCACCACTGCAAAGGCTATAGACAAATTCTATTGCAGAAATGGCACAGGGGGTTAAGAGTCTCAGACGTCCAATCAATTTGTTCCTATGATAGGCACGTATTTATGTCCCCCTGGAATCTGCAGGTTTGCTACTTTTAGTTTTTTTTCCTCCTGTAACTGAAATTCCTAAGCATTTAGCAATAGCAGAAGAAAAATGTTGGACTATCAAAGGGATGCATCATTAGATAACCTACTGCAGCTAAAGGCACTCTTCTCCTATGGTGACCTAAATGTGCCACTTACATGATCATAGATTATTATGTTACACTTTGCATACAAAATTAGATTTTACTATTACAATGATTATTTTACTAATATTCAGATTAGAATACATAATAGCATTACTCTTTATATGGGACTTGTAAGCATATAGCAATATGGCTGCAGCAAAGGTATCTCTGATACACCAATAGGTGTCGCAGGAATAAAACCTTCTTTAATTAGAACACCAAAGGAACAACAGGATAAAGTGACACGTTACAACCGGGTTTACCGGCCTTAATCATACTACAGAGATAAGATTCTAGATTGGATTCTAGAGTTAGATACTTGTTTTCCAGCTGGTCCAGATATGAGACAAGATGTGATACTACACTATTGAACTAACTGTTGTTAGGATTCGGCAGGCTGGAGGTGGATCCTCTGTGTCAGAGAGGGATTGGCGTGGACCGTGCCGACGGACCGGTTCTAAGTTGCTACTGGTATTCACCAGAGCCCGCCGCAAAGCAGGATGGTCTTGCAGCGGCGGTAGCAACCAGGTCGTATCCACCGGCAATGGCTCAACCTCTCTGACTGCTGAGATAGGCGCGGTACAAAAGGACAAGGCAAGAGCAAGGTCGGACGTAGCAGAAGGTCAGGGCAGGCAACAAGGGTCGTAGTCAGGGGCAACAGCAGAAGGTCTGGAACACATGCTTTGGACATACACTAAACGCTTTCTCTGGCACAAGGCAACAAGATCCGGCCAGGAAGTGAAGGGGAAGTGAGGTTATATGGACAGGGAGCAGGTGGAAGCTTATTAGACTGATTGGGCCAGGCACCACTCATTGGTGCACTGGCCCTTCAAATCTTAGAGAGCTGGCGCGTGCGCGCCCTAGAGAGCAGAGCCGCGCGCGCCAGAACGTGACAGTCGGGGACCGGGACGGGTAAGTGGCTTGGGATGCTATACGCGAGCGGGTGCGTCCCGCTATGCGAATCGCATCCCCATCGTGAATTTCAGTGCAGCGCTCCTGGTCAGCGGGTCTGACCGGGGCGCTGCAGAGAGGAGAACGCCGCGAGCGCTCCGGGGAGGAGCAGGGACCCGGAGCGCTCGGCGTAACACACATGGTGTTTTTTGCACACCTTTCCTTTTGTTTGATTAAAAAAAAATTGGGTACATATATTTTATCCTAAGAATATTATTAAAAGTTAAGTTTTACGTAATGTGTTTCTTCAATACTTACTTGTGCACACTAACACTTTTACGAAAGAGACAGTTTTCTTCTGCCACCAACTCCATGCTGTGTAATTCAGCCACTATATGGTCTTCTCATGCTGCTGCCACCTCCACGCTATGTCATTCAGGTACTACATGGTCTACTCATGCTGCTGCCACCTCCACGCTGTGTCATTCAGCCACTATATGGTCTCCTCATACTGATGCCACCTCCAGGCTCTGTCATTGTGCCACTTTTCGACATTGATTCTAATAGCGACACCTCTAATCTGCATGTCATACTGAATAACAGTGTTATTTCACTAACCCAGCACAGCACGTGTTACAGCAAGGCGAATTGTTCTACACCCCTATTGAGGCTTCCTGTAGGCCAGAAACAGCCATTTTAACCCCTTAAGGACGCAGGACGTATATTTACGTCCTGCGCCGGCTCCCACAATATGAAGCGGGATCGCGCCACGATCCCGCATCATATCGCGTCGGTCCAGGCGCTCATCAATGGCCGGGACCCGCGGCTAATACCACACATCGCCGATCGCGGCGATGTGCGGTATTAACCCTTCTAAAGTGAAAGTGAAAGTGACCCGGCTGCTCAGTCGGGCTGTTCGGGACCACAGCAGTGAAATCGCGGCATCCCGAACAGCTTGCAGGACACCGGGAGGGCCCTTACCTGCCTCCTCGGTGTTCGATCGGCGAATGACTGCTCCGTGCCTGAGATCCAGGCAGGAGCAGTCAAGCGCCGATAACACTGATCGCAGGCGTGTTAATACACGCCTGTGATCTGTGTAAAAGGTCAGTGTGTGCAGTGTTATAGGTCCCTATGGGACCTATAACACTGCAAAAAAAAAGCAAAAAAAATGTGTTAATAAAGGTCATTTAACCCCTTCCCTAATAAAAGTTTGAATCACCCCCCTTTTCCCATAAAAAAAATAAAACAGTGTAAAAAAATAAATAAATAAACATATGTGGTATCGCCGTGTGCGTAAATGTCCGAAATATAAAAATATATTATTAATTAAACCGCACGGTCAATGGCGTACGCGGAAAAAAATTCCAAAGTCAAAAAAAGCGCATTTTTGGTCACGTGTTCTACCATTAAAAAATGAATAAAAAGTGATCAAAAAGTCTGATCAAAACAAAAATCATACCGATAAAAACTTTAGATCACGGCGCAAAAAATGAGTCATCATACCGACACGTACGTGGAAAAATAAAAAAGTTATAGGGGTCAGAAGATGACATTTTTAAACGTATAAATTTTCCTGCATGTAGTTATGATTTTTTCCAGAAGTGTGACAAAATCAAACCTATATAAGTAGGGTATAATTTTAACCGTATGGACCTACAGAATAATGATAAGGTGTAATTTTTACCGAAATATGCACTGCGTAGAAACGTAAGCCCCTAAAAGTTACAAAATGGCATTTTTTCTTCGATTTTGTCGCACACTGATTTTTTTTCCGCTTCGCCGTACATTTTTGGGTAAAATGACTAATTTCACTGCAAAGTAGAATTGGCGACGCAAAAAATAAGATTTAATATGGATTTTTAGGCTGAAAATTGAAAGGGTTATGATTTTTAAAAGGTAAGGAGGAAAAAACGAAAGTGCAAAAACTGAAAAACCCTGAGTCCTTAAGGGGTTAATACAGATTCGATAAATCGGCAAATAAATTCAGACCGAACCAAATTTTTTCGGAAAATTTGTCAAAATGTCCGAATCAAATTTTTCAAAAATGTGCTCATCTCTAGCCCTTAACCTTATCTTTCCTGGGTAGATGCCATCTCGTTAAAATGATTAGTTTCCCCCGCTTGTTTTACCCCTTGCAAACGCTCTCACTTGTACTTCGCCATGATGACATTAGATGCCTCAACACAGCCTTTCAATGCTTCCTATGGCAAGGCAAGCACCCGCGCATAGCTTTACAGAAGCTCATGCTTAGCAAGGTTGAGGGAGGAATTAATTTCCCGAACATCATGGGCTATAATTTGGCTTTTTTCTTCTGCCACGTGCTTGATAGGCTGCACTCCTCTGACTATATCTCCAATCTAGCGGTGGAAGCAGCGATGGCCGCCCCTTGGTCTCTACCAGCACTGCTTCACACTTCATATGCTAAACTTCCGGTAGTGATCAGGGGCTCAGTGCTACTGCAAGACACCATAGTGACCTAGAGAAGGAAGTGCATAAAGTTTTTTGGCATTTCCTTTCTGTTATCCAAAAGGATACCCTGCTTGACCATCCAGAATTCCCGCAGGGTAAATCTTCTCCATGGTTGAAATTATGGCTTTCTAGCGGGTGTGACAGAGTGTCTGGAGAAGTAGTGGACGGGGTCTATGTGTGCCCGAGGTTCCTCACTTATGTAATTTAAAGCAACCAGGGAAATGTTCAGCAGAGGTCTATGCAGACGTCTCTGCAATTGGGTTTGTATAAAACCTGTGTGTTTTTAGGGCCTGTGTTGCTGGAGTGGGGAGAGAAGGGTGGGCCCCCACTCCATCTGGACAGTCCGGGTTTTGGGCTGTCAGGTAAACACTCCTCAGGTGTGCTGGCCTGATATAAGGCTGAGAATGCAGACACATCTCTCTCTTAGCCTGGGAATAGGTTATCTGCATGGAGCCTGTGAGAGCACTACAAGTGGTATGGACTTTGCTATATTGTTTGGTGCCCAGCACTTGGTTAGTGAGGTTTCCTGTTGTTGGTTAGAGCCGGACAGGCTTAGGATTTTGTTTATATATTTTATGTTCTGTACCTCAACCTGTCAATAAAACTGGCTGAGGTCAGTTAAACGAATTCCCTGTTGTTTGGACTGCAATTTCTACAGTGTTCCTGCAAAACTGTGCCTGTCTACCCAGGAGACGTTATCCCCGTTACCTAATCCCTTACAAGGGGTTAAGACGGTGGGGCGACTGATTCATATTGATGACCGTAGATGGCTCACTCAGGGAGAAATGCTCCGCATGTTTGACCTCCCCCTGTCCCACACTCTCTATGCCAATCAGGCACATACCTTTTGTTTGTCTAGATTATGGAATCTGTCGAAGGAAGCCCCGACCCACATTTTAGATAACATTATAGGCAATCCCAGAGAAGGTCAATCTCTGATTTGTACGCAGCAGCTTCCAAAAACTAGATCCCAAACAAGTATTCCGGACGTGGGAAAGATGGACAGGGGACATTACTGACATAGTGTTGAGTGGGTGGGCAGCTGTAGGGAAAAATTTTATCAATGAGAGATGGAGGGAGACAGATTTCAAGGTCGCTCACGCAGCCCTAAATGGCTTCAACATTTTGCCCTCTCATAACTTCCCAGATAGGATCACTCATTGTCCTAAATTTAGGTCCCCACTTACAAACATGTATCATGGGGCCTTGGGGTACTCACACTAAGCGTTCTACTGGCGTCTCCTACAATCGTACATATGTGATCATTGGAAGGTGTGGGTCCCATTTACACTGCAATCACTCCTATTTCAACAATTATGCCCACCAGAGTGAGAAGGGGAAAGGGAGGAGAGGTTTCCTAGATTTGTCCATATAGTCCTTTTAGTTGCCATGCATAGTCTATTTGCTAAATGTTTGGATACTACCACTCTAGATTTGCCTATGCTGATTGTCCAATTAAAACCGTTTCTAGAAGTAGATCACCGTATGCGCTTTTACAACCGGACCTCAAACCGTGGTTGACCACAGTTTTAGGTCCGGTTGTAAAAGCGCATACGGCGCAATAATGAGCCGACCGGACCGAACGTTTCACTCCGGCCGGCTCATTGAAATGAATGACATACGGGAGCGCATACGAAGGCATACGGGAGCGCGAGGTTTTAGCTCACCCCTGCCGTATGCGCTCCCGTATGGGAGAAAACGTAGTGTGAACCCAGCCTTACATGGTGCCTGCAGATTGGACTGCATTTTCAATATGACAAATTCCTTGGAGTTGTTGTTCTGTCTTTTTTAATAGTATGGATACTTACCACTTAGCAATAAAGTTGTGAAAGTATGTTATTATGTTATACCATAGGAAGACTACAGTTTATAGCAGTGTGGTACCAATATCTCAGCTGAGAAATCTCAAATCAGTAAGTAGATGGTTACATGACTTGAAGCTAAAGTAGCAACATTGCGGATTGCATCTGTGCCCACACGCAATAACATGTTGAAAAGTACAACGGTAATTGTAGACATGTACACAGACCAGGCCTCTACTGTAGTGTTAAAACCAATAATCCTTTCTTGAGTTCCAATAACATAAAGTGCGGCCATTACAGTTGAGGCAATGTAAAAGGCATGAAGTTGATAACTGGCCTTATGCATGGCTACAACCATCTAACCATCTCCAAGGCTTGTTACCAGAGGAAGTGCTTTGGTTATATCCATTCTGACTTTGTTTACTTTGCCACAACAGTAAAGGATGTACTTGATTTTACTGGAACTCAATATAGGACTATCGGTATAACACAGCAGAAAAGTTCTGGTGCATTTACCATTGTCCTAGTCTTGTGCGGTGGAATGTCAGGACCTAGCACTTCACAAAGGGTGAGCTGATGAATTTTCATTCCTAGGAAGTTCAACAGGACTATGTGCAAGAGATTCAATACAGTTGAGTAAGTGTTAATGTATATTCTAAAATTATTGTATCCAATACAAAATTATTGTATCCAAACACAAAACAGACTTTAGTAGAAGTAAACAGTAACACGATTTATTTGTGTTAACAATTCTGAAAGTTTATGATGTTGCTTTTAAGTATCTCACACTTGAGTCTTTGTAACACATTTTTTTTTTCATGTCTACAGTGGCAGCCAAAACCCTTCGAGATGTGTTTTCCACCAGTTTCGAACACTGCCTTTGTGCCCGCTTCTTCTAGGATGCTATTTTTAATAGCCCTGACATGTGCCAGTCCTTTTCTAGAGTTCAAAGAAACTCCAAGAACCCTCAATGTGGCTATAATATTCAGTGGTACTTCTTACCCACCAGAGAGTGCCCGGTTTTCACCCTCAGCTTTCAACAATTTTTCTATGGAAGTGAATCCCGTTTCTGTAATACTTAATGACACTAATCCACGCAGCCTTATCCTGCAGATATGTGATGTTCTCTCCAGCCTGAGAATTCATGGGGTTGTCTTTGAAGATGACACAAGGACAGAATCTGTTGCTCAGATCCTTGACTTTATCTCTGCACAAACATCTATGCCCATCATTGGCATTAATGGAGGATCTGCCATTGTGCTGACGCCCAAGGTATGTACAAATTATTTTTTTTCTTTTCTAGAAAATGTAAAAACTGAAACTGTTACAGTCAATGAACATATAATCTTTCTCTTGTACCAAGAAGTTACGAAAACCATACATTTAGATATTTGCAACATTAAAATGAGATGGGAGAATGCACTTCAGAAACACTCTAGAAAAGCTCAATAGCATTTTTTTTTCAGAAATTATGATTGGGATAAGGAGCATTTACATTCTGCCCACGTAGCATTAGAATTCCTAGAGAATGTTCTCACCAGTTTGTTGAAAGATGTATGAGGCCAAAGCACATCTACAGTATCTACATATGAAATTCTTTCCCTTGTCTTGAATAGTAATATGACAGGCTTTCCATCATGTCCAATAAGTGACCTTCGTTGTTCTATCAAAGTGATTTGCTAGGGATGATTTACAGGAAAGAAACAATTCATGTTAATCTTATTCCAACTACTTGTAACATTATAAAGTATAAAGCAAGAGGAGGAAGGGTAAGGTTCTGTTTGTCTGTCATACTGAAAATAGTATAGGTCAGGTGCTCCGTCATAGTCTTTTGTGAAATCTGTTACTAGGGATGGTCCTTTTTTTTCTATTTATTTATTTATTTATTTTTGAAGTATGTTTTGTATACAAATATTGTTTACAGAATATAAATATATAGGAAAAATAAGGTACACTATCACTTTCATGTGGACCACTCATACAAGGATCTAAATTCTTGTGAAAATGGCGATCGGCCAGTCCATGCTGTATTGGCAGTTAAACTGTAAATTCAATCTGTAATTCAGAGGCTGTATTAATATAGTCCAAATAAGGATTGTTACCCCCCTCTTTTCAGTGCTTGTTCCCAATAGGGCACAAAATCTGATCTCTCTATCACAGACTTTAAGAAGCCACTAGCCAACTACCTCTTACCTATATGTTTGTTACAAATATGGAGAAAACATACAAACGCAACCATTTGTCAATTCTGTTTGTGCAGAAACTGGGTGACAACCAATAAGGCTGCCATTATCAATTCATTAGGATTTCTCATTTACAGGTTTCAGAGCTTTAATCTGAAAATAAATTATTAAAAAGAAAGGATAACATATGTAGAAAAAAAACCTATAAGGGGTTTAAACATGGTTGGTAGCAAAGTGTGTAATGCATTATTCTAGGCAAACTGGCCTAAATCACTGTGTTGTTCTTCTTTCCTGATAATCTGATCACTTTCTGATTTTCTCCCTGAACTGTGACACTGTTACCAGGCAACAGAGCACACACTTTCCCACAATCCCCCCCCCCCCCCCCCCCTTTGGTTGCATACACAGTAGAGACTAATGAGCAATATGCATCTGAACTGAGCATGCCTGACCGTCTCGATGGATGCCCTAACCTTGTTGTTTTAAATGAAGCTTGTACACTGGAAATATGTTTAACTTCATAGAATGTGTCATTTTTTGACTGATTTATCTTCTTACTAGAACCTTTTTGACCCCTTGCCGCAAATGGGCATAAATGTACGTCCATATTCCGGTCACTTCCTGCAAATAGACATACATTTATCCATTGCAATCAGAGATCTCCGAATGGCCCCCTCCGACCTGGCTACGGAAGTCGATCAGGCTCAGCAGGACAGAAAAAAGTCAAAATAAAGTGAAAAAGTGATTATGTTTTTAGCCTCCGACCCCAAATTATTTATATTACATATTTGAGAAAACTGAAAAATGTTTCAATGCAGATACGGTGCAATAACTTCTTTATTCAATTACTTAAATGACTTAACGCTCTCCCTTAATAACCCAACAATACAATGTAGTTCAGTGGCGTAGGTATAGAGGTCGCAAGGGTCACAGTCGCGACTGGGCCCCATTGCCTGGGGCTGATTGGAGCAGTGCAGGCAACCTCCTGTAGGAATGGAGACAAGCATGATGTTATTTACATGGGACTGTATATTGGTGGTATAGGAGTGATGTTATTTACATAGGACTGTATGTTGGTGGTAGGGGGTGATGTTATTTACATGGGACTGTATGTTAGTGGTAGGGGAGTGATGTTATTTACACGGGACTGTATGTTGGTGGTAGGGAAGTGATGTTATTTACATGGGACTGTATGTTGGGGGTAGGAGAGGGATGTTATTTACATAGGACTGTATGTTGGTGGTAGGGGAGTGATGTTATTTACATGGGACTGTATGTTATTGGTAGAGGAGTGATGTTATTTACATGGGACTGTATGTTGGTAGTAGGGGAGTGATGTTATTTACACGTGACTGTATGTTGGTGGTAGGGGAGTGATGTTGTTTATATGGGAAATTACTTAGAGGTGTGGGGGGGTGCAGGGGAGCATGAAGAGGACTTGCAAGACTAGGGGGAATGAGGGTGGAACAAAGGAATCAGGAGGAAGATTTATATTATATTCAGGGTACAGCATATAGCAGGGTTATATTTAGAGAATGCAGTGTGTGGCAGTATTTTACTCAGGTGGTAAAGTGTGTACCAGTATTATATTAAACGGGTACAGTGTGTGGCAATAATATATTTAGAGGGTACAGTGTGTGGCAGTATTATTTTCAGGGGTACAGTGTGTAGCAGTATTATATTTAGGGGGTACAGTGGTTGGCAGGAATATATTCAGGGGGTACAGTGTGTGGCAGTATTTTACTCAGGTGGTATAGTGTGTACCAGTATTATATTAAAGGGGGTACAGTGTGTGTCAATAATATATTTAGAGGGTACAGTGTGTGGCAGTATTATGTTCAGGGGTACAGTGTGTAGCAGTATTATATTTTGGGGTACAGTGGTTGGCAGGGCTATATTCAGGGGGTAAAGTGTGTGGCAGTATTGTATTGAGAGGGTTCAGTGTGTCACACATTGAGAGGGTTCAGTGTGTTGCAGTATTATATTCAGGGATACAGTGTATGGCAGTATTATATTCAGGGGGTACAGTGGGTGGAATTATTATACTCGGGGTATATGTCTGAACAAAACACTACAAAAGAAGTTTTTATGTAGACTATTGCAACATCTATGTTCAGCGTTATGTTGTATGTTTAATTATGAGTGGCTGCACCATGCACACTATAGAAAATATATAAACCAATAATGTAAAGAAAATGTGATTGCAACTTCATAATCCAGAAGATTACTCTGTCCATTAATTTTTGTTTCACACTACCTCCTCTCAAAGGGATGGACAGCTTTTCAATGCCATGTAGTGTGAGGACAGAAAAGTCACCCTCGTGAACCTCCACGCAATGTTTGGCTGCCATAGAGACATACCTTGAGTGAAATGTGGGATATCCGAGAGGTGCTTTCTTATCCTCACCTTCAGCGCATTGGTAGTATGGCCCACGTACTGTAATGAACATTTATCACACGTAAGTAAATATATTACATTCAACGTGTTACAGTTTATATAATCTTTAATGGTAAAATATTTGTGGGTAACTGTTGAACAGAAGGTTTTGTTGTTTTTCATGATCTTGCAACAGATACATCTGTTATGACCACATTTGTAACTTCCAACTACACTGAGCCAGGTAGATTTCTTTTTGTTGTTGTCACAAAATAAACTCAGTGATACTAATTGTCCTATCGTGCATACTTTTTTAGACACACATTTAAAGGGGTACTGCGGTGGAAAACTTTTTTTATTTTTATTTTTTTATTTTTATCAACTGGTGCCAGAAAGTTAAACAGATTTGTAAATTACTTCTATTAAAAAATCTTAATCCTTCCAGTACTTATTATCTGCTGAATACTACAGAGGAAATTATTTTCTTTTTGGAACACAGAACTATCTGCTGACATCACAAGCACAGTGCTCTCTGTTGACATCTCTGTCCATTTTAAGAACTGTCCAGAGTAGAAGAAAATCCCCATAGCAAACATATGCTGTTCTGGTCAGTTCCTACAGCACTGTGTTCCAAAAAGAAAAGAACTTCCTCTATAGTATTCAGCAGCTAATAAGTACTGGAAGGATTAAGATTTTAATAGAAGTAATTTACAAATCTGTTTGACTTTCTGGCACCAGTTGATTATAAAAAAAAAGTTTTCTACCGGAGTGCCCCTTTAAAGCCGTACAATGTAGGTTTGTACAATGTAGGTTTGTACAATGTTACACACAGCCCTGACATCCTGACCATTTGTTGTTGAAAATATGATCAGTCTCTGTTGGTTGCCTGATTTTTGGAAAAAAAAAAGCTTACCGTTTCGAACCAAAGATTCTGTTTTTTCCCGATGCAATATTTCTCGCTATGGTCAGGGACCAGTCAGGACAGCCTCTACACTTCAATCGAGCAGACACGTCATCCGCCTTTTTATCCAGCCCATCAACAGTAGAGCAATTTTGTCTGTCTCTGATCATTTCCCCCACTGGGAGATTTTTGATCACATGAGGCGGGTGACATGAACACGCCTGGAGTATGGAGTTAGCAGAAATTGAATTAATAATGCATTGAATCAATATATATATAAAATAGATATAATATACAGCACGTTTATATCCCTTGGTATGTATTTTATATAGTTTGCTATGCAGGAGTTTTTAATATAACTACATTGTATTGTTTGGTTAGGAAGAGAGAGAGTTATGTCATTACCAAGTTAGGAGCACACACCTGGCAGAGGTTTCCGGCTTGAGTCTCCTCCTTCCACCAGCATATAAAAAGGATCTGTTCACACTATGTGCTTGTATGACTAAGGCCACATACAGTGGTCGAAACACTTCACTTTTTGTACATGTTTGTATCCTGTGAATAAAGAAGATATAACACAGTATCTGCACTGGACAAGCGCTGTTTTCTCATATTATCTGGGATTGGGGCAACGGAGTACGGGACACAGAGTGGGCAAGGGGTTGAACTGAATTTTCTCTATACAAGATTTGAATATTACATATTTGATATCATTGTAAAAACCCAAGTAATAATAAATAATCACATTATTTAATCCATACGATGAATGCCGTAAAAAATGTTATTAAAAACTCGACAAATGTACTGCTTTATGTTCATGCAACCTCTGTAAATCTAAAATAAAAAGTGATCAAAGTACCAAATTTACCCCAAATGGTACCACTAAAAATGTTAACTCATCCAGAAAATAATATGCCCCTCCACAACATTAGCGTAGATCTGAAGGGACAAAAAAGGCAGAGCTTCCTCATGGGACGAGTATCGTCTGATACATAATATGTGTGTCAAGCAGATAGTGTATGGTGAGTGTAGTTGTACCACTCACCTTGCTTAGTTGTGTATAATGACACAACTGCAATAGCGCTTTAGACAATCAGATAGGTGATGCAGCCTCCTGGTTCCGGGTCTTGGAATGCTCCAGGCCGGTCAATGGAATGATAGGTTTGAGGGAAAAAAATTCCTGGTTCTTGGCGCAAACCACCAGCGATGGATAACAATTTCTTCAAAAAAGAATTTTTATTGCCAAAGAAAACAACGCGTTTCAGAGCTTTGGAGCTCCTTCATCAGGTAAGTATGGCAGCATCCTTACCTGATGCCATACTTACCTGATGAAGGAGCTCCAAAGCTCTGAAACGCGTTGTTTTCTTTGGCAATAAAAATTCTTTTTTGAATTTTGAAGAAACTGTTATCCATCGCTGGTGGTTTGCGCCAAGAACCTGGAATTTTTTCCCCTCAAACCTATCCCTCCACAACATTGTCATTATAAAAATAAAAAATTAAACTACGTCTCTCAGAAAATGGCGATGCACAAACATTGCCACTCTTATTTTCCGGGCGATTGGCCCGGAATCGCCGCAAATCGCCTGTCTGAATTGACAGGCGATTTACGGCGATCGGCGACATGGGGGTCCCCCTAGGCATTGCTACAGGATGCCTGCGGATAGATATCCGCAGTCATCCCGGTCCGATTATCGCCTGGCGAGCAGTGGTGATCGGAAATACGGAGGGCGTAAAGGTAAACCCTCCGTCCTTAAGTACCAGGATGCGAGGGCGTTTTTTGGCGAGGGCATTTTTTGGGGGGGAATAAAATAAAATAAAACCTGCATAAATTGGGTATCCTTGTAATCAAAAGAGCTACAGAATAAAGTTAACGTGTCATTTTTATTGGAAAGTGCACTGTGCAAAAACGGAAGCCCCCAAAAGTTATAAAATGGCATTTGTTTTCTTTTTCAATATCACATCACAATTTTTTTTTGTTTTGCCATAGAATTTGTTATGTATTGGTTGATGTCATTATGAAGTACAATTGGTGACTCAAAAAAACAAGCCCTTATATTGGTCTGCAGGTGGAAAATGTAAAGCATTCTGATTTTTAGAAGGAGACCTTATAAGTCTGTGTAATACATACTCTCAAATTCTTTCAATTTCCTACCGATCATCACATGTTTTTATGGTATTCTCTAAGAGGCTTTTAACAGCTCAGCAGGAATAGTCTGTGACAGGGGTCTAATGACAGCCAGGCTTCTGGTAATAGTTGAGATCGGGAAAATTCCAATTTCTAGCTTAACCCTCTAGTTTCTCCAGTTAATTGTGAATGTGGCATAAAAAGGGGTAAAAGGGAGGGACTCACTCTGTCACCCAGAGGAAGGGCCAAATAGGATACCTGTTATTTTTATCTGACAGGCCTAATACACTTCTGGCTATTTTAACCTCTTAAGGACGTAGGGCGTACCTGTACACCCCATACCAGGTCCTGGTGTTTAAAACGGGGTCACGCCGTGACCCCACATCACACCGGGTCGGTCCCAGCTGCTAATCATAGCCGGGACCCTGGGCTAACAGCGCGCGCCATCGATCATTGTGCCGCGCACTGTTAACCCTTCAGATGCGGCGATCAAAGTTGACCGCCACGTCTGAAAGCGCCACGTCTGAAACGCTTCCCGTGAGCTCAGTCGGGCTGATCCGGACATCGTGATAAAATCGCGATGTCCCGATCAGCTGGGACGCAAGCAGAGGTCTCCTTACCTGTCTCTGCGGCGTCCGATCGTCGATTGATTGCTCCAAGCCTGAGCTACAGGCCTGAGCAATCGAGCCCCTATCTCACTGATCCATGAAAAGCTATGGCTTTGCAGGGATCAGCATAGGAGATCAGTATGTGCAGTGTTATAGGTCCCTATGGGAGCTATAGCACTGCAAAAAAAAAGTGAAAAAAAAAAGTTAACAAAGGTCATTTAACCCCTTCCCTAATAAAAGTTTGAATCACCCCCCTTTTCCCATAAAAAAAAAAAAAAACGGTGTAAAAAAAAATAAACATATGTGTTATCGCCGCGTGTGGAAATGTCCGAACTATAAAAAGATATCGTTAATTAAATTGCACGGTCAATGGTGTGCGTGCAAAAAAATTCCAGAGTCCAAAATAGTATGTTTTTGGTCATTTTTTTGATTATGAAAAAATGAATAAAAAGCGATCAAAAAGTCCGATCAATACAAAAATTGTACCGATAAAAACTTCAGAACACGGGTTAGAAGATGAGAATTTTTAACATATACATTTTCTGGCATGTAGTTATGATTTTTTTCCAAAGTACGATAATATCCAACCTATATAAGTAAGGTATCATTTTAACCGTATGGACCTACAGAATAAAGATAAGGTGTCATTTTTACCAAAAAATGCACCGCGTAGAAATGGAAGCCCCCAAAATTTACAAAATGAAATTTTTTCTTCAATTTTGTCGCACAATGAATTTTTTTTCCGTTTTGCCGTGGATTTTTGGGTAAAATGACTAATGTCACTGCAAAGTAGAATTTGTGGCACAAAAAATAAGCCATCATATGGAATTTTATGTGCAAAATTGAAAGCGTTATGATTTTTAGAAGGTGATGAGGAAAAAATGAAAATGCAAAAACGGAAAAACCCTGCATCCTTAAGGGGTTAATCTTGGTGTTTATGTTTATCAGTCTTCCAAAAAAAGGAAAAAGGAAACAGTTAAAAAATTATATAAAAAACAAAAAATAATCATCCCATAATACAATGTCCTCAGAGTTTTATCAACTAAGAAGTAAAAACACAAAGGATAGTCATCTTACCAAAAAGATTATAATGGACACTTCAGTTTAGTCTGTGAAGGTGACAAGTTCAACAGGGAGGTTACCTAAACTCCAGGTGACCCAAAACGACTATAATATAAATGTTAAAGGTACTTCTAAGTTACAAAAGGTTGCTGAGATATGTTGTAAATAATAATTTATGTAGTACATACATATTTATCGGCGTATAACACGCACCCCCATTTTAATAGAGAAATTTAAGTTAAAAAAAATACATATAAGATAAATGACAGACTAAATGCCATATCATCCCTCTAACTTTGATTTTGCCTAAACTTCAGTTTGGTCCCCCCCTTCCAGTGCCACATCATTCCTCCCCTTTTATCAGCCCCTGTGCCACATTTACACCCATCCCCCCCTTACCCTCTCATCATTCCCCCACTGTCTCATCATTCCCCCACTGTCTCATCATTCCCCCACTGTCTCATTTATTCCCCCACTGTCTCATCATTCCCCCCTGCTCATCATTCCCCCCCTGCTCATCATGCCCCCTGCTCATCATGCCCCGCTCTCATCATGCCCCCTGCTCATCATGCCCCGCTCTCATCATGCCCCGCTCTCATCATGCCCCCCTGCTCATCATGCCCCGCTCTCATCATGCCCCCCTGCTCATCATGCCCTGCTCTCATCATGCCCCCTTGCTCCTCATGCCCTTTACCCCCCTGTTTTTGATATACATATATTTTTTCCCCATCTTCCTTACCTAGCCGTGCTCGGCACGCTAGGTCCGGTGTCGGGTCTTGCGGGCTGCAGTCAGTGAAGCAGGATGAGTGATGCTGCACAGCATCTGGGACATCACTCATCATTCGCTGCAGCCGCTGCTGGTCAGTGTGGCCGCAGCAACCTCAGCCATTAGAATAGTCACAGCGGCAGCACCATTCTATTCTATTGGCTGCGGTTCTAATGGCTATTCTAATGGCTATTCTATTCTATTCTAATGGCTGCGGTTGCTGCGACCACACTGACCAGCGGCGACTGCAACGAATGATGAGTGACGTCCCAGACGCTTTGCAGCGTCACTCATCCTGCTTCACTGACCGCAGCCCGCAAGACCCGACACCGGACCTGGCCTGCCGAGCGCGGCTAGGTAAGGAAGATAAAAAAAGAACAATACAATAAAAAGCAGGGGGGAAGGGGAGGAAAAAAAAACAAAAAAACTAAAAACAAAGTGGGAGCCGCGCGCTGGTCACTGATTTAAATCAGTGACAAAAAGATTTATCGGCATATAACATGCAGGCAGACTTTTTGCCTTGAATTTAAGTTTTAAAAGTGCGTGTTATACGCCGAAAAATACGGTAATAATACAACATGCAAAGGTGAATCTTCGGTATAACAAACCATGCATAGAAACCTAAAATCATGAAAGGTCCACCATCTTACATAAAACGTTATGCTAGAGCAAGACACAAAACCTTTGCCCTTGCATTATATAAGGAAAGCAAATCTGCCTATAAACTAACATTCACAAAGACATAGGGGGATATTTATCAAAGTTGTCTATGTCCCGCATCAATATAGAAAAAACTACAGAGGGTTTGGCTAGTCTATTGTGCGCCTAATTTATCAAAAGTCGCACGGCTCTTGATAAATTCTGTGCACGGACTTCAGGATCTATGCTTTAGACTGTATTTAAACCTGCTCCAGCACGGTCTGACATTTCGGCGTACTTTCAGCCGATGCGACTTGTTGCTGAAAAGTCACTTTTGATAAATTCAGCACCAATGCATTTCCATCTCAAATATACTAGCATGCATCATGTTCTAAAAATCCTCTAAAGCAAAAGTCGCAGAAAAGTCGCACATATTTAGGCTGCGACTTTCTGTGCGACAAATTTAGAAAGGAAAAAACTGTCTAAATCCTTTGATAAATCTCCCCCATAAAGTCAAATAAATCTATAACCAAGAGTGATTTTAGATTTTCATACAATGTTAAAATGTTTGCTTATTAAAAATAATGTGTACAAACAATATGACATAAAATTGTGATATTAGATTCTCATACAACAATAAAATGTTCTTTTAAGTATTGACAACCTGTATGTTCTTGAGTGTATAAAGCATGTTGCCACTAAAATATAATATAGTCTGCTACGAACAATCAGTAATTCCAAGATATTTGTAAAACAGTAAAAAAAACAGGGTTCTCTATAGTACACTTGGGGGAAAACAGGTGAGATTTGTGAGATTCAATGTCCACACGTGCTGCTCCACTAATGCTGAGTCTATTTACTGACGTTTTGTTTACCGTATTTTTCGTCCTATAGGACGCACCGGCGTATAAGACGCACCCAATTTTTAGGGGCAAAATCTAAAAAAAGAAAGATTTTGAACCCAATAGTGGTCTTCAACCTGCGGACCTCCAGATGTTGCAAAACTACAACTCCCAGCATGTCCGGACAGCCGTTGGCTGTCCGGGCATGCTGGGATTTGTAGTTTTGAAACATCTGGAGGTCCGCAGATTGAAGACCACTGCATAGGAGGTAATACTCACGTGTCCCCGCCGCTCCGGACCCGTCACCGCTGCCCTTGATGTCGCTCCATCGCTGTCGCTGTGTGCCCGTCGCTCTGGAACGTCTCTGCTGCCGGCCGGGTATCCTCGCTCTCCGTCGCCGCCATCACGTTGTTACGCACGCCGACGCACGTACGCGATGACGTGATGACGAGAAAGGAGAGCGCCGGCATACAGGGGATCCCTGAACGGAGAAGACACCGAGGAGGCAGGTAAGGTCCCCCCCCGGTGTCCTGTAAGCACTAACCCAGCTATTCAGTCAGGCTGTGAAATCGCGGCGGTCCCGAACAGCCCGACTGAACAGCCGGGTTAGTGTCACTTTCCCTTCAGACGCGGTGGTCAGCTTTGATCGCCGCGTCTGAAGGGTTAATACAGGGCATCACCGCAATCGGTGATGTCCTGTATTAGCCGCGGGTCCTGGCCGTTGATGGCCGCAGGGACCGTCGCGATAGGTGTGTATTCACCGTATAAGACGCACCGACTTTTTTCCCCCAGTTTTGGGGAAGAAAAAGTGCGTCTTATACGGTGAAAAATACGGTACTTTGTGCAAAAAGTAAAAGATCATACCAATCAGTATCACTTGGGCTAGAACATCCCAATCCTATAATGGTGTCACCCAAAACTAACAAAAGGAAAACTTTAACAGATCTAATGATAGTATACACAAAATGACATCAATACAGTCATATGGTGAAAAATATAATTATCAGGGTTTAAGGTATTTCATTTTAGGCCATGTCAATTGTTAATTATTTATTACAGTATTTTTACCCAATATGCTATTTTTTACCTCCAGATTGATGGCTCATATATAGACAATTGTGAAGGGGGGGGGTAGGTAACATCATACCTAAAATCTTGTCAAGCATTATGAATAGAGATGAGCGAACTTACAGTAATTCGATTTGTCACAAACTTCTCGGCTCGGCAGTTGATCACATTAGCCTGCATAAATTAGTTCAGCTTTCAGGTGCTCCGGTGGGCTGGAGACTCTCTCCCAGGACTGTATCCACCTCTTCCAGCCCACCGGAGCACCTGAAAGCTGAACTAATTTTTGCAGGCTAAAGTCAGCCACTGCCGAGCCGAGAAGTTTGTGACGAATCGAATTACTGGAAGTTCGCTTATCTATAATAATGAATACCAGCATGTGATGATAATCCTTTGTATCTGTTTATTTTATATGTAAGAACTTCCTCTGTAGCATACAGCAGCTGATAAGTACTGGAATGATTAAGATTTTTAAATAGAAGTAATTTACAAATCTGTTGAAATTTCTGGCACCAGTTGATTTAGAAAAATATATTCCAGCGGAGAACCCTTTTAAAGAAGAGAGAGGGAATAGTGTACGCTACACCATGCGAGGGACTGTAAAATATAGTTACAAAGGGTGTGTATGAGGAGTAGTATAGGTTGAAAATGTCAAAAGTTAAAATGGATCGGCCCCATGGTACTACAAGATAGTAATCTAGTAGGCAGTGAAATAAACACATTGGCTCCAACCATAGCTACACATACACTGTGCTTCACACTGACACATGCATGGAGGGGCCCATTCTCTCTTCCACACAATTGTTGAGTTGGCCTTTTTTAGAGAAGGAATGGTGAATGGGTATGTGCCACCTGGGCTGGTCAAACGTCATTTTTTGCCCAAAGATCTTGGACTAAAGGAAGGAATTGTCACACAACTGAGTACTGTAAAGAGCTACCGTATATCCCGGCGTATAAGACGACTTTTTAACCCAGAATTTTCTTCTGAAAAGTCGGGGGTCGTCTTATACGCCGGGTATTGAGGTCCGGGATAGGAAAACTTCTGATTTTCTGCCCAGGCCGCCTCCCGTGTGTGGCTGCAGGCGGGGGCCGGCCAGAGCAAGTAAAAACTAATACTGTATACTAAAAACCAGGGTGCCTCCAGCTGTTGTGAAACTACAACTTCCAGCACGGCAAAGGCTGTCCGGGCATGCTTAGAGTTGTAGTTTTACAACAGCTGGAGGCCCCCTGGTTTTAATATACAGTATTAGTTTTTGGCTGCTCTGGCTGGCCCCCGCCTGCAGCCACACATGGGAGCCGGCCCGGGCAGATAATCATAGGTATTCCTATCCCGGACATCCCATAAGGATGTCCGCC
Organism: Hyla sarda; assembly: GCF_029499605.1. Classification (NCBI taxonomy): domain Eukaryota; kingdom Metazoa; phylum Chordata; class Amphibia; order Anura; family Hylidae; genus Hyla; species Hyla sarda. Next base: position 63,204,775 of record NC_079198.1, read on the forward strand.
GGTCACTTACCATTCCCCGGCGTCCTCCTGCAATCCTCCTTCGGTCCTCCTGCGGTCCGGTCCTCCGTCTCTATGGTTGTACGCACGGGACGTCAGTGACTTCCTGTGCGTACAACCATAGAGGCAGAGGAGCGCAGGACCAAGAGGACCGCAGGAGGACGCGTGCCGACTGGGGCCTGGTGAGTGACCGGCCGTGCTATCTTAAGTGATCCGGTCAATGCTCCCCGGTCCCGGCACCTACTGCTATGGTCCATAGGCTATAGCAGTAGATGGTGACCCGGGCCGGAGGAGCGGTGATCGGAACACTGTGGGGGCAGACCAGTACAGACATACAGCCTGCAGCCATACACACTATATGGCTGGAAGCTGTATGTCTGGTGGGGGGAGCTGCCGACCTAATGTGGGGGGAGCTGCCGACCTAATGTGGGGGGAGCTGCCGACCTAATGTGGGGGGAACTGCCGACCTAATGTGGGGGAACTGCCGACCTAATGTGTGGGGAACTATACTGCCTACCTAATGTGGGGGGAACTATACTGCCTACCTAATGTGGGGGAACATGATGCCTACCTAATGTGGGAGGAACTACAAGGTACCATACATCGTGGTAGGAGGGGTAGTCTTATATGGCGAGTATATCCCAAACTCTATATTTTAACTGTAAAAGTTGGGGGTCGTCTTATATGCCAAGTCGTCTTATACGCCGGCATATACGGTAATATTTACACCACCATTTGACTGTGCCTCTGCACTGAAAAGCTTTTTTCTGGTGCCTAGAAACGTAGCAGCAGTGTCGCTGTTTACTGATCCTGAGCTGACCATATCAATAGGCCTACATCTGGGATGAAGATGTTCTGCCCTTACATTGGCTCTTTATTACTGCCAGTGCCACCACTACCTCCTTCTCTGACAAAGTCACCTCTTCATCACCTAGGTCCTACTCCTGTCCAAAGCTACATCATCATAGTCCTCCTTATCATGCCCGCCACTCCTCTCAGTCTGTAGCTATTGGCACTTGCGTGAGTGGTGGTGCATGTAGAGAGGAGTAAATCTGTAAATTAATAATAAGAAGATCTCAGCTCACACCAATAGTATACAAAAAGTCCAATTTTATTCAGTATCACATCATAGCTTACAGGGCGCATTTAAAAAAAAAAAAAAACTCCCTTCCTCCACTATCGAATACATAAGGCATAATAAATACAAGCTCAGAATATTAAATATTATAAAAAATTATATTTTCCATATTTACTTTTGTTTGACAATGAGCCATATTCACTGGTGGAAAGAATATTCTTTATTAAAAATAGGAAAATATATACTGTGAGTCTGACTTGGGCAGTGATTGGGATTAACTGTGCTCAAACAGGTTGGATTGCATGTAGGCTTCACATTAATTAGATTTTTATTTCATCTGTAGAAAAATAATGTGGAAATGTATAGTATTCCCTAGGAGCTGAATCAATATCACAAGCAGGCATACACAACTCCACATCAGTAAGAAGAATTTTGGTTTATCAATTACATTTTAACAATGATAGTTTGGTCTGATAAAAAACGTATTAAAATAATTAAAAATGTTCTAATCTGATTGACCTTCCTGTAATATCATTTCATGTTGGTGCCAGTTTGCAGAAAAATGAACTGATGTATACTTAGAATCAAAGTTTCGTCTATAATTCTGTGCATATCATTTTATTGTTTTGTAAGAAATAACATGCGTATAACATAGTGGCCCAGATTTACTATTGTATCCATCTTTTGATGCACTTTTGTGCACAATTTCGTTTAAAAAAAATAAAAAATCTTATGTGACTTCCGCTACAGTTTCCACTGTCTAAGAATTAGAAAGTTTTAGTAAATCTGGCCATAGTTTGGATTGGGTTTGACCACTGGGACCCCCCATTGATCCATAAAATGGATGTTAAATGTTCCCTAGAATGAACGGAGTGCAGTGTTCCATTCATTGTCTCTAGGGCTTCCGAACATTGCTGAGAAATAAGTTCAGCATTGCTTTAAAGCCTCATAGAGAATGAATGAAGAACGTACCACACAAGCACAGAGTGCTCCATTCATTCCTGGGACACTTTTCTTTTCATTCTCAAGATCAGTGAGGGTCCCGTCAATCAGCATGCTACCCCCAATCCTGTGTTAAAAGGATAATATGCTGAGATGGGCATACTTCTTTGAAGGGAATTTGCCAGCGGGATTTTCTGCTAAGAGGGGAAGACACTATTGACTAGCTGTTAGGGTGTAAAAGCAAGTGTCAAGAAAACAGTGCCGAGTTTCTATAGCCTCTCATACCTTCTCACTTGCCCTTACCTCCCAGACCATCCTTGACCCTTGACTGATGTACTGGCGAGTCCTAGGCAAGTCGAGTATGCCTAGCCACTCAATATAAAGAAGTAGAGACTCAAACCTTTAGTGCAGGTTCACACGTACGCAGATTTGATGCGGAGATATTTGATGTGCAAGATTTTCTGCTGCAGATTTCAATGTAAACAAAATGACTGAGCACAGCTTCTAATCGGCAGTTACAGATCCTGCGCATCAAATCTGTGCCGGATCCTGTACGTGTGAACGTATCCTTAACAAGAGTCCTTACTCCTGCACATGAAATGCCCAAAACAAATTGCCCGACAAATCTGAATACATGGGGGGGAAATAATAATTTACTCATTTGTTTAAGAAAACATTTTTCATGCACACCCAGAACCTTTAAGATGGGCATCTTACTAGACTTATCTACATGCTATGTCATAGTTTCCTAGACTGATATTATACAGAGAAGTAGGAAAGTGTGCATATCTAAGGTAGAACCTGAATTTTTTACTTTTAATAAGGCATAAATTTTTTGCCATTTCAGCAAAGGTTATTGGTTAGGTGTTTGCTTTTTACATGTCTACCTGTCAGTACCCAGTCTGACTGGTTAAGGGCCCAATTTAAGGTCAATGTAGATACATAACACTGTATGAAGACAGCCCCTTTTTAAATGCTCAATTAAGTCACTCTTTGTGAATTTTGTTGCAGTTTTGCTGCAAAGATAATGCACTTTATCTGAGATTTCACCAAAATCACAACAAAAATGCATCAAAATGCTGCAAAACTGAAATGTGTGAACACTGTCTAAAGCAAATGACCGTCGTAGAAGTTTGTACTATCATCTGGACCCACTGTGACTAAAAACAGCTAACAAAGTGGGGCTCTCACATTGGCATTCATGCTCTACATTATTGCTCCATTCATTTAAACTGTTAGGCCAGGTGAAGCTTCACCCAGTGATAACAGCTTAGAATGGATTGAAGGCCATTTTCAAAGTGAAACCACTTCACTATGAAACACGTTGAGGGGTGAGATAGAGGGGTACTGGGACTTTCTGTTCTTGGTCTTATTCTTTAGCAATTACATCAGCGATTGTTATTGTGTGTTGGGAATTGGTGTATGTTCCAATAGGTTTGGTGTTTATTCCACTGTGCAGGGCACTGGTGAGGGGCACTGGTGGTACCTCACTTGAAGTATTGTGCGCTGTACTAGGGACCGTATTACCAAAAGGATATGGATACACTGGAGAGAGTTCAGGGAAGAGCTACAAAGCTAGTGCATAGGTTGCAGGATAAAACTTACCAGGAAAGATTAAGGGACCACAACACATATAGCTTGGAAGAAAGAGACAGAGGGGACATGATAGAGACTTTTAAATACATAAAGGGAATCAACACGGTAAAGGAGGAAAGCATAGTTTTAAATTAGAGAGGCAAAGGTTTATGCAGTAATATCAGGAAGTATTACTTTCCTGAGAGAGTAGTGGATGCATGGAATAGCCTTCCTGCCGAAGTGGTCGCTGCAAATACAATAAAGGAGTTTAAACATGCATGGGATAAGCATAAGGCTATCCTTCATATAAGATAGAGATAGGCATATGGCTATCCTTCATATAAGAAAGGGTCAGGGACTATTCATAGAATAAACGGGCCGAATGATTTCTATCCGCCGACGCATTCTATGTTTTTATATCTATCTTTCTATATAAATTATTTTTCCGTCCACAAAATATAAACTTATATTGTTAAAAGTTATAGAACAAAAACAAGTTATGACCCCTCCTTCCATTTAGCTGTACCAGATATACCGTATTTTTCGATGTATAAGGCGCACTTTTTCTTCCCCAAAACTGGGGGGGAAAAGTTGGTGCGTCTTATACGGAAAATACACATTAAAACCCTGTCCTATCGCGGTGGTCCCTGCGGCCATCAACGGCCGGGACCCGCGGCTAATACAGGACATCACCGATCGCGGTGATGCCCTGTATTAACCCTTCAGACGCGGCGATGAAAGCTGACCGCCCCGTCTGCAGCGAAAGTGAAACTAACCCAGCTGCTCAGTCGGGCTGTTCGGGACCACCGTGGTGAAATTGCGGCATCCCGAACAGCTTACAGGACACCGAGAGGGACCTTACCTGCCTCCTCGGTGTCCGATCGGCGACTGACTGCTCCATGCTGGGATCCCCTGCATGGCCGGCGCTCTCCTTCATCGTCATCACGTCGTCGCACACGCCGTCCCATCATCCAATAGGAGCGGCGTGCGTAGCGACGTGATGGCGGCGACGGAGATCGAGGATCCCAGGCGACAGGGAAACCCCGGGGACGCGGCGACAGTGATGGAGGGCGACATCCAGGGCAGCAGTGACGGGTCCAGAGTGGCGGGGACACGTGAGTATTTCCTCCTATACCAGTGGTCTGCAACCTGTGGACCTCCAGATGTTGCAAAACTACAACTCCCGGCATGCCCGGACAGCCAACGGCTGTCCGGGCCTGCTGGGAGTTGTAGTTTTGCAACATTTGGAGGTCCGCAGGTTGAAGATCACTGTCCTATACTTTACTTTGTATTTGGTTCAGAATCTTTTTTTCTCTCTAGATTTTCCTCCTTTAAAATTGGGTGCGTCTTATCTGCCGGAGCCTCTTATATGGCGAAAAATACTGTAACTACTATGAAATCTGCCTCATCTCAACATCTGCTCTAATATGAATGCCACAAAGAACTTTTAATATAAATCAGCTTTCTATTATAGCCTCTCAAAGTATAAAATCTGCATTCAAGTAATGGGGGCAGGGTTTCTCCAATACTATAACCTTTAAATGGATTTAACACTCCATTACATTAAGTGGCTCATAAAAAGCCTTCCTAATAGTAGTATCAGTCTGTGTGGATGCTGGTGTCCTTGACAGCTGTGACAGAGGATTCTTTGAAGGTCCAACAATTGTTAAGACATATTTGTGATCCTTGTCTGTATGTAACTTTGTCTTCCTGCTCGGTCTTCTCACACTACGCCCTCTGGTGGTGAAGCCTTCATATATACCAAGAGCCACGTCTATGATTTTGGCCTTTTTAATTCCTTTTTATCTCCCCTTATATCACATCTCACTAACACCTTCATTTTCTTATTATTCTGTCCTCTCCTCAGAATAATTTGCTTTCCTCTGATGTCTGTATTATTTCAGTAACATTTTGCCTTTCTGTAAAATGATTCATCTGTTTCACAACTTCAATCAGTCTTTGTCTTTCATTTACATATGGGTTATTTCATTCCGCTGTCTGTCTCCTCTTCATATTTTAGTCCTCGCAGCACATTCTCCTCCGATCTAGCTTCCCTTTCTCTGCCTTCCTTTCCTGTGCTGACTAGTAGACAATTTTCCTCCATTAATATTTCACAAATGGTCTTGGGGCAAATGGTTCTCTTCTGACAGTTTATATACACACTTTGTGCACTCACTTCATTCATCCTGCTGCCAGTGTGAGTTATCTGCAAGGCTAATATAGTTATTAACATTCAATCAAACCACCAGGGAAGGTCCTTATGAATATCTTTGTCAAGGATAGCCAGTCAGGGCCTCCTATACTTACTGTAAATAAAAGAAATTGAGGACACATTTCTTCAAGAAAAGTCGGCAATGGCCAGGCCAGGCTTACATTGCTTTTGGCAGTGTAAGATTTTGGATGAGAGATATTAGCTTATGAATATTTAAAAGCTAGGCGATGCCATGTAAGTAAAGATCAGTGAATCTAATTTCATGGGTTGCTGGTTCTATACGAACTCCAGGAACTGTTAATTCTGGGATCGCTCTTCATGCTTGGCATTACGTTTTACTTGCATGTCAGCTGCCAAAGGACTAACACCAAAGGAGTTTTACAGAAGACACCAGCAGTCACAATTGTAATTCATCTCTAGGAGTTTTTTGCAAAATACTTTTTTATTGTTGTCGGAAGTATCCAGAGATGGCATAAAGTGGGCATTACATATTAGGGGGCATTAACACCTTAACGACATAGGACGTTAATGTACGTTCTGGCGTCCTGGTGCCCTGCTATCAGCAGCCAGGGACCCACCAGTAATGGCGAACATCAGCAATCGCACTGATATGTGCCATTAACCCCTCAGATGCTGTGATCAATACAGATCACGGCATCTGCGGCAGTGCAATCACTAAAATGGATTACCGGATCACCTTCAGGGGTCTTCTGCTCTGATCGGAGATGGAGCAGACCAGAGCAGAAGATAGCCGATAACACTGATCAGTGCTATGACCTATGCATAGCACTAAACAGTATTAGCAACCAAGTAATTGCTATAGATAGTCCCCTATGGGGATTTTTAAAGTGTAAAAAAAAAAAAAAAAGTTAAAAAATTTGGAAAATCCCCTCCCTCAATAAAAATTTAAATGATCACTTTTTCCCATTTTACCCCCATAAAGTGTAAAAAATGCAAATTAATAAACATATTTGATATCGCCACGTGCGTAAATGTCCAAACTATCAAAATATAATGTTAATGATCCCCTTTGGTGAATGGCGTAAACGTAAAAAAAAAAGTCCAAAATTGCTACTTGTTTATCACATAAAATATAAAATATTTAAAGTTTCAGATATGCAAATGGGATATAAAAAAAAGTACAGATCATGGCACAAAAATTAGACCTCATACCGCTGCTTATACAGAAAAATAGAAAAGTTATAAGTCATCAAAAGTTATAGGTCATCAAAACGCACTAATTTGATTAAAAGGTTTGAGATTTTTTGTGGTACAATAATACAAGTGGTACAATAATAGAAAAGTATGCAATCACGGGTATAATTTTAATTGTATTGACCCACAGAATAAATAATTCCAACCGTGAATTGTACAGCGTAAAAATGAAACCTTAAAAAATTTGCAATTTCTTTTCAATTTCACCACAGGAATAGTATATATATTATTTTATTTCGCCATGCATTTTTATGGTAAAGTGAGTGATGTCATTACAAAGGACAACTGGTCACGCAAAAAACAAGCCCTAGTCTGTGGATGAAAATATAAAAGAGTTATGATTTATAGAAGGCGAGGAGGTAAAAACAAAAATACAAAAATAAAATTGGATGCGACCTTAAGGTCAAAATTATCTGTGTCCTTAAGGGGTTAAAGCAAGCTCCTTGATAGACCAGGGGAAATAGAAAAGTGTTAGGAGTTTGGTTTAGCTTACATTATTTTCTTTAGGCCAGTATCACACATTGTAAAATGAAAAGAAAAAAAAATGCAGCAAAATAGGTATAAAAAGAAGCAGTTTTTTATTATTATTATTTTTTAAATCTAATATTGTGTTCTATTTAAGTCTGTGATAAAGTGTCTGTCAGTGAACACACATGTTTATAAATATACAGCAGTAATTCCAATGTTAAATACTAGAAGAGTTTACAAAAGCTAGGATATCATGGGTTCTATCTGATCTAATATTTGATTTTAGAATGGGAAGAACTTAAACTCTGTGTGTAGCCCGATCCTGCAGTCATATGTTCCTCCATTATCCCCAGTCGCCCTTTTAGTTGTCTGTAGCTTTGGCAAGAAGAGTGAGCATATGAAAGGAAGAAACACGTGACTGCAGGATCAGGTTACAACAGATTTATTTCTAATCTGTAACCATGGAGACACATAGGTTTTCATAAGATCTGTGGAATACTTTAAATCAGTGTTTATTTATTTCCCTAAATCTAAATATCGTGATCATATAGATTATTTGCCAATGCTAGTGTGACTGTCTAGTGAAAAGGGGAATTATTTTTACTAGGGTGGTTCCAGCTGTGATTATTACATTTCCTGAGTTCTTCAATTTCCCGTTTATATTTCCACATTTTAATATTGTCCCTTTTTACCTTGAACATGTTTAAGGTAGTTTCTTTCATTTTTACAGCTTATTTTTGTGATTTGTACAATTTTTAAAATGTAGTATTCAATTGACAGCTATAATGTATGTACTATGACTGCTTTTGCTTATATAAATTTTTTGTGTTTCAGGAAAAGGGGTCCACCTTCTTACAGTTGGGGTCTTCTACAGAGCAGCAACTGCAAGTTATTTTTGAGGTTTTAGAGGAATACGATTGGACGGCTTTTGCAGTTATTACCACTTTATTCCCTGGCTATGAAGATTTTGTGGATTATATTGAGTTACTAACTGATAGTAGTTTTATTGGATGGGAAAATCGAGGTGTCTTAACACTCAATCTTACTGATGACCCAAGTGGGTCAAAGCTTAAAAGACAACTAAGAGAAATAACTGTACAGGTGCGACTGCTCTACTGTTCCAAGGATGAGGCTGATGGAGTATTCAAGGCTGCAAGAGAAGCTGGGTTAACTGGACCTGGGTACATTTGGTTTATGGTGGGAACCAACTTGGGAGGCACAGATTACATGCCGGAGCATTTGCCAGTTGGTCTATTTACAGTTTTGTCTGCTGGATGGAAAGATGACCTCCACCGTAGAGTTCAAAATGGAGTTGCTATAATCGCTAGAGGGGCTGAGGCTTTGTATAAAGACTTTGGTTTTATACCAGAATTTAACAATGACTGCAGAGCACCAAACCTCACTCACGCAGGTGAAAATCTGCACAGGTAATGTTTAATATTGACCTTATTATTCTGCCGACAGTCTGGTAAAAGTATTGATAAAATGTTACAACCAAATTCTCTTTATTTTTCATTATAATCTGTGAGTTCTATTCTCCATAGTAACTGGAATTTGGCACTTTAGGTCTTACATTGGCATACTCAGGGATTTTGTGATTGTATCCATCTGTCTTGCTGCTTGTTTTCCTTCCCTTCTTTCCTTTCTGTTACTAAACATTAATAAGTTTATTAATGCTTAAATGAATAATCAAATATGAACAAATTTGTCCATGGTAATGCTGCTCAAAGGCCACTTTTTGCCAATCTCTAATGGCCAAATAATGACAATTTTTTGGGTTTAAAATAATACTGAAAATATAATATCTAAACAAGTCACTAAGGCTATATTCGCACAATGTATTTTCAGATGTATTTATGGGTTTCCCTGCCTTGATCCATTCGTATTGGAAAATCTGTCAGATAGGGTGTAATTAGCTAAGACCGTTTCCGATGGTCTGGAATATAGGGAGGAGATAGCAGAAAGAATATTCCCCATAAAGCCCAAATGACAGATAACAGCAAAGCCAGTCAAATGCCTTCTCGTCATCCAACACCAGGATTATGGCAAGGGTGTTTTAACTTCTTAATGTACAGAGAAAAGAGAAAAAAAAGAGAGACACAAAAGCGCCCCTGGTGAAGTATGCCAGGCACAGGTGTGGTATTACAGGATAGGAACACTCACCCTGTGACATTGCTCTGAGAGCACAACATCTATTTGCTAATACAGTGCTAATACAGAGGTGGTGAGATACAGACAATATATGCCCACACAGATTCTTTGCAAACAGGAGTTACATCAGTTTGGATTAAGATATTCACAAAATGCTGATAGGAAAATGACATAACCACTCCAGCTGAAAAAGCAACTGATTGACAGAACAATAGTTTAAAAAACACACAATTATTCATCTTGATAGAATCCATATATAAAAGTTAAGATTACTTAAAAATAAACGTAAAAAATGTAATGAGTACAGAAAAAAGTACATAGAGGAGAACGTAACTCCTCATGCACTTGGTAAAAAAGTGCAAGTGCTGGGAAGTTCAGGTGTAAATAGATCTCATGTGTGAGAGACATTGTACAATGAAGGCAGGAGGAGTTGGTAGTTTTAACGTGAAATGCACTGAGCCATCATACCGATGAAAAACTGGGGCCATCTGTATTACTATCAGCGCTTAGGTTAAGAGCACTACATGGCTATAGCGAAGGGCAAAGGGGGCGGAACTGGATTACTGCTCCGTGCTGTTGGGATGCTGATAGCTATCGCTCCAATCGCTCCTACTATAGAGTGCTATAGAGAGGTGGCGGAGGTCCAAAAGGGTGGAGCTAAGTTACTCCTTTGTGCTATTGTGATGCTGCACTGTTAGCTGCAGCTCTAGTTTAGTGCGGAGCACTATAGAGCAGTAGCAGAGGTCCAAAGGGGCTTAACTGGGTTAAAGCCTGCGCTGCTGCAACTCTAATACTGCGCTGGGGCTGTTGCTGCGAGCGCTCAGGTAAGGGGCACTACAAATCAAAGGCAGGGGACAAAAGGGGAGGATCTAAAGTATCGATCTGGACACCTGTGGTATAAGAATTATTATAAGTCAAAGGGGAATGTAGGAACTAGAAATAGGGGTTATTAGAAAACTAGAAATAGGGGTTCTCCAAGGCCTCAGGTTCATTCTTAAAAATTATTGTTTTACTTAACATGGAAAGACTTACCATCAGAAGAAAGGAACCGTCATGGAGGCCAAGGGGGCGCCATCATACGCAAATTTATTTATTGGGGGGGGGGAGGGTTTGAAAAACATCATATATGGGAAAATACCATTCTTATAAAATACATAAAATGTTATCGTCCATTTATCGACGATTTATTCTTTATATGGCATGGTCCACCATCCTCAGTCAGTCTACTTCTCACCTCCCTTAATAATATTGAGTGGAACATAACATTCACCATGAATAGCAGCTCTGAAAGTAATGAGCTCTTAGATCTCATAATTTCGCACATGGATAAAGCATCCGTCACATCTACCTTTTTCAAAAGCGTTGATACCAATAGTTACATCGATTTCTCTAGTAGCAACTATGTAAAATGGTTGGAAAATGTGCCGTACTCTCAATAGAAAAGAATAAGAAGGAATTGCACGATTGATCACAATTTTAATACCCAAGCAGAGATCCTCAAAAAACTATTTATTGCAAAAAAAAAAATACCAGGAAAAACTACTTACTGATGCTTATCAAAAAACTAGAAAAATTACCCAACTGAAATGCATCAAACCCAAACAAAAACTTGAAAACCAAAGACAGTGGGATACCAATTTCATAACCACTTACAGTTCCTCTGTCTCTGAGATCAAAAAGATATTAAAAATATGACTGGCACATACTGACCATTTATAACTTTCTCAAAGAAACATTACCAACTAACCCTTTCTTGACGTTCCATAGGGCTTTATCCTTAAAAAAAATACTAGCCCCTAGCCAAGGGAAACAACATGGATCATCAACCGTAGGCGACAAAAGAACTGGCAGCTTCGGTTGTAATAAAAATCGATGTCTCTGTTGCAATGAGATTAGACCCATCTGCAAATCCTTCAGCTCCACGGTTACTGGGGAAACCTTTTCAATTAAGTCTCATCTCAGTTGTGTGTCCGAATACATTATATATTTAATTCAGTGCCAGTGCGGGCTCCAATATGTAGGCCGGACGATGCAAAAACTGAGGAATTGGGTTAACAAACATAGATTCAACATAAAAACCAAATATATGTTACATGGCCTGTCCAGACATGTCACTGTAGCTCATCCTGAGGCAACCTCTAACCAATTTTCTGTTGTGCCAATTGATTTTGTTACCGCCAATAGGTCCAAAAGGTTTGAGCAACTAGAGGTCTATTAGATATATAAGGTCAGTACATTACAACTACTTGGGCTTAACAAAATCTCTGAAACCATTATAATCTAATGTATACTCTGGCATCTACAAGATCTCCAATAGGTTTTTCATAAGTGTTAAAATACCTTTTACTTCTCAGAACATGCTAGCAACTTGTGCGGTTGTTGTTATAATTATTTTATATACTTTCCTTTTACACAAATACTTGAGTGAAATGTATAGATAGAATGCCTTTTTTAGTGATTTTTTTCTATATATATATATAGTAGGCACCATTATCTCTTCTTTTTTCACCATACCATTTCATTCACTACATGCAACTAGTAGTCCACTGTTTTTTAAATGTATAAGCCCCACTCCTTAATTCCTTTACCTATACCGAAGATTAACTCCCTGGCCCTCTATATCCCATTAGTATCCCTTTTCATAAACCGTAGTCCTGGTCATACTGTTTATTCCCATGGTACTCATTGACCAGTTCTACCCTTACCATTAGTACCAATTATTTTTCTCTCATCAATTCCTTGCTTATTCCCATTATACTGTACATGTCACCACTCTTTTCTAATAACCCCTATTTCTAGTTCCTACATTCCCCTTTGACTTACAATAATTCTTATACCACAGGTGTCTGGAGTTGTAGCTCCTCAACTGAGCACTCGCAGCGATGGCCCCCAGTGCAGTATTAGAGTCGCAGCAGCCCAGGCAGTAACCCAGTTCCACCCCTTTGGACCTCCGCTCCTGCTCTATAGCGCTCCGTACTAAGAGCGCTTAGAGTGGCAGCTAACAGCACAGCGTCACAATAGCATGGAGCAATAACTTGCTCCGCCCTTTTGGACCACCGCTACCCTTCTATAGCGCTCTGCGATAGCTATCAGCATCACATCACCACGGAGCAGTAATCTAGCTCCGCCCCCTTTGCCCTCCACTATAGCCATGTAGCACTCTTAACCGGAGCGCTGATAGTAATACATATGGCCCCAGTTTTTCATTGGTATGAGGGCTCAGTGTATTATAAGAGTGCACGAACGGCCAAATCAGCACTTTCACATTAAAACTACTAACTCCTCCTGCCTTCATTGTACGATGTCTGTCACTCAATTGTGTGTTTTTTAAACTATTGTTCTGTCAATCAGCTGCTTTTAATTTGGAGTGGTTACGTCACTTACCTAACAGTGTTTTGTGAATATCCTAATCCAAACTAATGTAACTCCTGTTTGCAAAGAATCCCTGTGGGTATATATTGTCTGTACTACTCAACCTCTGTATTAGCACCTTGTCCTGACGAAGAGTCCACTCTGGGCCAGAAACGCATTGATATGTGCTCTTTGTAAACGCTATTTTTATGTATCTGATCTACATCCTGTTGGATTGACTATGTGACGGGGTCTGGCGCTTAGAACAGTTCAATTTTCTTCACTTTCTCTTGCATAACTTCTTAATGTGGATAGGTTAAGACATTAAGTATTGCAGTGTTGTCTGAGTCCTTTTTCTAGAAACAAAGCCAGATTGGTTGAATTAAGGAAGTACTACTGCAATTCTAGATGCTAACAAATTGGCAAATATTTTTAAGTCCAGGTTAAAGGGGTACTCCGGTGCTAACACATCTTATCCCCTTTCCAAAGGATAGGGGATAAGATGCCTGATCGCGGGAGTCCCGCAGCTGGGGACACCCGCGATCATGCACGCATGCACGTGGCAACCCCGTTAGTAATCATACTATCACGCCCCCTCCCGTAGGCTTGCATTGAGGGGCGGAGCGTGACGTCACATGGCGGCGGGGCGTGACGTCACACCCTGCCGACTCTCTGGTCGACCTTAATCAGACCCGGAGCGAACACGCTCCGGGGACTGATTACTAACGGGGTGCCGTGTGCATGAACGCGGGCTTCCCCAGCTGCGGGACTCCCGCGATCAGGCATCTTATCCCCTATCCTTTGGATAGGGGATAAGATGTGTTAGCACCGGAGTACCCCTTTAAGGACAGACATAGGGTGAAAATTGTGAGGATGGTCGGTGGATTTTGGGGGTCAATAGTTTGTGTAAGGGGAGACTGGTGAGTTAAGATTGAATATCTTGTAAGAGACATGTCAGAGTAGGATAGTAGTATTTAAGTTATATAAATTGAAATAAAAGGATTGAAGCTATTGAAAATATCTGCAGGAACTGGATGGAGCAGGTACAGTATACAGCATTTTAATTCTCTAGCTTTCAGGTGATTTGCTAATACTTTACCTGCTTTATCATTTTAGTAGATAGCTTGAAGTTTATATTAGGACTTCTTATATGCAGATAAGTGAACATACATGCAAAGAACGGTCTTGGAGGCGCTGCTCAAAACTTGGGCGCAAATGAAGGACTCAGGCCGGCACAGAACAACATAAAATTTATTGTTTACTGTAGGGACGACGTGTTTTTGCACCAACTAGTGTCTTCCTCAGGTCCACCAAGATTTCCCCAGAGAGTTCTTAGGCTGTGTTGGGGTACTGATCCGGAGATCCTGTGACTTAGCTGTGCTGCCGTGGTCTCAGAGACCATAGCAGCACAGCTAACTCACAGGATCTCCGGACCAGTACCCCAACACAGCCTAAGAACTCTCTGAGGAAAATTTGGTGGACCTGCGGAAGGCACTAATCGGTGCCGAAACACGTCATCCCTACTGTAAATAATAAATTGTACATTGTCCTGTGCTGGCCTAACTAAGGTGCTTGAAAAGCAAAGAAGGGAGCACTACACTGCTGGTAACATAACATTTTTTGTAAGTTTTCTCTTTTAAAATACTTACTGTTGAAACCGGCAAGTTTCTTGGTGGTGGTGGTGTGTGTGTGTGTGTGTGTGTGTGGGGGGGGGGGGGGGGTTGGGGAGGTGCACACATAGGCAGCATGGCAGACTCAGGTAGAGGAAGGGTGCCAAGCAATGCTCCTCCCTCTTTTCTGTAGGGAGATGGAATTGGTGTTGGTGCAGTGACTAGAAACACCACTAAAGTGCACATAATGGTATGCTGGTTAGTGCAGCTGAGGAGGCTTTTCCCATTACAATGACTGGTGATGACTTTAGAGTTATTTTACAGTGTCTGGTAATGAATGTGTGAGGTGTTGCTGCAGGGTGGGCCCTGTAACTCTCCCCTTTGTCCTGCTGCACATTGTGGTCTCTCCTTGCTGCGTATGCAGGGGGTGAAGGCAGTATATGTTGTGCCGCACATGTCACTGATAGCATGGCTCATGAGTTCCTTGCTCTGTTCCAGCAGTCTTCCTCCTGCCTTCCTGACACCCTCCACCTTTCTGTCATCCAAGCCCAACTGTTAGTTTAATTAATGACTCAGTTGACGGCACCATATAGATCTATATGATGCTGTGATTTTGAGTTATAAAACTGATGATTGATGTTACGGCAGCGGAGTGGATGCGCTGTACCTGCGTGGACGATGGTGTGAGCTGCACCAGGAAGTGGAGTCTAAGGAGCCACTGGTTTTCACTAGAACCTGCTGCAAAGCAGGATGGACTTGCTGCGGCAGGCGGCTCCCAGGTCGCTATCCCTCGTATGACTCGTCCAGTAAGGCAGCCAAGATAATGCAAGGCACAGAAGGAATAGAGCAAATTCGTAGTCAGGACAGACAGGAGGTCAGGGCTGGCGGCACAATAGCGAAGTCAGAAACACATAGCAAGGAGTTTAGAGGGCAGGCTGCACAGTAACATGGTCAGAAAACATAGCAGGCAGAACTGATACACTGAAAGGCAGAACACAATATAATGATGCTTTCTCAAAGGCTCAGAGACACAAAGATCCGGCAAAGGTCAGGAGGAAGTGAGGAGTTAAATCAGGTCGGGACCAGACAAGCACCAATTCATGTACGCACACGCCGGCAGCCAGGGGCAGCGAAGGGGACAGAGACGCAGGGAGGTGAGAGACAGGCCAGCGATCGCATGCGGACACGTCCCGCGATGTGAACCGCGGCCCCGCCAGTACGGGAGGACAGAACAGGAGTACACTCGTGGCCAGCTGCAGCGCCACCTGTAACAGTTGGGCCAGGACAGTTAAAGTATAAGGGAAAAAATTATATCATTATGTAATTATGTGTCCCTTGTATATTGGTAATACTGGTCAGTTACAGTATAATGGATATCTATGTATATAAAACTCAATGTGTTTGTGTGTTTGTGTGTGTGTCCAAACGACTAAAGATATTAACATGAAACTTGGTACACATATTACTTATATCTCAACAACACACAAAGGATAGATAATTTAACCCTTACTCACCCCCATTTGCCAGGATTGGGTTTTTTGTTTAAAGTCCCATACAAGTCTATGGGAAATATATACGTTACTGCATAACTTCCAAACGGCTGGAGATATTTCGATAATACTTGGTCACATGTTACTTATATGTCCACTTAAAATACAGCATAGTTAATTTAACCCTTAACTACCCCCATTTGTGAGGGTCAGGGTTTTTGTTTAAAGTCTTATGCAAATCAATGTGAAATGTATGTTCCCACATACCTTCTGTACGGCTGGAGATATTTCAAGAATACCTGGTACACATATTACTTATATGTCAAATAAAAAGATATGATAATTAAATTAACCCTTACCTACACCGTTAAATAAAATATAGGTTTTTGTTTCAAGTCCCATGCAAGTATATGGGACTTCCAGTACCTTAATCCACAAGCTCCGCTCAGCATCTCCTGGTGAATGTGTCAATCCGGCTTGCAAGCCACATCCCATCTCACAAAGACACAGAAACATTTTAAGTCCCACCCCTTTTATTATCTACCCTTTTTGTGCATCGGTCTGGCTTGCAAATCAAGCCCAGTCCCACAAAGCCATGTCCCCATCTTTTTTCAGCTTAAAATATCTTGGATAGGACAGGATATCTGAGGACAGGATTTGAGGATGGGACATGAGGTCGGGATATGAGGACGGGATATGAGGTCGGGATATGAGGACGGGATTTGAGGTCAAGATAGGAGGATGGGAAATTAGGTCAAGATAGGAAGTTGGGATATGAGGACGGGATAAGAGGTTAAGAAATGAGGATGGAATATGAGGACGGAAAATGAGGACAGGATAGGAGGTCACGATAGGAGGTCGAGATACGAGGATGGGATAAGCGGTCGAAATATGAGGACGGGATAGGAGGTCAGGATAGGAGGTCGGGATAGGAGGTCAGGATATGAGGACAGGATATGAGGACAGGATATGAGGATGAGATAGGAGGATGGGATAGGAGTTCAGGATATGAGGACGGAATATAAGGTCGAGATAGGAGGTCAGGATATGAGGACAGAATATGAGGTCGAGATATGATGATGGGATATGAGGACAGGATATGGGGACGAGATTAGTGTTGAGCGGCATAGGCCATATTCGAATTTGCGAATATATGGACGAATATTCGTCATATATTCGCGAATATTCACATTTTCGTAATATTCTCATTTTATTTTCGCATATGCGAAAATGAGCATATACAAAATTAGCATAAACAAAAATTTGCATATGAGAAAATTAGCATATGCAAATTTTCGCATATGCAAAAATTCGCACACCAGTCTCACACAGTAGTATTAGAGCCTTCTTCACACCACACAAGCTGAAAGCAGAGAGGGATGATCACTGTGATGTCTACTGTGAAAAAAAAAAAAGAATATTCGTAATTACGAATATATAGTGCTATATTCGGGAATATTCGCGAATTCGCGAATATGCGATATTCGCGAATAAAATTCGCATTGTGAATATTCGCGAGCAACACTAGACGAGATATGGAGTTGAGGTATGGGGTTGGGATATGAGAACAATATATGAGGACGGGATATGAAGTCAAACACTTCCTCCTTTGTTAATTTTCCTCCCCAACAAGGATTGGGAAGGAAAAAACAGGCAACGCCGGGTACTTAGCTAGTATGTATTATTATTGGTAACTGTTTGACTATTAAATTTAGGTATACAGTATTTTCATGCATAGAAACATTATCTTTTACAGTGGTGTCTGTGAGAGATAGTCCTCCAAAGCGTCAACCCCATCTGCTTCACTAGGTTGGAGTGTCAGCCAGGAAATGAGAGATGGCGTTTGAGGTCCAGCTAAGGCTTCTGTATCCTGAAGATCCTTCACGCTGTAAGAGGATAATGCTGCTGCTCTCGGTAAGGAGCTGTCTGGACCCATTGAGGGAGACAAGCAGTAAAAATCTTGGTCGAAGTGAAGTGCCTCAGGAATATTTTAGCTGGAGTGCTCATCTCAGGCACAGGATGATTGGGCAGAGATTATGATCCCTGTGAGCTCTGTGCTTAGAAAAGTAAAATTTGGATAGTGTTCCCTATCGGACGGGCTTCCCACTCTTCCCAGGCATGACAGGGTATGTTCCCTCAGTAAGCAGACTAGAAATAGTGCGGTAGTATAAGCGTTGCAGAAGGCTAAGTCAGGTGCATGGAGCTCTGCTGAAGTGAGACGGTGCGCCTCACAGCCAGACCACGCTCCCATCGAGCATGCTTTTCTTATTATTTTTGCAGCACCTTAAGTCCTTAACAAAAAAGAAAATCATCCCCAGGCAATTAAAAAAATATATATACTTAAATTGTTTAAACTATAAAATGTTACACTAGACTTTTACAGGCTGAAAGCGTGAATAGAATTAAGAAAAGGTTAAATATATAATATACAGTATTTACAACACGACACTACAGATCTAGGTTCACCTGTTAATATAGACAGAGTACTTTTCTGCACAATGTCAGTTTAAAATTTTAAAAGAAAAGGTTAGCACATTGTGATACAAAATGCAGATAGCATCTACATCAATCATTTCTGGAAAATTCTGCCTATATCCATTCAGCCTACTTACGTCAGTCATGATTCTTGGTATGGCCCCAAACAAGATAACAAGCGTCAAAATTAAACAAAAGTTTTTTGGTTGACTGGAGTCAACAATCAACTGAACAAGAATACTGGCAGAACATTGGTGCAATAACGATTACTCATTAATTCTATTTTCCCAAATATCAAAAATGTTGTGCCAAGACCATGTAACAAATAACAAAGTTAAAGAACAGACCTGTGATAAAATAATGGACAGCTGTTGGTTTTGGAAAGAAAACCTTATTTTGATTTCCAATGCTTTTCTCTCTACTCCAGTAACCCAGAGAATTCAGTCTTCAGAGACCATAGATGTTTAATAAAATTCGATGTACACTGAATCTAGCTTAAAAGCCTAACATGAAATGTCAAATCTGTCACTGAGAGTTAAAGGGCAGCTCAGGGAATAAAGGCATACATAGCTAACATTAAAGTATTTAATATAATACAACTTGAAGAAGAACAGACCATTAAAAAGAAGTGATTCACCTTATCAAGACTAAATAAAGGGTTTGCCTTAGCAGAGCAAAAACAATAACGACATATCTCTAGGATATGCTATTAATATTCAGCTATTGGAGATTTTGGTTGGATGTAACTGGGAAACGCCAAGAGCAGCTAATAGAATTAACAACTTTGACTTTATACAATTATAGGAGTCTATCTTTCTTTTCTTACTATTTGACTATTATGAGCCAATCATGAGGTGTAGAAAGAGCCATGTGATATCAGGAAAGAAAAAAATAATTTGTTCATTGAACCACCACCATTTGGGCATTGATATTACATCTGTACAAGGGTATATAATGTGAGACAACACTCTCAGTCTTTGTTTTCAAACTGACCCATTTTGGAGACAGACATATTTGTACAGGTAAAAAGGTGTGTAGTAGAGCCCTGCGCGGGACTGTTTTTTCAATCCAGCAACCGCCCGCTCCCTATGATTTTTTTGACCAATCCCACCCGCTCCCATTACGTGTTTGCTCCACTCCCGCCCGCTCCCGCAACATTTGTGTCCACACCTGTCCGCTCCCGCTAAAATGTTTGTCCAATTCCGCTCCTGCTAAAATGTTTGTCCAATCCCGCCTGCTCCTGCTAACATAGGAATGTACAGACACTAGGGTGCAATGCTCTGTACATATTCCCCATGTATAGCAGTGTGTACCCAATTTATATAGGTTTTATTTTATTTTTATTTTTCCGTATATGGGGAGTGTGAGTGCTCATTTTTTGTGCCATGGTCTGTAGTTTTTATTGGTACCATTTTTGATTTGATGGGACTTTTCTTTTCTTTTTTTATGGCATATAAAAAGGGCATAAAAGATCATCAATTTTGGACTTTAATATTTTTATACATGTACTCCAATCGACCGTGAAATTTAATTAACATAATTTTTTAATAGTTCAGACATGTACGCACGTGGCGATACCACACATGTTTATTTATTTATTTATCATTTTTACATTATTTTATTTAAAAAATGGGAAAGGATGGGAATTCAGGCTTTTATTAGGGAAGGGGTTAACGGGAAGAGGTTAATTTTTTTTTACACGTTTTACTTTTTGTTATAGCTCCCATAGGGAGCTCCTATAGGGTAGGTACAGACTGCAGAGAATTGCACTCTAGTGTCTGTAGAAGACCCTAGGGTGCAATACTCTGCAGTCTGCACATACCCCTCATGTGTATATCAGTGTGTGTATGTACATTCCTATACAGGTCCGAGTATGTGCAGACTGTAAAGTATTGCACCTTAGGGTCTGTAGAATACACTAGGGTGCAATGCTCTGCAGTGCACTCACCCCCATGTGCATAGCAGTGCAGAGGCCCTGGCTGGGAGGATCACTTACATACCCGGCAGGGGGCCGCAGCACGAGCATAACACACTTTGGCGGAGATTTATCAAAACATGTCCAGAGGAAAAGTTGCCCAGTTGCCGATAGACAACAATCAGCTCACTTCCTTCATATTTAACAAGGCCTCTGCAAAATGAAAGAAGCGATCTGATTGGTTGCTATGGGCAACTGGGCAACTTTTCCTTTGCACAGGTTTTGATAAATCTCCCCCTTTGTGTCTCTGTGTGTGAACATTGGTGGCAACTCTCTGACCTACCGGGCTGGCAGTAGAACATGGAGAGGGTACACGATCCTCCAGGGCAGGCTGAGCTCAGCGGGCTCTACAAAATGGAGGGGATTTGGCAGCGGCGGTAGCAGACAGTACTGGGAGGGTCACTATGAATGTGAGACAGTCAGTCACAGTCTCATTTCGAGTTATATTGATGCTGGTGCGGGACTTTGTGGGATTTGCAGGACCCACAGGTATAGGGCCTGACCGAAGCAGCCTTCTGACCCCCTGTACCCACATGTTTTGGGTTGGGTCCCGTGGGATCCCAATCCCAATGCAGGCCTCTAGTGTGTAGTTATAACTTACAACCCATTGCCTTTACCAAAGTCAACTAACTTATATCTAACAAGGCACTACAAGGCTGTAGTTCTAAAAGTTCTGCAGTATGCTGCTTAACTCGGCTGAACTGAATTATAACGCTACCAAAGTAGAACTAACATTTTAAGATGATTAAAAATGAAGTCAATGATGATCATCTGTGGATAAGGTCTTAAGAGCAATGAGACATTGTCATCCTATGCAGATAAAGAGCATTGAGTTACAGCTATAATACTTAGAACAATTGCTAAATGTTACGTAATACTGGATTGCATGGATTCATTTCAGGCTTGGGAGTCAGGAGCGGCAGCTTTAATTGTGGTTATTATTATAATTCACCAATTGCTGAAGACATGTGTCACGATGCCGGCTGGCAAGTAGTGGACCCTCTGTGCCAGAGAGGGATTGGCGTGGACCGTGCTAGTGGACCGGTTCTAAGCCACTACTGGTTTTCACCAGAGCCCGCCGCAAAGCGGGATGGTCTTGCTGCGGCGGTAGTGACCAGGTCGTATCCACTAGCAACGGCTCACCTCTCTGGCTGCTGAAGATAGGCGCGGTACAAGGGAGTAGGCAGAAGCAAGGTCGGACGTAGCAGAAGGTCGGGGCAGGCAGCAAGGATCGTAGTCAGGGGCAACGGCAGAAGGTCTGGAAACACTGGCAAGGGACACACAGGGAACGCTTTCACTGGCACTAAGGCAACAAGATCCGGCAAGGGAGTGCAAGGGAAGTGAGGTAATATAGGGAGTGCACAGGTGATAACTCTAATTGGAACCACTGCGCCAATCAGCGGCGCAGTGGCCCTTTAAATCGCAGAGACCCGGCGCGCGCGCGCCCTAGGGAGCGGGGCCGCGCGCGCCGGGACAGAACAGACGGGGAGCGAGTCAGGTAGGAGAGCCGGGGTGCGCATCGCGAGCGGGCGCTACCCGCATCGCGAATCGCATCCCGGCTAGCAGCAGGATCGCAGCGCCCCGGGTCAGAGGACGTGACCGGGGCGCTGCAGCGGAGGAGGTGAAGCGAGCGCTCCGGGGAGGAGCGGGAACCCGGAGCGCTCGGCGTAACAGTACCCCCCCCCTTGGGTCTCCCCCTCTTCTTGGAGCCTGAGAACCTGAGGAGCAGACTTTTGTCAAGGATGTTGTCCTCAGGTTCCCAGGATCTCTCTTCAGGACCACAACCCTCCCAGTCTACTAAAAAAAAATTTTTTCCTCTGACCTTTTTGGCAGCCAAAATCTCCTTGACCGAGAAGACGTCCGAGGAGCCGGAAACAGGAGTGGGAGGAACAGATTTGGGAGAAAAACGGTTGAGGATGAGTGGTTTGAGAAGAGAGACGTGAAAGGCATTAGGGATACGAAGAGAAGGAGGAAGAAGAAGTTTATAAGAGACAGGATTAATTTGACACAGAATTTTGAAAGGACCAAGATAGCGTGGTCCCAACTTGTAGCTAGGGACACGGAAGCGGACATATTTAGCGGAGAGCCATACCTTGTCTCCAGGGGAAAAAACGGGGGGAGCTCTTCTTTTCTTATCCGCGAACCTCTTCATGCGTGAAGAAGCCTGTAAGAGAGAATTTTGGGTCTCTCTCCATATAATGGAAAGGTCACGAGAAATTTCATCCACAGCGGGCAGACCAGAGGGCAAGGGGGTAGGGAGGGGGGGAAGAGGGTGACGGCCGTACACCACGAAAAATGGGGATTTGGAGGAAGATTCAGAGACCCTGAAGTTATACGAGAATTCGGCCCATGGAAGGAGATCTGCCCAGTCATCCTGGCGGGAGGAAACAAAATGTCGCAAATAATCACCCAGGATCTGGTTAATTCTTTCTACTTGTCCATTGGACTGGGGATGATATGCAGAGGAAAAATTTAATTTAATCTTGAGTTGTTTACAGAGAGCTCTCCAGAATTTAGACACGAATTGGACCCCTCTATCCGAGACAATCTGCGTAGGCAACCCGTGAAGACGAAAAATGTGTACAAAAAATTGTTTAGCCAACTGAGGCGCAGAAGGAAGACCAGGAAGAGGAATGAAATGTGCCATTTTGGAGAATCGATCAACGACCACCCAAATAACGGTGTTGCCACGGGAAGGGGGTAAATCAGTAATAAAATCCATACCAATCAGAGACCAAGGCTGTTCGGGGACAGGCAGAGGATGAAGAAAACCAGCGGGCTTCTGGCGAGGAGTCTTATCCCGGGCACAGATAGTGCAGGCTCGCACAAAGTCCCCAACATCCGTCTCCAGAGTTGGCCACCAATAGAAGCGGGAGATGAGTTGCACAGATTTCTTGATGCCCGCATGACCTGCGAGATGGGAGGAGTGACCCCATTTGAGGATTCCGAGGCGTTGGCGTGGAGAAACAAAGGTCTTTCCTGGAGGAGTCTGTCTGATGGAGGCAGGAGAAGTGGAGATCAGGCAGTCAGGTGGAATGATGTGTTGCGGAGGGAGATCAACTTCTGAGGCATCCGAGGAACGAGAGAGAGCATCGGCTCTAATGTTCTTATCGGCAGGACGAAAGTGAATCTCAAAATTAAATCGGGCAAAGAACAGAGACCACCGGGCCTGGCGAGGATTCAGCCGTTGGGCCGACTGGAGGTAGGAGAGGTTCTTGTGGTCGGTGTAGATAATAACAGGAAATCTTGATCCCTCCAGCAGATGCCTCCATTCCTCAAGTGCTAATTTAATGGCTAGAAGTTCTCGATCCCCGATGGAGTAGTTCCTCTCCGCTGGAGAGAAGGTCCTAGAGAAAAAACCACAAGTGACAGCATGCCCGGAAGGATTTTTTTGTAGAAGAACAGCTCCAGCTCCTACTGAGGAGGCATCAACCTCCAATAGGAAGGGTTTGGAAGGGTCAGGTCTGGAGAGCACGGGAGCCGAAGAAAAGGCAGACTTGAGTTGTTTAAAGGAGTCTTCTGCTTGAGGAGGCCAGGACTTGGGATCAGCATTTTTCTTGGTTAAAGCCACGATAGGAGCCACAATGGTAGAAAAATGTGGAATAAATTGCCTGTAATAATTGGCGAACCCCAAAAAGCGTTGGATAGCACGGAGTCCGGAGGGGCGTGGCCAATTTAAGACGGCAGAGAGTTTGTCTGGATCCATCTGTAGTCCCTGGCCAGAGACCAAATATCCTAGAAAAGGAAGAGATTGGCATTCAAACAGACATTTCTCAATTTTGGCATAGAGTTGGTTGTCACGAAGTCTCTGAAGAACCATACGGACATGCCGGCGGTGTTCCTCTAGATTGGCAGAAAAAATTAGGATATCGTCCAGATATACCACAACACAGGAGTATAATAGATCACGAAAAATTTCATTGACAAAGTCTTGGAAGACGGCAGGGGCATTGCACAGTCCAAAGGGCATGACCAGATACTCAAAGTGTCCATCTCTGGTGTTAAATGCCGTTTTCCACTCGTCCCCCTCTCTGATGCGGATGAGGTTATAGGCGCCTCTTAAGTCCAATTTAGTGAAGATGTGGGCACCTTGGAGGCGATCAAAGAGTTCAGAGATGAGGGGTAAGGGGTAGCGGTTCTTAACCGTGATTTTATTAAGACCGCGGTAGTCAATGCAAGGACGTAGGGAGCCATCTTTTTTGGAGACAAAGAAAAATCCGGCTCCGGCAGGAGAGGAGGATTTACGGATAAAGCCCCTTTTTAGATTCTCCTGGACGTATTCGGACATGGCAAGAGTCTCTGGGGCAGAGAGAGGATAAATTCTGCCCCGGGGTGGAGTAGTACCCGGGAGGAGGTCGATAGGGCAATCATAAGGCCTGTGAGGAGGTAGAGTCTCAGCTTGTTTTTTGCAGAAAACATCCGCGAAGTCCATATAGGCCTTGGGGAGACCGGTTACTGGAGGAACCACAGAGTTACGGCAAGGGTTACTGGGAAGCGGTTTTAGACAGTTCTTGGAACAAGAGGACCCCCAACTCTTGATCTCCCCAGTGGACCAATCCAGGGTTGGGGAATGAAGTTGAAGCCAGGGAAGTCCAAGGAGAATCTCCGAGGTGCAATTGGGGAGGACCAAAAGTTCAATCCTCTCATGATGAGATCCGATGCTCATAAGAAGGGGCTCCGTGCGGAAACGTATGGTACAGTCCAATCTTTCATTATTTACACAATTGATGTAGAGGGGTCTGGCGAGACTGGTCACTGGGATGTTGAACCTGTTGACGAGAGAGGCCAAAATAAAATTTCCTGCAGAACCAGAGTCCAAGAAGGCCACTGTAGAGAAGGAGAAGGCAGAAGCAGACATCCGCACAGGCACAGTAAGACGTGGAGAAGCAGAGTAGACATCAAGGACTGTCACACCTTTGTGCGGAGTCAGCGTACGTCTTTCCAGGCGGGGAGGACGGATAGGACAATCTCTCAGGAAGTGTTCGGTACTAGCACAGTACAGGCAGAGGTTCTCCATACGGCGTCGTGTCCTCTCTTGAGGTGTCAGGCGAGACCGGTCGACCTGCATAGCCTCCACGGCGGGAGGCACAGGAACAGATTGCAGGGGACCAGAGGAGAGAGGAGCCGAGGAGACGAAACGCCTCGTGCGAACAGAGTCCATATCTTGGCGGAGTTCCTGACGCCTTTCAGAAAAACGCATGTCAATGCGAGTGGCTAGGTGAATAAGTTCATGTAGATTAGCAGGAATTTCTCGTGCGGCCAGAACATCTTTAATGTTGCTGGATAGGCCTTTTTTGAAGGTCGCGCAGAGGGCCTCATTATTCCAGGACAATTCTGAAGCAAGTGTACGGAATTGTACGGCATACTCGCCAACGGAAGAATTACCCTGGACCAGGTTCAACAGGGCAGTCTCAGCAGAAGAGGCTCGGGCAGGTTCCTCAAAGACACTTCGGATTTCCGAGAAGAAGGAGTGTACTGAGGCAGTGACGGGGTCATTGCGGTCCCAGAGCGGTGTGGCCCATGACAGGGCTTTTCCGGACAGAAGACTGACTACGAAAGCCACCTTAGACCTTTCAGTGGGAAACAGGTCCGACATCATCTCCAGATGCAGGGAACATTGGGAAAGGAAGCCACGGCAAAACTTAGAGTCCCCATCAAACTTATCCGGCAAGGATAAGCGTATCCCAGGAGCGGCCACTCGCTGCGGAGGAGGTGCAGGAGCTGGCGGAGGAGATGACTGCTGAAGCTGTGGTAGCAACTGTTGTAGCATAACGGTCAGTTGAGACAGCTGTTGGCCTTGTTGCGCAATCTGTTGTGACTGCTGGGCGACCACCGTGGTGAGGTCAGCGACAACTGGCAGAGGAACTTCAGCGGGATCCATGGCCGGATCTACTGTCACGATGCCGGCTGGCAGGTAGTGGACCCTCTGTGCCAGAGAGGGATTGGCGTGGACCGTGCTAGTGGACCGGTTCTAAGCCACTACTGGTTTTCACCAGAGCCCGCCGCAAAGCGGGATGGTCTTGCTGCGGCGGTAGTGACCAGGTCGTATCCACTAGCAACGGCTCACCTCTCTGGCTGCTGAAGATAGGCGCGGTACAAGGGAGTAGGCAGAAGCAAGGTCGGACGTAGCAGAAGGTCGGGGCAGGCAGCAAGGATCGTAGTCAGGGGCAACGGCAGAAGGTCTGGAAACACTGGCAAGGGACACACAGGGAACGCTTTCACTGGCACTAAGGCAACAAGATCCGGCAAGGGAGTGCAAGGGAAGTGAGGTAATATAGGGAGTGCACAGGTGATAACTCTAATTGGAACCACTGCGCCAATCAGCGGCGCAGTGGCCCTTTAAATCGCAGAGACCCGGCGCGCGCGCGCCCTAGGGAGCGGGGCCGCGCGCGCCGGGACAGAACAGACGGGGAGCGAGTCAGGTAGGAGAGCCGGGGTGCGCATCGCGAGCGGGCGCTACCCGCATCGCGAATCGCATCCCGGCTAGCAGCAGGATCGCAGCGCCCCGGGTCAGAGGACGTGACCGGGGCGCTGCAGCGGAGGAGGTGAAGCGAGCGCTCCGGGGAGGAGCGGGAACCCGGAGCGCTCGGCGTAACAACATGATTTGCAAACCATTAAACCTGATCATTGATGTTCCATATTGAAAGTGACCGTATCCCTGGCAATTCATATAAAAAGGTATTAAAAATAGTCATCGATTATACTAGCAATTTACCGTATGTGGCTATATTCTCACCTATTTCTATTGTCTAAGAAATGTCTTTTTGATGTGTTTTCTAGCAATATTTCTAAAGGGTTTGAATAAGCTCATATCAAGCCATAATCTAATGTGATCTTTTATATTTCTGTTATAAGCAAAAACAAATGTGTTTTTGGTAACAAATCATCTTAATTCGCATACTGTAAGTATTCCTATTCAACAAGATTTGCCTCAATACTGTGTTGCTGGAAACTGTCAGCTCTGTACTAGATACTGTGCTGCAGATCCCAGTAAAGATATAAAAAAAAATAAGCATATTTTAAGTTTTATTGAATGCTGTTTATAAAGTTATAAAAGTGCCCTTTGAGTCATCTGGTGGTGCTGAGCTGGGTGGGAGGGGAAGGAAGAAGGCACTGATGTAGCTTATCACCGCTGGTTTTACTTTTCAGCTTTTATAACATTATAAACAGCGATCAGCTCAACTCTGTGGGGCACAAGCCCTGTTTGGTGGGCTTTGAAGCTCCATACCCGAAACTGATCTGACCGATTATCTTTTAAAATAACAGGACATTTTCCACTGGGTTAACATTGATTGTCCGATATTGCAGTGGATCCACAGGATTAAACATTATGAAAATATGTTGTCAGGGATTGTATTCTGCACCATTAGATCACAATGATCATAACATAATAGTAAGGATGCGGTTGGCATTGTAAAAAAGTAAAAACATGGTTGGAATCAGGGCATCAAAAATCAGAGGCTACAAAATCTATAAATATAACTCAATGGGGGAGATTTATCAAAGGATTTAGACAGTTTTTTCTAAATTTGTCGCACAGAAAGTCGCAGTCTAAATATGCGACTTTTCTAAGACTTTTGCTTTAGAGGATTTTTAGAACATGATGCATTCTAGTCTATTTTAGACAAAAAAATGCATTGGTGGTGAATTCATCAAAAGTGACTTTTCAGAGACAAGTCGCATCGGCTGAAAGTACGCTAAAATGTCAGACTATGCTGGAGTAAGTTTAAATACAGTCTAAAGCATAGATCCCGAAGTCCATTGCACAGAATTTATCAAGAGCCGTGCACCTTTTGATAAATTAGCCGCACCATAGACCAGCCAAATCCTCTGTAGCTTGGTCTATATTGATGCAGGACATAGACAACTTTGATAAATCTCCCCCAATGTGTGTGTGTGTGTACGTACGTACGTACGTGTGTGTGTGTATGTTCCAGCATCACATCCAAATGGCTAAAGATATAAACTTGGTACACATGTTACTTATATGTCAACAACAAACATAGGATTGGTGATTTAACCCTTAATCACCCCTATTTGCCAGGGTCGGGTATTTTTTATTAAAGTCCCATACAAGTCAATGGGAAATATATGTTACTACATAACTTCCAAACAGCTGGAGATAGTTTCATAATACTTGGTCATATGTTACTTATATGTCCACCTAAAATATATGATAGTTAATTAAACCCTTAACTACCCCTATTTGTGAGGGTCATGGTTTTTGTTTAAAGTCCCATGTAAATCTATGGGAAATATATGTTCCCACATAACTTCCATACAGCTGGAGATATTTCAATAATACCTGGTACACATATTACTTATATGTCAAATAAAAAGATATGATAGTTAAATTAACCCTTACCTACACCCTTACATAAAAGATGGGTTTTTGTTTCAAGTCCCATGCGAGTATATGGGACTTCCAGCACCTTACTCCACAAGCTCCGCTCTACATCTCCTGGTGAATGTTTCAATCTGGCTTGAAAGCCACACCCCATCTCACAAAGAGAGGAGGTCAGGATAGGACGTTGAGATATGAGAATGGGATATGAGGTCAGGATAGGAGGACGGGATATGAGGTCAAGATAGGAGGACAAGATAGGAGGTCAGAATATGAGGTCAGGATATGAGGACAGGATATGAGGTCAAGATAGGAGGACAGGATAGGAGGTCAGGAGAGGAGGTCAGGATATGAGGACGGGATATGAGGACGAGATGTGGGTACGGGATATGAGGTCGAGATATAAGGACAGGATATGAGGTTGAGCTATGAGGACGGGATAGGAGGACGGGATAGGAGGTTGAGAT
Source organism: Hyla sarda (assembly GCF_029499605.1). Taxonomy (NCBI): domain Eukaryota; kingdom Metazoa; phylum Chordata; class Amphibia; order Anura; family Hylidae; genus Hyla; species Hyla sarda. The sequence goes on from NC_079198.1 coordinate 63,234,125, forward strand.
ATGAGGATGGCATATGAGGAAGGGATATGAGGACTGGATAGGAGGTCAAGATATGAAGTTAAGATATGAAAACGGGATAGGAGGTCAGGATATGAGGTCGAGATATGAGGTTGAGATATGAGATCGGGATATGAGGTCAGGATATAAGGACGGGATATGAGGTAAAGATATGAGGACGGAATAGAAGGTCAGGATATGAGGTCGGGATAGGAGATTGGGATATGAGGTTAAGATATGAGGATGTGGTATGAGGACAGGATATGAGGACAGGATAGGAGGTTGAAATATGAGGTCGGGATATGAGGACGGGATATGAGGTCAGGATAGGAGGACGGGATATGAGGTCAAGATAGGAGGCCAGGATAGGAGGTCAGGATATGAGGACGGGATATGAGGTCAAGATATGAGGATGTGATATGAGGACAGGATAGGAGGTCGGGATATGAGGTTGAGATGTGAGGACGGGATATGAGGACGGGGTATGAGGTCAGAATATGAGGACGGGATATGAGGATGGGATATGAGGTCAAGATAGGAGGACGGGATATGAGGACGGGATATAAGGACAGGATATGAGGTTGAGCTATGAGGATGGGATAGGAGGACGGCATAGGAGGTCGAGATATGAGGACGGCATATGAGGAAGGGATATGAGGACTGGATAGGAGGTTAAGATATGAAGTTGAGATATAAGGACGGGATAGGAGGTCGAGATATGAGGTCGGGAAAGGAGGTCGGGATAGGAGATCGGGATATGAGGTCTAGATATGAGGACGTGATATGAGGACAATATAGGAGGTCGGGATATGAGGTTGAGATATGAGGACGGGATATGAGGACTGGGTATGAGGTCGGGATATGAGGACGGGATATGAGGACAGGATATAAGGATGGGATATGAGGTCAGGATATGAGGACGGGATAGTAGGTCAGGATATGAGGTCGGGATAGGAGGTCGGGATAGGAGATCGGGATATGAGGTCGAGATATGAGGACGTGATATGAGGACAGGATAGGAGGTCGGGATATGAGGTTGAGATATGAGGACGGGATATGAGGACTGGGTATGAGGTCGGGATATGAGGACGGGATATGAGGACAGGATATAAGGATGGGATATGAGGTCAGGATATGAGGTTGAGATATGAGGACGGGATATGGAGATGGGATATGGTGTTGGCATATGACAACAATATATGGGGATGGGATACGAAGTCAAAAGCTTCCTCCTTTGTTGATGTTCCTTCCCAACAAGGATGAGGTAGGAAAAACCGGCAACACCGGGTACTCAGCTAGTTATATATCTAAAAAAAACAGCTTTTGGACTGACCACAGGCCCTCTATAAGGTTTATCAAAGGCTTTTAGTAATGCCTTAGTGAATGCTATTCTGTACCAAGGAGCGGATGGCCTGTAAATCAACTGGGACAAAATGTTGGGGAAAAATGTTCACCTGAATATTAGAAATTAACCTCTTTTTTTTACACACTTTGCAAAATATTGGACATTCTAACTCATTACACTCTAGAACTCAGAGCCCAGGCACAATAGAGCACCATATAGTACAAACATAAATTAACACAGATTGACCCTTGATCACAAAGTGTTTGGCTTAGTGTATGTTAAGCAAACAAGCCCAGCAAGGCAAAATCTGTAACTGGCTCCTGCCTATTGTGTGTCATTTATTATAACAGAGGCACCGGGGCCCAGGTGCAGCTACTACATCTGCCCCCTTAATGCTATGCCTATGGCTTTAATCGCAAATACTAAAAATAATGTAGAAAATTCATGTTATTTATGTGGCACCGGGACCCAGGTGCAACTACTACATCTGCCCCCTTAATGCTACATCTATGGCTTTAATGGCAGATACTAAAAATAATGTAGAAAATGAATGTCATTTAAGTGCTTTTTGAGCGTGGAGGTGGAAAACATCTGGTCACAGTAATATGTTTCCAGTGTAATATTGAGAATTTAATCTATCTCCAATAGATGGCACTAGAGAGCAAGCTCTTTTCTTTCTGGCTGGGAGATATTTTTCATATAAAAGTGGAGCATGATGGAATAGATGACCTATAAGTCTCCACACTCATTTTGGCACTGTCTTAAGGAGAAGCCAAATCCCTTCAGTCCACTGAGGACCCAATAATGATCTCTGTATGTGTCACTCCCACCAAGGACCACAAGTTACAAAATTCTTCTCTTTATAAAATAATCACTTTGGTTAGACTTAGATTGCAGAGTTGACTGCATTTAGCTGCTGTTTGTACCCCCTATTCTCATCCAATGTGTATATAAAAAATATAATTTGACAAATGTTCTTCCTGCCTAGCCTTTTAGCTAATATAGTTCTCCTAAATATTACATGCCTGCCCCAACCATTTCTTTTAAAAGGGAAGTTGTGTTTGTGTTTCATATAAATTAAATAATCAAATGAATTCATATTGCATTACTAACTAAAACTAATGCATTTTTGTTAAACTTCTTCACTCAGAACACTTCAACAATGCAATTATTTCTCAACAATTACTCATTTGGGTCCATGATAAACCTTTTGTCACAGCAAGCTGATTTCCTTCTAAAACTAATTAAAACACTTTTGTAAAATTAAAATATATTGCTATTTAGTAGGAGCCGATCATTCGGCTCATTTATCAAGGTACTCGGGTAAAAGCACAAATCTAGAAGTTTGCTTGTAAAGACGATGAGCCAAAAACACAGTCAGCAATAACTGATGGTACTTATAGATTAAAAAAAGCATTAGTGCTATTTGGTTATTTACTGACTATTAATAACATATTACATTATAATTATAATCCAAATTACTGAAAATAAAAGACTAAAGAATGTTTTTAGATCAGTATGGGAATAGTTATTCATGAAATGGCAATAATTCTTTACCACTCGGTACAATACAAGATCAAAATAAATGTTCCTTTCAGAGTAACTAATTAAACCCTGGACTAGAGATGATCAAATTTTTAGAAAAATTTGATTTGGCCGAATCGCCAAATTTCCCCCCAAAATTTGTTTTGTTATGAATTTATTTGCTATTAAAAATATATTTTTCTGGCCTACAGAGAGCCTCAATAGGGGTGTAGAACACTTAACCTTGTCCTATCACTCATAGGGATTGTGCTGTGTTAGTGAAATAATACTGTTATTCAGTATGACATGCAGCTTTCAGGCATCGTTATTAAAATCACTGCCGCAGAGCATCTGGATGTGGCAGCAGGGAGACCATATGGTGTCAAAATTGAAGAGATTACAGAGATTTTTTAGGTGGAAATAGGGATTCGTTCCTGTGTGGGGAAGCCCTTTTAAAGATGAGTAACACTTTGCTCGAAAAGTTGGAAGGGAACAACGCATTGTATATTGTAGCAGGTGGGGGTAAAAACTTCCCCTGTAAGGCCCTACTCTCGCCATATTAATTCCCTTCTTGGCAAGTGTTACCTAAAACAAGAAACTCTCTATTTCCACCTAAAAACCCTGGGAAATGGCGTTTGTAGGGGGAAATAGGGAGAGGTTCCTGTGTGGGGCAGCCCTTTTTAGGGAGAGTAACACTTGCAAAGAAGGGAATTAATAATGCGAGAGTAGGGCCTTACAGGGAAAGTTTTTACCCCCAACGGTTATAATGGACCATACGTTGTTCCTTTCCACCTTTTAAAGGTCTTTGCATCACATCAGTACTTGGTGGTGTAGGTGGCACATGGTGTTATTTTGCACACCTTTCTTTATGTTTGATTAAAAAAAAAATTGAGTAGGTATATTTTATCCTAAGAAATGTTAAGTTTTAGCTAATGCATATCCTCAATACTTACTTGTGATCTGAAGGTGAGAAATGTCTGTAACTGGGGAGCAGCACCTTAAACATGTTTTGCACTATCCATATTTGTGAAGTGTTGGTGTGGCACCATGGTCAATATACTCTGATGCATCAGGCATTGGTGGGTGGAAATCCTGGCTGGTCTATGCATGATTCATCTTCACAAAGGTCAGCCTCTCCACATTTTTTGTGGACAGACGAGTTCTCCTTGTGGTTACTATGGCCCACGCCGCACTAAACACCCACTGGACTTGAGAGCGTGGAGGCAGAAGCGGTGTGAACTGACCAAGTTGCTGTTGTTGGGGCTGTGCAGGAACCACATTCCCCCAAGTACATGTATTGTCCCTGACCGTAGTAACAGCTCCACATGTTGGCGCTGTTGTGCCCTTTGGTACACAATGACAGGCTCAAGGACTGACCCACATTCTGTTCCACAAAATTCTGCAGGGCTGCTACTGCCTTCTTCGCAAAGAAATTACAGCTTTGGACTCTCAACCTCGGCTCGGCACAAGCCATCACTTCTCTGAAAAGTGCTGAGTCCACCACTTGAAAAGCAGCTTCTGTGCTGTTGGATGAGGGGGCGCATACTGTTCTCTCTTGGGTATGACACACAGCTCCCTTTGGCTAAGGTGGTGGAGCCTTGGCTCGCTGAAACAGGGAGCCACAGTTCTCCCAGGCCGCTTTATGGCGACACTGTATATGTTGCAGGGCCGTGGTGCCAACATTGGGACCCTAGCCACTCTTCACCTTCTGCCAACACATCTTGTATGTGGCCAGGTTAACCTCCTCCGGATTTCTAATGAAAAACTGCCACACCGCCAAGTAGCTGATTTTCCCACCAATAGTCCGCACTGATTGACTGCTACTGCAGCTGACTCCAGGAACCCCTGTTTCACTACCTCCCAGGAAGATAGGCTGCCGCGAAGAAGGTGGTCTACCCCGTTTGACTCCAGACTTTCCACTTAGCAACTATGCTAACTGCCAACCATGCTACCACCTTGCCTGCTCAGCTGCTGCCTCACAGGCAACCTGCAGCCTTCTTCTCCTGATGATGATTAAGCCCCTTCTGCACCCAGCTCCCAAGTGCGATTGGCTTCATTATAATCGAGTTTTGTCTGCACGACACTGATGTCCTCCTTAGGTTCCTCAACAGTGTCAGTGTTCGCAACACCACCTCCCACGCCACTCTCCTCATCACTACTTGCCCGCCTAGCATAGAAAGCGGAAGATGTCTCCTTCAATTCTTGGATGGGTAGTAGCACTTCTCTAGATCGTCCTCACTAAATAGTGGAGCTGAACCCACAGCATAAGATATTTCTGTGGGGGTGGGAGCAGCGTAGGACAGAGGCAACGGGAGGGCATGGACTCGTGGACCATGCCAATTAAGGGTTGTGTCTGAGGAACCCACCGACTGTTGACTGGGGGTGTCAGATGTCACTTGTGATGAAGTGGATGACCATGTTAACCAAATGATGACGGCAGATGGGTTGCTGGTCGACACATGACCTCTAGCTGATACCGGGAGCTCAGGCCTCTCAATGCGATTCCTAATGTCACTCGCTGCCCCTAGTCTGCCCCTAGTATGCACTTATGAGGGGAGAAAAATGTGCTGCAGTACGCTTAAAAAAGCATTTGTGTGCAACATAAGCCAGTAAGTTCTTGCTTGGCCTATCACAGTATCTAGGCCCTTGAGACCTTAACAAGTACAAAATAGTACACCCCTTAGATGGACTTATGCGGTATGCACTTATGAGGGGAGAAAAATGCACTACAGTAGGCTTAAAAAAGTATGTGTACAACACCAGCCTGTAAGTATTTTTTCCTGACCTTTCACAGTATCTAGGCCCTTGAGACTTTAACAGGAATAAAATAGTACACCACTTGAATGTACGTATGTGGTATGCACTTATGAGGGGAGAAAAATGCGCTACAGTATGCTTAAAAAAGTATTTGTGTGCAACACCAGCTGGTGAGTACTTTTGCATGGCCTTTCACAGTATTGCCTTGCCTTGCCAAGCGTTATATAGGGTAAAATCTGATGATTGGTTCCCTTTAAAGCTGGTTTTATAGAGTCAGTTATGTTAAGACTCAACGGTGTAAGCAAGATTCTCCCGAATTTATTAAGATGTGCAGTCATCTTTATAAATTTGTCACAAAGGTCCTGCTCCGGCTCTCACTTTGAGGACAGAGGCTTAGATATATGCAGGACTTTCCTGTCTAGGAGACAGCTGTCACTAGTAAACACACAGATAAGATGACTGACCAGGGCTCCTGCTATCTCCCAACCTGCTGACTGTTTCCTACTATGTACAGAAAGAGCGATGTCACCAGCCCTATCTCTCGCTCCTTTAAGAGCATAGAGGTGGTCTGTAACCTAGACAATGAGCTGACAAGAGAACATTAAAACAGCCTATATTTTGAAAAGATGCAAGAAAGATAATAACTTTGTGCAAAGATGTGTATTTTGAGATGCAATAAAAGCTTAAATAGGATCTTTGAGATGGGAATACCCCTTAAAGCCTAGTCGCTTTTTAAAAACATGCCCTAGATGATGCAAAGGAAGAGAAAAGAACAAATTATTGTGCAAAAAGAATCTTGCACAACATTATCTTTTGAGAGAAGAGTGGTTTGTGTCTCTTATTTGTATTTACAGTACAATGTGTCATTTATTATCTAAGGAGACAAATTACCTGGTACCTACACTGTCTACATGCAAAAGATGAGACTTCCATTCAAGAGCAAAGATAATGACATCATTTATTACTTTAAATGTAAACCTTTGAAATGCGTAGGACAAAGCTCAGACATTTGAATTGAAATCAGCCTCATAGAGCCAAGAAAGTCCCTCTCAAGTGCTATATGCCAAGGGCCCTTTGTCAAATGAAATGTGAGATATATTGAGCGTCACCCAACCTATTGATTGTATCATCAATCTTATACATATTTCTAAAATCAAAACAAAATCTCATGTTCCCATTTCTCGAGTACAATGACAATAAAAGAGCCCCAGGTACTACAGCATGGTTCAATTACTTCTATTATTAGCCTATTATAGAGATTTTTTTTTCTATAACTGTTCTATGCTATTCTGGCACCCTTTAGAGCTCCCTTTGGTTTTGATTCAACAATACCAATTGCATGTTTGACTAAAAAAGTGTGACCAGGTATCTAATAAGTACTTGTGGTTTAAACTTCTTGAGGTTGTGTTTACATAATGCGTTTTTGTAAAAATCTATATTATTTAATTTTATTTAACATTTTGAGGTTGAAAATAAAGAACACGCAGATTAATTTATTGACCGTTGGAATTACAGAAGTTATCTTACCTTACATGTGCACTAACATCCAGTTTTCCATTGACAACAATAGAACAGATTATTATAAGAAAGCAATACCTGGCAGTGGGTCATCCATTAACCCCTTAGGGACACATGACGTAACGGTACGTCATGTGTCCGCTCCCGATCTATAATGCGGGGCCGCGCCGTGACAGGTCGGGCCCAGCCTCTAACAACGGCCTGGACCCGTGGCTAATAGAGCGCAGCATTGATCGCGGTGCCGCACGCTATTAACCCTTTAGACGGGGTGTTCAAAGTTGAACGCCGCATCTAAAGTGAAAGTGAAAGCATGCCGGTTAGCTCAGTGGGCTGTTTGGGATAGCCGCGTGAAATTGCGGCATCTCGAACAGCTTACAGGACAGCAGGAGGGTCCCTACCTGCCTCTTCGCTGTCCGATCGCCGAATGACTGCTCAGTGCCTGAGATCCAGGCATGAGCAGTCAAGCGGCAAAATCATCGATCACTGGTGATCAATGTAATAGATCAGTGTGTGCAGTGTTATAGGTCCCTTTGGGAGCTATAACACTGCAAAAAAAAGTGAAAAAAAATTAAATAAAGATCATTTAACTCCTTCCCTATTAAAAGTTTGAATCACCCCCCTTTTCCCATAAAAAAAAAAAAACACAGTGTAAATAAAAATAAACATATATGGTATCGCCGCGTGCAGAAATGTCCGAATTATAAAAATATATTGTTAATTAAACTGCACGATCAATGGCGTACACGCAAAAAAATTCCAAAGTCCAAAATAGTGCATTTTTGGTCAATTTTTATATCATACAGCACCACAGCCCCATACGTGCAAAAGTAAAAAAGTTATAGGGGTCAGAAGATGACAATTTTAAACGTATTCATTTTCTTGCATGTAGTTGTGATTTTTTCCAGAAGTACGACAAAATCAAACCTATATGAGTAGGATATCATTTTAATTATATGGACCTACGGAATAAAGATAACGTGTCATTTTTACCGAAAAATGTACTACGTAGAAACGGAAGCCCACAAAAGTTACAAAACAGCTTTATTTTTTTCAATTTTGTCTCACAATTATTTTTTTTCCGTTTCGCCATAGATTTTTGGGTAAAATGACTGACGTCATTACAAAGTAGAATTGGTGGCACAAAAAATTAGCCATCATATGGATTTTTTGGTGCAAAATTGAAAGAGTTATGATTTTTTAAAAGCAAGGAGGAAAAAAACAAAAATGCAAAAACGCAAAAACCCTCGGTCCTTAAGGGGTTAAAACACGTGTATGGGGATCTGGGAGAAATGTAGCTGTTGGCTCATATACATGGTTAGCTTTTTCTGGTGTCCTTTATTTCCTAGGACATCATTTACCTGCCATGGACTGAGTTCAAAATTGTACTTAGTCTAGTGCACAAAGCAACCACACTTCTAACACTATATGGTGAGATTAAGTGTTTTTTCCATCATGAAAAGTCTCTGGCAATAAATACTTCTATTTATTTTGAACAAAATAAATAAATAGGATAAGGTAAAGCCTCAATGATCAACTTATACACAATGATCTGAAGGTGTCCAGTTAACATCTTACACTATTTGCGTTTAAATACAAAATATTATAGTATTCAGAATCACAGAGTTTTGAGGGAATGCACATTTATGTTTAAAGTCCAAAAAAGGAAATGTTAAAAATAAACACCATCATTGCCTTTTAAGATCACCAAATCATATGAAGACAACAAAAATATACTTTGGTTGCAGCTCTGTCTTTCCTGGCATTAGGCGGCTGCATGCTATATAAACCTCACATGCTGTCTGTTCAGGTTTAGGCAAATGGAGTGAGAATGGCAATGGTGTATAAGTTACTTGGGAATGCTGAATCTGTGAACAGAGAGAAATATTTTATTGGCCAGCAGGAGGCATGTTCACAGACATACTTATGCATCATTCATTCCCCTGGAGACCACTGTCCAAGTATAATTCCTAACATAGTAATAAAGAAGAAAGGTCAACAAGGAAATGTTAGTAAAGTATAGTTAAATCCCACGATTTGTTTTCATACGATCTTCATCTCAGTTCTCTGTGCTATATGATAATACCCATGTATTTTCCAGATAAAAGTCAATAACTTGTTGAAAATAGTGGAAGCAAGTGTTTTATATGTACTGATGGCTTTACTTGGCTAACAAATATTCTCTTCTTATCTCATTTTCCCTTTAAGTCAGTTATTAGAAATGTAAGAATTCTTTTGGCTGACTGTGTTTTGGAAAGTGACATATAGTTGTGATATTAATGTTCTTGGAAGAAATCAATAGTCTATCATTATTCTTAGCAAGATCACCAAACACCATCTGTCTTATAGGCATTACTTCATTGATGTCACTGCTAGATGAGGTGCGTCTTAGCTGGCTAGAAAGTATGAGAGAAGGATTTTAGTGGTGTAGGTTGAAGTTAACATACTAGACACAGCCATTGAAACATATAAATATGGTACACATGTAGTAAAAACTGCAAATGACACTGTATTATATTAGTGTGGTGAACAATTATAACTGTTTTGAAGTAAGTTCAGCATTGCTATGTCAAGGATGGGCTAAGTAAAACTTATGCTTTCAAGTAAATAGGTATCACTCTACTGTTACCTAAAGAGTCAACCTACACAGCTTATCGAGTCAATTCAAACTAAAACATGGATGTAGATTCTTTGACTTTAAGATAACTCCTATTAAGAACATTAGTAGTAATGTCCCCAACTGCTTTGAGTTGTTATGCAGAAGGTAAATGTGGTGTACTTTAAATCATCCCCAGCATAGTTCCAGCCTGTTCAGTCCAGTGCACTTCCTTAAGCACTATGTCACTGTATGCAGGGTGGAGCAAAGCTTTTGAGTAGATGTGGTCCTGTGATTGGCCAGAGACGTAAGGGAAAGGAAGCCTTGTGTGTACACTGTTGGCAAACAATCCAGGTTTGGCCCACCCCCCTGAAATTGAGATTATCATAATCAGTTATGTACCAGGAAAGAGACTTTCAGGAGCTCAAGAACAGCAGTAAAAGCCCCCAAATCACCAGGAGCTATCCCATTGTGTTATCAAAAGCATGCATGCTGTGCTTCATAGTCAAATGGACATACATAAGTGGAACACTAAAATGTGAAGTAGAAGCCAAGAAATGTACCTGAAAAATGGTGGTCATAAAAAATTACCTTAACAAAAAAAAAATTACTGAAAAGAAAAACTTTTTTTTTTTTATATACGTATCTATGATAAAACTATAGCTAGTGCTGCCTAATAAAGAGCTGTATTTAGTCAAACCCTTGAACTGTGTGGAGACAAAAACACGAAGTGATGGTAGGGTGAGCAGGGCTCTGTGCAGGCTCCTGGCTTGTCAATCAGCCTGCTTTGTGAGCCTGAAGCATGTCATAGAGCTTCAGTGCACAGAGTGTTCTGCTTGTCCCCCCACACTTCTTATATTTTGTCTCTGCCCAGTGACACAAAGACAATAGTTGCCAGGATTTTTTTCACCCAAAAATATACACATTTGTTAACCAATGTATATTACAAATATCTAAGGGATTTAGAGCTCTTTTTTATGCTTACAAAAGTCGCACAAAAAGTCGCATTAGCACCTAAGCAAATTTTTGTGCAACTTTTGGCTGTAAGCAAAAAGCTACAAAAGAGGTTACGAAAGTGATTTTTTTTCACTTTGCAGTGGTCAGGGATTTATCAAGTGCGAAAGTTGCACAAAAAGTCGCAAGCCCTCCAAAACAGTGTAAATGTAAGCCAGCCTGGACTTAGCTTACAAAACAGCTCTGGAGAGCAAATTTTTATTTCCTGCTGGCAGCTGTGATCACAGCTCCAGCGGGACATATGATATTACAACTGTACAGGTTAACATCACTCTGCAGCCGCCTGGGCTCTGTCTGATTCTAACCCCGCTACCCTAACATAATGACGGGGACGGGGACACTGCTTTACATCCCCTCTTGTCTCCCACCTGCCCACGCTGCACATACATACAGTGGGGGCATGCTGGGAGTTGTAGTCTTGTAGCAGGTAGCGGGTGGGAGATGTGCAGCGCGGGCAGGTGGGAGACAAGAGGTGATCTAAAGCAGTGTCCCCATCATTGAGTTAGGGTAGCAGGGTTAGAATCAGACAGAGCCCGGGTGGCTGCAGAATGATGCCAGCCCGGGCTCCTTTTAACATACCTTGGTGCAGCACAGTTTCTATATGCCCTGCTGGGTTTTCATATTTCCCGCTGGGTCCCGTGATTGTCTGGGACCGAGCAACCAATCACAGGACCCAGCGGGAAATTTGATCTGACAGTAGGGACTAAAAACTCTGCGGCTCTGTTATATGTTAAAAGGAGCCTGGGCTGGCATCACTCAGCAGCTGCCCGGGACTCCCGCAGCCGGGTGTGGATATGTATAGGAGCCATCTCTGCCATCCCTCAGCACTGCGGTACACGCTGAGAGATGGCAGGGATGGTTCCTGCACATCTCCCAGCCCGACTGCGGGAGTCCGGGGCGGCTGCAGAGTTATGTCAGCTCAGGCTCCTTACCATGGCGCCGCAGACTTTACTGTAATTTAAAATTTCCCGCCAAGTTCCATGTAATGGGATCCGGCAGGATATATGAAAATACAGTGATTTTCTTATCACCCCCGGCCAGTGAGCTGAGCGCATAACCGCTTGCTTCCCTGGCTTGCATGACTACAACTCCCAGCATGCTTTTACAGTTAGGGCATGCTGGGAGTTGTAGTTGTTGGACGGGTGACAAGCTTGTCACCTTCCCTCTGCTGCTCAACTACAACTCCCAGCATTCACTTGCTGTAAGGGCATGCTGGGAGTTGTAGTTGTGCAGTGGGGGAGGGTGACAAGCTTTGTTACCTGCCACCTGCTGCACCACTATAACTCCCAGCAGGACCTTACTGTAAGGGCATGCTGGGAGTTGTAGGGGGGGCAGGCAACAAGCTTTTCACCCACCCCCTGCCACACAACTACAAATCCCAGCATGTCCTTACTGTAAGGGCATGCGGAGAGTTGTAGTCGTGCAGCGGGGGATAGGTGACAAGCTTGTCACTCTCCCGCACCACAAGATGGTAAGGGCATGCTGGGAGATGTAGTTGTATGGCACGGGAGATGCGCGGGTGGGTGAAAAATATATTAACCTATTTTTCTTTCTTTTTTTTCAGATCCGTGTATCCTGTGGACTACTTTGGATTCGGTGAACTGCGTCGATAACCAGCGTTTTTTTTTTCTGTTTAATGTTAATAAAATGGTTAACAAGGGCTTGTGGGGGAGTGTTTTTTTGGAGTAATAATTTTTAAAATGTGTTGTGTTTTTTTTTTATTTACTTGACAGGCTTAGTATTGGAAGCTGTCTAAAAGACGGAGTCCATTACTATGCCGGATTTAGTGTTAGCCCCAAAAACAGCTAGCGCTAACCCCAAAGGTGTGCTCAGAAGAGCCAGTACGAACAGGTCGGGAGCGTCAAAAATGGTGCTCCTGGGCCTAGGCTGTAACAGGCTGGCATTATTTAGGCTTGGAAGGGCCATTGCCCACAATGGTCCTCGCCCACCCTGGCAACATCAGGCTGTTACTGCTTGGTTGGTATTTGGCTGAAATGTAAAAATAGGGGAAACCCTACGAGTTTTTTATTTATTTATATAATATTTAATTATTTATACAAAAAAAGCATAAGGTTCCCCCTATTTTTATTCTCAGCCCAATAACAACCAAGCAGCAACAGCCTGACGTTACCAGGGTGGGCGAGGACCATTGTGGCCAATGGCCCTCCCCAGCCTAAATAACGCCAGCCTGTTACCGCCTAGGCACAGGAGTGCCATTTGTGAAGCTCCTCCCAGCACCTCTGTGGCGGTGGGTACCAGGGTAATAATTGGGGGTTAGCGCTAGCTGTTTTTGTGGCTAACACTAAGCCCGGCTTAGTAATGGACTCTGTCTATAAGACAGCTTCCACTACAAAGCCTGTCAAGTAAATAAAAATAAAAAAACAACATGTTTAAACAAAATTTATTCCAAAAAAACACTCCCCCACAAGCCCTCGTTAACCATTTTATTAACATTAAACAAAAAAAATGATGGTCACTTTACTCCTCCGAATCTAAAGTAATCCACAGGAAACATATATATATATATATATATATATATATATATATATATATATATATATATCACATTTTTTTCAAAGCTGCAAATTGGTGTTCTGAAGTCATTTATTGGTTTTTGCTTATGTAAGCCAAATTTATCAACCCCCTGTGATAGTATGATAAATGTGTCACACATAAGCAAAACCAAAAGCAAGGAAAAAATGCCTACAGAACTCGCTTACCAAAGCAACGATGATAAATGTCCCCGATTGTTATTATCTATGTTATATAAAATGTTTGTGCAAATGACAGGTACACTTTAATTCTAGCTACAATGCAGGCTCATGGGTAGGTTTTAGAGATGACCGCATTTTTTCTTAAAAAAAATCTATAACAGCAAACAGTTTTGCTTATTGTGAAAGTCAATAAGTGCCATGAAGAAACCTATATGAAACCAAGAATTTTAAGCCAGATTTTTATTCTTTGTTACTGCTCCCAGAACATGTGGAGGCCACACGCTGACCATAGATGCGCTGCAGGAGGATTGTGAAAACATTATCATTTAGCCAGAACACTGGATCTCCTGAAGTTTGATTCAGGTTTAGAAAGAAGAATGACATTTCTGTTAACAGTTTGAGACAATCCAGTTCTGCACAGTGAACACAGATGAAGCGACTCAGTGGGCTGAAGAATTTAATTTATTGACTAGAAATTCTAGAAAATAATGCGACCAGCAGTATATTCTAAAAGAAAATAGACAGCCGAAAAGTACATTGCTAATCATTATTTTGTGGGCAATTTTACAGTCTTACAGAGAAAAAGTAAATGTTTTTATACATTGTGAATGAAATGAGTGCTTCTAGAATCTAAAATTAGAAATACAGCATAGAAGGGAATTGAGGCTCTAAGTTGTAGAAAATAACGGAAGAGTTACCTTGCACAAACACATCATTTTCTTTATGTTTTATTGATATATTTATTTAAAGGGGTATTCCAGGCAAAAACTTTTTTTATATATCAACTGGCTCCGGAAATTTAAACAGATTTGTAAATTACTTCTATTAAAAAATCTTAATCCTTCCAATAGTTATTAGCTTCTGAAGTTGAGTTTCTGTTTTCTGCCTAACTGCTTTCTGATGACCCACGTCCCGGGAGCTGTCCAGCTCCTATGGGGATAGTCTCCCATCATGCAAGGGATATTCTCCCATCATGCACAGCTCCCGTGACGTGACAACATCATTGAGCAGTTAGACAGAAAACTTCAGACGCTAATAACTATTGGAAGGATTAAGATTTTTTAATAGAAGTCATTTACAAATCTGTTTAACTTTCCGGAGCCAGTTGATATATATAAAAAAAGTTTTTGCCTGGAATACACCTTTAATGTTTTTAAACATTTCATTGCTTTTAGACCATTGAAGAGATTAGAGACAGACTAGAACCAAGAATCACACGACTGGAAGCACTTTTAGCCACTGATCCAATGTGATGCATTTCAGATTAAGAATGCTAATAGGAATAATGGTACTTTAGGTTCACCTTTTCCCTATGGTCTGCTGTATTTGATCTACATGTATACAATTGAATGTATGTTAAAATTAGCTATCTTTTTACTATTTCTAGCAGGACTGATTGCCATTATAAATGTACATTCTACAATTAACATGAACCATTTTTCAAATAGGCAATACTATTATTAGAAGACTTTAGATGAATTAATGGCCTGTTTAGATTTAACACTACAAGAGCAGGTACTCCTGTATGCCTCGGGGCTCATTGTATGTAAGCAGGGACTCTGTCCCATGTGTCTCAGGATTCAGTGAGCGGGAGCAGGGACTCTTGTATTCCTCAGGGGTCATTTACAGGAGCCGGGACTCCTGTGTGTCTCAGTGTCAGAGATTAGAAACAGAGTCTCCTGTATGCCTCAAGACTCAGTGTATGGGAACAGAGACTCCTGTAGGCCTTGGGGCTGAGTGTACAGAAGCAGGAGCTTTTGTATTCCTAGAGGCTCAGTGTACAGGAGAAAGGACTCCTGTAAGCCTCCGAATTTAGTGTACATCAGCAGGGTCTCCTGCTATTTCTACATACTTTCTGTGGCACCCTGAAAAACCCTGAACCTTAAATGGGTATTACAGGAATTTTTTTTATTTGACTATGCTAAAGGGGCTGTAAAGTTAGTGTAGTTCATAATATAGTGTCTGTACCTGTGTGTGACAGTTTTCTCACAATTATTCTGGGATTTTCACTCCAATATTTATTTTTAACAGCATACAAAATGACTGTTGTGTCAAATTTTTCCCAACTTGCAATGCGGCCAAGACCTGACTCACTAGTCAGCTCATGACAGGGTGCCTGTCTGCTTCAATGGGTGGAGGGATCGCTTGGTGGGAGAGGGATCAATCTGCAACTAATGCAACAGCTGTAGGCACAATGATTGAAAACTACATGTCTTTTGAATGGATGTAGCTCATTTATGTTTCAATGGGTGAGGTGGCTGATGTGTGTGAGGGAGGAAAATGGAATTATGGGATTTGTAGTCAAAAACACATTTCCAATTATTGGTCCATTTAATGGACCAGAATTCAGCAAACATATGAGAAAACACTTGTTCTGTGTAAATGGTTGATGCGCAGCCAACAACGATGAAGTTAACTCCTTAAGGACTTAGGACGTATGAGTATGTCCTAAGTCCGATCCCTGTCTATAATGCGGGGTCCCAGCGGGACCCCGCGTCATTGCGGGATGGTCCCGATGCTTATTCACAGCCAGGACCCGCAGCTAATAGCGCGCGGCCGCGATTGTTCGGCCACGCGCTATTAACCCTTCTGATGCGGCGCTCAAAGCTGAGCGCCGCATCAAAAGTGAAAGTAAATTATTCCCGGCTG
Source organism: Hyla sarda (assembly GCF_029499605.1). Taxonomy (NCBI): domain Eukaryota; kingdom Metazoa; phylum Chordata; class Amphibia; order Anura; family Hylidae; genus Hyla; species Hyla sarda. Next base: position 63,250,236 of record NC_079198.1, read on the forward strand.
CTCAGTCAGGTTGATCGGGGTCATCGCGATAAAATCGCGATGCCCCGATCAGCTACCTGGAGAGAAGAAGGTCCCTACCTTCTTCCGTCGGTGTCCCGGCTCTGATTGATTGCTCCATGCCTGAGTTACAGGCTGGAGCAATCAACCGCCGATTACACAGCTTGTTGCCATGCAACGACAAGGCAACAATCTGTGTATGCAATCAGCCATTGCAAGCTCATAGGTCCCTATAGGAGCTATGAGCTCGCAAAAAAAAGTGTAAAAAAAAAAGTTAACCCTTTCAGGTATTCCCTTCTGAATTAAAAGTTTAAATCACCTGGCATTTCCTAGTAACAAAATAAAACGGTGTAAATAAAAATAAACATATGTGGTATCACCGCGTGTGGAAATGACCAAATTATAAAAATATACCGCTTTTAAAAACGCACGTTCAATGGCGTACGCGCAAAAAAATTCCAAAATCCAAAATAGCGCATTTTTGATCACTATTTATACCACAAAAAGTGAATAAATGTGTTCAAAAAGTCTGATCAGTACAAAAATGGTACCGCTAAAAACTCACAGTGCAGACAATGAGCCCTCATAGCGCCCTGAACACAGAAAAATAAAAAAGTTATAGGGCTCAGAAAATGACAGTTTTAAACATATACATTTTCCTGCATGTAATTATGATTTTTTTCTGAAGTAATACAAAATCAAACCTATACAATTAGGGTATAATTTTAACCGTATGGACCTACAAAATAAAGATAAGGTGTCATTTTTACAGAAAAATGTACTGCGTACAAACGGAAGCCCACAAAATTTACAAAATTTAATTTTTTCTTCAAGTTTGTCGCACAATTAATTTTTTTCCGTTTCTCCGAGGATTTTACGGTAAAATGACTAATTTCACTGTAAAGTAGAATTGGTGGCGCAAAAAATAAGCCATAATACAGATTTCTAGGTGCAAAATTGAAAGGGTTATGATTTTTTAAAGGCAAGGAGGAAAAAATGAAAATGCAAAAACGTGAAATCGCTCAGTCCTTAAGGGGTTAAAGAGCCCCCTTAATGATCAAGGATTGTTCCTGTGGTCCGACCTTAATAAACAAACACTGACCACCAAGACTGAGGCTTTTAAACATGCCCCATCGGCCTATATACATATAGGGCCCTTACGTTTCTTTCTTCTTTTTTTTATTGTTTTTTGAAAAAATTTTATTTCACTTTTTTCATAACATGCTTGCCAGGTGGAACATTTATTTAAATTGGAAACAGATATTTATTCATTGTCCTTGAGCAGGGAAAAATAAGAAAACTAACCATCCCCACGGGACGGTCCCTGCAGCATAGATGGCCTGTACCGGCTCACCCTAACTTCTCACCAAGGGGAGGTGAGTACAATACAAAAGGGGGGGGGCTGGATGATGACGAAAGCCGCAGTGGTCTTCAACCTGCGGACCTCCAGAGGTTTCAAAACTACAACACCCAGCATGCCATGTCCGGGCTTGCTGGGAGTTGTAGTTTTGCAACATCTGGAGGTCCGCAGGTTGAAGACCACTGATGAAGGGATTGACAGGCGGAGAGTTCACTCGAGTATAAGCCGAGGGGGGCATTTTCAGCACGAAAAATCGTGCTGAAAAACTCGGCTTATACTCGAGTATATACGGTGTGTGTGTGTGTGTGTGTGTGTGTGTGTGTGTGTGTGTATATATATATATATATATATATATATATATATATATTATTATTATTATTATTATTATTATTTTTTGGGAGGTACCATCCCATTAGACATGCATTAAAATAAATACAATGGCCAGGGTGAAAAGGGGTTAAGGAGTTTTATGGGAGTCAAATATTTATAGATTTGATGTTCTTAATGCTGCGTTGTGCAGGTGAAGAATATAGTTTAAGACAAAAATTAAAAAGGAGAGAGACTCTTTGAGCACATATTAAGGCAGCAGAGGATGACAGGAAATGAAATAGAATGCAGAGTATTAAAATTCTTCCCCAACATTTTATCAAAGGTTATTCTATCTGAATGAGTTATTGCTTCCCTCGCAAACCAGGATAGTAAAAATATTCTTTACAGCAACTTTCACCGTAAAGCCTTTTATTCTGCAGATGGCATGAAGGGTGTTTTTAATATACAGTATTCCCCTAATACATACAAACCAGTTACAAGAATACTTGTCTGTTGAAAAATTAAATTTGACTTTCTATGAATAATGTACAGTATGCCTGAAACGAGCTGGAGAAAGCAAAGGGCTTCTGTGCAAAAAAACAAAACGAAAACAAACTGCGTGTGGCCTATACAACAGATATACTGGGTGCAGCAGAAGTGCCCAAATGATCCCCTTTCAAAGTTATTTTCCAAGACTTATTATATTGTTGGATCCAGGCACCATCACATTTAAGCTGATCGAAGTGTCTGTAAGGTGCTGGTATGGGCATAGTCTTTTTTTTATACAATTGTTTATTTTCAAAGGAAAAAAAAACAATACAAGAAATATTTCCATAAATTGTTTACCAGACACTGATCCATACATATTGTAGTGCCTGTGCCCAATATACTGTAGCACTGAATTGCAATGATTTCAATAGTACTGAGCTGCAGCTCCCTGCAGTACCAGGAACAGCCACTATGGATCGCTGCCGGAAAAGGGGATGCAGCTGTTTTCAGAGGGCAGTAGATCTTTAACCCACAGGGTGACGGGATATAAACCTCTATGGATCTCATATTGATAGGCCATCCTTTTAGTATGCTGATAGTTGACGTTCACTGACCGGGCAGAGATATGACTGTCACAGCAACTGAAGGGCAATGGCTAAGCCCCAGGCACTTTGTAGGTGAACAGAGGTTGAAAGTCTCTAGGGGTAGTATTGCTGAATCAATTCCATTATCACTTGAAGAGTTCTTCAAATTAAGAACACAGTCATTTTAAAAGGGACATTTACGGGATGGCTTCCCACGGTGAGACAATTTAGAAAGACTTAAAGGGTTACTCGAGTGGAAAACATTTATTTATTTATTTTTCAAATCAACTGGTGCCAGAAAGTTAAACAAATTTGTAAATTACTTCTATAAAAAAAAAAACGTAACCCTTCCAGTACTAGTACTTATCAGCTGCTGTATGCTCCAGAGGAGTAGTTCTTTTCAGTCTGACCAAAGTGCTTTCTGCTGACACCTCTGTTCATGTCAGCAACTGTCCGGAGAAGAGGTTTGCTATTGTGATTTGCTCCTACTCTGGACAGTTCCTGACACAGACAGAGGTGGCAACAGAGAGCACTGTGGTCAGACTGAAAAGAACTACTAAACTTCCTCAGTATACAACCACTGATAAGTCCTGGAAGGATTAAGATTTTTAAATAGAAGTAATTAAAAAATCTGTTTAAAGGGGTATTCCGGGTTTATACATCATATCCTCTATACAAATGATAGGGGATAAGATGTATGATCACAGGGGGCCGGCTATTTATGTCTTTGGGAGGGGGCGTGATGGCCGTCACGCCCCCTCCCATAGACAGGAATGGAGGGGGTGGGACGTGAGGGGGTGTGGCTGTGATATCACACCCCCGTCTCGGAAGCAGCGACCAGAACAGAATGTCGGGGGCTGCACAGAGATTGCGGGCGTCCAGCGGCGGGACCCCTGCGATCATATATCTTATCACGTGACCTTTGGATAGGGGATAAGATGTATAAACCCGGAATACTCCTTTAACTTTCTGGAGCCGGTTAGACTGGGTTCACATCACGTTTTCAGCCATACGGGACCGCATACAGCTGGGGGGAGCTAAAACTGGGTGCTCCTGTATCCCTGCCGTATGCCGCCAGTAAATAATTCATTTCAATGGAACCCCGCTATCAGACATCTTATGCCCTATCGTTTGGATAGGGGATAAGATGTCTAGGGGCACTTAGCTCACCATGACGTACATTTACGCGCCGCCATGATCGCGAGCACCGGAGCGCTGCCGCGGCGATCCGATCATCCAGTATGGGGTCTTCTGCTCTGGTCTGAGATCGAGCAGACCAGAGCAGAAGATGACCGATAATTCTGAGCAGTGCTGTGTCCTATACATAGCACTGAACAGTATTAGCAATCAACTGATTGCTATGAATAGTCCCCTATTGGGATGTAAAAAGTTTAAAAAAAGAAGTAAAAAAATGTAAAATAAAAATGTAAAAAAATTTGAAAAATCCTCTCCCGCAATAAAAAAGTAAAACGTCCGTTTTTCCGCTTTTACCCCCCAAAAACCGTTAAAAAAAAATAATGAATACACATATTTGGTATTCCCACGTGCGTAAAAGTCGGAACAATTAAAATATATTGTTAATTATCCCGTACAGTGAATGGTGTAAACGTAAAAAATTTTTAAAAAGTCACAAATTTCCGCTTTTTTGTCACATTTTATTCCAAAATAAATTTATACTAAATTTATAAAAAGTAAAACCTAAGCAAAAGGGGTACTGATAAAACTACAGATCATGGCGCAAAAAATTAGCCCTCATATTGCCTCATATATAGAAAAATGAGAAAGTTATAGGTGGTCAAAATAGGGCAATTTCAAACATATTAATTTTGTTAAAATGGTTTGAGATTTTTTTTAAGCGGTACAATTAGAGAAAAGCATATAATGATGGGTATCATTTTAATCATATTGACCCACAAAATAAAGAAAACATGTCACTTTTACCGGAAAGTGTACAGCGTGAAAACAAAACCTTCCAATATTTGCTAAATTGCGTTTTTCTTTTCAATTTTACCACATAAATAATATTTGTTTGGTTGCGCAGTACATTTTATGGTAAAATAAGTAATGTAATTACAAACTACAATTGGTGACGCAAAATACAAGCCCTCATATGGGTCTGGGGATGGAAATATAAGAGAGTTATGATTTTTAGAAGGCGAGGAGGAAAAAACGAAAATGCTAAAATAAAATTGGTCTGGTCCTTAAGGCCAAAATGGGCCATGTCCTTAAGGGGTTAAGGATGCACGGCTCCCTTGGATGACGAGCGCTCAGGTTCTAAGCGCACATCATCCAAGGGAGCCCTGCATCCTTAACGGGGTACTCTGCCCTAGACATCTTATCCCCTAAGATGTCTGATCGTGGGGTTCCACTGCTGGGGCCTATACAACAGATATACTGGGTGCAGCAGAAGTGCCCAAATGATCCCCTTTCAAAGTTATTTTCCAAGACTTATTATATTGTTGGATCCAGGCACCATCACATTTAAGCTGATCGAAGTGTCTGTAAGGTGCTGGTATGGGCATAGTCTTTTTTTTATACAATTGTTTATTTTCAAAGGAAAAAAAAACAATACAAGAAATATTTCCATAAATTGTTTACCAGACACTGATCCATACATATTGTAGTGCCTGTGCCCAATATACTGTAGCACTGAATTGCAATGATTTCAATAGTACTGAGCTGCAGCTCCCTGCAGTACCAGGAACAGCCACTATGGATCGCTGCCGGAAAAGGGGATGCAGCTGTTTTCAGAGGGCAGTAGATCTTTAACCCACAGGGTGACGGGATATAAACCTCTATGGATCTCATATTGATAGGCCATCCTTTTAGTATGCTGATAGTTGACGTTCACTGACCGGGCAGAGATATGACTGTCACAGCAACTGAAGGGCAATGGCTAAGCCCCAGGCACTTTGTAGGTGAACAGAGGTTGAAAGTCTCTAGGGGTAGTATTGCTGAATCAATTCCATTATCACTTGAAGAGTTCTTCAAATTAAGAACACAGTCATTTTAAAAGGGACATTTACGGGATGGCTTCCCACGGTGAGACAATTTAGAAAGACTTAAAGGGTTACTCGAGTGGAAAACATTTATTTATTTATTTTTCAAATCAACTGGTGCCAGAAAGTTAAACAAATTTGTAAATTACTTCTATAAAAAAAAAAACGTAACCCTTCCAGTACTAGTACTTATCAGCTGCTGTATGCTCCAGAGGAGTAGTTCTTTTCAGTCTGACCAAAGTGCTTTCTGCTGACACCTCTGTTCATGTCAGCAACTGTCCGGAGAAGAGGTTTGCTATTGTGATTTGCTCCTACTCTGGACAGTTCCTGACACAGACAGAGGTGGCAACAGAGAGCACTGTGGTCAGACTGAAAAGAACTACTAAACTTCCTCAGTATACAACCACTGATAAGTCCTGGAAGGATTAAGATTTTTAAATAGAAGTAATTAAAAAATCTGTTTAAAGGGGTATTCCGGGTTTATACATCATATCCTCTATACAAATGATAGGGGATAAGATGTATGATCACAGGGGGCCGGCTATTTATGTCTTTGGGAGGGGGCGTGATGGCCGTCACGCCCCCTCCCATAGACAGGAATGGAGGGGGTGGGACGTGAGGGGGTGTGGCTGTGATATCACACCCCCGTCTCGGAAGCAGCGACCAGAACAGAATGTCGGGGGCTGCACAGAGATTGCGGGCGTCCAGCGGCGGGACCCCTGCGATCATATATCTTATCACGTGACCTTTGGATAGGGGATAAGATGTATAAACCCGGAATACTCCTTTAACTTTCTGGAGCCGGTTAGACTGGGTTCACATCACGTTTTCAGCCATACGGGACCGCATACAGCTGGGGGGAGCTAAAACTGGGTGCTCCTGTATCCCTGCCGTATGCCGCCAGTAAATAATTCATTTCAATGGAACCCCGCTATCAGACATCTTATGCCCTATCGTTTGGATAGGGGATAAGATGTCTAGGGGCACTTAGCTCACCATGACGTACATTTACGCGCCGCCATGATCGCGAGCACCGGAGCGCTGCCGCGGCGATCCGATCATCCAGTATGGGGTCTTCTGCTCTGGTCTGAGATTGAGCAGACCAGAGCAGAAGATGACCGATAATTCTGAGCAGTGCTGTGTCCTATACATAGCACTGAACAGTATTAGCAATCAACTGATTGCTATGAATAGTCCCCTATTGGGATGTAAAAAGTTTAAAAAAAGAAGTAAAAAAATGTAAAATAAAAATGTAAAAAAATTTGAAAAATCCTCTCCCGCAATAAAAAAGTAAAACGTCCGTTTTTCCGCTTTTACCCCCCAAAAACCGTTAAAAAAAAATAATGAATACACATATTTGGTATTCCCACGTGCGTAAAAGTCGGAACAATTAAAATATATTGTTAATTATCCCGTACAGTGAATGGTGTAAACGTAAAAATTTTTTAAAAAGTCACAAATTTCCGCTTTTTTGTCACATTTTATTCCAAAATAAATTTATACTAAATTTATAAAAAGTAAAACCTAAGCAAAAGGGGTACTGATAAAACTACAGATCATGGCGCAAAAAATTAGCCCTCATATTGCCTCATATATAGAAAAATGAGAAAGTTATAGGTGGTCAAAATAGGGCAATTTCAAACATATTAATTTTGTTAAAATGGTTTGAGATTTTTTTTAAGCGGTACAATTAGAGAAAAGCATATAATGATGGGTATCATTTTAATCATATTGACCCACAAAATAAAGAAAACATGTCACTTTTACCGGAAAGTGTACAGCGTGAAAACAAAACCTTCCAATATTTGCTAAATTGCGTTTTTCTTTTCAATTTTACCACATAAATAATATTTGTTTGGTTGCGCAGTACATTTTATGGTAAAATAAGTAATGTAATTACAAACTACAATTGGTGACGCAAAATACAAGCCCTCATATGGGTCTGGGGATGGAAATATAAGAGAGTTATGATTTTTAGAAGGCGAGGAGGAAAAAACGAAAATGCTAAAATAAAATTGGTCTGGTCCTTAAGGCCAAAATGGGCCATGTCCTTAAGGGGTTAAGGATGCACGGCTCCCTTGGATGACGAGCGCTCAGGTTCTAAGCGCACATCATCCAAGGGAGCCCTGCATCCTTAACGGGGTACTCTGCCCTAGACATCTTATCCCCTAAGATGTCTGATCGTGGGGTTCCACTGCTGGGGACCCCTGCAATCTCCCTGCTGTACCCGGCTTTCGTTTAGAGTGTTGGGTACCGCGCCATCACAACCCCTCCTATAGATTGTATTGAAGTCACAAACCTCAGCCCTGCATTGTCGAAGCTCGCTCCATGCACTGGATGTCTGAGCTGCCACAGCCGAGATCGTCGGGGTCCCCAGTGGCAGGACCCCCGCGATCAGACATCTTATCCCCTATCCTTTGAATAGGGGGTCAGATATTTAGGGGCAGGGTACCCATTTGAGGGGTTAAGCATACTCATTTTCTTACAGAAAGTTTTTAAAAGTAGAAAAATAAAACAAAACCTATATGAATTGGGTATTGGTGTAATCATATTGACCTACAGAAAGTAGATAATGTCAATGTCATACAGTGGGGATCAAAAGTTTGGGCACCCCAGGTAAAAATTTGTATTAATGTGCATAAAAAAGCCAAGGAAAGATGGAAAAATCTACAAAAGGCATCAAATTACAGATTAGACATTATTATAATAAGTCAGCAAAAGATAGATTTTATTTCCATTATTTACACTTTCAAAATAACAGAAAACAAAAAATGGCGTCTGCAAAAGTTTGGGCACCCTGCAGAATTTATAGCATGCACTGCCCTCTTTGCAAAGCTGAGACCTGCCAGTAACATGGATTGTTCTCAATCATCATCTGGGAAGACCAGGTGATGTCAATCTCAAAGATTTTAAATGCCCAGACTCATCTGACTTTGCCCCAACAATAAGCACCATGGGTTCTTCTAAGCAGTTGTCTAGAAATCTGAAACTGAAAATAGTTGACGCTCACAAAGCTGGAGAAGGCTATAAGAAGATAGCAAAATGTTTTCAGATGTCAATATCCTCTGTTCGGAACAGCTTGCAGGATTGTGAGAAAAACTATTCAAAACCCACATTTGACTGCACAATCCCTCCAGAAAGATCTGGCAGACACTGGAGTTGTGGTACAGAAGAAAACCTCTTCCACGTCCTCACCACAAAAATCTGTGTTTGAACTTTGCAAATGAACATATAGACAAGCCTTATGCATTTTGGAAACAAGTTCTGTGGACCGATAAGGTAAAAATTTAACTTTTTGGCCGCAATGAGCAAAGGTACGTTTGGAGAAGAAGGGGAACAGAATTTAATGAAAAGAACCTTTGTCCAACTGTTAAGCATGGATCAATCATGCTTTGGGGTTGTATTGCAGCCAGTGGCACAGGGAACATTTCACGAGTAGAACGAAAAATTGATTTAATAAAATTTCAGCAAATTTTGGATGCTAACTTGATGCCATCTATGAAAAAGCTGAAGTTAAAGAGAGGATGGCTTCTTAAAAGGAGAATGATCCTAAACACACCTCGAAATCCATGGGGGATTACATCAAGAGGCGTAAACTGAAGGTTTTGCCATGGCCTTCACAATCTCCTGACCTCAACATAATTGAAAATCTATGGATAGACCTTAAAAGCGCAGTGCGTGACAGACAGCCCAGAAATCTCAAAGAACTGGAAGACTTTTGTAAGGAAGAATGGGCAAAGATACCTCAAACAAGAATTGAAAGACTCTTGGCTGGCTACAAAACGCGTTTACAAGCTGTGATAATTGCTAAAGCGGGCAGTACAAGATATTAACTCTGCAGGGTGCCCAAACTTTTGCAAACACCATTTTTTTCTGTTATTTTGAAAGTGTAAAGAATGGAAATAAAATCTAACTTTTGTTGACATATTATAAGAATGTAATTTGTTGCCTTTTGGAGATTTCTCCATCTTTCCTTGGCTTCTTTATGCACATTGATACAAATTTTTACCTGGGGTGCCCAAACTTTTGATTCCCAATGTATGACATTTTAACTCCCCAAAATTGCTAAATTGCATTTTTTTTTTTTACATTTTGCCCCATGAAAAAAAATCTGTTTTTGCATTTGACGTAGATTTTGTGCTAAAATTTATAATTGGTCCTGCATAAAAGAAATCTTCATATGGCCATGTTGGTGGAAAACTAAAAGATTATTGAAAGGCTATTTAATATGGCTATTACAAGGCGAGCAGGAAAAAATTAATAAAAACGTAAAAATGAAAGGGGAGTTTAAAGGGGTTAAAAAGGATGCATGGGATTAGAAAAACAATTCTACTCCTTTCTAAGAACAGTACTGCAGCTGTCCAGGGGCTATGCACAAAATTGTAGCTCAACATAATTTTTTATAACCTAGCTGGACTGTCATACCACAACATTGCAGCAGCCATTCTTAATGCTGCACAACCTCTTTAATTGGTTAAAGCAGCTGAAAAGGCAAAGCAATCTGTTACCGATCCTGTATAAACCTTAGCAGTATAGGTCAGGGAGGTCACAGCACTGTACAGAATACAATATGTGTGGGGTGTGAAAATAAAACATTTTGTTTCAAGAAAACATGAACTGCACTGAATTTTTGCAGCAAAACTACTTACTAAACAAAGCTTTCTTGGTCTGACACCTTGTAGTAATGAAAATGCTATTGTTAAGTGGCAATGCTGCAAGTTCAATTTCTGACAGACAAGTACACAGTTTCTCTGTTCGCCATTATTTTTTCATACATACCAAACCATTTTCTTTTCAACCTTCAAAGGCTTTCCAAGACTTTTTAGTTTTCAGAAATGTGAGACAATTACATTCCTATAGTAATGTACTTGCCACATGATTACAGTATTAAGGTACAAAATATTTTCCCCCTAATGGAATCTGTATTATAATGCAAATACAGAACGTGGGAATGATAAACAATCATTATTAAAACTTAAATTGCAACCAAAAAAAAATTGCTTAACTCAAGGTATTATCAAGTAGTGCAAATGTATTTGTCATTCTAGAAAAATATGCTAATGTGAGTCTACATATCCAAGGGGCGGTCACAAACAGTCTCCCTAAGAACTAATGAATGCACCCAGAGGCGGCTCTGAGCTTTCTGAGGCCTTAGGCAAAACTTGAATATGAGGCCCCCACAAACACAATATATGCAAGTGATAATAAATATAAATGATAAACAAACAGTATCCTTAATACTGTGACATCACTGTGTGAATTATCCCTGTACTGTGACATCACTGTGTGTATTATCCCTGTACTGTGACATCACTGTGTGTATTATCCCTGTACTGTGTTGGAAAAGGCAGTCCAGTGTACATCTTTCACAATGTATACAATCCTTGAACAGCAGTTTGAGGGTGCATATTGTTGTGCGAGTTGTGTGCGAGTTGTTCATTTGGAAGCCCAGATTCAGGATCTAGAGGAGCAACTGGCAACACCGAGATGCATTGACAACCTGGAGAGGAGTCTCTTGCTCACTGAGCAGGTACTCTCTGGGGTAGAGGTGGGGGAGAATAGTGGGACGAAGGGGCAGAACAGTCAGGCAGTTAGCTGGGTTACAGTTAGAAAACGGGGTAGAGGGAAAAGTGTCAGGGAGGCTAGTCCTGAACTGGCACACCCCAACAAGTTTGCCCGGTTGACAGATGAGGGGGATGCCATTTCAGAGCTAGCAGTACTGCAGCAGGACTCTGCCTCTGACCGCTGGGGGTGGGGGGGTCTGCTCCAGTAAGGAGGGAGGGAGAAGTGCAGGGCAGGCCAGGTACAGGTACTGGTAGTGGGGGACTCAATTATTAGGGGGACAGACAGTGTGATCTGTCACAAAGACCAGGATCGCCGAACAGTGTGTTGTCTTCCTGGCGCTTGAGTTCAGCATATTGCGGATCAGGTTGCTGGGTGGGGCTGGAGAGGACCTTGCAGCGGGAAGATAGTGTAGATAGAGAGGGGGGACTTAATAATATACCTGGGGTGGAGCGGAAGGGTTAGAATAGGCGTCATAGGAAAAATAAAAACGTACACCATTGAATTGCATGTTGACTAATGCCGGAAGTCTGACCAATAAAACTGATGAATTGGGCTTGAAAATGTCTGGCACATCCATGGTGCCGGCGCGTCCTGGATATCAAGACTAGTGTTGAGCGGCATAGGCCATATTCGAATTCGCAAATATTCGCGAATATATGTCATATATTCGCAAATATTCGTATATTCATAATATTCTCGTTTTATTTTCGCATACGCGAATATTCGCGTATGCGAAAATAACATATGTGAAAATTTGCATATCTAAAATTAACATTAGAAATAAATTTGCATATGCTAATTTTCGTATATGCGAAAATTCGCACACCAGTCTCACACAGTAGTATTAGAGCCTTCTTTACACCACACAAGCTGGAAGCAGAGAGGGATGATCACTGTGATGTGCACTGTGAAAAAAAAAAGAATATTCGTAATTACGAATATATAGCGCTATATTCGCGAATAAAATTTGTATTGCGAATATTCGCGAGCAACACTAATCAAGACCTGCAGGAGCTACAGTGACCTAACCTTTGGCTGCCACACCGTTGCAAGCCCGGAGGTCCCTACCTTCCTCCACAGGGCATATATATGGGGACTGTCATCATCACTACTGGCACCTACTATATGTAACACCAAGCATTCATCACCTGAGTACAAGCTCATCATAATTAAGAAAATATCTATACCCTGACGGACTGTCTGCCTCAAGTGATGAACATATATATAAGAAATTTGATACACACCTTCTACCTCCATGCTACATATATAGCTTAATACTAACGTGGGAGAAGAGAGATAAGCACTGATCTAAAGTGTATCTCTAACTTGAATTTCCCTGATGAATTGTGCCACAGAGTGACAGGCACAAGGAATCGTGTTGGACAATAGAAAAATACTTGTGTATATCAACTAAATGTTTATGGATTATATATCTATATCTATTGGTTGTTGTTTGTATATTAACTGTACGGTATACACCTTACTCACGCGGTGATATCTGGAGGTTTACAGATATCTGCCATATACACTTCCTCATACCTACCTCCATCCCATTCTTAAGCCCTAGGGTGAGATAGGAGGATCCGGATGCAGGCTGGTTCTCTATAGGAAGGCCTCCCTGGTGTTGACCAGCAGGGTCAGCCTAGGCATATAAAGTAGGCTTTACCGAGGCCTTCACTGTATCCTTATCATCACAATTGTTTATATTCATTTTACTGTATCCTCAAATAAAAACTGTTTTATTAAATCTGTGTACTTCCTATTATACTACAATATGGGACAGCCAGGTCAGAGGACACAGCACAGTCACAGTGACACATAATACTGAAGAGCATATATACATCAACTGTGCAGTGCTGTATCCTCAGACCCGGCTGTATGGGCCAGACAGATCAGAGGGCAAAGCACAGCACAGTCATTGGTATACAGGTAGTGACTGACAATATACAGCTGGGCCCGGCCAGGCCCTTATGCTGCAGCTCACTGGGTGGGAATGAAGGACTCACTGTCTGCAGCACCTGACCTGCTCGGCCACCAAGACTGTAAGGTTGTGAGGCAGCGAGCCGGTGACTGTCAGAAGAGGGCAGGTCTGGGCGGGCAATGGACCAATCAGGAGTTTCTTTGTGCGGCATGCGACCAGCCCCAGCAGCCCCTTCTCTTAAAGTGGCAGAGGGGCAGAAGGGGCTGTTTGGGCGCAGCACCGCAGCCCACAGGCGCTGTTCATTTTCAAACTTAATTTGCGGCGGTCAGTGCAGCCTAACTGGCCTAATGCTAGAGCCGCCTCTGACTGTGCCCAGTAGCATATAAGCGCTGAAACTATGGGCACCAATAGCTTTTTTTTTTGTTATAGAGGCCACATGCCCTCTTTACAGGCCTTCTTATAAAACTTTTTCATTCCCATCTCAAGAAAGGAAGGCTGGTAGTATTATGTATGGTAAAAAAAAATAAAAAAATAAAAAATAAAAATCAGCAAAAATCTAAATATGCTGTATGTAGTCTTTATTGGATACAGTGTGTATTTATAAGACAAAAAAGCATTATTTAAAAACATTCAAAAGTACATGCAAAGACAGAATTACACAATAATTATAGTTCCTCATGACCTGTATAAGTTTAAAATGTATAACAGCAAAATGTGACAAACAAGCAGCAATTGTGGACTTTTTTTAATTGTTTTTTACGTTTACGCCGTTCACCGTACAGGATAATTAACAATATATTTTAATAGTTCATACTTTTACGCATGCGGCGATACCAAATATGTGTATTAATAAAAAATTTTTACGCTTTTTTGGGGGTAAAATGGGGAAAACTGACATTTTACTTTTTATTGTGGGAGGGGATTTTTCACTTCTTTTTACTTTTTTATTTTACATTTTTTAACATTTTTTTTTTTACACTTTTTATGTCCCCATAGGGGACTATTCATTGCAATCAGTTGATTGCTAATACTGTGCAGTGCTATGTATAGGACACAGCACTGCTCAGTATTATCGGTGATCTTCTGCTCTGGTCTGCTCGATCTCAGACCAGAGCAGAAGACCCCAGGAGACAGCCGGAGCAAGGTGAGGGGACCACTGGCCGCCATGCTGGATGATCGGATCCCCGTGGCAGCGCTGCGGGCGATCCAATCGTCCATTCAAACTACCGCAATGCCGCAGATGCCGTGATCTGTATTGATCACGGCATCAGAGGGGTTAATGGCGGACATCCGCGCAATCGCGGATGTCCGCCATTACCGGCGGGTCCCTGGCTGCTGATATATATCTGATATAAATGTACATCATGGTGTGCTAAGTACCACGTCACCATGACGTACATTTACGTTGTCGTTAAGGGGTTAAAAAAAAAAAAAAGGTTTCCACTGGAGTATGCCTTTAAAGGGGTACTCCTGTACTACAATTTTATGGTTATCAAGCGTGTTTGTAGCAAGTTTAGCACTTTTGTAATTCACATCTGTCTACAGCATTTATGATTTTTACTGACCTCTTTTCTGTGAGGGAAGTTCAGTAGTTTTTCTGGTTGCTTTTGACTGTCGTCCACAATCACGGCAATGTTTGTTCACTGTTGTGGACAAGACGTCTTTGCTGCAGGCGTTGCTGTTTTTTCTTCTCCTGCAATGGTTACACCCCTTTTCCACACCCCTGTAATGAATATTCATTGAATTGTTGCGGGAGGATGGATGTCTCCTCCTGCTGTCAGCCTGCCCTGCGCCTGGCTCACAATGTACTGGATACCCTGTATTAGCGCTGCAACTAACATGAAACCCACTTCCCCGCCATGGAGACCGTGTACCGCTGGGGGAATTGGCTATCATGATTCCCCCCCCCCCCCCCCTCAGGCGCACGGCGGGGGAATTAGTAACATGTCAGCTGAAGCGCTATAATGATTCCCCCCCCCCCTCCGCGGGCGCACTGCTGCAAAAATAAACAAAATAAATGGCCTGCTCCTTACATGACAGTGCGCTCAGCCTATCACCTACCGAGGCTGAAGGCTCTGTGACGTTCCCGTCCCCAGGAAGCCGCATGATGATCGCAGCAGAGGACCGTGAGGCCATTACGGGGGAACGCAGGAAGGTGAGTCAAAATTTTTTTTGTTTACTTTTGTAACCCGGGCACAGGAATATGTAAAATTCATCAGTACAGATGTCCTTTAACCCTTGTGGGGACATTGCTTTGGGGGGGGGGGGGAGGGCAGGAAGCAGAGCAGCGCCTGTGGGTCACATATGATTAGTTCCCTAATGTGGGGACAGCGCGCTGCGGATGACAATTCATTGGGGAGGGGGGGGAGAAGGAGAGCAGAGCCCGCAGGTCACATATGATGTGGGGGGGGGAATCATTATAGCGCTTCAGCTGACATGTTACTAATTTCCCCGCAGTGTGCCCGCGGGGGGGGCGGGGGGGAGACAATCATGATAGCCGATTCCCCCAGCGGCGCACGGTCCCCATGGCGGGGAAGGGGGTTTCATGTTAGCTGCAGCGCCAATGACAATTCATTGGGGGGGAGGGGGAGAAGGAAAGCAGCACCCGTGGGTCACATATGATCTGTTCCCCTCCGCTGACAATTCACTTTTTCCCTGATGTGGGGACTGTGAGGTGAGAAGCTGACAGTGAGGGTGGGGTGAGTATACTAATAAGCAGGGCGGGGAAAGGGAGTGCTAAAGGGGAAAGAAAAAAAAAGCCGCCCACAAACAGGTGGCAACGCAAAACAAGTTGGGCAGGGCACTGAAAGAGGAGACAGGCTACAAGGCATGCTGGGAGCTGTAGTTTCTAAAACAAAGGCAAAATGGAAATAGATGCTACACTACATGGGCACACTTGTGCAAAGAAAGGAAAAGAAAGACAAACAAAGAGCAAGAACGAGACCAGAAATAACAAGAAAACTCACCTGCAAGGGTAAGTAGAAACTGAAAAAACACATTGACCACCGGAGTACACCTTTAAAGAGACAGAACCCAAATAATTATATTACCCATGCACTCTTTACAGAACTCAATGGGCTTTTCTTGTCAAACATGCCCCTCCCATATATTACCTTAAAGCTGTTTCTTACGTGATTGAGTATTTTCACATTTTCCTGCTTAGTATGTTTTCTGCAAGAAATTGCATCTCAGAAACCTGCTGTGCCTGAATAGCATTAACATATTCTGAAGTAATAATGAATGCAGGACAGACTAAATGCAATGGTTGCTTTTAGTCATAAACAGAGAGCTGCATCTTCAACAGCCAGGTGTACTGGGGCTATATCCACAAAATAGTAGGAGTTTTTTTTTTATAGAAACCATTTGCACAGTTATTAACCTTTATACCATAGTTGCAGCAAAAAGATTTGCTTACATAAAACAAATCTTTTTTATAAGAAGTAAAGTGATGAGTTTTAACTATATAAACATCCTTCTTTTTTTTTTTTTTTTTTATGGTTATTTGTGTTTATTTTGTATGTAAAGCTTTCCCTGGTTGTACTGTGCTGCAGAATACATTGGTGCTACAAAATAAGTGAAGGTTTTACTATATTTATTTACACAACTATAGGCGCACAAGGCACAAGAAAAAGACTTCTGGAATCAACAGTTTGATCAAAAATATGTAAATTTTTATTTAGAATGTAACGTAAGACAACATTAAAAATATATATTGGCCACACAAGAAACAAAGGAAATAAATAGGAAAAATGGGTGCTCCTAGTACAATATAGCTGATTGTCCAAGGATCCCCTATGTATCAGTCCGGCTTAGCAGATGGTCTTGAGCTGAGAGCACAACACCTTTGCTTGCCTATAGACTCGCTCGGTCGCCGAAGATCCTTTAGACTGGCAGCTTCCACATGGATCTGATGCTTGTAAAGGCAGCGGTAAGTAATCTTCTAAAGGGTGGAGGGATCATAGAAAGTTGGATCCCAAAAACCGTGGGTGTTAAGTGCCATCCTCAAGGAAGAAGCAGCAAATGAGAACTTGTAGAAAAGGTACTCACAAGTTTATTAGTCGGTACAACATAAGTTTTGAACGCGACCTGGGTTCTTTGTTAAGCAAATGAATACAATACTAAGTGCAAAAACTTTAAGGCTAAGTTTCCATTTGGTTTTTTTCTGGCAGTTTTTGGATATCTGCCACTGCAGTTTTCGAGCCAAAGTCAGAAGTGGATCCATAAGGGAGGAGAAGTGTAAGTCCTTCCTTTATATGTCCTATTCCTTTTGAATACACTTCTGGCTTTGGCTCAAAAACTGCAGTGGCAGATATCCAAAAACTGCCAGAAAAAAAACCAAGTGGAAACTTAGCCTAAAACACAATTTTGATTAACTTCCGGTTCAACTGGGTCACAAATATGTAGTTTAAACATATAAAATTCTTTAGATAAAATTCTTGAATACTAAAAAGCTTACATACTTACCGTAAGTAGCTTATACTATATAAAAGCTTATATATGATAGCGGTTATACTCATTATTGTAAAAATTCAAACCGATTCATTACTGGCACATGCACCTTTTCTGAATAAATAGTAAAAATTAAAATATAAAGTAAAACTTTAATAAAGTTAAAATATATTTTTTATCTTTTTTTTTTTTTTTTTTTTTTTGATTTATCAAACCTGGGCAGAGGGCAATTTGACCAGTTGCTCATAGCAACCAATCAGATCACTTCTTTCATTTTTAAAAAGGCCTCAACAGAATAAAAGAAGCAACCTGATTGGTTGCTATGGGCAACTGGTCAACTTTTCCTCTGCAGAGGATTTTGATAAATCTCCCCCAATGTGTCTACTTGTGGGTTTAGGTCTAAGCGCCAGAGAATCCTGCAGTATAGCCATAGGATTGAATACACTGAACATAGTCTATTTGAGGCCAGACTTGGTCTGTTTTACACTGGCATACTTTTTTTTTAATGGAATATAAAGACTATAGTCCTTAATAGAATATATTCAGTCTATTCAACCTTATGGTTACATTGAAGGTTTTGTTGCAGTATACAGAATCTCTCTCTGTCTCTCTCTCTGTCTCTCTCTCTCTCTCTCTCTCTCTCTCTCTCTCTCTCTCTCTCTCTCTCTCTCTCTCTCTCTCTCTCTCTCTCTCTCTCTCTCTCTCTCTCTCTCTCTATATATATATATATATATATATATATATATATATATATATATGCTGATTGTCACACTGATGAAGAAAACAAAAAAACATGACGGATACATTTTCTATTTCTATAGCCGTGCTACTTGATGCTTATCAGACCTTTGCTTCGCTACAACTTTTAGCTGTCAAGACATACTGGGAGTTATAGTTTCAAAAAGGCTGGAGAGCCACAGGTATGGAATTTCTGGTTCACTCAATGGGCCATTCTAAGTGTCATGTTTATAAAGTTGAAAAAAGAAAGGCGCTCCCTGTGGAGTATAGCCAGCAAGAGGGTGGGGGAAGGGAAAGATGACATTTCCATGCTCACCCTGCTAAGTTGTGTAGTGGCATACACACCAATGCTGAACGCATGTGATTTAAGGATCACAATCCTATAGTCTGCAGCCTTCCTGAAGAATTGTAGAGTAGAGAAGGACTTCAGAAGAACCAGGATTTTCGTCGCTGACCACGGAGGAATAATCGGAGCCCAGGTAAAGGAATAAGATTTAATAGCAACGCGTTTCACCGCGCTTGTGCGGCTTCATCAGGCTTAACAAACATCAGTTGTTCAGGGGTTATATACCCACACGGAGTTAACCCATGAGGTACACAATAGTAATACAATACAGACAATATATGTAAATATTTACATATATTGTCTGTATTGTATTACTATTGTGTACCTCATGGGTTAACTCTGTGTGTGTATATATATATATATATATATATATTTCACATATCAGCTATTTATAATTAAAAAGGGAAGCAATACCCTAGAAGAATTGGAGAAATGGTAATAGTGAATATAATACCACTAAGACCCAAGGAGAAGAAAATAGAACAAGTATGTACGTGTGGACGCTGGGACAGCGCTGAGGAGAATGAGCACTCGTCACAGGAGACGGGAATATAGTTCAGTTGAGGAACAACTGGAGGGAAGTATTGCGAGACGCAGTAAAAGTTACTGCGTCACACAGATGGAGAGTCAGAGGCGCGCGCTGCAGAGGGACACAGCGCGAGCCGAAGACAGGTAACAGAAAGATAATGAACATGCACAGCAGCGCAGGTAATGAATATGAGCAGGAGAATATAAGGACAGTGTAGGAGATATAAGAGTAATGTAGAAAGCAATGATAGATATAATATGGAAGGGTTGTAGAAATGAAAAGATCGCAATGAATATGAGAATACAAGGGGAAAAAAATAAAGAAAATTGTATGTAAATATATAAATAACAATAACTAATAAAATGATGACAATAAAATAATAAGGACTGTATGAAATATTAGGAAAAAACATAAAAGGAAAATAGGTCAAATATATTTTTAAGAATAAATGGAAAACAGATAAATTGCATATGGATAGTAGGAACACGGAAAAAAGAGTACTTATCTTCTGCTGAGCAGCATAGAAAGAGGCGGAGTTACTGTTACTGCAGAATATATGTCATGTGCTGCATTCTGATTGGATACTGAATCCCATATGTCATGTTTGGTTACGCCAACGTTTTTTCTCTGTATTCTTTATAACATTTGTTTGCTGCTGAGTCAGTAGAGAGATTATTGCATAATGTGAAGTCTCCGGTCTTGTTATAAAATTGTCATTTTCAGGATAAGCTGTCCTGTGTATATAGGGAGTAGCACTATTTCTGGACATCTGGAAGTCTGCATATGGCATCCCCCCCCCCCCCCCCCTGTTTACCTCTCTGCAGGCTCCATCTCTATGTGTTGGCTCGGACTGGCCCAAATCAGAATAGGTAGATCTCCTGGAGGGCCCCCGAATAGTGCAGAAACATGTCTTTCGCTGCCATGTGTATGAAATCACATTGTGCTGTCATGTGTATGGTTTTATGCAAATCGTGGTAAATTCCTGATGTTTTTGCTGCATCCTAAAAGTCCTAAAAGGGTTAAACAGAGAATAATTGCACATAACTTTGAAGTGGGCCTGGAGTATATTCCATTGGTGGGACCTTAACACCCTAGTCCAAAACTGTCTACATCAACTTCTGTGGGCAGTGTTGACAGAGCAATCTGATTCCTTAGTGAGGCTAGAAGTCCATCTTCACTCTGCTGTGTGTATTACCCTTTGTAGTGAACAGATACAGTTTGGGTATTTTTGATGGCAAAAAAGTGCTGCAGGTTGTACTATTCTTGTCATCACAAATAACTGAATGGATAATAAGGGAGGCTTCTGTCGCAGATGTAAATAGATCCTTAAGACAACTGTCTTAACTTTTTTTTACTTTTTATTTTTACATTTTTAAACTTTTTTTTACACTTTTTATGTCTCCAAAGGGGACTATCTATACCATTCGTTTGATTGCTAATACTCTGCAGTGCTATGCATAGGACACAGCACTGCTCAGCAAAGGCGTAGCGTGGGGGGTGCAGGGGGGGCGGCTGCACCGGGCACAACATCTGGGGGGGCGCACTCGCAGCTCTCTGCCCCTGCCTGGCTCACTCACTCTCTCCGCAGTGCTGGCTGTGCGAATCCGATCCGAGCTGCCGGGTCGCCGCCCACTGTGTAGGCAGTGGCGGATCCAGGGGGGGGGGAGCAACGGGGCAATTGCCCCCCCTGAGATTGTTGCCCCTCTTCCTTAACTATCGCATGGTGGTGCGGGAACTGTCGGCTGTCCCGCTCCACCACCCCTTTCTCACGCCCGTCACCTTGCTATCACACGCCGCGGCTACTCCATTCCTGCAGTCAGTGAGAGCCAATCACGGCAGGCCGGCGCGATGAATTCACACCATCGCGTCGGCGCCCGGAGATCACGTCCCCGCGGCTCTCACTGACTGCAGGAATGGAGCAGCCGCAGTGTGGGAGAAAGGTGATGAGCGTGAGAAAGGGGAGGGGGAGCAAATTATAAGTGAGAGGGGCAAATAAGGAGTAATGGGCACATGTCAGGGGGGCATTATATGTGGGGGCACATGACAGGACCCCCCTGTCATTTGCCCCTCATATATAATAGCCCATGTACTGTGCCCCTCACATATAATGCCCCCCTGACATGTGCCCTTCACATATAATGCCCCCTGTCCTGCCCCCTCAGGGGGCATTATATGTGAGGGGCACATGTCAGGGGGGCATTATATGTGAGGGGCACTGGACATGGGGCATTATATGTGAGGGGCACAGGACAGGGGACATTATAAGTCAGGGTCACATGTCAGGGGGGCATTATATGTGGGGGCACATGACGGGGATATTATATGTGAGGGGCACATGTCAGGGGGCAATATATGTGGGGGCACATGATAGGGGCCCCCTGTCATGTGCCCATATAATGCACATATAATGCCCCCCTGACATTTGCCTCTTACTTAATACCCAAAGTCATGTGCCTTGGATCATCTCCAGGGTATGGTTCCATTTTGATGTTTAGTTTTTGTTCTTGATATTTTTTGTCGTTTACGATGGTTGTGAGACGACATATAATAGCATGGCCCATGCTAGGTTACTACATTTGTAGATTTGTATTCATAGACCTGCTGAAAATGTGGAGAATGTGTCATGCATGTTCGCACTCAATAAAGTATTTGAAAATAAACTTGTATTTAGATGCATTTTACTTTAATTACATCAGTATTTTCATAACAAACAATACATGTGCTTAGGGGGTAAGGGTTTCTTTAACTAATCTAGTGGAAGAGACTCAAGTGCTAAAATCCACGGGTTGGGGGCACAAATTACTTGCCTTGCCCCGGATGCTGACAACCCACGCTACGCCACTGCTGCTAAGTATTATCATTGATCTTCTGCTCTGGTCTGCTCGATCGCAGACCAGAGCAGAAGACCCCGGGAGACGGCCGGAGCTAGGTAAGGGGACCTCCGGCTGTCATGCTGGATGATCGGATCCCCGCTGCAGCGCTGCGGGCGATCCGATCATCCAATCAAAGTGCCGCAATGCCGCAGATGCCGTGATCTGTATTGATCACGGCATCGGAGGGGTTAATGGCTGACATCCGCGCGATCGCGGATGTCGGCCATTACGGGCGGGTCCCCGGCTGCTAGCCGTGTATGACGCTAGCATCGGAAGGGTCATACACAGGACGTAAATGTATGTCCTCGTGCGGGAAGTCCCGACAAACCAGGACGTACATTTACGTCCATGGTCGTTAAGGAGTTAAAACAAGCATAACACTTGTATTAAAAATGTAAATGGTTCCATTAAGAGTCAAAATGCCTATTTCCATTTTATTTTAACATATTCTTTGCAAGTAAATGATACATTCCAGCAAAAGTTCCAATAAAGGAAGCTGAATGCATTAAATCGCAACGCCAGTGAAAGTGTCTGTTTCAATTTCTATGAAGTCTAGTGAGTTAACAAGATGGCTTTAGACCAGACAGACAGATAGGGAAATTGATGGTAATGATGATAGTAAATGTGGTGGCAGAAAGAAAGATGTATGGGCAGTGTGCAAACAATTATCTGGGACAGACTCAAGGGAGATTAGTGTATCTGTAATGCAGATTGTATTGTCTTATTTACACCACTATAATTATGCTTATCTTACTTTTCCAGTCTGCAGTATAAGTGGCAAATATAGGCTACACTGCATCTTCTTGCATATGTTGTCTATTGTTTTGTTTTATATTTTAACTTTAAGGGTTTAGGTGTCAGGTTAAGGCAGCTGTATTTTCTATGTATTTATAACTTTAAACTCCAGAGCTCCAATGCAAATTCTGCAATAGGTCCTTGCTACCAGTATCCAGGGCTATAGTCTTAGGTGGCTGGTAGCCTGTGCAGCACCTTCTATAGATGTTATGCTATTATGGTGCTCCAAAAAAGGGTCAACATTAAAGCACTTCATAAGTAAACTAAGGACTGTAGCCTGAACTTGTGCTCCTCTTTTTATAGGTTTAAGCATTTAAAGGGCTATCATACAGTACAGAGCGAGTTCGCTCTGTGCGTAATGACGGGCGATACAAGGGACGGAGCAGCGTGACGCCATGGCTCCGCCCCTTGTGACATCACGGCCCATCCCCTTAATGCAAGTCTATGGCAGGGGGCGTGGCGACCGCCCCGCCCCCTCCCATAGACTTGTATTGAAAGGTGGCGGGTCGTGACATCACGAGGGGCGGAACCATGACAAAACCATGCTCCGGCCCCTGTATTGCCCGTCATTACGTACAGAGCGAACTCGCTCTGTGCTGTAATGATAGCGCAGTGCCGCAGCGGGGATCCCGGGGCTCCCCAGCAGCGGGACCGCGGCGATCTGACATCTTATCCCCTATCCTTTCGATAGGGGATAAGATGTCTAGGGGCGGAGTACCCCTTTAAGAGTAAGGCTGGGCTCACATTATGTTTTCAGCTATACAGGACCGTGTACGGCTGGGGGGCTTAAACCGGGCACTCCCGTATCTCTGCTGTATGCTGCCTGAATTTAATTTCTTTCAATGAGCCGACCGGAGTGAAACGCTGACTCCGGTTGGCTAATTTTTGCCCCATATGCGGTTTTCCTACCGGATTTAAAACCGTGGTCGACCACGGTTTTAGGTCCGGTGGAAAACCGCATACTGGTGGCCTTGCTCAGATACCAGGACCCATTTTTTATTGTTACCTTTGTCATTGCTACCCACTTTTCCCTTTTCATATGAAATTTGCTCTGTGCCCCTTGACTAGCTGCGGTAGAAGATGCAAAATTAATTTTACAGCTTCTTTTGCCACTAAGAGCAGCAGACACTGTTGAATAACTGTTAGGCTATGTTTACATGCCAAAATATTTGCATGGAATTCCGCATAAAAATTCTGCATACATTTATAGCCAATACTCTTCAATGGGATTCCGCTGTCAAACAGCAGAATTTCAACTGCAGAATTTCCACTGCAGGAATTCCATTAAAGTGAATGGGCAGTTAATATTTATGGAATTTACTGCAGAACTTTCATGCAGAATTCCGTGCAGAAATTCTGCCATGTGAACATAGCCTTAGGGAATGGAAGCAAACTGTACCTTTCCTGGAGCTGATGGTGATTGCCAAACCTATAAAATCCCTTTTTATTTCTCATATAGATATCAAGGAAATGAAATCAAGCTGCTAAAATGCCACAGCTTGGCACACCTTCTTGTTTGTTCTCTCCTCCTGGCCCCCTTGTCTGACATGCAGGGCTCTGTATATCATTCGAGAAAAAGCTAAGAAGTGAGAGAAAGAGTGAAGTATGTCAGGCTGTGGCACTTTAGCAGCTCGGTTCTGCCTTTTTGACACTTGGTAGAGGAATAAAAAGTCAATATTTTAAGTTTGGCAACCATCATCAGTTTTAGGAAAGGTTCAGTTTGCTTCAGATATCCAATAGTGTCTGCAGGTCTTAGCAGCAAATACAACTGACAGATTCCCTTTAATAGGCACACTACATGGAGTTGGCTGATCTATAAATGTACATAAGAAATTGTCCAAATACTGAGAGAAAACAGACTGAGAGAAAACAGACTGAAGCAACGTATTTTAGAAACTAATATTACATAACAGATTTGTTATATATCATGTACGCAATGTAGTCAGAATAATGACCTTTTTCAGTTGGATATGCAGATTGCTAAATTTGTATAATTTTGGCAGATTAGTCAATCAACCATAAGGGCCCTAGAGTAGGATACCGCATGCAGAACCTTACCGCTTTCATTTACGGAGACTGGCGTGCTCTCTTAACAGGTATTTCATGAACATCTCCTGGGGAGGAAAGGACTTCTCATTTAATGAAGATGGGTACCTCATCAATCCAGCGCTGGTGGTGATCGCTCTTAACAAAGAGAGGAACTGGGAGGTGGTAAGTGCCTGTGGCTTTAAGATGCTCTGACCTTAAGCTTGAAGTAAATGGCTGCTCTGCATTTATTTTTAAAACGTAATAATTTTTTTAAATATTTTTTTTTACTACATGCTTTCTTGTAACTGTTAAGATGTTTTATAGTAATAAAAATACATGGGGGTCTGCATAGTACCTAGACTAAGCCAAGCTGGCTATTGATGTAAGTTTTTGCAAGACTAGGGATGATTTCACAATTATTACTACTTCTGTTTGACTTGATAAAGTTGTATTCCCTCCCCTTTGATCCGTGTAAGTATCTGCAGGGCATTTACTGTTGTCTACAAAGCCCCTGACTCAAGTAAATTATACCAGTTTCAATGTTCTCAAGGACAGCCTATCAATAGCAGCTATGTTAAATGAGAATGGTTGTAATTGACTCATAAAATTGATATGTAGTCTTTCAGATGCGCTCCTTCACATTTTTCAGACATTAAGTACTGGACTGCCAAGTGTTATTATTATTATTCATGGCCAATTTTATGCTTTTGTGCATAAAACAAGTTGTATTTTATAAACATCTATTTGCGCTCTTAATGCACACATTTTACAGAGAGCAGGAAATCCTCTGCCATGTTTAATAATGCATGGTGGGCTGAGATTGAGAGTGGATTCAGACTAGAGGCCATGTTTCTCTCTAATCTGAGAAAAGACAAAATGCCTTTTATATAGTACAGGTTAGGGGATATTTCTGCTGCTTACCATGCTCCTTCTCCCTATTTTTCAACAAGTATCTTAGCTGGCCCCATGGTTTTTGGCTGCTGCTTGATTTTGCCCTGTGTTCCTTGTATCCTCCCACTTCTGCCATCTATTTATATAGGCACTGTTTTTTTTCTTTAGTGTAAAGGACATCTTTGTACATAGGAAGTCGTGGACCCTGAGTCTTTCATTTTGGGACCTGAGCCTGTTATACTCTTGGCGAATGACTGTGGCTCGCATGCAGGCACGTCCTGCGATGTGAATCACAGCCCTGCCGGCAGCAGCAGGTAACAGGACAATGCGCTCGCGGTCAGAGCGCATAACGTAACAGTACCCCCTTTGGTTTCCCCCTCCTTTTAAGAGTCAGAAAACTCCTGAGAAGATCACGGTCCAGTATATTCTCCTTAGGCTCCCAAGATCTCTCCTCAGGATGGTAACCCTCCCAGTCGACCAAATTTTTTTTTACCTCTCAAAGTTTTTGTATCAAGAATCTCTTTAACCTTGAAGATGTCAGAAGAGCCAGACACAAGTGTGGGGACAAGATTCTTCAGAGAAAACCGATTC
Source organism: Hyla sarda (assembly GCF_029499605.1). Taxonomy (NCBI): domain Eukaryota; kingdom Metazoa; phylum Chordata; class Amphibia; order Anura; family Hylidae; genus Hyla; species Hyla sarda. The sequence continues at coordinate 63,276,700 of NC_079198.1, forward strand.
ATAACAAGAGGCTTGAGGAGAGAGATATGGAAGGAATTGGGAATACGTAACACAGCAGGTAGACAGAGTTTGTAGGAGACTGTGATAATTTTTTGTAGAATCTGGAAGGGACCAAGGTAGCGAGGACAGAGCTTGTAACAGGGGATCTTGAAGCAGATGTGGATGAAAGCCACACCATGTCACCAGGAGAGAAGGACGGAGGAGGTCTTCTACTTTTCTCAGCTTGCGCCTTCATGCGTGAGGAAGCCTGGGATAACGAATGTCGGTTCTGTTGCCAGATGGTAGAGAACAAGCTCATCAACAGCAGGCACACCGGAGGAGACTGGGAGAGGAAGAGGAGGATGGAGATGGAGTCCGTAGACATCAAAAAAGGGAGACGACCTTGTGTACTCGGAATCCTTATTATTATATGAGAGTTCAGCCCAGGGAAGAAGGTTGACCCAATCATCTTGGTGAGCTGAAACAAAATGCAGAAGATAAGTCTCTAGGATTTGATTAACCCTCTCTACCTGACCGTTGAACTGAGGGTGGTAGGCTGAGGAGAAGTCCAGATTGATATCCAGACGGTTACAAAGGGCCTGCCAGAACTTAGAGACAAATTGCACAACTCGATCCGAAACTATATGCTGAGGAAGACCATGTAAACGAAAGACATGCAAGAAGAAGTACTTCGCCAGCTGTGGGGCAGAAGGAAGACCTGGTAGAGGAATGGAATGAGCCAGAGCCATCTTGGAAAACTGATCTACAACGACTCAGATGACAGTGTTATTATGAGATGGTGGCAAATCAGTGATGAAATCCATGGCGATATGGGACCAGGAAATCTCTGAAATGGGTAAAGGCTGTAAGAGCCCTGTAGGTTTCTGTCGAGGGGTTTTGACATGGGCACAAGTTTCACAGGAACGAACAAAATCAGAAACATGACATTCAAGATGGGGCCACCAGTAGTGTTGGGAGATAAGTAGAGTCTTGTGTATTCCAGGATGTCCTGCTGTCAAGGAAGAATTACCCCATGTCAGGACCTTGCGTCTCAATCTGGGAGGAACTTGCTTAATCTCGGCAGGAGCAGCAGGAATCAAATGGTCAGGAGGAATAATATGCCTAGCCGTGGAGTCCATACCAATGATGTCAGAGGACCTGGAGAGAGCATCAGCCCTGATGTTCTTGTCTGCTGGACGGAAGTGAATGAAGAACCTGGGAAACAACAGTGACCACCTTGCCTGGCGGGGGTTCAAACGCTGAGCAGACTGAAGGTATAGAAGATTCTTATGGTCGAGTAGATGCTGACTGGATGAGAAGAACCTTCCAATAAATGTCACCATTCCTCCAAAGCTAGCTTGATAGCGAGGAGGTCACGATCTCCAATGGAGTAATTCCTCTCAGCAGGAGAGAAGGTCTTGGAGAAGAACCCACAAGTAACAGTCTTGCCCTTGGCATTTTTCTGAGTAAGAACTGCACCGCTCCAATTGATGAGGCATCAACCTCCAAAGCAGAGGGCCTCTCCGGATCATGTCTTGTAAGCATGGGAGCAGAGGCAAGCGCAGGCTTTAAACGGGAGAAGGCCTCTTCAGCCTCTTAAGGCCAAGACTTAGAATTAGATGCCTTCTTAGTGAGAGCCACAATTGGAGCAACCAAGGATGAAAAATGTGGTATAAATTGACGATAATAGTTTGCGAATCCCAGAAAGTGTTGGCCCGAAGGACGAGGCCAATCCAATATTGCAGACAATTTATCTGTATCTATCTGCAGGCCCTGGTGAGAGACAATGTAGCCAAGAAATGGAAGACTAGATTTCTCGAACAGGCATTTCTCCAGTTTGTCGTAGAGATGATTCTTCCGTAATTGCTGAAGAACCAGACGATTCATGAGTACGGTGCTCCTCTAAGTTGGAAGAGAAGATCAGGATCTCATCTAGGTATACGACAACAAAGATGTAAAGAAGATCACAGAATATATCATTGACAAACTCTCGAAAAACTGCTGGAGCATTGTAGAGACCAAATGGCATTACGAGATTCTCAAAATGTAATTCATGAGTATTGAAGGCCGTATTCCATTCATGTCCCCTGCGGATACGAATGAGGTTATACGCTCCATGTAAGTCCAATTTGGAGAAGACCTTGGCACCAGGTAGACTATCAAAACTTTCTGAGATAAGAGGTAGAGGGTAACGGTTCAACTATCAAGACTATCACAACGTTCTGAGATAAGAGGTAGAGGGTAACGGTTCTTGACCGTGATTTTGTTAAGTTCCCTGTAGTCAATGCATGGACAAAGTGAGCCATCCTTCTTTCTAACAATGAAGAAACCAGCTCCAGCAGGAGAAGAGGACTTACGGATAAATCCCTTTTTGAGATTCTCCTGGATATACTCAGCATTGGCTTTGGTCTCAGGAACCGATAGATGGTATATACTTCCACGAGGAGGAGTGGTACCAGGCAGAAGATCAATAGGGCAATTGTAAGGATGATGTGGAGGCAGAGACTCATCCTGTTTCTTGCAGAAAACGTCAGAGAAATCTTGGTAAGGTGGTGGCAGACCAGATAAAGGAGGAGGGCGAAAAACAATTTTAGACTGAATTGATTGGAGGCAAAGATTTTGACTGTATTGTCCCCAGCAAATAATTTCTCCAGTTCTCCAATCCAGGTGCAGAGAAAGGCGTTGCAACCAAAGAAGGCCAAGAAGAATCTCAGAAGTACAGTGTGGCAGTACATAAAATTCAATCTTTTATTTATGCAATACACCCACTTGCATGACAAGAGGTTCAGTACAGAAGTGAACCAAACAGTCCAGATTTTGTCCATTAAGAGAGGAGATGAACAAGGGCTTGGCAAACCGAGTAAGGGGAAGATGATACTTGTGGACTAAAGCCGCATCAATAAAGTCACCTGCTGATCCAAAATCCAAATATTCTGTAGCATTGAAGGAAGACTCTCCTACGTGCCCTAGGTGCAAGCTTTTTCCCGGATACTATGGACGAACAGAACAGTCTTTGAGGAAGAGCTAGCACAATACAAACATAAATTCTCACTGCGTCGTTGTGATCCCTCCTGTTGCGTAAGATGGAAACGTTCCACTTGCATAGGCTCTTAGGCAAGAGGCACAGGAAACTGTAGAGGTGGGCGTTGAAACACGGTTGCCAGGCGAGGATATCTCAGTGTTCGAGAAGGTTCCCTCTCTAAGCGCAGTTCTTCCTGCCTTTCAGCAAAACGCACATCAATACGTTTGGCCAAGTAGATAAGTTCAGTCAAAGAAGATGGAGGATCACGTGCAGCAAGGGCATCTTTATTCCTGCTAGACAGTCCTTTTTTAATGTGAAACACAAGGCCTCATCATTCCATGCTAGTTCTGAGGAATTGAACCGCATAGTCACCAATGGAAGAATTCCCTTGACATAGGTTCAGCAAAGCCGTCAATAGAAGAGGCACGTGCAGGACACAGCAAAATTCTGCCAGAAAAGCCGTCAACTTGCAAGCTAATGGATCCCCACAGTCCCAAAGGGGTGTAGCCCAGGCCAGGGCTTTTCTGGACAGTAGGCTAATAACAAAGGCCACCTTAGCATGTTCCATCGGAAACAGTTCAGACATGAGCTCCAAGTGCATGGAGCACGATGTAACGAAGCTTCTGCATGACTTGGAATCCCCATCATACTTGGAAGGTAAAGGCAAACGTAGCTGGGAGCCAGAAGACACTGCAGGAGCTGGTGGTGGGAGTGGACCAGGTTGCGGCCAAAAGCTGTTGCATCATAGCTGAAAGTTGAGAAGGTTGCTGCGCCTGTCAGGCCAACTGCTGTTAATATAATACCACAACGGAGGGAAGATCCGCAACTTCAGGCAGGCGTACCTCAACAGGATCGGATGGCAGGATCTTACTGTAACACATACGTTTCAGAAGACAGGAACTCCGGTGGATGTGGATCCGCTGGACCTGTGTGGCAAATGACTCGGACTATACCAGGGAGCAGAGTCTAAGGTGCCGCTGGTTTTCACCAGAGCCCGCCGGAAAGCGGGATGGACTTGCTGCGGCAGGCGGCACCCAGGTCGCTACCCCTGGTACGGCTGGACCACACATGCGGCTGAGGAGATGCGAGACACAGGAGGGATAAGGCAGCTCGTAGTGAGGATGGCAGAAGGCCAAGGCAGGCGGCACAGTAGCGTAATCAGGAAGTAGCAGGAGGTCAGTAGGCAGGTGGCAGAGGAGCAAGTTCAAGTCACAGAGAAAAGGATCACGGTAAGGCAACTCTCAGGAATACTTTCTCTCAGGCACAAGGCAAAAAAGATCCGGCAGGGAAGTGAGGAGGAGGTGAATTGCAATGAGCGCACTGGCCCTTTAAATCTTAAAGCTCCTGCTCGCGCACCCTAGGGGACGAAGACACACGCACCAGAGCAGAGAGGCAGAGGCTGGGGCAGGAGAGGCAAAAGGTGAGTGACAGACTGGGGCTCGCATGCGGGCGTGTCCCGCGATGCGAGTCCCAGCCCCGCTGGCAGCAGCAGGTAACGGGACCATGCGCTCACGGGCAGCATGTGCGGCTGGAGCGCATAATGTAACAGTTATCTTGGCCTTCATGTAAAGCCTATTTGAAAATACAAGTAGAATTATTATCTGGGTTTGCCCCTGCTGCAAAGTTGTTTCCTCTTTATGAGTGTTTAGGATGAATCCCAAAGACATTCTTTTAACAAGTAGTCAGCACCAGTTTAACACCTTAAGGACCAAGGGCGTACCTCTACGCCCTGGTCCCGCTCCCTTGCTATGATACCCACATCATACCCGAGGTGGTCCTGGCCAGGACCCATGTCTAATGCTGGACATCACCGATCTCGGTGATGCCTGGCATTTACCCCTTAGACTTTGATCGTTGCATCTAAAACTAAAGTAAACCATTCCCGGCAGCTCAGACAGGCTGTTCGGGACCGCCACGGCATCCTGAACAGCTGAGAGGATGGGGGTAGAGTCTCTACCTGCCTATATCTCCATTTGATCAGCTATCTGCTGCTCCATGCCAGCTCAGCAGAGCGCCGATAACACTGATCAATGCTATGCTATGGCATAGCAGTGAACAGTGAATGCAATCAGAAGATTGCATGTAATTGTCCCTTATGGGGACAAAAAAAATGGTGTCAAAGAAGTAAAAAAAAAATTGTTAATTAATGGGATTTAACCCCTTCCCTAATAAAAGTTTAAATCATCACCCTTTTCCCATAAAAAAAAAATGTAAACAAAAATAAATATAAACATATGTGGCATCTCCGCATGTGTAAATGTCCTAACTATAAAAATATAATGTTAATTAAATTGCACGGTCAATGGCCTACGCTTAAAAAAAATTCCATTGTCCAAAATTGCGTATTTTTGGTTAACTTGTATACCCTAAAAAATATACAAAAAGTCCCATCAAAAATGGTACCGATAAAAACTACAGATCACGGCACAAAAAATCAGCCCTCATAAAAAAGTTATAGGTGTCAGAAAAGGAAAATGTAAAATATATAAATTAAAATACTAATTTTGGTGCATGTAGTTATTATTTTTTTAAAGTAGTAAAATAAAATAAAACATATATAAATTAGGTATCCTTGTGACCGTATGGACCTACAGAATAAAAATAAGTGCAAAAGTTACCAAAAAGTGCACTGCACAGATTCAGAAGCCCCCAAAAGTTGCAAAATGGCATGTTTTTTTTATTTTTTTTATTTTGCCCCATAAATATTTTTTTGCTGGTTTTGGTGTAGATTTTGTGGTGAAAGGATTGCTCTCATTACAAAGTAAAATTGGTGGACCCAAAAAAAGCCCTCATATGGGTCTGTAGGTGGAAAATAGAAAGCATTATGATTTTTTGAAGGTGAGGAGGAGAAAACGAAAGTGCAAAAATGAAAAATGGCCCAGTCCTTAAGTGGTTAAGGTCTAGAATGTGAATGACAGCAAGTCATAGTAGTCTACCGAGAATCTGTTATTGTGTTAACTTTTGCTATTAAAGGGTGGAAACTAGTATTATGAAAAGGAAAAATATACCAAAGCAATAAGAAGTATTGCAGGAAATAGGGCCTAATGGAAAAAATATCAATAATAAAAGGAATTGAAGAGAGAAAAGGATGATGGTAAAGTGTCCTTTGGAATATTCCCACTGTATCCCCTTAGAGACACTATAGTGACAAATTAAGCTATTTTAAATAGGAAATATTAGAAAAAAATCACTCCATAAAATAAACAATAGCTATAAATTTAGAGATGAAGGAAATATCTCTAAAGCCAGCCAAACGCATATGTCCCTTGGGGCAGGACCTCAGTAATAGCAGGGACTATGAAATATTTCTAGTCCCTGGTTATCCTCTGTATGGTGGCTGATAGAAAAACCTTTTTATTTGTGTTAATTGTTCTACTATCAGTGACAACAGTGCAATGCCAGGAGTGTTCTTGGCTTTGCCAGAACACACTGTGATGTGAATATTTTGTTGCAGAAGGGTATTACTCTTGATACTGTTCCAAGAAAAAATTATGCAGGTACCAGTAGTGTCCTGGCATCTGCAATATATTTTTTCAGCTTTTTGTGATATTTTACACATAGTGACTAGATCTCTTATACAACACATTAAAATGTATTTCCTAGATTTTAGCTGCAAATCGTATGGCTAGGAGCTAACATGGATGAACAAGTCAACAAGTGGTTAAAACACAACTACTAGAATAATAATAACTTAAAAGGAGATGATAATTTAAGATATCCTTAATTTCATGTCATATCTTTAAAGTCATTGGAGCCTAATAATTCTATTATAGAGCATCAAATCCCATTTAACACAATATATTAGTTGTCTGCAGTCAGCATTAAAGGGCTATTAGGAGTTTCCGTATACTGGTTTATTGTTGACTTTAAGGGTAACTTTTGCAAGGGTAAGAGAAAGGCAGATAGACACATGGCTTTTATTGTTAGGCACTGCTTTATAAGGTCTGCCATGCTGCTGCTGTTGAGTGGACAAGAGAATAATTAGGGTTTATGTATGGGAGACATCATAGCAGCTATGTCAGAGACAGAGTATACACATCCACTTATTTCCCACACTATAACTTGTAACTATAACTAAACATAACTTTTATTCAATCAGAATTAATATGAGCGAAGAAAAAAAGGGTCCATTCATGTGTTCATTGTTGCTAGGGTACAATTTATACACAATTGTTCAATATATATACAATTTATATACAGTAACCCAGATATACCTGCACTGTGTGTCCTGGGATATTAATTGTATTGTGCCTTGGTAATAACACTTTACAACCCCCCCCCCCCCCCCAACATGTTTCAACACCTGACGTCCTCAGAGGTTAATATACCTTTGTGGCTGTAGCATTCTTTAGCTAAAACACAGCGGAGTATGCAAAAAAAAAAAAACACGGTGAATCCAGCTTAAGAGAACGATCCCGTATACCGCTTACGCAGGCTATCATCTGCGCAAAATCATCTGCACACAGGCAGCATCTCTACGTTTTCAAAGATATACTTTTTTTATCTGAGAATATGCAGCGTATTTCCTGTTGCTGCAGATGAATTTGCGTAGCATGAAATAAGCTGTGTAAGCTGTACGTGGGAGTACATTCGCATGTACAGGATCTGCTGCATATTTTTTGCTGCATATTTTCTACAGCTGATTTTGCTACTCATTGAAGTTAATGGGTAGCAAAATCAGCTGCATAACAAATGCAGCAAAAATATGCTGCAGATCCTGTGCGTTCCCTTGGGGTGCTTTCACACACATGCTGGATCTGCTACAGATATGAAGTTGCGGATCTACAATTGCACAATTGCGGGTATGCTGTTGTAGAATAAACAGTTGCAGATTTTACAAGTCAGGCATTTTATTGACATGCTGCTCAAAATACATAAGAATTGCCATGTAAAATCTGCAGTTACAAATCTGCAACTGCATATTTTTACATTTCCAAATCCAAAGCTGCTCCAGTGTGTGTCAAATAACCCGAAGGATGTGGTCAGACGGTGCATTTTCCAGGGGTACTTATCAGAAAAAAATACGTCCATAAAATCGCAGAAATTTTACATCAGAATTTTTTATATTAATGTGCTCTATGTATGCCTATGGAAAAGTGGTTGTCTGTTTGCACAATGGGGGACATTTATCATCGTTGCTTTGGTAAACAAGTTCTGTAGCCATTTTTTTCTTGCTTTGGTATTTGCTTATGTGTGACATATTTATCATACTATCACAGAGGGTTGATAAATTTGGTGTACATAAGCAAAAAACCAATGAAATGACTTTGGAATACCATTTTCTTAGCACACATAAGCAAAACAAAAAATGTATGTGTGTTTATTATTATTATTTTTTTTGTTTACAACTTTTTTCACCCTAAATGTTCTTACCTTTTTTTTTTTTCATTTCAGATCCGTGTATCCTGTGGACTATAATGACCAGCGTTTTTTTTTTTTTGGTTGTTCAATATTAACAGCATTTTGTAACGAGAGCTTGTGGGGGAGTGTTTTTTGGAATAAAAGTTTTTTAAATGTGTTCTTTTTTTTTAAATTTACTTTACAGGTTTAGTAGTGGAAGGTGTCTTATAGATGGAGTCCATTACTAAGCTGGGGCTTAGCGTGAGCCCCAAAAACAGCTAGCGCTAACCCCCAATTATTACCCCGGTACCCACCGCCACAGGAGCGTCGGGAAGAGCCGGTGCCAACAGGCCCGGAGCATCAAAAAAGGTGCTCCTGGGCCTAGGTGGTAACAGGTTGGTTTTATTTAGGCTCGGGAGAGCCAGTAACAATGGTCCTCGGCCACCCTGGTAATGTTAGGCTTTTGCTGTTTGGTTGGTTTCTGGCTGAGAATAAAAATATAGGGAACCCTATGCATTTTTCTTTTATTATTTAATTATTTATGGGAAAAAAATGCATAGGATTCTCCATATTTTCATTCTCAGCCAACTGCCAACCAAGCAGCAACAGCCTGACGTTACCAGGGAAGGCGAGCACCATTGTTACTGGACCTCCCCAGCCTAAATAACGCCAGCCTGTTACTGCCTAGGCCCAGGAGCACCATATTTGACGCCCCGTGCCTGTTGGCACTGGCTCTTCCCGGAACTCCGGTGGTGGTGGGTACCAGGGTAATAATCGGGGGTTAGCGCCAGCTGTTTTGGTGCCCTGGCTTAGTAATGGATTCTGTCTATAAGACGGCTTCCACTACTAAGGCTCCTTTCACACTACTGTTTAGTCTGGTAGTGTGACGGCTATAAGATAGCGGGAGAAAAATTAGTGCTTGCGCCGTCCTTTTCTTCTGCTATCATCGTCCGCAATAATGGGAGTTATAATGGACATTAGAGAAAAGAGCCAGAGAGGGGAAAAAAGAGCCATTAATGTCTGTTTGTAACAGAGCAATTACACAGTGTGAAAGCAGCCTAAGCCTGTAAAACTTTTATTCCAAAAAACACTCCCTCACAAGCCCTAGTTAACCATTTTATTAACATTAAACAAAAAAAACCAAAAAAAACACTGGTCATCGCTGTTGTCCACAGGATACACGGATCTGAAATGAGAAGGAAAAAAAACAAGGAAAATAGGTTACTACATTTATTGTAACCCACCCGCACATTTCCCGCACGCACCCCACTGCATGACTACAACGAACAGCATGCCCTTACAGTAAGGACATAATGGGAGTTGTAGTCATGCAACAGGGCTGGGGGGAGATGGGCAAGTGGGTGACAAGCTTGTCACCTGCCCCCACTGCATGACTATAACTCCCAGCATGCACTTACAGTAGCGGGCGGATGACAATGCTGTCATAGGCACATTTGTAAGCCAGGTCTGACCTTGCTTACACATGTGACTTTTTGAAGGGCGTTTGTGACTTTTATTTGCTTACATGTGACTTGCGCAGTGATAAATCCTGGACCACTGTGAAGTAAAAACTGAAAATTGCTTAGGTTGGGCAGATCGGTATTTTTTTGCTTACCCTCAAAGGTTGCACAAAAAATTGCTTAGGCGCACGTGCGACTTTTTGTGCGACTTTTGTAAGCAAAAAAAAAGCTGCTTAAATCCTTTGATAAATCTCCCTCAATATGTAAAAATAGGTTGTATTTTCTCCAGTCACATGAATAAGTGACCTGTCACTTACGTGGGTGGGAAAAATACCATCTTTTTTAAATGCTGTGTGCACAGACCCCCACTTTCCCAAAGACTTATATATTGCACATTAATATTAAAAATGCGGATGTAAAATATCTGTGATTTTACAGATGCATTTTTTTTATTTTTATTAAATACATTGATCCCTCAACTTACACTGACCTCAATATACAATAGTTTCAACATACAATGGTCTTTTCTGGACCATTGTAACTTGAAACCAGACTCAACATACAATGTACAGACAGTCCAGATCTGCAAAACATGTCACCGCTGGAGGAACTGACCAATCAGAATGGGCATTCACTGACTGGCTGTCTAGTAGCGCCCCCTACAGTACAGGGAGGAACTACAAGTTCTGTACTACTTACCTGTGCCAGGGTTATCTGCTCCTTTAGACACCAAGTCCGGGCATTCTGGGAGTTGTAGTTTTGCAACAGCTGGAGGCACCCTGGTTGGGAAACACTGACATAGACTTTGATTTACAGTTCCCAGCAGCTCTTTCTTACTTTTATATGTAAGGATTTGCTTTATCTGTATTAGTTATCTACTTTTTTTTTATTTAATCCTCACTTTTTCCTATTTTTGGATGACATTTTGGTTGCTTCAGAACCAGTTACCAGGTTTCCATAGGGTTATGTCTCAACATACAATGGTTTCAACATACAATGGAACCAATTAATATTGTAACTTGAGGGACTACTGTACCCCTAAAAATATACAGTGCGACCATAGCCTTAGTGATGGGGAAAAAAAGCAATAATGGAATAGTGGCAGTAGAAAAGTCCTACTATTTTTTCTCTCCTTTATTGTTTCTCCCTTTTACCACAATCCTATTGTACATTAACACATGAGATACTGATGTTGATTCTGAACTTTACAAAGCAGTTCAAGCTATTTTTAAATTAAAATGATGTCTAACTTGATGTTTAGCCGATCCAAATCACCTTTCACCATCACCGAATGATTGTTTTCCCTTTGTAAATAGAAAACTATTTTCCATATGAACATTTACACACACTATGGTGCTATGCAATTTCTTGAACTTGCCCCCTGTGCTCACACCTCTTGCCCTTCCCGGTTAGGACACAAACAGATATAACACCCGGCTGATCAGAGCTGACATTCACCCACGAACATTGTGAACTGCAGGACAAGAGATTTTGCGTCATTGAAAGTGTAATTAATTGCATATAAGCCGAGGAAACACAGTCCTTTACCCTGCTGGGATTTATTTTTTACCATGTATACAATTTGTGGCCTTTTCTTCATGCGGACAAAGAGCCGAAAATAGAAATGTTTAGAATAGTAAATCTAAGCCGTATAATCTGGTTATGTAGAGAAATAAAGCCAAAAGTATTCGCAGACTTAAACATCACGTCCATATGTTCCTTTCCTCATTCCAAAATCATGGGCATTAAGAGTACATTCACATGTGGTAAATGGATTGTTTTTTCACCATCTTAACTATCAGGGGGTAAAGCTCATGGGTGTTAAAAGTTAGTGGTTGTCATGTGATGGGGCTTCTACTATAGGTATGAGAGGTGTCAAAGACTGTGTGAATATGTGTTTACACTTGCCTTTGCTGTCATTTGCTTAAAGCATACCTGTTATTTGAGGATAAACTATCATGCATTTAAATATAAGTAGCATAAGGTACAGCACTATTTCTGGTACTATATAATGTATCGTTTCTCTCTAATACTCAGTTGTCTTAGTGAACGGATTAGCTGCCATTATGTCTACCATATACTGCCCACACACAAAAGAGGAGATCATGTAGCCCTATACTATGATAGTACACCCTAAGAAGCAGCAACGTAGATACATTATAGGGCAGTGCTAAGCAGTTTAAGCAAGCTTTAAACCCAACACTGGGGAAATATGTAGTACTGTTATAAACTCCTGTTGTCTCTATCTGCTGCTTGCTCTCTCCAGGGACACATTACCCACCCCTCTCCATAGAATTTTATTGCCAGAATTTAACTGATCCATCAGTAAGGCTGGGTTCACATATGTCCGGCAAAGGTGAACTTAGCCTAGATCTGGACGCAACTGATGCCACAACTGCTGACAAGTTGTCATTGTTATATGACATCCGGCATCAATTGTCTCTGGGCGCCAGACAGGAGAACGCAGCAGGCTGCATTCCACTGCCTGGTGCTCTCCAGGATGTCCAACTATTTGGCATCAAAATTGAAATGCTGGATGATTGTGAACTGTTCCATTCGATTGCATGGGATCAGTTCTAGCATCAGTTTCCCTTCGGTGCAAGAGGGACCTAAACTATTTTTTACTGTAAATAATGAGTTCAGGAGGATTAGATAGAAGCATTGTAAGTAGAGAAGCAGGATTCTGTGCTATTAATATATGTTATAACTTTTTTTTATTTACTTATTTGTAGTACTGATTTATGTAACGTTGAAGCAACTGTATCTATTTAAGGACACATAGCTTTATTTACATAAAAAACATGGACTGTTCACATGTCGACAAGCACAGTATATACATCTTGTGACACTACAAGAGTGTCACCAAATCATGATGTGAAAAGTTTGCAATCTCATTTCATTGATCTCAGGATATGGTCAGTTTAGAGATAAGTTTAAACAGATTAATCTCTAGCTGCAAAAACGGCGAATGATGCCTGTGCTGCTGGAGTGAGTAAGCACTGAGATAAAGTGACAGCTTATAAGAGCAAATGGACTTTGGGGCTTGAGCATAACATTTAGGAAGAGAGACAGAGGTGGACAGTGGTAAAAATATAAGGAGCTGTGCTGGGGGCAAAGACCTTAAAGGGGTACTCCTGCCCTAAGACATCTTATCCCCTATCCGAAAAAACCCAATTTAAGGCATCAAATGCATTTCTGCATTTAAAAGACAGCAATTGCATTTCTGTGATGTCCCAACCAGTTTTGCCTTACTGGCTTCCTGTCAGGTTCTATTTCCAGAATTCAGTACCATAATGTTTAGATAATATTCTCAGTTTGTTTTTTTTTTTGTTTTTTGTCCAGACCTTGTTCTGAGGTTGTGATTGGATTCATTATATCAAACAGATGGACATCATATTTAATGAATAATTTGAAGAGCTGGTGTAAAAGGCCAAAAATCAAACAAAGTCAAGGAAAAACTAAAGTGCACAGTCAGATTCAAAAGCATTTTATATTGTACATCTGGTAAAACACGTTGTACTGTTGTACATGTTGGCAAAACATTAACTTTTCTAATATACTTCATAAGAAAATTTTATTTCCTTTATATAGAAATCATGGCTTTGTCCAAGCTGAAGCACAGGCATGAACAAAGTCCAATAAGTGACGGTGGGCTAGCGCTCCTCTGTGCTCTCCCCTGTCTGATAGCACTCCTCTGTGCTCTCCCGTTTGATAATACTCCTATGTGCTCTCTCCTGTCTGATAGTACTCCTCTGTGCTCTCTCCTGTCTGATAGCGCTCCTCTGTGCTCTCTCATGTCTGATAGTACTCTTCTGTGCTCTCCCCTGTCTGATAGCACTCCTCTGTGCTCTCCCGTCTGATAATACTCCTATGTGCTCTCTCCTGTCTGATAGTACTCCTCTGTGCTCTCTCCTGTCTGAAAGAACTCCTCTGTGCTCTCTCCTGTCTGATAGTACTCCTCTGTGCTCTCTTCTGTCTGATAGCACTCCTCTGTGCTCTCTCCTGTCTGATAGGACTCCTCTTTGCTCTCCCCTGTCTGATAAAACTCATCTGTGCTCTCCCCTGTCTGATAATACTTCTCTGTGCTCTCTCCTGTCTGATAGTACTCCTCTGTGCTCTTTACTGTCTGATAGCACTCCTCTATGCTCTCTCCTGTCTGATAGCACTCCTTTGTGCTCTCTCCTGTCTGATAGCACTGCTCTGTGCTCTCTGCTGTGTGATAGCACTCTTCTGGGCTCTACCCTGTCTGATAATACTCCTCTGTGCTTTCTCCTGTCTGATAGTACTCCTCTGTTCTCTCTCCTGTCTGATAGCACTCCTCTATGCTCTCCCCTGTCTGATAATACTCCTCTGTGCTCTCTTCTGTCTGATAGGACTTCTCTGTGCTCTCTCTTGTCTGATAGGACTCCTCTGTGCTCTCCCCTGTCTGATAATACTCCTCTGTGCTCTCTTCTGTCTGATAGGACTTCTCTGTGCTCTCTCCTGTCTGATAGCACTCATCTGTGCTCTCCCCTGTCTGATAATACTCCTCTGTGCTCTCTCCTGTCTGATAGTACTCCTCTGTGTTCTCTCCTGTCTGATAGCACTCCTCTGTGCTCTCTTCTGTCTGATAGTACTCCTCTGTGCTCTCTCCTATCTGATAGTACTCTTCCGTGCTCTCTTCTGTCCGATAGCATTCCTCTGTGCTGTCTCCTGTCTGATTGTACTTCTCTGTGCTCTCTCCTGTCTGATAGTACTTCTATGTGGTCTCTCCAGTCTGATAGCACTCCTCTGTGCTCTCTCCTGCCTGATAGGACTCCTCAGTGCGCTCTACTGTCTGATAGCACTCCTCTTTGCTCTCTTCTGTCTGATAGTACTCCTATGTGGTCTCTCCTGTCTGATAGTACTCTTCCATGCTATCTCCTGTCTGATAGTATTCCTCTGTGCTGTCTCCAGTCTTATAGTACTCCTCTGTGCTCTCTCCTGTCTGATAGGACTCCTCTGTGCTCTCTTCTGTCTGATAGTACTCCTCTGTGCTCTCTCCTGTCCTAAAGTACTCCTCTGTGCTCTCTCCTGTATGATAATACTCCTCTGTGCTCTCTCTTGTTTAATAGGACTCCTCTGTGCCCTCTCCTGTCTTATAAGACTCGTTGGTGCTTTCTCCTGTCTGATAGCACTCCTATGTGCTCTCTCATGTCTGATAGTACACCTATGTGCTCACTCTTGACTGATAGCACTCCTCTGTGCTCTCTCCTGTTTGATAGTACTCCTCTGTGCTCTCTCCTGTCTGATAGTACTTTTCTGTGCTCTCTCCTGTCTGATAGGACTCCTCTGTGCTCTCTCCTGTCTGATAGCACTCCTCTGTGCTCTCTCCTGTCTGATAGGACTCCTCTGTGCACTCTGAAAAAAGCCATGATTTCATTAGTCATGATTTCTATTAAAAGGAAATAAAGTTATATTAGAAAGGTTACTGTTTTGCCAAGATGTACAACATATAAAAAGTTTTTGTATCTGACAGTGCCCATTGAAGTAACATTTTAGATTGGCATGTTAAATCCAATTAATGCAGTTTAATGCATATATGTAGGCAACAGCTAAAAACATTCTAAAAAGTGTTCTTATAAAAAATATTTGGCAGGTATTGCTGAGACTACTGATATATTACTGATATTATGTCTATATATTTTCATGGGCCTAGGTTGGAATCTGGGAGCATGGCGACCTGCGCATGAAGTACCCTGTGTGGTCACGTTATGGGAAGTTTCTGCAGCCCGTGGATGATGACCAGCATTTGACTGTGGCAACATTGGAAGAGCGACCATTTGTAATTGTGGAAGGTGTTGATCCAGCAACAGGAACCTGCATTAGAGACTCTGTGCCCTGCCGCAAACAGCTCAACAAAACTGACAAGTACAGTATATCTTTACATCTCTCTTGTCTACAAATAGTCTATTCGAAAGATAGATGGTGTTAAATGGTAAATCAGAGCTCTTGTTCATGACCAGAGTGCTTTAATTAAAAAAAAAAAAAGATGATGAAATTCAGGAAATGTGTATATTAAGTTTATGAATTAATTTAAAGCCGTATTCCTGAGAAGTGTTGCTCGCGAATATTCGCAATGCGAATTTCATTCACGTATATCGCATATTCGCAAATTTGCAAATATTCGCGAATATAGCACTATGTATTCGTAATTACGAATATTCTTTTTTTTTTCACAGTACACATCACAGTGATCACCCCTCTCTGCTTCCAGCTTGTGTGGTGTAAAGAAGGCTCTAATACTACTGTGTGAGACTGGCGTGCGAATTTTCGCATATGCGAAAATTTGCATATGCTAATTTTCGCATCTGCGAATGTAGCGAATATATGACGAATAATCGACCCTATATTCGCGAATATTCGCAAATTCGAATATGACCTATGCCGCTCAACACTATTCGTGAAGTGAAAACTTATCCCATATCCTGTAATCTACTGAAAGGACCAGAGCTACTTACAATAATCCTACAGGTCCCTTTCTCAATCAGTGTTTGGCTGAGCTGGCAGTTACCTTTCCGCATCATTGCTTACTTATCCTAAGTAGCTCAGGGGCAGTACAGGAGACCGCTTGATCTGGTCAAAGCTAAACATACCAATACCCTTTTAGGGTACGTTCACACTAGCGGACCCACAGCGCATTTTACGCTCCAGATCTTCCGCTGAAGGACCCCTGCATGGTGGCTTTACATGTGCCTGCTCGGAGCGGCAATACGCCACTAAGAGTAAACACACAGAGTGCAGTATACTCGCACATCGCGGCAGCTCTCGGCCTAGCTCATGGAGCAGGGGGAGCGGTCGCGATGTATGCGATTCCACCGCGCATGTGTGGTAACTCGCACATAGCAGTGTGTCTGCTCGGAGCGGCGTATTGCTGCTCCGAGCAGGCACATGTAAAGCCACCATGCAGTGGACCTTCAGTGGCGGATCTGCAGCATAAAATACGCTGTGGGTCCGCTTGTGTGAACATACCCTTATAATGTAGTCTTATCCACAATGCAAAGCAATAGAGGTTGATTTACATGTGAGCATCTATTGCCATTTATATGGGAAATATTGCTACTTAATAGAAAATTCACTCATCAGCAAAACATGACAGACTAAGGGCCCATCTGGACTGAATCTGGATCTGTGACTGAATTTCCGCTGCAGAGCTTCTGTAGTGTGCACTGAGCAGAAAAATGTAATTGGGACCCCACACCATAGGATACATGCCTATATTTGAAAGGCTCCCCACAACACAATCACATCACACAGAGTGTCCATTTTCAGTAGGATCAGTTTTATTGATGTAACTTACAAACATATATATATATACTGTAGTTGTTTGACTGGCTTGTGTCACGCACCTGAATGCGGGTTTTCACGAAACTGGATATGGATAGTCTACCTGTGTGGCTGATGACTCGGACCGTATCGGGGAGCGGAGTCTAAGGTGTCGCTGGTCTTCACCAGAGCCCGCTGCAAAGCAGGATGGATTTGCTGGCGACACCCAGGGTACAGGAGGATGAGGCAGAGGTGTAGTCAACGCAGCAAAAGGTCTAGGCAGGCAGCAAAGTTCGAAGTAAAAAAATGTAGCAGGAAGGTCAGGAAACACTGGTAGGCAGAACAGGCAATGGGAACGCACTGAAGATCCGGCAGAAGGGTGTGGGAGATGCAAATAACTTATAACATGGTGTCAGGTGAATTCACTAATTATGGACACACTGGCTTTTTAAATTTCAAAGCTCCGGTGCGTGCGCCGTAAGGGACGGGGACCCATGCGCCATGGCTGAGAGGAAGCAGCTGCAGGAGTGGAGTGAGGTAAGAGACGGGCCGGGATTCACATGCGGGCGCTTCACGCGATGCGAATCCCGGCCCCGCTGGGCCGATGTCTGTGGCCGGAGCGCAGTATGTAACAAGACCTTTTAAATAACCAATGTCAAATATTACAAGTCTGCCTTTAAAACTCTGTGTACATTTATGGACACTATTGCTATCTCAGTATAACAGATAGCAGCAGGGAGGAAAGGGAGATGCACACCAGCTCAAATAGTGCCTGTCAGATCCCACAAGAAAAAATAAATAAATGATATGTTACTCAGGACATCGCATTTTGATGCCTCTATCACCTATATTTATTATAAAAAAAATACCTCTTTTCATTTGCTCACATTGTTAGAAATCCTCTCAGGGGAAGGGGGCGTTTCCCTCCCTTGTGGTGGTGGCCATATGATTGGTGCGTCCGCTCATGCAAACTTGTCCATGAGTCATTCCTTGTCCATGACTCATGGACAAGATTGATGATGCTGCAGAACTTGTTTGTGTCCCAGTAGGTACACGAACCCCTATAGGTGGGATTTTCAGAAGCATTTTTTATTTTTAACAACCATATTACAAAAGGTCTTTCATTTTCATGAATAACAACATATAAAAAGATTTTGGATCTGATAGTGCCCATTTAAAGGAGATCTGTCATCAGTTTCACCTGCACCAATCTGTCGGTACAGACAGGTAGTGCAAGTAACACAGATGGCAAGGATACTTACCTGATCGCGTTTCGTGCTCCAGTTCTCCCGCTATCTTCTTCAGTATCTTCTGTTCTAGGGCTGACTTGAAGCATGGGTGGAACTTCGTGACGTCACCCCTTCTGCTTTTCTGCTGGGTCCCGCTGCTAACAAACAGCAGAGGTGACATCACGAAGCTCCACCTATGCACCAAGTCGGCCCGGAATGGAGGATACCGAATAAGATAGTGGGAGAACCAGAGAACAGAACGGATTCAGGGAAGTATCGTTGTCTTCAGTGTCAGCTGCATTGTCTGTACCGACAGGTTAGTGCAGGTGACACTGATGACAGATTTACTTTAAAGGGGTACTCCAGTGGAAAACATATATTTTTTTTATCAACTAGTCCCAGAAAGTTAAACAGATTTGTACATTATTTGTATTTAAAAATCTTAATCCTTCCAGTACTTATCAACTGTTGTATGCTCCAGAGGAAGTTATTTTCTTTTTGACATTCTTTTCTGTCTGACCATAGTGCTATCTGCAGACACCTCTGTCTGTTGAAAATTTTGCATTTTTCTAATGTTGAAGCTCTCTGCTTGTAAGGAAAATAGATATTCCAAATAAATTATATATTGATATACAATATGTCTTCTTTATGTTTGCATCATAAAGTTGACATGTTTTTACTTTTGCATAGGGGCAGACCCAGATGCAAGCGTTACAATTGCCTCTGCTACCAAAAATATTATATGCCAGTGATTCCAAAACAGGGTGCCTCCAGCTGTTGCTAAACTCCCAGCATGCCTGGACAGTCAGTGGCTGTCCGGAAATGCTGGGAGTTGTTGTTTTGAAAAAGTTGGAGGCTCCGTTTTGGAAACACTGCCGTATGAGATGTTTTTCATTGTTATTGGGGGAGAAGGGAGGATAGAGTACGTGTGTGTGTATGTAGTGCTTTACAAATTTTTTTTGGTAGTGAAGTGTAGTGTTTTTAGGGTACATTTGCACTGGCGGGGGTTTATGGTGAGTTTCCTGCTAGGAGCTTGAGCTGCAGTGAAAAATTTGCCTCAGCTCAAACTTGAAGCAGGAAACTCACTGTAAACCCCTGCCCGTGTGATTGTACCGTGACAGACCGTGCATGCTGGGAGTTGTACTTTTGCAACAGCTGGAGGCACACTGGTTGGAATACCTTGAGTTAGGTTCTGTTACCTTACTCAGTATTTTCCAACCAGTGTGCCTCCAACTGTTGCAAAACTACACCTCCCAGCGTATACTGATTGCTGAAGGGCATGCTGGGAGCTGTAGTTATGCATCAGCTGGAGGCATGCAACTACAACTCCCAGAATGCTGAGGCATCTGTTTGCTGTTCTTGCATGCTGGGAGTTGTAGTTTTGCAAGATTTAGAGGGCCACGGTTTAGAAACCACCGCACAGTGATCTCCAAACTGTGGTCCTGCAGATGTTGCAAAACTACTAATTTCAGCATGTCCAGACAGCAAACTGCCACAGTTTAGAGACCACTGCACAGTGATCTCCAAATGGTAGGCCTCCAAATATTGGAAAACTACAAATCTCAGCATTTCCAAACAAAAAACAGCTGTCTGGGCATGCTCAGAGTTGTAGTTTTGCAACATCTGGAGGGCTACAGTTTAGAGACCACTGTATAGTGGTCTTCAAACTGTAGCCCTCCATATGTTGCTAGGCAACAACTCACTGGCTTCCGTAGTCAGCAGGATCGCCACCCGCTGCCGATCGCTGCCAGTAAGTGACCTCCGGCTCCGGTCCCAGCACAGTTCCCCCACTCTGCCCGGACTATCGTGGGTGGGCAGAGCGGGAAAATGAACTTTAACCCCCCCTGCCACCGATCTGCTATTGGTCGGTCGCTTCTGACCGACCAATAGCAGGGATAGAAGGGGTGGCACTCCTGACATCTGACTCCTATCCCTTCAGGAGAGCCCCTTGGACAGCCCCGATCCGCCTTATTGCAGGCATGTATCGCTGCAGATCGCTTGTCTCAGGACCCCCCCCCCCCCCCCACAGGCATTGCCACAGAATGCCTGCTTAGTGATTTCAGCAGGCATCCCGGTTTGGTCCCCGCCCGGTGAGCATCAGGGATCGGAATTCCCATGGGCGTACAGGTACACCCTTGGTTCTTAAGTCCTAGGGCACCAGGACGTACCTGTACGCCCTGTGTCCTAGATGGGTTGAATAGAAGTAATTTACACATCTGTTTAACTTTCTGGCATCGGTTGATTAAAAAAAAATACCACTGGAGGGGTACTTTTTAAGAGAAAAGGAAGTAAGTATGGAGAGAAATTAAAAAGCACACAGCAAGCTGAACATGCCGTGAAAACAAAAGGAAACATTTTTTTTTTTTTTTATTAAAAACCTTTAGGGAAATAGTTTTATTTTGCAACATAAAAAGTATAAAGAAACTTGCTTTTCAAAAGTGTCCATAGCCTTAAAAGGGATTATGGTACAAAACACTCACAGTTAAGAAAAGGTTAAATTTACCCCGCAGTTAAAATGCAACCACTTACAGAAAGTAGAGAGGCAAAGGTTATTGGATAATTACATTTTAGGTCGTGCTTTCTGTAAATTACCTCTGTATTCAGCCATTAGGTTTACATGCTGTTCACTTTGGTTAGCATTACCTCTGGTTATACTCATTTCATTATTTTGACATTAGAAGGTAAATGTAGTTATAGATTCCAGTAGCTTGATGAAAGGGTTACTGTAATTAAAAGGCATTAAAGTGATTGTTTATTGTATTAGCGGCCTGGCCTGGACTACATTTTAGAATGTGTATTGTTTTTTCATAGCATAAAGCATACAATATACTAATGACCATTGATCAGTATTGGCTTTACTTCTCAATACAAAACATTTATTGTGTTTTCTGTCCCTGTAGTATCAAATGGAAAGGCTATAAATAAAGTGTACCTACGGCAAAAAAATAAATAAAAATAATAATAATGTATAAATTCAAGCTTTTAAACTAGAATATAAAATGAGTCCTCTGCTATTATTAACATCACATAGGCTGCATACGCCGCTCATTTTTATATACTGCAGAAAGGGAGAAGACTTGAATCACTCTAGACCTTCACTTCTTTCCTGATGAAAGCAAAAAAAAAAAATATATATATATAGCATGGTACCTTGTTAGCCAGGAAAAAAAACTATGTGATGTATCACTGGAGTGATAAAGGTATTTATTAAAGGGGTATTCCAGGAATGTTTTTATTTGACTATGCTACAGGGGCTGTAAAGTTAGTGTAGTTCATAATATAATTACTGTACCTGTGTATGACGGTTTTCTCACAATTCTTCTGTGATTTTCACCCCAATATTTATTTTTACCAGCATACAAAATGACTGTTATGAACGTGTAGTAACTCGACAGCTCCACTCTCCCGCACCTGCACTCGGACAGGCCAGCAGCGCACCTGGCCGAATGGAAACGACAGGTAATAATGGAAATGTCCAGCGCTTTAGGATGCACAAATTCTTCGACTTTATTAAGTCATAAAAACATGCAGCATAGGGGCAAGAACGCTGACGCTTTTCGGATCTGTGCGATCCTTAGTCATGGCATCAACACTATGTCAGGATCACATATATATATATAGTAGTATTTTACATCACATGACCACATGACATCATGCATAAAAACAGGCAATCTTAAAAACCTGGAGATACCGCTGGAAGTGGGCAACAAAAGGAAAGCTCCGGAAACTGGACAGTATGTTACAAGACAAGTTTTTTAAAAACAAGAAAAGACATATACACAGTGCAAGTAATTAGAGAGATGCGGTTGCAGCAATGCAGAACAAAAAATGCAGATAAAATTTTATATATATATATATATATATATATATATATATATGTCTATGTATCTGCAATTAAATTTAATATGTACAGATAAGATCATGTCTTTGATCCCATTCGGTTCTCTCGTATTCAGCACAAAAATCCAATAGGATTCTCTATTGAATAGCAACCTCTTCATATCTCCTCCTCTAACATTTTTAACCACTCTCTCTATGGCATTAACGCGTAGTGTAGATGTGTTCCTATTATGAATGGATCTAAAATGCCTGGATAAAGCTGATACGTTGACATTATCATTATTTATATCAGAAACATGTCTGCGAATACGTGTTTTAAGTGTATTTGTTGTGCAGCCTACATATTGTGTATGGCAGTGGGTACATGAGGCTAAATATACAGCATAGGATGTATTACAGTTAACATAAGTTTTGTTATAATATGTTTTTCCGGTGTTGTATGATTGAAAAGAATTGGATCTATCAATAAATTTACATGTTATGCATTGTGCATGTCCGCATCTCCACGTTCCTGGATGGTTTAACCACGTTCTAGAATTCTTTTCTTTTTCCAAAAATAAACTGGGAGATAGCATAGATCCCAACGATGGACCACGTCTGGATACTGTTACCACCTTTGTTTTATTAATCTCGGAGAGGGCAGGATCATTTTCCAGCACTGGTAGAAACGTATTATAATATTTCTTATTGGATTAAATTGTTTGCTAAACCCCGTAACAAATATGGGCAAGTTATTATTCCGATGCTGGGAATTATTTCTGCTTCTATTGCTATTTTTCAATAGTGTATTACGTTCTAATTTTTTACTTTTATCATAAGCATTTTCTAGTACACTATCTCTATAGCCCCTCTGTTTTAACCTTCCATATAAAAGATGGGACTCCTGCTCAAATGTGGACTCCTCTGAACAATTCCGTTTTAAACGTACCCATTCCCCATAACTACGTGATGGGGATGGCATGAGTCCGCTTTGAGAATGGTGTTCCCCGCCGTGCCCTTTCTATATGGCTGGATCACTATATTAGATCTATTAGAATCTCTACTCGCACATAATTCTATGTCCAGAAAGGGAAGCTTATCCTTGGAAAAACTAGCAGTAAATTTCAAATTAAGAGGGTTGTCATTGATGTATGTAACGAAGTTCCAAAACTCCTCCTCAGAGCCCCTCCATACCATGGCAAGATGGTCTATATACATCCTATGTTGTATATTTAGCCTCATGTACCCACTGCCATACACAATATGTACAAATACACTTAAAACACGTATTCGCAGACATGTTTCTGATTTAAATAATGATAATGTCAACGTATCAGCTTTATCCAGGCATTTTAGATCCATTCATAATAGGAACACATCTACACTATGCGTTAATGCCATAGAGAGAGTGGTTAAAAATGTTAGAGGAGGAGATATGAAGAGGTTGCTATTCAATAGAGAATCCTATTGGATTTTTGTGCTGAATACGAGAGAACCGAATGGGATCAATCAAAGACATGATCTTATCTGCACATATTAAATTTAATTGCAGATACATTTACATATATATATATATATATATATATATATATATATGTAAATGTATCTGCATTTTTTGTTCTGCATTGCTGCAACCGCATCTCTCTAATTACTTGCACTGTGTATATGTCTTTTCTTGCTTTAAAAAAACTTGTCTTGTAACATACTGTCCAGTTTCCGGAGCTTTCCTTTTGTTACCCACTTCCAGCGGTATCTCCAGGTTTTTAAGATTGCCTGTTTTTATGCATGATGTCATGTGGTCATGTGATGTAAAATACTACTATATATATGTGATCCTGACATAGTGTTAATGCCATGACTAAGGATCGCACAGATCCGAAACACGTCGGAGTTCTTGTCCCTATGCTGCATGTTTTTATGACTTAATGAAGCCGAAGAATTTTTGCATCCTAAAGCGCTGGACATTTCCATTATTACAAAATGACTGTTGTCTCAGATTTTTCCCAGATTGCAATGTGGCTGAGACCTGACTCACTAGTCAGCTGATGACAGGGATCCTGTCTGCTTCAATGGGTGAAGCGATCGATTGGTGGGAGAGTGATCAATCTGTAACTAATGCAACAGCTGTAGGCACCCTGATTGAAAACCACAGGTCTTTTGAATGGATGCAGCTCATTTATGTTTCAATGGGTGGGGTGGTTGATGTATGGGAGGGAGGAAAATGGGATTTGTAGACAAAAAAAAGAAAACTGAAACAGGACACACCAGTTCACAAAAAGCTAGCCACAGTGTTATGGTAATCTCACAACATAGCCATTTAGCCCCAAGACAAGCGCAGATCCTTCCTAAGCATGTCCATTACTGTCTGCCAGGTACGTACTAAAATCACCTTATGGTGGAGAACCCCTTTAACTAACCAAAAATATGTTTGCAAGCTTTAGGAGTAAAAAGGCTCCTTTATTAAAGAGGATGTTCAGAGGTAAGAAATTAATCCTGCGCATAGGTTATAAAAGTCTAATCATGGGGGTTCAACTGCTGGGACTCCCCGTGATCTCCTGTACGGGGCTCCGGTTCAGCTGAAGGAAGTGACGTTTCACACCCAGCTTATCAGCTGGTAGAAACGCTCCCCTCTCTTTATCTCTATCTAAGCTTTTGTGTGTCACCACCTTTCCCATAGAGATGAATGGATGGGGCGCTTTTCCACCAGTTGACATGCTGGACATGAAACTTGCTCCAGCAGAGCAGATCCAAGCCCTGTATGGGAGAATGTGGATACATTTCTTACCACTGGGCATCTTCTTTAACTTCATTACTGAAGGGCCTATGCCTAAAGCACAATGACAAGGACTACAAGTGCTGGAACAGAAATCCATATCCATATTTTTGCCTTTCTTAAGCAGCAAATATGGCTTAGTAATGGTCCCAGTGGTGACACTGTACTTTGATTTATAGATGAATTGGAACCGCCTAAGAAGACATAATGTGATTGAAATAAATTATGTTTTATTTTAAAGTCCCATTAATTCCTGAGCACTAAACATAAAGAGGTTTAGCTAAATAAAATTGGACAACAAATACAAGAGACATGAACTAAATAAATAACAGCCTGGTCTAAAAGGAGAGAGGATCCTGTCTGTGGGGGCTTACAATGTACAAGAGAAGGGGAAGGAGACAGTAGGCAAAGAAAACAGCTGTATATGGGACTCTGTAGGGGCAGCAGGATTTTTGTAGGCTTTTCTGTAGACATGGATTTAAAGGGATACTCCAGTGGAAAACAGATTTTTTAAAATCAACTGGTGCAGAAAGTTAAACAGATTTGTAAATTACTTGTATATAAAAATTGTAATCCTTCCAGTACTTATCAGCTGCTGTATGCTCCAGAGGAAGTTTTTTTCATTTTGAATTTCTTTTCTGTCTGACTTCACTTTTCTCTGCTGACACCTCTTTCCATGTCAGGAACTGTCCAGAGCAGGATAGGATTGCTATGGGGATTTGCTCCTGATCATTTCCTGACATAGACTGCATATACAACTCATTTTTATATACTGTAGAAAGGGAAAAGACTTGAATCACTCTAGGCCTTCACTTCTTTCCTGATGAAAGCAAAAAAAAATAAAAAATTGTAGTACCTTGTTAGCCAGCAGATAGGTGATAAAAGTCTGATCATGGGGGGGTCCAACTGCTGGGACACCCCATGATCTCCCGTTCAGGGCTCCGGCTCAGCTAAAGAAAGTGACGTTTCACATCCAACATGTCAGCTGGTGGAAACACTATTCATCTCTATGGTAGAGACACAGAGTTTGTGTGTTACCACCTCTCCCATAGAGATGAATGGAGGGGGTGTGTTTTTACCAGCTGACATGCTGGATATGAAAGTTTCACTAGCAGAGCAGATCCAAGCCCCGTATGGGAGAATGCGGATACATTTCTTACCGCTGGACATCTTCTTTAACTTCATAACTGAAAGGTCGACATAGCCTTCAAAGGAAACCAGTCTGAGCTGTGTGAGAGCACCGCGGGACATGGAACTGGTGAGATCGCACTTTAATATAAGTGTGTCCAGTTCTCTGCAATATACTTTATACAGATTCACAGTATCTACTAAGGAAGTCTTCACAGAAGGCGGGCATTGTCTACCTGAACTGCATTATTTGAAATGCACTATTTCTAGGTTGCCGTTCATAAGACTAATTACACCTGGTGCTATTATGGCTACATCTACATACAATTGAAGTACTTTTTACATGATATATGCTTTGATTGATATTTTTATTAACCATATTTTTTATCATATGTTTAGATCATCTGCAAGGGCCCTGCAGCTGATACTCACTATAAATATAATTATTGTATTTTATGAGCTATAAATAAAGCAACTGTTATATATATATATATATATATATATATATATATATATATATATATATATATATATATATGACTGTATTTTACTGATATAGAACCAATACAGTGACCCGACCTATGATGGCCCCGATATACGATTATTTCAACATACGATGGCCTCTCAAAGGCCATCGCATATTGAAGGCAGCATCAACAAACAATGCTTTTGTATGTCGGGGCCATCGCATAAACGGCTATCCTGCAGCGCAGACTGCTTCAGCTGCCACCGGATAGCCGTTTACAGTGCTCCGTGTGGTCCGCTGACGATCACTTACCTGTCCTCTGGGCTCCGGCGCGTCCTCTTCGGGATCCCCTGCATCATCTGCGCTCTCCATCATCGTCATCACGTTGCTGCACACGCTGTCCCGTCATCCAATAGGAGCGGCGCGCGTAGCGATGTGGTGGCGGCGACGACGTGAGAGCGAGGATGCCAGGGAAGCAGAGGCCTTGCCAGAGCGTCGCGGACACCCCGGGGACGCAGCGACAGCGATGGAAGGCGACATCCAGGGCAGCGGTGATGATCGGTGATGGTCCGGAGCGGAGGGGACACGTGAATATAACCTCCAATACCAGTGGTCTTCAACCTGCGGACTTCCAGATGTTGAAAAACTACAACTCCCAGCATGCCCGGACAGCCAACGGCTGGAGGTCCGCAGGTTGTAGACCACTGTACTATACTTTATATTGCACGGATCCCTCAACATACGATGGTTTCAACAAACGATGGTTCATTTGGAATGGATTACCATCGTATGTTGAGGGACCACTGTATACGCAACAAACCACAAATCTCAGGTTACACATTTTAGACCAGTCTTGAGGGAAGTGCCTTTCTGTATTTATATGTATTTTTAAGTTGTATGAGACACACCACTTTTCTACATTAGTACTCGTCTGGCAAAATCACGCATCTATCTCTATCATTTTGGTTGAGCTACCCATCCTGGAGGCAAAACTTGCTCTAGCAGAGCCGAATGCGGATACATTTCTTATGGGTGGGCATCTTCTTTAAGGTCTACATAGCCTTCAAAGGAAACCAGTCTGAGCTGCAACTAACATGTAATAAAGTAGGAGCTAAGTAGATTGATATATATCTTGTACATACAGTATAACTTGCAAAGTAGTCATCTGCATTTCCGTTCATGTGGGCTTAGGAGTCCAGTGGGTGGTCCTAACCAGTGAGTGACAGCTATCTTTGCACAGAGGGAAAGCTGTTAATTAGGGTTGAGCGAATTGAATCTGACAAATCCAAATTCATTACGAATTTCAGGAAAAATTCTATTTGCAATTAATCAGAATATTGCCGTGATTCGTTCACACAAATTAAACTCCATTTAGTGCGGTCCAGGCTCAAGGGCATCTAAAATGGCGGATCCACAAGTGAGGACATGGGGCAGGGAACTCTGGGAAGGCAGCAAGGCAGGTAAATGGGATGACCCTGAATCACATGCAGCATGCAGCCTATCCGCAGCCAGCCACCCCTGTGATGTCACAGCCCTATATAATCGGCAGCCATCTTATGGCTAGTCACTTCAGTGTTTTATTTCAGAGAGAGCGTTTCACTGCAGGGAGAGATAGAGCATTGTGTACGTTGCACAGAGAAACAGCTTGACAGCAGCGATTAACCACAAGCCCAAATCAGTGCATAAAAGCACTGAGAGAGAGAGAGAAAGTACACTTTTGGGTGTAATACCCAGCGACTTCACTGCTGCATTGGGGTGTACATCAACTCTAAAGCTTAAAGGACATGTCCGGTGCTCACTTTTCTTATTGTATCCATACCGGGCTGCAAAAGAAAATAAGCTTTCTCTTGCTTGCCTACGCTCCCCCGGTGCTCCGGTAGAGGTGTTCGATCCCCGGGTTGTATTCTTCTTACTTCCTGTTAGCCCGGCACGTCACACGGAGCTTCAGCCTATCACTGGCCGAGGCGGGACATCGCTGCGGCCGGTGATAGGTTGAAGCTCCGTGTGATGTGTCGGGCTAACAGGAAATAAGAAGAATACAGCCCGGGGACCGAACACCTGTACTGAAGCATCGGGGGAGCCTAGGCAGGTAAGAGAAAATGTATTTCTTTTATTTTTCAGCCCGGAACGGATAAAATAAGAAAAGTGAGCACCGGACATCTCCTTTAAAGGGGCCAGTTAGGCAGAGCACAGAGGAGTGGCAAAGGCCTAAATTCATCAGGCACAGGCAGAGGTCACAGCAGAGTAGGGGCGTGTGGCAGCAGGAGTCGCAGCGAGAGGTATGAGCTCCCGGTGTCAGCTAGCAATCGTGTCTCGACCAGCAACCCAGCAGCCATGATTGATTGGTTCACTCGGTCATCCAATTCATCCCAAGTGACATCTGACACCCCCAGACAACAGTCGGTGGGTTCCTCAGACTCAACCCTCAGTTGGCATGGCACTCATGCTGATGCTATCACCTCCAGGCTCTGTCATTTTGCTGCCGTCTGGTCTCCTCATGCTGATGTTGCCACCTCCAGGCTCTCTCATTGTGCTGCCATATGGTCTCCTCATGCTGATACTTCCACCTCCAGGCTCCAGTTAAGGTGTGCAAAAAACATCATGTGCCACCTATACCCCCAAGTAATTATGCAATGCAAAGACCTCTAAAAGGTGGAAGGGAACAACGTATGGTCCATTGTAACGGGGGGGGGGGGGGTTAAAAACTTCCCCTGTAAGGCCCTATTCTCACACTATTAATTCCATTCTTGGCAAGTGCTACTTGCCCTAAAAAGGCCAGTCCCACACAGGAACCTCTCCCTATTTCCACCTTAAAACACTGCCATTTCCCAGGGTTTTAAGTTGGAAATAGGGAGAGGTTCCTGTGTGGGGCTGCCCTTTTTAGGGCGAGTAACAATTGCCAAATTGGGAATTAATTGGGTGAGAGTAGGGCCTTGCAGGGGAAGATTTTACCCCCACCTGCTACAATGGACAATACGTTGTTCCCGTCCTCCTTTTGGAGGCAAGTGTTTCTCATCTAAAAAAGGGCGGCCCCACACAGGAACCTCTCCCTATTTCCAACTAAAAACCCTGGGAAATGGCAGTGTTTTTAGGTGGAAATAGGGAAAGGTTCCTGTGTGGGGTCAGCCTTTTTAGGGCGAGTAACACTTGCCAAGAAGGGAGCTAATGCTAGTGCGATAGTAGGGCCTTACAGGGGAAGTTTTTACCCCCACCTGTTACAATGGACCATACGTTGTTCCTTTCCATATCAATACTTGGTGGTGTAGATGGCACAGGATGTTTTTTGCACACCTTTTCTTTAGTTACATTTAAAAAAAAATTTGGGTCCATATATTTTATCCTAAGAAAAGTTAAGTTTTAGCTAATGCATATCCTCAATACCTACTTGTGCACACCAACACTCTGTCAAAAAAGAGACCATTTTCTTCTGCCTACCAGCCTCAACTACTATTCTCCTTCTTTCAACTCTTTCAACTCAAGTTCTCCTTCTTTCACCCACCTTCGTCACTGGGTACTGATATTAACACCCACCACCCCACTCCACTACCAAAGTGTACCAAATCGCACGGCAGCGCCGACGTGTGGAGCTGTAACTACGGTCAGGGACAATACATGTCCTTTATGGCCCACAGGGTGAATGGTTCATGCACTGCCACAACAGCAAACTTGGGCAGGTCACGCCACTTCTGCCTCCATGCTCTCAGACCGTTTTTTCCTGCGACAGTGTGCGACTCTGCCTCCTCATCCTCCACCGTGTCCTCAGCCTCCACTGCATGGACAAGTCTCAGTACCCCTTCAGCATACCATGTGTGCAGGGCACGGCGGAGTCACGCTGTTCTTCACATGGTTTGCCTTGGCGAACGGAGTCACACAGGGGAGGAACTGCTAAAAGTGATTCATCAAGAAGTCGAGTCATGGCTTACTCCATGAAAACTGGAAATGGGAACCATGGTGACCGACAACAGGAAGAACATCTTGTCTGTGCTGCATCAAGGAAGCCTGAGCCATGCGTCCTGCATTGCACACGTGTTCAGTATGGTTTTCAAGCGATTCCTAAAGTGTTCCCCCTATCTGCAAGACATCCTAACAATGGGAAGAAAACTTTTTATGCACTTCAGCCACTCGTACTCCCTCCTTGAGCTGCAGCGTCAGAACAGCATCCCCCAACATAGTCTGAATTACGGCATTTCCACACGTTGGAATTCCACCCTCCATATCTTGGACCGACTATATGAACAGAGAAAATCCATCATGATTTATTGATGATCCAAGTGGATAGAGGTACTCCCCTTTGTAACTTCAATGTCAACCAGTGGCAGCTCATGCGTGACACCTGCTGTTTGCTCAGGCCCTTTGAGGAAGCCACATTATTAGTCAGTCGCCAGGATGAACAAAGTAAGTCCGCTGCTTCATATCCTACAAAATGTGTTGGAAATAATGGCTGGTCAGGGCACTATAGAGTTGAACTGGAGGAGAGGGTGGGGGGCAGTGGAGCACAGGCAAGGTTTTGGGAGCAGGAACAGGCTGTAGAACTACAGGGTGATGAGGAAGACAAGACAGAGGACCCAGACACTCCGTGACCATGTGGTCTACTCACGCTGCTGGCACATTAAATTAAACTTTATCTTAATCTATTTTAAATCTTCAATTTAAATTTAAAAAAATATCTTTAATCTTTTCAATTGTGAGGCCTTGTCTCGTCAGGCTGTTGCCACCTCCTGCTGGGTCATTCTGCCACTAAGTGGTCTCCTCTTGCTGCTGCCAATTCCAGGCTGTGTTATTATGCCAGTTTAAGGTCTCATGCTGCTGCCACCTTCAGGCTGTGTCATTGTGCCACCATATGGTCACTTCATGCTGTTGGCACATTAAATTTAACTGAAAAATTTTTGATCTTCATAAAATTTTCAATTTACATTTTCCAAAATATCTTAAATCTTTTCAATTGTGAGGCCATATGGTCTCGTCGGGCAGCTGCCACCTATAGGCTCTGTCATTGTGCCGCCATGTGACTCCTTGTTATATTGGGTTTTGATGCCATATGGTCTCCTGACTCTGTTGCCACACCCAGCCCCTCTGCGGCAGTGATTTTAATATCGATGCCTGTAATCGGCATGTCATACTGAATAACAGTATTATTTCACTAACACAGCACACTCCCTATGTGTGTTACAACAAGGCAAAGTGTTCTACACCCCTATTGAGGCTCTCTGTTGCCTAGAAATAGATGGTTTTAAATAGCGATTCGCCGCAAATACATTCGGACAAAATTTAATTTTTATAAAAAGTCTGTGACTCAGCGGAATCGAGTTTTAAAAAAAAGTTGCTAGTTTCTACTGTCAATCACTGATTGAACTTATCACATGACTTCGGTAGGCTGAGCTGCATTTGCATTTTGACAGCTTCCCTATTACATGGGATAATAAATAATAAAGACCTAAAAAAATTAATAAAATGTTATATACCCCAACTATACCCAAAAGGTGCTTTTTATTTATTTTTTAGGGACAGTCAATAAAACTTGTATTATATAAATCTGGTATATCTGTAATAATACTGACCCAGAGAATAAATCAGGTGTTTGTTACCCACATTATACATTAGTAGATGGCTCTGTTCACTGTGTAGTGGTGGCGCCACAACACTGCAGTAAACAGAGCTAAGCAGTAGTAACCAGGCCACTACACAGTGAATGGAGCCATCTGCTCGAGGAACATCAATCGTATTTTAACCCCTTTAAACATTTTATTACTGTGAGGCTGGAGGATTGGTTTAGAATTTGAAGAAGTTACTGGAAGCCTCTTACCCAAAGTTAGTACAGTATATACAGTCATGGCCATAAATGTTGGCACCCCTGAAATTTTTCAAGAAAATTAAGTATTTCTCACAGAAAAGGATTGCAGTAACACATGTTTTGCTCTACACATGTTTATTCCTTTTGTGTGTATTGGAACTTACCCCAAAAAAGGGGATGAAAAAAGCAAATTGGACATAATGTCACATCAGACTCCAAAAATATAGTGGACAAAATTATTGGCCCCCTTAACTTAATAACTTAATATTTGGTTGCAAACCCATTAGAAAAAATAACTGAAATCAGTAGCTTCCTATAACCATCAATAAGCTTCTTACACCTCTCTGCTGGAATGTTGGACCACCCTTCCTTTGCAAATTGCTTCAGGTCTCTCTTACTGGAAGGGCTTTTCCCAACAGCAATTTTAAGATCTCTCCACAGGTGTTCAATGGTATTTACATGTGGACTCATTGTTGGCCACTTCAGAACTCTCCAGTACTTTGTTGCCATCCATTTCTGGGTGCTCTTTGACTTATGTTTGGGCTCACTGTCCTGCTGGAAGACCCAAGATCTCGGACGCAAACCCAGCTTTCTGACACTGGAGTGTACAGTGCGACCCAAAATCCGTTGGTAATCCTCAGATTTCATGATGCTTTGCACACATTCAAGTCACCCAGTGCCAAAGGTAGCAAAACAACCCCAAAACATAATTGAACCTCCACCATATTTCACTGTAGGTACTGTGTTCTTCTCTTTGTAGGCCTCATTCCGTTTTTGGTAAACAGTACTTTTATGTCTTGATCTCATCTGTCCACAAGATGTTTTCCCAGAAGGATTTTGGCTTACTCAAGTTCATTTTGGCAAAATGTAATCTTGCTTTTTTATGCCTCTGTGTCAGCAGTGGGGTCCTCCTGGGTCTCCTGCCATAACATTTCATTTTTTATTTAAATGTCAACGGATAGTTTGTGCTGACACTGATTCTCTCTGAGCCTGCAGGACAGCTTGAATATCTTTGGAACTTGTTTGGGGCTGCTTATTCACCATCCGGACTATCCTGCATTGACACCTTTCATAAATTTTTCTCTTCTGTCCACGCCCATGGAGATTAGCTACAGTGCCATGGGTTGCAAACTTCTTTATTATGTTGCACACTGTGTACAAATGCAAAGCTAGATTTCTGGAGATGGACTTGTAACCTTGAGATTGCTGATATTTTCCCACAATTTTGGTTCTCAAGTCCTCAGACAGTTCTCTTCTTTCTGTTGTCCATGCTTAGTGTGGCACTCACAGACAAACAATGCAAAGACTAAGAGAACTTCTCTAATTTTTATCTGCTTTCAGGTGTGATTTTTATACAGGTAATAGAAAAAATAACGTTGCACTAACCACAAGACACAGCATGGAGGTTTTCAAATCCAGGTTTGTTCGTGAATACTAAGTGCTATACAATCAAAACAGCTTGGAGGGAAGGGGGGTGAGCAGACATCATCTCCATGGAGCTGGCTGAGTGCAACAAATCGTTTCGCAGTGAAACTGCTTGATCACGCTCTGTGTACTCACGAATAAACTCGCATTTGAAAATCTCCATGCTGTGTCTTGTGGTGAGTGCAACATTATTTTTTCTATTACCTGTATACTACATATAGCTTTTCACCTCATTAGCTCCTCCACTCTTGCAGACACACTTGGTCCCCCGCAGCACGGGCTTTCTAATTATTTTGAAGGCTTTCTGGTGCCGGTTGGCTTGTTTCTATACAGCCGTATAGGTTTGATTGTTATATTGCCCACACCTGTTACTTGTCCCAGGTGAGTTTAAAGGAGCATCACATGCTTGAAACACTCTTATTTATCCACAATTTTGAAAGGGTGCCAATAATTTTGTCCAGACCCTTTTTGCGGTTTGATGTGTCATTATGTCCAATTCGCTTTTTTCCTCCCTTTTTTGGTTTAGTTCTAATACACACAAAGGGAATACACATGTGAATAGCAAAACATGTGTTACTGCAATCCTTTTCTGTGAGAAATACTTCATTTTCTTGAAAAAATTCAGGGGTGCCAATATTTACGGCCATGACTGTATAGTTTAGGTACTCTCAGATGAGACCACAAATTCAGCGTGGGAGCCTTCCTCAGCTGTCTGGCTATGCCAGACAGCTGAGGAAGGCTCCCACACCGAAATGCGTCCTTGTACTACACTATGGCATAATAAATCTCCACTGCACATTACTGGTGAGTGCTGGGTATCATCTTTCTTCTACCTGTGGCTTTACCCTACCTTGTGATTCCACGGAAGTGCTGACATATCCCGATATTGATCACCCTACATATTAGACTGTGATCCTGAGCACAAATATCAATTGCTTTCATTATAACCTCCATCTCCCCATCTTCTTTGTTATTTGTGTAGGCTCCTTTGTTTTGTTTTGTGCTTGAGGGGTCTGTTCCACGACAGGATCATTAAACACTGAAGACATTAAAAATGCAGCACTTGCAATTTATAGAAGGAGTCTTACATGTACACAGACTTCACTGGCTAAGGCAGAGAAATGATTTAAGTGCCAATATAATTTGCGTGCTGGTAAAGAAAGCACATTCATAAATGTAAATAGTGCATTTGTTTTCGTGGTTGTAGTATTTGCCTACATTTCTTGAAAATAAGCAAGAAAAACAAACTTTATTTTCACTCCAAGAAGGACATCGGGGCCTAAGTAAGAAACTCTATTTTACCCTAAAAAGTATAATAGGTTGGTGAAAGTTATTATTAAGGGGGCCAGAGAACATTTAAAAAAAAAAAAATATATTATTTCTAGTTATTTTCAGGTATGGTGATCATAACTAGAGATGAGCAAACTTTTCAAAAGCTTTTTCCAGCAGTTTCACAGAATTTTAGCAAAAGATTTGGTTGAGATCAAATAAGTTTGAGACAAACCTAGAGCAAGAACCTTAAAACTTGTAAAACTCGTGTATCACACTGGTTAAGAGCCTTAAAGGGGTACTTCAGCACTAAGACATCTGCTTTGCCTACCTGCAGTCCGGAGCCCCGCTCCTCCGAAGGTCCCCCTCTTCCAGCGCTGACTTGCGGCGCTATTTTGAGGCGGGCCTGCCGGATGGATTTAAATATTCATAAGCGCTGGTTATCAGATTATAGTGCAGGTGAATGGGTGACCATTTTCCTTTAAAAACAGACTGCACTAGTAGATTTTGTATGCTTTATAAAAATTAATAAAAAGGTCCGAATAGGATTCCTTTTTGATGGCAGTTGCCTGCCAATATTACTATACACACAAAAGTATTGGAAGACACAATGGCCTTTTTCAAGTGGTCTAAAAATTATCTATTTTTTGAAAGAAGCAACAGGAATTGGTGTCCTGTTGCTACTTACATTTAAAAAAAATACATTTACAATGATGTTCCCAACCTATCTGTGAAGGTATGTGAAAACAAAAAGCAAACAGGGTAACAAATAGGTGGAAAGAATGGGAGTAAGTGAAACCTGCTCAACTGATGGTGTGGAACTAAAGCTCTACACATATGAGCACTTTCAAAATGTACCAAAATGACCCAAACCCGTTCTACTGCGAGCCACCAGTATGGTTGTGCGCCCCAATAAGACCCTTTTTCTCCTTTCTGCTCCGGGTGTTTGGGTGATCGGGAAAATCTTGTATCCACTATAAAAAAGGACACACTGAATTAACACCAAAGCCCATGCCTAAAGCACTATAACAAAGACTACAAGTGCTGGAACATAAATCCATATCCATATTTTTGCCTCCCTTAAAGGGGTACTCAGGTGAAAAAGTTTTTTTTTTTTTTAAATCAACTGGTGCCAGAAAGTTAAACAGATTTGTAAATTACTTATATTAACAAATCTTAATCTTTCCTGTACTTATTAGCTGCTGAATGCTACAGTGGAAATTCTTTTCTTTTTGGAACACAGGGCTGTCTGCTGACATCATGAATACAGTGCCCTCTGCTGACATCTCTGTCCATTCTAGGAACTGTCCAGAGCAGCATATGTTTGCTATGGGGATTTTCTCCTATTCTGGACAGTTCTTAAAATGGACAGAGATGTCAGCAGAGAGCACTGTGCTCATGATGTCAGCAGAAAGCTCTGTGTTTCAAACTGAAATTAATTTCCCTTGTAGTATTCAGCAGCTAATAAGTACAGGAACGATTAAGATTTTTTAATAGAAGTAATTTACAAATCTGTTTAACTTTCTGGCACCAGTTGATTTAAACAGAGAAAATTTTTCACCAGAGTACCCCTTTAAGCAGTGAATATTGCTTAGTAATGGGAAGAAGACATAATGTGATTTAAATAAATTATAATTTATTTTAAAGTCCCATTAATTCCTGAGCACTAAACATACAAAGAATTTAGCTAAATAAAATTGGACAACAAATACAAGAGACATGAACTAAATAAATAACGGCCTGGTCTAAAAGGAGAGAGGATCCTGCCTGTGGGGGCTTACAATGTACAAGAGAAGGAGAAGGAGGCAGTAGGCAAAGAAAACAGCTGTATATGGGACTCTGTAGGGGCAGCAGGATTTTTGTAGGCTTTTCTGTAGAAATGGATTTAACCCCTTAAGGACGGAGACAATTTTCACCTCTAGGAGGAAGCCCTTTTTTGCAAATCTGACCACTGTCACTTTAAACATTAATAACTCTGGAATGCTTTTAGTTATCATTCTGATTCTGAGATTGTTTTTTCGAGACATATTCTACTTTAACATAGTGGTAATTTTTTGTGGAAACTTGCATCCTTTCTTGGTGAAAAATCCCCAAATTTGATGAAAAAATGTAAAATTTAGCATTTTTCTAACTTTGAAGCACTCTGCTTGTAAGGTAAATGGATATTCCAAATCATTTTTTTTGCATTCACATATATAATATGTCTACTTTATGATTGCATCATAAAATTGACGAGTTTTTACTTTTGGAAGACACCAGAGGGCTTCAAAGTTCAGCAGCAATTTTCCAATTTTTCACAAAATTTTCAAACTCGCAATTTTTCAGGGACCAGTTCAGGTTTGAAGTGGATTTGAAGGGTCTTCATATTAGAAATACCCCATAAATGACCCCATTATAAAAACTGCACCCCCAAAATTATTTAAAATGACATTCAGTAAATGTTTTAACCCTTTAGGTGTTTCACAGGAAAAGCAGCAAAGTGAAGGAGAAAATTCAAAATCTTCATTTTTTACACTCGCATGTTCTTGTAGACCCAATTTTTAAATTTTTACAAGGGGTAAAAGGAGAAAATGTATACTTATATTTGTAGCCCAATTTCTCTTGAGTAAGGACACACCTCATATGTCTATGTAAAGTGTTCGGTGGGCGCAGTAGAGGGCTCAGAAGTGAAGGAGCGACAAGGGGATTTTAGCGAGTACGTTTTTCTGAAATGGTTTTTGGGGGGCATGTCGCATTTAGGAAGCCCCTATGGTGCCAGAACAGCAAAAAAAAAAAAAACACATGGCATACCATTTTGGAGCCAAACCCCTTGAGGAATATAACAAGGAATAAAGTGAGCCTTAATACCCCACAGGTGTTTCAAGACTTTTGCATAGGTAAAAAAAAAAAAAAAAATTTCACTAAAATGTTGGTTTTCCCCCCAATTTCACATTTTTTAAAGGGTTAATAGCAGAAAAGACCCCGCAAAATTTGTAACCCCATCTCTTCTGAGTATGGAGGTACCCCATAAGTGGACCTGAAGTGCACTGCGGGCGAACTACAATGCTCAGAAGAGAAGGCATCATATTTGGCTTTTTGAGAGCAAATTTTGCTCGGGGGGCATGTCGCATTTAGGAAGCCCCTATGGTGTCAGAACAGCAAAATAACCCCACATGGCATACCATTTTGGAAACTAGACCCCTCACAGAATGTAATGAGGGGTACAGTGAGCATTTACCCCCCCACTGGTGTCTGACAGATCTTTGGAACAGTGGGCTGTGCAAAATTTTTCATTTTCACGGACCACTGTTCCAAAGATTCGTCAGACACCTGTGGGGTGTAAATTCTCGCTGCACCCCTTATTACATTCCGTGAGGGGTGTAGTTTCCAAAATGGGGTCACATGTGGGTGTTTTTTTTTTTTTGCGTTTGTCAGAACCGCTGTAACAATCAGCCACCCCTGTGCAAATCACCTCAAATGTACATGGCGCACTCTCCCTTCTGGGCCTTGTTGTGCGCCCCCAGAGCACTTTGCGCCCACATATGGGGTATCTCCGTACTCAGGAGAAATTGCATTACAAATTTTGGGGGACGTTTTTCCCTTTTACCTCTTGTGAAAATGAAAAGTATAGGGCAACACCAGCATGTTAGTGTAAAAATTTTTTTTTTACACTAACATGCTGGTGTAGACCCCAACTGTTCCTTTTCATAAGGGGTAAAAGGAGAAAAAGCCCCCCAAAATTTGTTAGGCAATTTCTCCCGAGTACGGCGATACCCCATATGTGGCCCTAAACTGTTGCCTTGAAATACGACAGGGCTCCAAAGTGAGAGCGCCATTTGTATTTGAGGCCTGAATTAGGGACTTGCATAGGGGTGGACATAGGGGTATTCTATGCCAGTGATTCCCAAACAGGGTGCCTCCAGCTGTTGCAAAACTCCCAGCATGCTTGGACAATCAATTGCTGTCCAGAAATGCTGGGAGTTTTTGTTTTGCAACAGCTGGAGGCTCCATCTTAGAAACACTGCCATACAATACGTTTTTCATTTTTATTGGGGATGGGGGGGGGGGGTGGGGGGGTCAGTGTACGTGTGCATATGTAGTGTTTTACTCTTTATTTTATGTTAGTGTAGTGTAGTGTTTTTAGGTTACATTCACACTGGCGGCGGATTACACTGAGTCTCCCGCTAGGAGTTTGAGCTGCGGCGAAAAATTTCTTGCAGCTCAAATTTGTAGCGGGGAACTCACTGTAATCTGCCGCCAGTGTGAATGTTGCCTGTACATTCACACGGGAGGGGGGTCAAAATTACAACTCCCAGCATGCACAGACAGACCATGCATGCTGGGAGTTGTAGTTTTGCAACAGCTGGAGGCACACTGGCTGGAAAACCTTGAGTTAGGTTCTATGACCTAACTCAGTATTTTCCGACCAGTGTGCCTCCAGCTGTTGCAAAACTACAACTCCCAGCATGTACTGATTGCGGAAGGGCATGCTGGGAGACGTAGTTATGCAATGGCTGGAGGCACGCAAGTACAACTCCCAGCATGCCAAGACAGCCTTATGCTGTTCCTGAATGCTGGGAGTTGTAGTTTATCAAGATTTAGAGGGGTTCAGGTTGTAAATCCCTGTCCAGTGGTCTCAAAACTGTGGCCCTCCAGATGTTGCAAAACTACAACTCGCAGCATGCCCAGACAGCAAACTGCTGTCTGGGCATGCTGAGAGTTGTAGTTTTGCAACATCTGGAGGGCTACAGTTTGAGACCACTTAGTGATCTACAACCTGAACCCCTCTAAATATTGCAAAACTACAAGTCCCAGCATGCCCACACAGCAAACAGCTGTCTGGGCGTGCTGGGAGTTGTAGTTTTGCAACATCTGGAGGGCCACGGTTTAGAGACCACTGTAAACTGTGGCCCTCCGGATGTTGCTAGGCAACAACTCACCTAGCAGGACCCGGAAGTATTGCTGCCGCCGCCGCACGCGGGGGAGGATCGCGAACGGGGATCCGGGATCCAGGTAGGGACTTTCGGCGCCGACCTTCCCTGGACGGTTTCCCCGTTTTGCCCGGACACCGACAGGTGGGCAAAGCGGGGGACCGAACTTTAACCCCCCCTCCCCCGGTCTGCTATCGGTCGGTCGCTCGGCCGACCAATAGCAGGGATAGGAGGTGTGGCACCCCTGCCACCAAACTCCTATACCTTTAGGGGGATCGAGGGTGTCTCGAACACGCCCGATCCCTCTTATTTTCCGGGTCACCGGGTCACCAGTGACCCGTATGATCCGGAATCGCGCAGATCGCAGGTCTGAATTGACCTGCAATTTGCGCGCATCGCGGTCATGGGGGGGTCTCAGGACCCCCCTCGGCGATGTGCCGGGATGCCTGCTGTTAGATAACAGCAGTCATCCCGGTCCGATCACCGCTACCGGTGACGCGGCGCTCCCGGAAACCCCGTGACGTACATGTACGTCGCCGCGCACCAAGTGACACTTGGCTGCGCCGTACATGTACGTCGCTCGTCGTGAAGGGGTTAAAGGGGTACTCCAGTGGAAAACATTTTTTATTTTTTTTTGTTTAATCAACTGGTGCCAGAAAGTTAAACAGATTTGTAAATCACTTCTATATAACAATCTCAATCCTTCCAGTACTTATCAGCTGCTGTATGTTCCAGAGGAAGTTCTTTTCTTTTTTCATTTCTTTTCTGTCTGACCTCAGTGCTCTCTGCTGACACTTTGTCCGTGTCAGGAACTGTCCAGAGCTGGATAGGATTGCTGTGGGGATTTGCTCCTGATCTGGACAGATCCTGACATGGACAGAGGTGTCAGCAGAGAGCACTGTGGTCAGACAGAAAAGAAATTCAAACAGAAAAGAACTTCCTGTGGAACATACACAAGCTGATAAGTACAGGAAGGATTACGATTTTTAAATAGAAGTAATTTACAAATCTGTTTAACTTTCAGGCACCAGTTGATTTAAACAGAGAAAGTTTTTCACCAGAGTACCCCTTTAACCCCTTAACGACGCAGGACGTATATTTACGTCCTGCGCCGGCTCCCGCGATATGAAGCGGGATCGCGCCGCGATCCTGCATCATATCGCTTCCGTCCCGGCGCTCATCAACGGCCGGGACCCGCGGCTAATAGCACACATCGCCGATCGCGGCGATGTGCGGTATTAACCCTTTAGAAGCAGCGGTCAAAACCGCCGCTTCTAAAGTGAAACTGAAAGTGACCCGGCTGCTCAGTCGGGCTGTTCGGGACCTCCACGGTGAAATCGCGGCGTCCCGAACAGCTGATCGGACACCGGGAGGGCCCCTACCTGCCTCCTCGGTGTCCGATCGACGAATGACTGCTCCGTGCCTGAGATCCAGGCAGTAGCAGTCAAACGCCGATAATGCTGATCGCAGGCGTGTTAATACACGCCAGTGATCAGCATAGGAGATCAGTGTGTGCAGTGTTATAGGTCCCTATGGGACCTATAACACTGCAATAAAAATATAAAAAAAAAAGTGTTAATAAAGGTCATTTAACCCCTTCCCTAATAAAAGTTTGAATCACCCCCCTTTTCCCATAAAAAAAATAAAACAGTGTAAAAAAAAAAAATAAACATATGTGGTATCGCCGCGTGCGTAAATGTCTGAACTATTTAAATATATCATTAATTAAACCGCACGGTCAATGGCGTACGCGCAAAAAATTCCAAAGTCCAAAAAAGCGTATTTTGGTCACTTTTTATACCATTAAAAAAATGAAAAAAAAAATGATCAAAAAGTCCGATCAAAACAAAAATCATACCGATAAAAACTTCAGATCACGGCGCAAAAAATAAGTCCTCATACCGCCCTGTATGTGGAAAAATAAAAAAGTTATAGGGGTCAGAAGATTACATTTTTAAACGTATAAATTTTCCTGCATGTAGTTATGATTTTTTCCAGAAGTGCGACAAAATTAAACCTATATAAGTAGGGTATCATTTTAACCGTATGGACCTACAGAATAATGATAAGGTGCAATTTTTACCGAAATATGCACTGCGTAGAAACGGAAGCCCCCAAAAATTACAAAATGGCGTTTTTTTTTTCGATTTTGTCGCACAATGATTTTTTTTTTCCGTTTCGCCGTGCATTTTTGGGTAAAATGACTAATTTCACTGCAAAGTAGAATTGGCGACGCAAAAAATAAGCCACAATATGGATTTTTAGGTGGAAAATAGAAAGGGTTATGATTTTTAAAAAGTAAGGAGGAAAAAACGAAAGGGCAAAAATGGAAAAACCCTGAGTCCTTAAGGGGTTATGCAGCAAATATTGCTTAGTAATGGGAAGAAGACATAATGTGATTTAAATAAATTTTAATTTATTTTAACGTCCCATTAATTCCTGAGCACTAAACATACAAAGAATTTAGCTAAATAAAATTGGACAACAAATACAAGAGACATGAACTAAATAAATAACAGCCTGGTCTAAAAGGAGAGAGGATCCTGCCTGTGGGGGCTTACAATATACAAGAGAAGGAGAAGGAGGCAGTAGGCAAAGAAAACAGCTGTATATGGGACTCTGTAGGGGCAGCAGAATTTTTGTAGAATTTTCTGTAGACATGGATTTAAAGGGGTACTCCAGTGGAAACATTTTTTATTTTGTTTTGTTTAATCAACTGGTGCCAGAAAGTTAAACAGATTTGTAAATCACTTCTATATAACAATCTCAATCCTTCCAGTACTTATCAGCTGCTGTATGTTCCAGAGGAAGTTCTTTTCTTTTTTCATTTATTTTCTGTCTGACCTCAGTGCTCTCTGCTGACACCTCTGTCCGTGTCAGGAACTGTCCAGAGCTGGATAGGATTGCTGTGGGGATTTGCTCCTGATCTGGACAGATCCTGACATGGACAGAGGTGACAGCAGAGAGCACTGTGGTCAGACAGAAAATAAATTCAAACGGAAAAGAACTTCCTGTGGAACATACAGACGCTGATAAGTACAGGAAGGATTAAGATTTTTAAATAGAAGTAACTTACAAATCTATTTAATTTGTCTGGCACCAGTTAATAAAAAAATTGTTTTCGAGCGGAGTACCCCTTTAAAGGCTTTGATGGTGGGTATGATTCTGCTTTGTCAGGGTAGTGAGTTCCAGAGTATGGAGAGGCACAGGAAAAATCTTGGAGAGTAGAGGTATCAGGATATGGACAGCCTTGTATGTTTTGATAAGTAATTTGAATTATATTCACTGAGAAGCCAGTGAAGGGGATTGGAAATATGAAGAGACAGCAAAGGACTGAGGGGATGGGTAGATTGACGGACTGCAGAATTAAGGGTGGATTGAAGAGTTAAAAGATTGCTAGATGGGTGGTCAGAGGAGAAGATGTTGCAGTTTTCAAGTAGTTTCCTATCAATGGGAAATTATTTAGGGAAAGATATTACCTGAATTACTCTCCATTAATTGGAGACAATTGAAGGGACTACAGTATAAAATGCCTTATAGCTGACCTTACAGAGGAGTTACAATGCACACAAGACCCCCTCTTAATGTGCCTGCATTATACAGCTCAACTTCAACCCCTTGCTATTGCTCTAATGTATTTTTTTAACCACTCCTGCTTAAAAAAGAAGTCATTTGGGTTATAGACAATCAGTACAGTGGTCCCTCAACATACGATGGTAATCCGTTCCAAACGGACCATCGTTTGTTGACACCATCGTATGTTGAGGGATCCGTGCAATGTAAAGTATAGGACAGTGGTCTACAACCTATGGACCATCAGATATGGCAA
The DNA here is from genome assembly GCF_029499605.1 of Hyla sarda. Taxonomy (NCBI): domain Eukaryota; kingdom Metazoa; phylum Chordata; class Amphibia; order Anura; family Hylidae; genus Hyla; species Hyla sarda. Next base: position 63,320,424 of record NC_079198.1, read on the forward strand.
AACTACAACACCCAGCATGCCCGGACAGCCAACGGCTGTCCGGGCATGCTGGGTGTTGTAGTTTTGCAACATCTGGAGGTCCGCAGGTTGAAGACCACTGTTAGAGGAAGTTGTACTCACCTGTCCCCGCCGCTCCGGACCATCACCGCTTGTCACCGCTGCCCTGGATGTTGCCGTCCATCGCTGTCGCCGCGACCCCGAGGTGTCCCCGACGCTCTGGCAAGGCCTCTGCTTCCCCGGCATCCGCGCGCTCCGTCGCCGCCATCACGTTGTTACGCATGCCGCTCCTATTGGATGACGGGACAGCGTGCGCAGCGACGTGATGACGTCGATGGAGAGCGCCGACGATGCAGGGGATCCCGAAGAGGACGCGCCGGAGCCCCAAGGACAGGTAAGATACATCACCGGAGCTCATGGGGCACCGTAAACGGCTATCCGGTGGCAGCTGAAGCAGTCAGCCCTGCCGGATAGCCGTTTATGCGATGGCCCCGACATAAAAAAGCATCGTATATTGATGCTGCCTTCAACATGCGATGGCCTCTGAGAGGCCATCGCATGTTGAAATTATCGTATGTCGGGGCCATCGTAGGTCGAGGGGTCACTGTGTATTACTCATAATCTAAATCTCTAATAAAGACACCCCAAAAGGCTAACCTTCATTTAGCATTGCATGTCACGTCACATAGTTACATAGTTATCACAGTTAAAAAAGACACTTGTCCATCAAGTTCAATCACAGAGGGGAATGTATAAGGGGTATTTGTGAATAAAGGGAAGGGGATGTGATTCTATATTTCTGAATATGCATTATTTTTTTTTAGTTTTAAGAATGTATCTGAGCCTGTTTTGAAGCCCTCACCTGTTTTTGGGTAGACTGTTTTATAAATTCACAGTTCTTACAGTAAAGAAGACTTGTCGCTTCTGGAGACTAAACCTTTTTTCTCCACGCAGATTTGCATATTATTTTAAAAGATTGTGTCCATTTTCTGCTGTATCAAATGTTTAAAACATGTAGGGCCGATAAACCATGTGACCTCAAAATGTCTTATCTATTTCCTAATCTCTAAGGTTAAATATGTTTTTCTTCAGTAGTAATTTATTCAGATAATCAGAAGCGTACCAATTAACTCAGCATTCATCGTGGCACTTGCACAAGACTAAGGGTGGCAGCAAGGTTAACATTACTGTGTGTCTTTCCTGGTCTCTGGCTATAGTTCTATCTTTTTAATGAACATATGAAATCCTGCCCTCCCTGATAAGGCTTAATTATGGGCACTGCTGTAGTTCTTTAACAAGTATTTAGAATGGAAATGTGGGTCAGATAAGTCCTTGGGCCAGTAACTTTTCATATTGTGCATGCAACAGAAGAAGGTGAGTACACACATTTCTGATCCTTGGCCTGACACAAGGAGACGGTCACTGCTGGCTGGGGCATGAGCATTTCCTGCATCCTGAGTCAAGGCCAGGAAATGGAGTTTAGATAGCATTCGGGCACTGTAGGAATGGCCGCAGCTGAAAATCACTTGATTTTGTTGCTTTGTAAACCCAGTCTGACCATTTTTTTTTTAAACTAAAACTTTTATGGAATTTTAAGTTCATAGAATGAAGGCTCCTGTTTAGAATATTCATCTGTTATTAGGGGTATTTCAGTGTTTAAATATTTGTAATAGATATTTCTTGCCTAGGATAAAAAGATGAAAATACAGCACCCCCTTTTCCTGCTTGTAATACAGGACTTAAAGTGGGATTCTGGGCAAAAACATCTTATCCCCTATCGAAAGGATAGGGGATAAGATGTCTGATCGCGGGGGGCCCGCCACTGGGACCCCCCGCGATCTCCCTGCAGCAGCCACATTCTATGCGTAGCTGCGTCTGCAGTTTCAGAAAGGCTTCCGAGACGGGGACGTGACATCATGCGACGCCCCCTCCATTCATGTCTATGGGAGGGGGCGTTGCGACCGTTACGCCGCCTCCCATAGGGATGAATGGAGGGGGCGTGGTGTAACGTCACGTCCCCGTCTCGGAAGCCTGGCGGTTTCCGAAACTGCAGACGCAGCTATGCATAGAATGTGGCTGCAGCAGGGAGATCATGGGGGGGTCCCAGCGGCGGGCCCCTCGCGATCAGACATCTTATCCCCAATCCTTTCGATAGGGGATAAGATGTTTTTGCCCGGAATACCCCTTTAAGAGCAGGACCTGTCTACCTGGTTGCAGCATTGTATGGATGAGATCTTGTACTAACAACTTATCATAAAAACAGGAAGATAAAAATAACAGTAGAGTGCTGGAAGGAGCTGTAATGGCCAGTGGTAAATACTGGGGATTTCTTTTAGCCGAAGCCCAGCAATACATATAATAAAAGCAGGGACCTGCAACAAAGCATACATATTTAATTCTGATGAACCCTACATGTCTGTGGAATACATGAAGTGTACATTAATAAAAAAAAAAATATATTATAACCAATGCAGGGGTACTGAAGAACAATGGATCAGCTTTCAATGACTTAGGGGGGTTATCCAACACAAGGTGACTTTAGTACTAACCTGCCAGACAATAATGGACATGCTTGGGAAGGATCTGTGCTTATCTTGGGGCTAAATGGCTTGAGTTGTGAGTCCACCATAATGCTGCTGCTTTCTTTTCTTTTTCTATTTCCTGTTGGAGTTCCCTCCATCAACTACAAGTCACAATATTCCTTTTTTTGTAGGTGTGAGGCCACTTTTCTCCCTCCCACACATCAGCCACCCTGCCCATTGCAGCATAGCTGAGCTACCTTATATGCTGTGATTGAAAAACTAAAATTCCCTACAGTCCTTTGGAGAGAGATCACCCTCCCACCCAGCGGTTGCTCCACCCAGACAGGCTCCCTTTCAACACCTGACTAGTGATATAATGTCTTGGGACGCACTGCAAGCAGACAACACTCATTTTGCAATCTGCTAACATCGGGGCAACATTTGTGACATAAATGGTGCTTAAATACATAATCCAATCATTTGTTTTTCAATACAGAATAGCACTACAGGCTGTTGCCTTTAAAAAAAATATGGTTAGATGAACCCTTAAAGGGGTACTCCATTAGAAACATCTTATCCACTATCCAAAGGATAGGGGGTAAGATTTTAGATCTCGGGGGTCCCACAGCTGGCAGCAGCGGCGGCCGGGACACGGAAGCTTCCAGCTTTCGGATTCATGACGTCACGCCACGCCTCCTCCATTAGTGTCTATGGGAGGGGGCGTGATGGCTAGTACATAGCCATCACGCCTTCTCCCATAAATGTGAATGGAGGGGGTGTGGCGGCTTGCATCACCAGTCATTGGGCTCAGAGTGAAGTTGGCCCCATGTGCCAGATCCCTTTTATATTGTGACATTACATGACATAAGCCTGAATAAGAAGTACAGTTCCTTTATTATTGCTCTCTTTGCAGACTTAAAAATATGTGAGTTCTTTATGTTTTACAGCATCTGTGCTCAGTTTCCCTATAATTTTAGGAAATGGCGTAACCAGAAGTCATCAAATCTTTTTTTTCATATCTTGCCCATTGAGCCATGACCTCATCTTTGTTTTAAGTCGTACAGTATTTTTTTAACCCAGCAGTCACAAATGTTTCAAATCTCCCTCCCAATTCTTCATCTTACGACGCAGACAATTTAACTCACATCGCAGCTAGAGTGAGAAAAGGTCACAGATCCCTTTCCCAGGCATCAAAGTGACAAAGTGGGTAAAAGACGAGCAGCTTAATGAAGAGTTGTGGTGTCATAACAGGAAAAAAGATCCATTCTGCCGGCAGATAAGAGGCTTGTTTCTTCTTCTAGATGTAATGTGCCACTTTCTCTTTCTCCTCATGTCTATTTCTTAAAGCTCCTAGTCTTCTTCTTCATCCTGTTCATTTGTAATGTTTATTGCTGGTTATCAGGCAAGGAGTACTGTACTAAAACAACCAGAAAATACATTTATTTTTCAAATTTGCCCTCTCCACAGCAAAGTCTACTTCTAGTAGAAGAGTGTATATGGTATTGCATTGTGCATGTCATCAGTAGTGTCAGAAATGGTGTATACTGTAGATGTTATAGATGCCAAAATACATGTGTTTAGATCCACAATCAAAAGTTTGGATAAAGTGGAAGTAGAATTATGTTCTCTAAAACTGAACATAAAAAGTGCATATAGTGGTTTCCCTCTTCTAATCCAACTCTACTACTCCACTAAAGTAAAGTAAATATGTCTTAGTTCCCATATTAAAAGGGTTATCCCCACAGGATAGGTGTTAAGTGTCTGATCAGTGGGAGTCAGACTACTGGGATTCCCACTTATCTCAATAATGGGGGACCTTTGCTGACCCCCCCTCCCCAAGTGAGTTTAGCTGTGGTAGAGCATATGCACTCCAACTTTATGTACTCGCTGATGAACAGCACTCATCAGTTATCTTTTTGTCCAAAAGTGAGAGAGTGAAGCAGCAGAATGCATGCTTGGACACTGATGATCAGACACTTGTATTCCTGGCATATACATGGCAGTGTAGGTGGTACAGGATAGGTGAAAGGTATCTGATCAGAGGTGTCTGAGCATGCACACTGCCGCTACTGTCACTCACTTTGAGACTGCAGAAGACAATTCAGCTCTGTTTATTAGCGATTTAATAAAGCTCACATGCTCTGCCACCATTGATCAGGTCACCTATACTTTACCAACTCCACAGCCACATGAATACAAGTCAGTCCTCTTTATTGATCCCACTCAACAATACCTTTGTTATTATTATAAAAAAAAATTCTCAAGCAATTCCACCTCACTCTATTGACTAACATGACATTTCATAGCGTGTATCCAGGAAGAAAAAAGCTAACATATGGGCTTTCATGAAAAGCTCATGAATATGCTTGTCTGTTTTAGACCCTAAAAATCCACCAGACATCTCATTGCACTTCCATAATTAAGATCAAGTCTATAATGTAATTTTGTATAGTATTGTGCATTGTTTTATGGCATCAGTACTAAGAAGTAATGTCAGATTCTGCATGCACCCGAACAATCTGATCAGGTTGAAGTGGGGGTGGGAATAGGTGGAAACCTGTCATGACATGGACATAGAACCTGGACCATAAGTCACCAGGGCGGTCTCTGGGGGCTTCATCATCCCCCTCCAGCCTTGATTTATAGAACTTCCCCTGTACTCAAACAGAGAGAGCTCAATCAAGGCTGGTGGGGAAAAGCCACCAGAGGCCACCCAATGACTTGTGGTTAAGGTTACTTGAAAGTCCCAACAGGTTCCTTTTAAGCATTTTGTGATTCTCCATATTAATTATGTATCATGTATGTAAACCTGGTGAAGTTTTCAATTTGGCAAAGTAATGACTACCATTCAAATTCGATCTAAGAAAAGACAAGATCTCCCCCAAGAAAGAAGGTTGATTGGCAGTTTAAGATATTAGTTATTGTTTAATGTTTATTGCTATTTAATATGACCATGACATGTTACTTGTTTGTCCCTACAGCCACATCACAGACCCCATCATATTTGTCAAGCAATGCTGTAAAGGATTCTGCATTGACATTCTTAAACGCCTTTCCAAAACCATTGGATTTACTTATGATCTTTACTTGGTGACCAATGGAAAACATGGGAAGAAGATAGAGGGAGTATGGAATGGAATGATTGGAGAGGTGAGATAAAATGATGGCTACCCTATTTTACCATGCTGTTTTTGTATTTAATTTTGAATTATATTTATTCGACATGCTGTAGACATGATTTCTCCTTTCTTTAAGTAAAATTATTACATTATGAACTGCTGAACGCACAAGGTAAAAGTACAGGTATATGCTTAACTAAACATCTATATGGATCGGATGCATGCCAACACATCCTTATGAATGGTAGTATCTATATGGCGCCACTACTAATGTCCTAATTATTATAAATTTGATGTAATGCAACTATGTATAGACCTGATGAAGAAGGTGTTGTGCACATTGACGGAATTTACTATTTCTCATGTACCATATCTTTGTCCTCTTAAGCACCAAAATTTAGGTTTGGGGCACAGCAGGTGCACAACATTTACTATTAATATACACTGTTAGGTGACAATTTTTTTTTACATGTTCTTATCTAAAGGTTTAGTCCCTAAAAATAAGACATGACTAAAGAAATATGTATTTTTCCAATTGATTTATTAAAGGAGTATTCTGGGATGCAACATTTTTTCTCCAACTAGCCCAGAATGCCGCATTTAAAAAAAAAAAAACTGGACTTACTTCTCACCACGCCCCTTGTGCCTTTGGTATCCAACTCCTGGCCTCGGCAGAGATCTGCTTCTTGTGGTTGACTCGTCAGACTGTGGCTCAGCTGCAGTGATGTCCTACCCCGGCAGGACCAGGAAGGAGACCGGGGCTCAATATATCACACTGCTACATAGCCTATCACTGGCCTAGGTGGGACATCACTGAACTGGTGATTAACTGAGCTGAAGTGTGGCAAGTTGACCAAAAGAAGCAAGAAGACGATCCCAGTGGCAGACAGGAGCTGGATACAGTAGCTACACAAAAAAATAATTATTGTGCATATTGCATCTGGACAGGGATTTACTAACAATGTGCACTAAAATAGAAAATACCCCCAAAAAACTCACCCCACACAATGCAGTTGACATGTCCGACGTGCAGAAAACAATAGTAAATTCAACCCATTCTCTTTTTTACGATCTCCATAAGTGTGGTATTAGCATACAACACCACCCACAAACTCTACCCATGTGGGAAATCACTGGATACTTTTTGGGTCAGTGCCAATGAGATCCTCTATTGATAAGGGCATCTTGGCATACTGGCTTACTATACAGCTATCTTGAGCATGTGAGCAACACGTTCTGAGATACTCAGTGGCTTTCAGTGGTTGCTGTCCCTTAAAGCACAAGCCAAAAAGGTGAGCAGATAGGAAGAATTCTGTCAGTATATTACTGCCCTACAGTATTCACACATAGAGCGCATCTATACATCTATCATTTAGTAATTTATAGATGTGGTGTAAGCTGAAATTTAAAGATCTCTTGCAACCCTGTATTTTATCCCATAGGAAATACTGTATATCTAGGTACTGACAGAACATACAGGCCCACATTTATCATTGTAGGTGTAAGTGAAGCATATTTTTACACCTTTTTTTGTGTGCTGATAATGTGTAGGATCACCAAATTTATTAAATGTTCACCAAGCATTTCATACATTTTGTGCAGGTCACATTTTCTAAAATTTCTCTCTTCACATACACTAAAAAGCTATGCCAGGTCTGGGATGGTGTAGTTTTAGACACTTTTCAGTGGCTTTGCGCCTGTTTTGCGTCTTTTTACAAAAGGTGCAGTTCATAAATCCCTTCTATATCATGTGTATTGCCAAAATCAGTGGATTGCAACTCAAAATCAGCAGAAATGTGTAAACAAAAAGGTGCAAAAAAGGTGCAAATAAACCCTTCTTGCGCCTTTTTGCTCCTCTTGTAGAAACAAAAAACAGTCTAAAGAAAATGATAAATGTCGGCCACAGAATGAATCTAAATTCTGCTGTACAACAAGATATCACATTAGCATATCCTGAAGTTACTGAAATCACTAGAGACAACCATTCATGACACAACCATCAACGTACAATATTACATACTGTTTATACATCTGTTGGATCAACATCTACCATTGTCTACAGCGTGTGTCTCTACGGTTGTAGTAGAAGCTGTAATGTAGTTTGGTGACCCCCTAGAGAGATCACTGGATATAAGGATATTTTGCTGTGAGGATATATAAAGTCTGCAGTTTACACAATATTTTATGGATTCATCTGTACATGATTTAAGCTTACGTCACAGATTTACACTTTCTAATAGATGTCACAGAATAGTCCGCTTATGACACAGAATGGCCTTCACTTTACTTTCATGGGCTAAAGCAGAAGTGACATTTCTGTATAAGACCAATCACAAAACAGATTTAACCCCTTAAAGACAATTAATGTAAATATATGTCATGATGCCGTATTACTTAATGCACCATGACATACATTTACGCTCCACTATGACTGCGAGCACCAGACCATTGCTCGCATCATGTGTGGCAGGTCCTGGCTGCTATCAGCAGTCAGGGAGCCGCCGTTAATGACGGACATCCGCAATCGCGTGGATGTCTGCCATTAACCCTTCAGATGCCGTGATCAAAACAGATCACCACATCTGCGGCAGTGCGGTACTTTAAAATGGATGATCGGATTGCCCGCAGTGCTGTCCCCTCACCTGCCTCCGTCCGTCTCCAGGGGTCTTCTGCTCTGGTCTGAGATCGAGCAGACCAGAGCAGGAGATCACTGATAACACTGATCAGTGCTATGCCCTATGCATAGCACTGAACAGTATTAGCAATCAAATTATTGCTATAAATAGTCCCTGGGGACTATTAAAGTGTAAAAAAATACAAAAATTAGAAAAATTCCCTCCCCCAATAAAAACGTAAATTATCTGTTTTTCCCATTTTACCCCAAAAAAGCGTAAAACATATTTGGCATCACAGCGTGCATAAAAGTCTGAACTAAAACATTTTTAAAAAATACCAAAATTGCTCCATTTTTGTTACATTTTATTTCCCAAAAAATTAAAAATAATTAAAACCTAAGTAAAAGTGGTAGTGATAAAAACTACAGATCATGGTGCAAACAATGAGCCCTCATACTGCCCCATATACGGAAAAATTAGAAAGTTATAGGTGGTCAAATTAGAGCAATTTCAAACATACAAATTTTGTTAAAATTGTTTGAGATTTTTTTTAAGCGGTACAATTATAGAAAAGCATATAACATGGGTATCATTTTAATCATATTAACCCACAGGATAAAGAAAACATGTAATTTTTACCAAAAAGTGTATACCGCAAAAACAAAACCTTCCAAAATTTGCTAAATTGCGGTTCTCTTTTAAATTTTCCCACATACGGTTGCGCCGTACATTTTATGGTAAAATAAGTGATGTAACTTACAAAGTAAGATTGGTGACACAAAAACAAGCCCTCATTTGGGTCTGTGGATGGAAATATAAAAGAGTTATGATTTTTAGAAGGCGAGGAGGAAAAAACGAAAATGCAAAAATAAAATGGTCTGGTCCTTAAGGAGCTAAAGGCATTGAAACAAATCAACAGACTTAATAGGTATGTCTGACTAAGGAGTGAAAGTAGACAAGCTTTTCTACATCTTTCGACACCGAATGAGGGAAGGGAGGGAATTTAGATGACCTCAGGAAATGTTCTTACAGATGAAGGCGATGTCCACTTACTTAAAATAGAAACAAACATAAAATCAAAGCTTGTCTGCTCTCATGGCAGCGAAAGTTCTAAATATGATGGCGTTAAAGTTCAGGCTGATGTGATAGAAAGTGACAGCAGAGAGCCAAATGCATAAAGTTGTCTCTGTTTTTAAAACTCCCCAGCCCTGAAGTCAGAATAAGAGTCAATTGAAAAGACTGAAAAGGTCACTGGGGATGAATAATCCGCATAAAACAAAGCAAAGGAAATATTGTAAAACACATACTCAAGTGTATACAGCCATTTATCATTGTGGTGCATCCCCTTCTTAGATGTTGCAATGGAATATTCCATTCACACATATGCTGACAAAGACAAAGGCCCACATTTATCATTGCAGTGCAAGTGAAGCATTTTTTTACACCTTTTTTTCTGTGTGCTTATAATGTGTAGGAGCACCAAATTTATTAAAAGGTAAAAGAGCTTTGATAAATTTTGGGCAGGTCCACATTTTCTGAAATTTCTGTCTACACCTACACAAAAAAGCTACACCATGTCTGGGCTGGTGTAGTTTTAGAGACTTTTCAGTGGCTTTGCGCCTTTTTTTGCTTCTTTTTACAAAAAGGGGCAATGATAAATCCCTTCCATATCATGTCTATTGCCAAAATCAGTGGATTGCAACTCAAAATCAGTGGATTGCAACTCAAAATCAGCTGAAATGTGTAAACAAAAATGGGCAAAAAAAGGCGCAAAAAACCCTGCTTGTGCCTTTTTTGCCCCTTTTTTAGACACAAAAAACTGTCTAAAGACAATGATAAATGTGGGCCTAAGTGTCAATCCTTGTTGCTGTTATGATCCTAAAATACCAAAATTCCTAGCAAGTAAGAGGGTGATAAACTGGGCCAAGAATCTTTGAAAAGGGGTATATAATGACTTAACACAACAACCCTCCTGTAGTAGGTGACAAGCTTTAAAATCATATTGAGAGACCATTTTAGCATTCTGTTGCAAGTCCAAAATATCAGGCCTGCATGGTCTTCAGCTCCACTGTGAGGAGATGTAGGCCATGCTGAGTGGTCCAGTTTCGTGCACTAGCCCTCTTCTGATGAACAGGACTTATGCACTGAAGTTTGCTGAGCTCAGTATGGCTTACTCAACAACTTTACTGCGCAGAGTCTCCCCAGGCTGGAGCTGAAGATTACCTAGACTTGAAACTTTGGACTTGTACTTTAACCCCTTAACGACAATGGACGTAAATGTATGTCATGGTGACATGGTACTTAGCACACCATGACGTACATTTACACACCGCCATGATCGCGAGCACCGGAGCGGTTCTCGTGTCATGCCCGGCAGGTCCCAGATGCTATCACACAGATGTCCGCCATTAACCCCTCAGATGCCGTGATCAATACAGATCACGGTCTGCAGCAGTGCGGTTCTTTGAATGGATGATCGGATCGCCCGCAGCGCTGCCGCGGCAATCCGATCATCAAGCATGGCGGCCGGAGGTCCCCTCACCTTGCTCTGGCCATCTCCCGGGGTCTTCTGCTCTGGTCTGAGATTGAGCAGACCAGAAGATCACCGATAATACTGAGCAGTGCTATGTCCTATACATAGCACTGAACAGTATTAGCAATCAACTGATTGCTATGAATAGTCCCCTATGGGGACATAAAAAGTGTAAAAAAAAATTGAAAAAATGTATAATAAAAAAGTTAAAACATTTGAAAAATCCCCTCCCCCAGTGAAAAAGTAAAACTTCCGTTTTTCCCATTTTACCCCCAAAAAAGCATTACAAAAATTAATACACATATTTGGTATTGCCGCATGCAAAAAAGTCTGAACTATTAACATATATTGTTAATTATCCCGTATGGTGATTGGCGTAAACGTAAACATTTTTTTAAAAAGTCCAAAATTGCAGCTTTTTTGTCACATTTTATTCCAAAAAAATGTTATAAAAAATTAATAAAAAGTAAAACCTAAGCAAAAGTGGTACTGAAAACTAAAGATCATGGCACAAAAAATTAGCCCTCATATCGCCTCATATACGGAAAAATGAGAAAGTTATAGGTGGTCAAAATAGGGCAATTTCAAACATACTAATTTTGTTAAAATGGTTTGAGATTTTTTTTAAGCAGTACAATTATAGAAAAGCATATAATCATGGGTACCATTTTAATTGTATTGATCCACAGAATAAAGAAAACATGTCATTTTTACCAGAAAGTGTACAAACAAACCTTCCAATATTTGCTAAATTGCGGTTTTCTTTTCAATTTTCCCACATGGATAATATTTGTTTGGTTGCGCCTTACATTTTATGGTAAAATAAGTGATTTAATTACAAAGTACAATTGGTGACGCATAAAACAAGCCCTCATATGGGTCTGTGGATGGAAATATAAGAGAGTTATGATTTTTAGAAGGTGAGGAGGAAAAAACGAAAATGCAAAAATAAAATTGGTCTGGTCCTTAAGGCCAAAATGGGCCTGGTCCTTAACCTGTTAAGGACCAAGGGCGTAAACTTACGCCCCTAGTCCTGCTCCTGTGATATAACGCGGGGTTACACAGTAACCCCGCACTATATCACGGCGGGCCCGGCGTCATAGTGAAGCCGGGACCCGCCGCTAATAGCGCGCGGCACTGATCGCAGTGCTTCGCCCTATTACCCCTTTAGCCGCGTGCTCAAAGCTGAGCCGCACGGCTAAAAGTAAAGTAAAATGTGCCGGTTAGCTCAGGGAGCTGTTCGGGATCGCCGCGGTATAATCGCGGCATCCCGAACAGCTGTACTTCAGGAGGAGGGTCTCTTACCTTCCTTCCTGCAGTCCAATCGCCGAATGAATGCTTCAAGCCTGAGATCCAGGCTTGAGCATTCAATTGCCGAAAACACTGATTGATGCATTCCTATGGAGATGCATCAATCAGTGGTAAAGATCAGTACATGCAATGTTATAGCCCCCCCTGGGGGCTATATTATGGCATAAGAAAAGTGTAAAAAAAATCATTAAGCCTTTCAATGATCCCTTCCCCTAATAAAAGTTTGAATCATTTTTAAAAATAAAAATAAACATATGTGGTATCGCCGCATGCGGAAATGTCCGAATTATAAAAATATACCGCTTTTTAAACCGCACGTTCAATGGCGTATGCGCAAAAAAAATTCCAAAGTCCAAAATAGCATCTTTTTGGTCACTTTTTCTTTCATGAAAAGATGAATAAAAAGTGATCAAAAATTCCGATCCATGCAAAAATGATACCGACAAAAACTTCAGATCACGGCGCAAAAAATGAGCCCTCATAACCCCCTGAACATGGAAAAAAAAAAAGTTATAGGGCTCAGAAAATGACAATTTTAAACGTATACATTTTCCTGCATGTATTCATGATTTTTTTTCAGTAGTAATACAAAATCAAACCTATACAAGCAGGGTATCATTTTAACCGAATGGACCTAGAGAATAAAGAAAAGGTGTTATTTTTAACTTAAAATGTACTACGATGAAACGGAAGCCCACAAAAGTTACAAAATGTCATTTTTTTTTCAGTTTTGTCGCACAAGGATTTTTTTTCCGTGTCATTACAAAGTAGAATTGGTGATGCAAAAAATACGCCATAATACAGATTTTTAGGTGCAAAATTGAAAGAGTTTTGATCTTTTAAAGGTAAGGAGGAAAAAACGAAAGTGCAAAAAACGAAAAACACCTGGTCCTTAAGGGGTTAAGATGTTAAAGGGATAGAGGGTGGACAACATTTTTTTTTAATGACCTGGTGCCAGAAAGTTTTACAGATTTGTAAATTACTTCTAGTAAAAAATCTTAATCCTTCTAGTACTAATTAGCTGCTGCATGCTTCAGAGGAAGTTGTAGCGTTCTTTTCTGTCTGACTACAGTGCTCTCTGCTGAAAACTCTGTCCATCTCAGGAACTGTCCAGAACAGTATAGGTTTGCTATGGGCATTTGCTCCTACTCTGGAAAGTTCCTGACTTTGACAGAGGTGTCAGCAAAGAGCACTGTGGTCAGACAGAAAAGAGCAACTCAACTTCCTCTGTAGTATACAGCAGCTGATAAGTACTAGAAGGATTAAGATTTTTTAATAGAAGTAATATACAAATCTGTTTAACTTGTTGGAGCCAGTTGATATGAAAAAACATTTTTCATCGGAGTACCCCTTTAACTATCTTCTCTAAAAATTTGACGCATTTCTGCCATGAGAGTCAAATAATAACACATTTGATTATTGTAGAGTTTGCAGAAATCGTATGTCTAGGCTATCAAGCCCTTATAATATACTTAATAATCCATCCATGTTGCAGGGAACTTTTATTCACTATTAATAGATTTCATAGAATTACTGTGCTCAGCTTCAATATAAAGATAATGTGGTGTATGAGATGTAATGAAACCTCCATTCAATGGATTTGATTGACATCTCTTATGACGTTATTCATACAGGTCAGCAGCTGGATGGCTGCAAAATTGTTTCAAAAAATATTAGCATTAGAATTCCCTGCAGGAAATAAAAGGCACAGTTGTACTGTACTGACTGAGTAGAGGTAGGAAGCTCCAGACTAGCTCATTATTTTTACATACACATATACGCATATAAGATTTATCCTCCAGAACACTGATAGTAACATTTCCATAAAGCTTTGTATACTGGAGCATTGGAGGGACAACCAGTTAGAATGCAAATGAAAGGGTTTTGCATGCTGATCTCAAATGGATAGCTGTAAGATGATTATAAATTCTGAATGCACCATACTTTACATGTTTATTCACATTAAGTATATGTCTTTAAATGTTTAGAGATACCTCAGCCTTGGACAATTACTGTATATACTCGAGTATAAGCCGACCCGAATATAAGCCGAGGCCCCTAATTTCACCCCAAAAACCCAGGAAAAGTTATTGACTCGACTATAACCCTAGGGTGTGAAAATACATCACCCCCCCCCGTCATCATCCAGACCCCCGCCATTAACACCCTCATCATCATCCCCCCTTCATCATCACGGCCTGTCATCATCCCCCTCTTCATCATTACCCTGTAATCTTCCCCCTGTCATCATCCAACACCCCCCCTTCATCATTACCCTGTCATCATCCCACACACCCCTTCATCATCACCGCCTGTCATCATCCCCCCTTCATCATCACCGCCTGTCATCATCCCCCTGTCATCATCCCACACCCCCCTTCATCATCACCGCCTGTCATCATTACCCTGCCATCATCCCACACAACCCCCTTCATCACCGCCTGTCATCATTACCCTGTCATCATCCCCCCCTTCATCATCCCCCCTTCATCATCACCGACTGTCATCAGCCCCCCCTTCATCATCACCGCTTGTCTATGTCTGATTTAACAGTGGTCTTCAACCTGCAGACCTCCAGATGTTCCAAAACTACAACTCCCAGCATCTGGAGGTCTGCAGGTTGAAGACCACTGCGGCCTTCGACATCATCCAGACCCCCCACCCCCTTTAGTTTTGTACTCACGAGGTCCAGGCCATCTGTGCTGCAGGGACCGTCCGGTGGGGAGGGATAGTCGTTCCGGGCTGTCCATCTTCACCGGGGGCCTCTTCTCCGCGCTTCGGGCCCGGAATAGACGATGCCTTGACGATGACGCACAGGGACGTTGCTCATGAACGTCCCTGTGCGTCGTCGTCAAGGCAACGTCACTATTCCGGGGCCGGGCCCGAAGCGCGGAGAAGTGGCCCCCCCGGTGAAGATGGACATCCCTCCCCAACGGACGGTCCTGCAGCACAGATGGCCCGGACCAGCTCACCCTAACGTCCCGCCAAGGGAGGTGAGTACAAAACTAAAGGGGGGGGGGGGTCTGGATGATGATGAAGGCCGCAGTGGTCTTCAACCTGCGGACCTCCAGATGTTTCAAAACTACAATTCCCAGCAGGCCCTTGCTGGGAGTTGTAGTTTTGAAACATCTGCAGGTCCGCAGGTTGAAGACCACTGAGGGGGGAGAGTTCACTCGAGTATAAGCCGAGGGGGGTGTTTTCAGCACGAAAAATCGTGCTGAAAAACTCGGCTTATACTCAAGTATATACGGTAAACATGTGGTGTTTGTAGGATTACTGACCTTCTTACTGCACAAATGGATGGATTAACCCGTTTACCCCACAATTCCTCCTTTTGCTATAATGAAAAATAAAGTCTTTCTATATTGTACTGAATATTTTTAGTGTGGCAATATGCAGCCTGGTTATTACATTATTCCAGTTATAAAATGGACAGAAATATCCGCTTTTTGTATTCTCGAGTAGCTGTAATATAGCAGATAATGAAATTTACTGAGCACTCATTTTCCGGGACTTTCATGCATAACTGATTTCATTAAGGATGGGTTTGATTTACGGTACTTTACTTTTTGTCCTAAGCCTCTACTAATTTTCGAGTGCTACTTCTCATGTTGTAGCTCACCATGGGTCCAAGCATACACTGTATTCCCTCTGTATAACAAAAATGTAGGTGTCATCAAACCCATGGATAAAATTCATTCATTATGTAAATGATAAAATATTAATACATGAAACATAATTCATAATGCAAAGGAATCATGCAAAAGAGAAACAATGACATATAGTGCAAGTGAATATTATCTCTCTACTGAATATTTGGCATGTGTTTTTTCAAGCTACAATGCCAACTATTTATTTAGAGAGTGCATGCCAATAAGGTTAAAGAAGTTTTAATGTTAGGGTCTGAATTTGCAATATTTATAGACCTGGCCTTACCAAGTCTTAAATGGTAAATTCTAAGAAATCAGGGAGACATAAGAATTTAGCATTTAGTTCCTATGACATGTTGGGAAATGAACTATATTAATTATCTGGATAGAAATGCTACATGGCAAAGGCCAATATTAATGCTGTATATGAAATTATAGAAAAGGACTTGCTCTATCCTAAAACTAAGTGCAATTGTAGTTTATTACATGCGTCTAATATTGTAAACCAGCAACATAGACTTAAAACAGCTGAGCTACAATCAGGGCCGGCCTTTGGGGTGTGCGAACTGCGTGGCCGCACAGGGCGCCATATCAACAGGCGCACCGGGTGGCCGACACAGCTTGCAGTGTAACAGGCCGGTGTGAGGTGAGATTTTCAAACTCATGCAAAAGTCAGACGGCTCCTCCCCTCCGCTCCCCGAAGTTTTCCGAAGCTAGAGCGGGAGGTCGCAGGTCGCACATCTGCATGAGATAATTAAGCCCGAGGTCGCACGTCTGGATGAGATAATTAAGCCACACACCCTTATCTCCCCCTCCCGGAGGATGGAGTATGCAGATCTGCATTAGACAAGAAGACAGAGCAGGGGGAGAGAGAGGATGCACACAGCTCCCTCACCTCCCCCTCCCCCTGCTCTGTCTCCAGAGGACCTAACTTACCACGGGGAGGTTGCAAGTTTGCACGGGGAAAATACAGAGCAGGGGGAGGGGAGAGAGGACGTGCGTGCTTAGCTCCTCACCTCCCTAATGACTTGTATGTGTGAAGGAGGACATACTGCACTGCACAGGCTGGGGATAAGGGGGGGACATCACAGCATGAAAGCTGGGATGATTTCTGGGTGTGAAGGAGACATATTGCACAGGCTGGGGATGTATAGACTGCAGGGGAATAAATATCATACTGGGGATGATTTCTATGTGTGAGGGGGGGACTCCTGAATGACACATGCTGGGAGTTGTAGTCCTTGTTATGTGTGTTTATGCCAGGGAAACACTGGTGTATGAACTACAACTCCCAGTGTATATGGGGTAATGGGGGGAGGGGGGGGGGGGTACCACAAGGTTAGCTCGCACAGGGCGCCTGAACACCTAAGGCCGGCCCTGGCTACAATACAGGTAAATCTTATTAACAGGAACCTGTCATTACAGTGCACAGGAGCAGTACATTTACGCAGCAAGAGTCCACAAGATTGGCTGTCGTACTCCCGACAAAACAGTCAAGACCAAAGATCGTACCTGTCTTGGTGGGTTATCCTTATTGAAACAAAAATTCCCTTTAGGGCTGATGCCCCTCAGGGACTAATTCCCTCTAGCTGGGGATTCCCCCAAAATAAAATCTATCACTTTTATTTCTTCAAAAATGGTGAATTAAAACCACAAGCATATGGAGAAAGGTATCGCACTATATGGCAATATGTAATTTGTAGTTTTGAGAATTTGTTATATGATGGCTTCCAGCTATTGTTATATCCCTAGCTATGACACTGATTCTTCACATTAGAGCCTCTACCCGGTTGCTGGTTGTGACCTGTAAAGCGTTAAGGAGGTTTTGAGGAGATTCAGTAGCAGTTAGAGGAGTATCAGTATCGTCAGCCCTGAAGGTAATTTTTGTATAATTTTTATTTCTCCCAGGAGCCATTCTGGGATGATTTTGTTTTGATTTTATGTCCTTGTTGATGGCACGGTCTGTACTTATAGGATTGACATGGGGAGTGACTTTCCCCTGTTGCATGGTTACTCCATCAATGGTTACCATGGCAGCCAGAGGACAGGATGGTCACTAGGTCTCTGGCTTTGCCTGGTAGGGAAGCCTTTGAGGCCCAGCTTCAGTCTTGGTCCCACAGACTGTCATTGTAATACTGACCAGTATAGTATACAGCAGTACAAATGTACTGCTGTCTACTATACCAGTGATCAGACAATCACAGATTTAGGCCCCCTAAGAGGGTGGAGGGGATGATAACGAAGTGTAAAAAAATGCTGAATACACAAATTCACCATCGATATCTGCAGGAATTAAATACAGTGATAAACAGACACATTTCCTAATATTTTAAGATTCTGTAACAACAGGAATGTTCCTCAGGACTGGCACATAGCAAATATATTGCCAATATTCAAAAAGAGGTTAAAAAATGATAAAAAAATAATAAAATCTGTAGTCCTTGGAGTATCTTAATGTAAATAATCCTATAACACATCATCAACATGGGTTTCTGTGGGATTGGTTCTGTCAGTCTAATCTGATCAGCTTCTTTATGGAGGCCAGTTATAGATTGGACCAGGGCAAACCATATTTGTGAGTTTCTGGACTTTTCAAAGGCATTTGGTACTGTGCCACATAAAAGGTTGCTGGAACTAGGGGAGGATATATGTAAATGGTTAGTAACTGGCTCAGTGATGAAAAAAAAACTCAACTATTATAAGTATGCAGGTGGTAATTAAAGGGGTACTCCGGCAGAATTATTATTTTTTTAAATCAACTGTTGCCAGAAAGTTAAACATTTTTGTAACAACAAAAGATTCTCATCACCACCATGCAGAGGCAGGGGGACCCTTTATAGACCAACAAATGTCAAGTTGGTTCCTCCATGGACCTCCTTAATGTGGGCAATAAGATGGGGAGCTCCCTTTCCAGTGTGTATGTAGATTATATGCTCCAAGACTCGGACATGGAGTTGCCTAATGGTCTTGCCCACATAAAAATGAGGACAAATGAGGGCATATACTACAAAGGTAGTGCAACATGTTATGAGTTCATTTACATAGTGAGTGAAACTGGCTAATCTGATATTCCTGCCAGGAAGAATATGGGCACAAAACAAACAAGCACAATGGAGGAAAAAGAAAAAGCCGGCCACTCACCAGTAGGTTTCTTTCTTCAGGCTTTATTCATGCCGAAAATACTCACATATAAGTGGGAGACAATGCGGGGAAGAGCAGGGGGGTACAGTGGCAACAAGCTCCGTTTCGCACACTTAAGTGCTTCGTCCGGTCATATGGCCGGACGAAGCACTTAAGTGTGCGAAACGGAGCTTGTTGCCACTGTACCCCCCTGCTCTTCCCTGCATTGTCTCCCCCTTATATGTGAGTATTTTCGGCATGAATAAAGTCTGAAGAAAGAAACCTACTGGTGAGTGGCCAGCTTTTTCTTTTTCCTCCATTGTGTGTGTGAGATATTGCTGGACATTGCTCTGGCCTGAGCCCCACCAGTCATTCTTAAGCAAGTACCAAACTAAAGAAGCCCATATCCAGGTATCTCCCATTGTGGAGTGCCCGCAGTGCCGCAGGAGTGTTTTCTCTCTACAGCTATTACGAAACAAACAAGTCCTACAAGGATGATTGCCTTTGGGAGTATCTTTGGTAAGTCAGTTTGATTTACGGAACTTATTAGCATTAGCAGTGGAATTTTTAGTTTGTCGCCCAGGGTTATATTTAGGGATGTCCCGCTACCATTCTTTTAAGACTGAGTACGAGTACCGATACTTTAATTCTAGTACTCGCCGATACCAAGTATGAGTACTTTTATTTTAATGGGAATCTGACCCCAGGGTGACCCGGTCTCTGGAGCTGCTTACCGTGCTGATATGTGGGTTCTTATTGTGTGTTGTGTGCAGTGCAGGTGGCTTCTGTAGTATGAGCCAAGATCTTTCTCTTCTCCATTGGACAGAACAGGGAAATGGCATTGGCGGCGAGACCGATGTCTCTGGAACGATTGCACTGATGTTCACATGGTGAGGAGCGATAGAAACCAGATCACCTGCACTGTCTAAATATAAACTCAAGTTAGTGCAGGTGACTCTGTTGTAAGATTGCCTTTAATAGTAGGTAGTATCCCCTTGTAGGTAGTATAGATAGTTGCAGACACTAGTAGCAGCCCCCCTGTAGACTGCAGCCCCACCCCTGTAGACTGCAGCCCCCCCTTGTAGACAGCGCCCCCTCTTTTGTAGACAGCACCCCCTATTGTCCCCTTTGTAGACAACAGCCCCCCCCCTGTAGACAGTGCCCCCTCTTTTCCCCTTTACAGACAGCAAGCCCCTCTGTAGACAGTGGGCCCCCTCCTTGTAGACAGGGACCCACCTTTGTAGATAGCACCCCCCTTGTAGACAGTGCCCCCCCTTGTCCCCCTTGTAAACAGCAGGCCCCCCACTTTGAAGATGGCAGGCCCCCATTGTAGACAGCGCTCCCTCTTGTCCCCCTTGTAGACAGCAAGGTCCCCCCTTGTAGACATCAGTCCCCATCCCCTTGTAGACAGAAGGCCTCATCCCCTTGTAGACAGCAGCCCCCCTTATAGACAGCAGCCCCCCCCTTGTAGACAGCAGCCCCCCCCTTAGACAGCAGGCATCCTTTATAGACAGCAGCCCCCCCTTATAGACAGCAGGCCCCCCCTTATAGACAGCAGGTCCCCCCTTATAGACAGCAGGTCCCCCTTATAGACAGCAGGCCCCCCTCTTATAGACAGCAGCCCCCCCCCCTTTATAGACAGCAGCCCCCCTTATAGACAGCAGGCCCCCCCTTGTAGACAGCAGACCCCCCTACTCTTGTAGACAGTGCTCACCTGCAGCTGTCCTTGGGTGTTGCCGCTCCACTGTCCCGTTCTCCCGATCACATCATGGCATCCTATGGAGGAGCATGTGACATACACATCATTTTGCTTCCTCCGTAGCGTTACGCTAAGCGCAGGGGAGGAGGCGTGACGTGTGTGTCACATGCTCCTCCATAGGACACCATGATGCGATCGGGAAAACGGGACAGCGGAGTAGGGCTGCACAGCAGCAAGAATTGGACATGGTATCGGAGACATTAAACGAGTCACCGATACCATGCAAATGCCGAGTATCGGCCCCGATACCGATACTAGTATTGGTATCGGGACATCCCTAGTTATATTCCTTCTGTAGGTGATTAAAGGAGGGTTTTTTACGACATCTCTGAGGTCATCATCTGCTTCCAGTATATACCAATTCTTGGTATTGGTATATTGGTCATGGTATTATGTGGACAGAGTATTCAACAAAATATTACAATGCCCTCAAAAAGTAGATTTTGCATGGATTTACTAAATATGGAAAGACCCAAACGTTAAATGGATGGTGTTGTAATTTTAAAGTGCCAGCCATTCCTGCTGGCCCTAAGACAATGCTCCCTACATATCACATGCCATTTATAATAAGATAACTTCTTATGCTCCCACAAATGTTTTAGGGGTACCCCCTGTTTATAACTCACTAGCTGAGTACCTGGCATTGCTCGGTTTTTCCTTCCTAATCCTTGTTGGGGAGGAAAATAAACAAAGGAGGAAGCTTTTGACTTCATATCCAGTCCTCACATGTTGTTGTCATATCCCAACCCCATGTCCCATCTTCCTATTCTGACCTCCTATTCCGACCTCCCATCCCGACCTCATATCCCGTCCTCCTATCTAGACTTCCTATCTTGACCTCCTATCCCGTCCTCCTATCTGGACCTCATATATCGACCTCCTATATTGACCTCCTATATCGACCTCCTATCCTGACCTCCTATTTCGACCTCCTATCCTGTCCTCCTATCCTGTCCTCCTATCCTGTCCTCCTATCTCGGCCTCCTATCTCGACCTCCTATCTCGACTTCCTATCTCGATCTCCTATCCCGACCTCCTATCCCGTCCTCCTATCTCGACCTCCTATCTCAACCTCCTATCTCGACCTCCCACTCAACCTCCTATCCCAACCTCCTATCCCGTGCTCCTATCCTGTCCTCCTATCCCGTCCTTCTATCCCGACCTCCTATACCGACCTCCTATTTCGTCCTCCTATATCGACCTCCTATCCCGACCTCCTATCCCGTCCTCCTATCTCGACCTGCTATCTCGACCTCCTGTCCCGACCTCCTATCCCGACCTCCTATCCCGACCTCCTATCTCGAACTCCTATCCCGACCTCATATCTTGACCTCCTATCCCGTCCTCATATCCCGTCCTCCTATCCCGACGTCCTCTTATCCCGTCCTCCTATCTCTACCTCCTATCTCGTCCTCCTATCTTGACCTCCCATCCCAACCTCCTATCCCGACCTCCTATCCCATCCTCCTATCCCGTCCTTCTATCCCGTCCTTCTATCCCGACCTCCTATCCCGACCTCATATCCTGTCCTCCTATATCGACCTTCTATCCCGACCTCCTATCCCGTCCCCCTATCTCGACCTCCTATCTCGACCTCCTATCTCGACCTCCTATCCCGACCTCATATCTCGACTAGTGTTGCTCGCAAATATTCGCAATGCGAGTATTATTCGCGAATATCTCATATTCGCAAATTTGCGAATATTCGCGAATATAGCACTATATATTCGTAATTACGAATATTCGTTTTTTTTCACAGTACACATCACAGTGATCACCCCTCTCTGCTTCCAGCTTGTGTGGTGTAAGGAAGGCTCTAATACTACTGTGTGAGACTGGCGTGCAAATTATCACATATGCGAAAATGTGCATATGCTTATTTTCGCATATGCGAATTTTCGCTTATGCTAACTTTTGTATATGCTAATTTTCGCATATGTTAATTTTCGCATATGCGAAAATAAAACGAGAATATTACGAATATGCGAATTTAGCGAATATATGACGAATATTCGTCCATATATTCGCGAATATTTGCAAATTTGAATATGGCCTATGCCGCTCAACACCAATCTCGACCTCCTATCCCGACCTCCTATCCCGTCCTCCTATCCCGACGTCCTCTTATCCCATCCTCCTATCTCTACCTCCTATCTCGACCTCCTATCCTGACCTCCAATCCCAACCTCCTATCCCGACCTCCGATCCCGATCTCCTATCCCATCCTCCTATCCCGTCCTCATACACCGAACTCTTATCTTGACCTCCTATCCCGACCTCCTATCCCGACCTCATATCCCGTCCTCATATCCCGTCCTCATATCCTGACCTCACATCCTGTCCTCATATCCTGACCAGTAATATGTGTACCAGGTATTGAAATATCTCCAGCCGTACGGAAGTTATGTGGGAAAATATATTTCCCATTGATTTGCATGGGACTTTAACCCCTTAACGACGCAGGACGTATATATTTACGTCCTGCGCAGGCTCCCGCGATATGAAGCGGGATCGCGCCGCGATCCCGCATCATATCGCGTCGGTCCCGGCGCTAATCAACGGCCGAGACCCGCGGCTAATACCACACATCGCCGATCGCGGCGATGTGCGGTATTAACCCTTTAGAAGCGGCGGTCAAAGCTGACCGCCGCTTCTAAAGTGAAACTGAAAGTATCCCGGCTGCTCAGTCGGGCTGTTCGGGACCGCCGCGGTAAAATCGCGGCGTCTCGAACAGCTGATCGGACACCGGGAGGGCTCTTACCTGCCTCCTCGGTGTCCGATCGACGAATGACTGCTCCGTGCCTGAGATCCAGGCAGGAGCAGTCAAGCGCCGATAATGCTGATCACAGGCGTGTTAATACACGCCTGTGATCAGGATGAGAGATCAGTGTGTGCAGTGTTATAGGTCCCTATGGAACCTATAACACTGCAAAAAAAAAGTAAAAAAAAAGTGTTAATAAAGGTCATTTAACCCCTTCCCTAATAAAAGTTTGAATCACCCCCCTTTTCCCATAAAAAAAAATAAAACAGTGTAAAAAAAATAAATAAACATATGTGGTATCGCCGCATGCGTAAATGTCCGAACTATAAAAATATATAATTAATTAAGCCGTACGGTCAATGGCGTACGCGCAAAAAAATTCCAAAGTCCAAAAAAGCGTATTTTGGTCACTTTTTATAACATTAAAAAATGAATAAAAAGTGATCAAAAAGTCCGATCAAAACAAAAATCCTACCGATAAAAACTTCAGATCACGGCGCAAAAAATGAGTCCTCATACCGCCCCGTACATGGAAAAATAAAAAAGTTATAGGGGTCATTTTTAAACGTATAAATTTTCCTGCATGTAGTTATGATTTTTTCCAGAAGTGCGACAAAATCAAACGTATATAAGTAGGGTATAATTTTAACCGTATGGACCTACAGAATAATGATAAGGTGTAATTTTTACCGAAATATGCAATGCGTAGAAACGGAAGCCCCCAAAAGTTACAAAATGGCGTTTTTTTTTCGATTTTGTCGCACAATGATTTTTTTTTCCGTTTCGCCGTGCATTTTTGGGTAAAATGACTAATGTCACTGCAAAGTAGAATTGGCGATGCAAAAAATAAGCCATAATATGGATTTGTAGGTGGAAAATTGAAAGGGTTATGATTTTTAAAAGGTAAGGAGGAAAAAACGAAAGTGCAAAAACGGAATAACCCTGAGTCCTTAAGGGGTTAAACAAATACCCAACCCTCATAAATGGGGGTAGTTAAGGGTTAAATTAACTATCCTATATTTTAAGTGGACATATAAGTAACATGTGACCAAGTATTATCGAAATATCTCCAGCCGTTTGGAAGTTATGTAGTAACATATATTTCCCATAGACTTGTATTGTCTTTAAACAAAAACCCTGACCCTGGCAATTGGGGGTGGGTAAGGGTTAAATTATCTATCCTATGTTTGTTGTTGACATATAAGTAACATGTGTGCGAAGTTTCAGTTTTCATGCTGGAACATACACACATACACACACACATAGACACATACACACATTGGCCCTCATTTACTATTGCAAACCCGTCGTGTTGTGCGCCAGATTCTGTCTCATTGTGCCAGAAATTCTGTCTGTGCCAGATTTTGTGCCAGAATTTGCACTAGAATTGAAAAAACCCGACTATCTCTCAATTTTGCTAAGAAAACCCAACATATTTTCTAAGGTTTCCACATAAAATGGGGTGGATTTGAGCTGAGGAAAACCAGACAGATCAGAGCAGGTGTAAAAAAAAGCAAAGTGTAGGGAAAGTGGAAAATGTAGGGAAACCTTAGTAAATACCGTGGAAAATAAATTGTAGGGAAACAAACCCACAAAGAAACCTACAACACTCTTAGTGAATGAGGGTCATTGAGTTATATATATATATATATATATATATATGTATATATATATATATATATATGTATGTATTTCTAAAGTTTTCCATTCCTTTTTCAAAGTTCCACAATCTTACATTCAATGACAGAAGCATGTATCTTATCCCCTAATATCTCGGCTTAAGGTAAACTTTAATAAAAATGTTTGATCGTTTCTCATTTGTTTAAACAAAAAATTGCAGCATTTTAATTTAACTTCTAACTTCTTGTGTTTATTATTAGATTATATTTCTAATAAAGCTACAGCAAAAGTCTTATTTGCTTTGAACAGGTTGTTAAATATGACAAAAAAATGCCTCTGAAAGTCTGTACAGATAATACGGCGTGGCACTCTTGAGCCTACATAAACCATATCATTAGATAACCTCTGTGGTAGGAATAATGCTCTTCTGTAATTAGTTTTGGTCTGACATTATTTAATTAGTTTGCAAATGCAATGGTTCATTTACCTGCCTAAAATAGACGCTTGAATTCAAGGTTTATAAATCTCTACTTGAACTGGTGCACCTCTGGAGGAAAATTTTTTGCAGCGGATTTGCATATGATCTATGATTAAAATATTTGGTTTTAATAAGCCCTTGCCGGTTTTGATGCCTAAAAAAAAAAAAAAAAAAAAATATACAAAACACACCTGTCAATCAAAGGCCTTCTATCACAACTTGGATAGACAGATAATGGATCAAGGATATTTTAGTATTGCTCTAGGTTAAGATTTTGTCTGTGATGTAAGGTCACACACTTGACTAACATTCAGTAACTGAAGCAACTGGGCCACAATGCTCACAATGCTAAAGTTCTTCTTCAATAGTAAATGTTTATTATAGGCAAACAATTCAATGTAAAGTATAGAATGTCACGGCGGTAGCTCCTTGCAGGAGGGGGATTCATCCTATAGGCTTTAGAGGGCACAGTGGGTCAATGGAACACATAAGAAATAAATAAGTCATGACAAAAGAACCAACATCTTAGTACTGGTAGGATGCATTATCACAAGGTAAGAAAATCAGCACATGGAATCTAAAGGGTTGCTACCATGATGGCAGAGATTTAGGTGGATGATAAAGAAAGGAAAGGGAGGAGACAGAGAAGGTAAGAGGATCCAGGACATACAGGCATACAAGTACACATCGCGGGTTGGGCAAGCACCAATTTCTAAATTAGCATGTGCAGAACCTGTTATACAGGCAGTCAGTAGCTAAAGAGAGGGGTCCCAGATGAGCAGGGTTTTAATGGGCAAGGTCGAGGACAGAAAATCCATCCAGGGGTTCCAGATAGCATGGTTCTTATCAATCTGTTATCTGGAGTCTGCCAGTAGTTCTTCCATTCTGTGTAAATGAAAGATCTCCTGAAGCCAGGACGAAATGGTTGGCTGGAAGGAGGATTTTCATGGATTTGGAATCACTGTCATGGCTGCCAGTAGCAGGAAAGATATCAACTGAGCAGTTTCCGTGAATATATTTGCAGGTAATATGGAGAGTAAGAGGGATTCTGGAGTTTAATGCTACAGTTTTTATTTATCCCTTCCTTTGAGTTTACATCTAGTTGTACCTGTATTGAAGCAAAAGTCACCAAGATGAGCACCCTTGATCCCATACACCTTTTTTTTTAATACTTAATAATTTAAATAAATGCTAAAAAAAAAAAAAGTGCTAAATAAATGAAATATTTTACAGTATGGGTGGTGTGTTTACATTATTTCCAAACCTAGAACTTTTTTTGTTGATCTTTTAGGCTGGAGAGTATGATTTCTGGGGCTTTTTTGGTTAAAACGTGTAAAACTGGTTAAATTGTCTAAATCGTCTGTAAAACTGGCACATTTTTCCAGAAAAGTCTCTCATCTACAATATGGTTGGAATTTCTGCTCAGAAGTGAATAAGGGGAATTAGGCTTATTAACGTTTTTTTCCCCAAAACATAAAAATTTGTGGCCTATCCCTGGACAGGCTTTCATTATCACAATATCAGATAAGTAGGCACAGGGCCATACATATAGTAGTGGTCATTTTACCTCTTCCTGCATCCCTTTCAATTATCTGATATGCAGGCGTTGCTGGGAGCCAGACATCTGCCAATCTGATATTGACAGCCTATCTTAAGAATAGACCATCAGCATCAAGGTCCTAGAAAAGCCCTTTAATTAATAATGGGGAAAAAAAGCTATGCTTTTAGTTTAAATAGAGGACCCCCATCCTCTATGAAGATATAACCCATATATGATTACTCATTTAAGAGGACATAGAAAAGAACAATGATTTTATGTTCTCAGAGTCCCAGAATGATAAATGTATGTCTTGTAGTAAACATTTAAGATATAATATTAATGGACATATTGTTGTTGAGCACTTTTCTTCAGTCTCTGTTGCAGCATCTATATTTCTCCTCTTTTATTCTGACAGGTGTTTTACCAGCGTGCCGATATGGCCATCGGCTCTCTCACTATAAACGAGGAACGATCTGAAATTATTGACTTCTCGGTTCCCTTTGTGGAAACAGGAATCAGTGTGATGGTGTCCAGGAGCAATGGAACAGTCTCCCCTTCAGCATTCCTAGGTAATAACAAAACACATCATTTATTCTATTCCCGGTGAGAGGATTACTGGTTTTCAAACAAAATAAACTACATTCAGGTTTACATTCTTTTATTTCCCGTGTAGGTCCTTTCATTTTAGTTTTATGTCATAGTTATGGACTGACAAGGTTCATCAAAAATATCGAAATCTGCTGATCACATACTCAGTTGAAAAGTTCATATCGGGCTTAGAAATGTACTTGATAGGTACTAAAATTCGAATTCAGTGCCAGCACATAGTAAGGACATTTCAGAGGCTCACATCTTTTTATTGTTAGTTTAAAGTTTATAGAGAAAATCCAAATTGGAGTCACCATAAAGGAGCTGTCTGACATTAGAATATATATATATATATATGTATATATATATATATATGAACAATAACAAGGTCCGGCACCAGGATGGTTGCAGATAAAAGCTTGCGTTACTTTATTGAAGAAATCGCTGTACAAAGTAGGACATCTGACACGTTTCGCACATAAATGTGCTCAATCATAAACAGTCTACGATTAAGCACATTTATGTGCGAAACACGTCAGATGTCCTACCTTGTACACCGATTTCTTCAATAAAGTAACGCAAGCTTTTATCTGCAACCATCCTGGTGCTGGACCTCGTCTTTGTTCTTATGCATTAGAAAAGCTGGAGGCGGTGCCAGCCGGTCTACGGCACAGGTGATGAGAAGGGCGTGCTAGCGGTGATATATATATATATATATATATATATATATATATATATATATATATATATATATATGTATAATCTCTCCCTAATGAACATTTAATAAAACTTGTCATGTTGCAAACACAGTCCATTCTGCAGGTGTCATGTTATAGAGCAGGAGGATATGATCACATATAAAATGATATATAGTTAGGAGGGAAAAGTTACAGAATTCTACTCATCAAAGGGGTATTCCGGGCAAAAACATTTTATCCCCTATCCAAAAGATAGGGAATAAGATGTCTGATCGCGGAGGGCCCGCTGCTTAGACCCCCCGCGATCCCCCTGCAGCACCCGCATTCTATGCGGGTGCTGAATCTCAAGTTTCGGAAACCTCCGGGTTTCTGGGACTGGGGACGGGACGTCACACCACGCCCCCTCCATTCATGTCTATGGGAGGGGGGGGGTGACGACACGTCACATCCCCAGTCCCGGAAACCCGGAGGTTTCCGTAACTTGAGATTCAGCACACGTATAGAATGCGGGTGCTGCAGGGAGATCGCAGAGGGTCTCAGCAGTGGACCCCCCACAATCAGACATCTTATCCCCTATCCTTTTGATAGGGGATAAAATGTTTTTGCCCAGAATACCCCTTTAATAATGTAAATCTCATCTCATTATTTGATTAGTCAAGTGGCTGGTGCTCAGTGATTGACAGCTATCTCTAAATGCAAAATTATACACAGATGTCTGACAATCACTGAGAAGGACCACCCACATGACTACTTAGCCCAACAGAGATTTACATTTAGCCCTATATGCCACTGTACTCCCAAACAGTGGGATTTGTCTCTCAGCCTTCTATCACCAACATAGGAGGCTCGAAATATGATGTAAACATAGCCTTAGTATGTTTCATTTTATTCAAGCATTGAGCTGCAAATTGAAAGGTGGAATAAGGACAAAACTAGCCCAGTCGGCAGTCATCCTGTGTACATCGTGTGCTGTTGTAGTTTTATCGTGTAACTGCTATCAAGCAATTTAAACTGCTATCAAGCAATTCATTGTGTGTGAAAGAAAGCCAGCCATAGTGAGATGTCTCACCAACCCATGAGGCCAGAGAAATGTTCCTAAAGAAGCACTCCAGTTTTTTCCCCCGTATGATGCATACTCATTATTAGTGCTACAGTGTCATCTGTTGCATTCCACAGCTGTATCCATGCATTTTATTAATGTAACAGGGTCATGTAATCGCAAGTCTGACTCGAATAAAAGTCCAATCAAAACAAAAATGGTACCAATAAAAAACCCAAATGCGCAAAAATAAAAAAGTTATAGGGGTCAAAAAAATTACAATTTTATGCATACTAATTTTGGTGCATGAAGTTATAATATTTTTAACCCCTTAAGGACTCAGCCCTTTTTCACCTTAAGGATTCAGCCCTTTTTTGCAAATCTGACCACTCTCACTTTATTTCATTAATAACCCTGGGATGCTTTTACGTTTCATTCTAATTCTGAGAATTTTCGTCATACTTGCATCCTTTCTTGGTGAAAAATCCCCAAATTTCATGAAAACCCCCCCACATGGCACACTATTTGAGAAACTACACCACTCAAGGAACGTAACAAGGGGTATAGTGAGCTTTACCACCTCACAGGTGTTTGACGACTTTGCATTAAAGTTGGAAATGAAAATGGAAAATGCCTTAAATTTTGCTTACCTGAAAATTTCAATTCCTGGAGTCCGTAGGCAGCACAGTATGGGTTAAACTTGTTTCCCCCGAACTTGTCAGAAGAGATAAACAGCATCTAATTAAAGCATTAGCATAATTAATCAGCCCCTCCTTCCCCTACAAATACCCTCACAGAACCACACACCACAGAGTAGTTTTATAGCATGATTTATTAGGGTGGGAAGCCTGTGCTGCCTACGGACTCCAGGAATTGAAATTTTCAGGTAAGCAAAATTTAAGGCATTCCTGGACGTCCTACGGCAGCACAGTATGGGACCTGAGTGGCAGAGAATAATTAAGGGAGGGCATTACTTCTTGAACGCTTGTTCTAACACTGTTTTACCCAAGGCTGGACAACTGGAGAAATCCAGACGATAATGTTGCACAAAAGTAGTCGGAGTCGCCCAGGTTGCTGCTCTACATATTTCTTGTAGGGACACATAGGATACCTCTGGCCAGGAAGTCGCTGTTGCTCTTGTAGAAAGCGCCTTTAAGTCCTTTGGAGGCTCCAATCCCTCTATCTGGAAGCAGAAACAGATTGTTTTCTTTATCCAGTTGGTAATTGTGGACTTCGCCACTTTAGCACCCCGAGATTTTTTCCAAATTGTACAGATGATCTGAATGATTGCGTTCTAGCGATGTACTCCAAGACCGCTCTCCTCATGTCCACTTTAGATATTACCTAATTCTCCGAGAGAGCCGGAAGGATGACCTCTTGTTGCAGGTTATTCACCGAATTCACTTTAGGGATAAAACCTGGTAATGTACGTAACACCAACGTGTTCCCCAAGTCTCTGAGATACGGTTCTCGACATGACAGTGCTTGAATCTCGCTTATGCGTCGAGCTGATGCAATGGCCACCAAAAAACATGTCTTACATGTAAGAAATTTTAACTCAATGGATTCTAGGGGCTCAAACGGCTCCAATGTCAAGCATTTCAATACTTTGGAGAGATCCCAAAATGGTATTGGTTTATTTATTTTTGGGCATAGGTTCTTGACCCCTTTAAAGAACCTCTTGAATAATGGTTCATTAGAAAATTTACCTGAAGAAAAAAAGTTAATGGCCGCAAATTGTACCTTTAAAGTTGATTGCTTTAGGCCCTTGTGCATTCCTTGTTGCAGAAAACAGAGCATCATTGGCACCATTATTTCTTGTTCTGGGTACATAGAGCTGAACAACCTCCAGACTCTTGTATAACACTTCTTCGTGCCCGGCTTACTGGAGTTTACCAATGTTGTAATAATCTCCTTAGTAAGCCCCTTCTTCTTTAATGACTCCAATTCACTTTCCATGCTGTAAGCTTGAGGAATTTCAGATCCTGATGATAAATTCCCCTTTGACTGAGTAAATCCACTCTTTCTGGTAGATGCCAAAACTGATCCCGTGACACATCTCTGATTATGGAAAACCAGGCCCTCCTAAGCCAGAAGGGTAGAATCAGTATCACTTGAGGCTTTTGCTTCTTGACCTTCCATAGGGTTTTCTGAATTAGCGCTGGTGGTGGAAACGCATAAATGAACATCCTCTCCCATGATATTGAGAGGCCGTCTATGTGCAGCAGCTTGTCCCGAGGGGACAGAGAACAAAACTTCTGAACCTTGGTATTTTGCCTTGTGGCGAATACATCCAGATCTGGTACTCCAAATCTTCTTGTTATTTCCCAAAATACCACTTGATTCAGTTCCCATTCTCCCAGATGCAAGGTCCTCCTGCTCAGCAAATCTTCCCTCACATTCAAGTCTCCTTTCAGATGGACAGCTGACTCTGACATCAGATTCTTGATGTTGTTTTCTGCCCATAGAAAAATATTTGAACACTGCATCATGAGACTGGGGCATCTTGTGCCCCCTTGCTTGTTCAAGTAAAAAACGTGGGTAGGTTGTCTGACCTTACCAAAACCTCCTTGTTGTATAAGATACGGGAGAAGTGACATAGGGCCAGATATACTGCCCTTAACTCCTTCATGTTTGAAGAAAACTTCCTTTCCGCTTGGGACCATCTTCCCTGCGTCCAATGTTGACCAGTGTACGCTCCCCAACCAAGCACCGAGGCATCCGTTGTTACCATCGCCGTTTGTCAAGCTGGAAGGAGCGACATTCCCTTCCTGAACCTGCTCGGAGCCAGCCACCATTGCAGGTCTTTGCAAAGATCCGGTGGAATCCAGATGACTTTTTCCAACGCCGTTTGTGATCTATTCCATGAGGCCAAGATCTTTGTTTGTAGATTGCGCATATGTGCCTTCGCCCACTGGACCGCATCTATAGTAGAGGTCAAACTGCCCAGGATTCTCATGGCCTGCTGAATGGTCACCGTTCTGTTCTTTAACAGACAACTGATTTGATTCCTCAACTTCTTCTCCCTCTCTTGGGAAATTGAGATCTTCATGGATACAGAGTCCACTATGAATCCTAGAAAGACTACCTTCTGAGAGGGGCACAGGTGTGACTTCTTTTCATTTACTATGAACCCGTGATTCTCCAGGAACTTTCTCGTGTTTAGTACATCCCTTGTGAGGTGTTCTTTTGACTCCGCTTTTATCCACCAGTCGTCCAAGTATGGGACTATACTGACCCCCTGGAGACGAAGAGACGCCGCCAATACTACTACTACCTTCGTGAACACTCTCGGAGATGCACTCAGGCCGAAAGGTAGACTGGTGAATTGGAAGTGCCATACTGAGCCCGCTACCTTGATAGCGAATCTCAGATACTTCCTGAACCATGGATGGACATAAATTCCTCGTGATTCAAGATCGGGATTAGTGATCTTATGTTCTCCATCTTGAAGTGTTTCTTCTCCAGAAACTTGTTGAGGTAAGTCAAATCTATGACTAATCTCCATTTCCCATTGGCCTTTGGGACTGCAAATATTCTGGTATAAATTCCCTTGCCCCGGTCTTGGTCTGGCACCCATTCTATGGCATCCTTTGCATAGAACTCCAGTACCAGTGGAAAAACGTTGGGGTCTCGTTCGTTGTTGAGAAAAAAAATTTTTGCCGGAGTGCTGAGAAACTCCCATCTGTAGCCCTCTTTTATTACTTAAAGTACCCATCTGTCCCCCGTCGTATGTTCCCACATCGGAAAAAAGGCTTTTAATCTTCCTCCAACTTTGGGGAGTCGTAAGATGGCATCATAACTCCTTTTTTGTTGGAGGTTTGACCTTGCTGGCTTGACTGAAGCCTGTATTTTTCCTTTGCCTGTTGTATCTGGCTCTGGGATAGCTACCCTGCTGAAAGTTTCTTCTGTGAAACTTTGGGGAACTTCTCCATTTTGGCTTTCCTCTGAATTATTCTTTCTTGGACGCTCCCAGGAAAGCGTCATTTTCATCATTCATATCTTTTAATATTTCTTTCAGACTGGGTCCAAACATAGATTCGGGAGAGAATGGCAAAGAAACTAGATGATTCTTTTCCGCTATATCCCCTGTCGTCCACTGTTTGATCCATAAAGATCTTCTTATGGAAGTTGTCTCTGCCAAGTTTTGGGACGTCAGCCTGAGAGTATCCAAAGGTGCGTCACACCAAAACTCAGCGGCTGACTTCATGACTGGGATCTTCTTTACAATATCCTCATGGGATACCCCTTCATGAAGATCCTTTGTCATCTGGCTCAACCAAACTCGCAACGACCTAGCCACTGGGTCAGATGCCATGGCAATTTTTGCAACTGCCGCTGAAGTAGCATAAGCCTTCTTAGCTAGCGAGTCTTCCTTCTTATCCATAGGATTGGATAACATGGATGTCTCCTCTGAAGGAAAGTATGACTTTTTCACTAACTTTGCCACTGGCAAATCCACCTTTGGTGCATTATACCAAGACGTAGTAGCCTGAGAAGACAGCCTGTATACCGATTTGAACCGGGAACCTACATCTACCCGTTTCTCCGGTCTTTCCCAATTAGACTTAAACCATTTGTTAAGATAAGGGTGAGATGGCAAGGTTTTCTCACTTGAGACTGGGAAATAATACAGGCTTTCCCTGGGCAATTTTCCTTCAGTGTCCCGATCAGTGTCCAGCACATGTTTTACTGCTTTAACTAAATTGTGCATATCGTCCTTATGTAATATGTAATAATCTTCAGGAGAATCCTGAGAATGTACTGAAGAGCAAGAGTTAGAATTCTCTGAATCCGTTGGGGAGACAGCCCGGTGGTGAATCTTCAGTTTTTTTGCCGGTGTGGAATTTTCAGGCAGAAAACCCGTTATCCTCTTTTTAAACCAGTCAAAAAAAGAAGTAGCCTCATCCCCAAATCTCTGCTCCTCCTCAGGTGGATGCGCATGTTCCGAACATTCATCACAAAGGTCCACTTCCAGGTTCTCTGGTATAGGTTGCAAACATGACCTACATTGCCTGTGCTTTGATTTCCTGGTTCTTTTCTTCCTAGACGGTTCAGCCATCTATAATACAAAAGAAAACATTTCTTCTGATAGAACCGGGCAACCACACTTGCAATGCAGCTCTAACTTATATAACAGGCTTTGCATCAGAAGGGCCACATACATAGATACGACATCTATTATATATTAATATATACAATAATTTGGGAACTGGTAAGACTTCACAGTCCCTCCTATCCTCCCAGGCCCACAGAATGCCACTTCACAGTAGGCCATCTGTTATCCAAAAGTCTCACCAATATATACTCTCAAGAAGGGACTTCACAGTACCCATGTATAATCTTTCAGCAGCTCCTCCACTTACTTGTTACGCCTGTTAGTCCTCCTGCCTTGGGAACAGTGTATCGGCAGCAGAACTCAGGACTGCCACTGTTTTATGCACGTCGGGCCTCGCACGGCCCGAGCTCCGCCTCTGTGACGTACTTCCGGTTTGCCATTACTACGCGCGGCTCCCCCGAACGCTCGCGTCCTCACAGCACTCGTGCGGCATCTTAGTACTTCACAGTACTTACCCGCTCTCCGAGATGCGCTACATTTGCGGCTTTCTGCGGGCCTCCGCAGGTTAGTAGAGTTAACTGCTCCGTTATACCTGAATGCCGCCTTAGCTTCACAGCCCACTGGCTCTGGTACCACCTTATGGCTGGACTATTGTTGATATGTACAATACGTACTTCACAGTACAAATCTCTTTCATCATACAGGACTTCACAGTCTCCCATATGTCTTTTAGAATATATCTGAAAAAGCAAAATAACATGTTTTAGTAAACTCCGTATATATGGCCCTCAGCACAGGTTTACCTCCTCCTGCAGATCAGAAGAAAAAAAACTCTGTGGTGTGTTGTTCTGTGAGGGTATTTGTAGGGGAAGGAGGGGCTGATTAATTATGCTAATGCTTTAATTAGATTCTGTTTATCTCTTCTGACAAGTTTGGGGAAACAAGTTTAACCCATACTGTGCTGCCGTAGGACGTCCAGGAATTATATTTTTAATACTAAAATTATGGTGTTACCCCAAAGTTTTCTTTTTTCACAAGGAGTAATAGGAGAAAATGCCCCCAAAATTTAATATCCTATTTCTACTGAGCATGGAATGTTAAGTGCTCTGTTGGCACACTATGATGCTCAGCAATGAAGGCGCAAAATTAGGCTTTTTGAAAGACAATTTTGCTGAAATGGTTTTTGGGTGGTATGTTGCATTTTATTAATTCAATAATAGTACATAAAATGACACATACAGCAATGGGCATAGAGAGAAAATATGGGTACTGGGGAGGGGGTTAATACTCTACGGGCACACAGATGAAGGGCACTGTATAGCATGCATGTACTGAATGACAGTTCAAAAGTGCAAAAAGGTATAAAAGTGCATAGTAAAATAGTGGCTGGAATCAAGGATGAACATATAAACATAAAGCATGAGAAACACTCATATACTTCGTTGTATTGCACAATCCCATAAGACCATATACAGATACATGTAAGTAAGTACAAGTACAAAAAGCCCCCCTTAAGCCCTTAACAACGAAGGACGTAAATGTACGTCCTAGTGAGGTGGTACTTAACGCACCAGGACCTACATTTACGTCCTAAGCATACCCTCGAGCATCGGAGCGATGCCCGGATCATGCACGGCATGTCCCGGCTGCTGATCGCAGCCAGGGACCTGCCCGTAATGGCAGACATCCGCGACCAGAGCAGAAGATGACCGATAATGCTGATCAGTGCTGTGTCCTATACATAGCACTGAACAGTATTAGCAATCGAGTGATTGCTATAAATAGTCCCCTATGGGGACTATTAAAGTATAAAAATAAAAGTAAAAAAAGTAAAATAATAAAGTAAAAAAAAAATGTGAATAACCCCTTCCCCCAATAAAAACGTAAATTGTCCCATTTTCCCTATTTCACCCCCAAAAAGTGTTAAAAAAAAATGTATATACATATTTGGTGTCGCCGCGTGTGTAAATATCTGAACTATTAAAATAAAATGGTAATGATACCATACAGTGAACGGCGTGAACGTAAATATAAAAAAAAGTCCAAAATAGATGCTTTTTTATAACACTTTATTCCCCCAAAAATTTTCAAAAAATTGATTAAAAGTTCTATATAAGCAAATATGGTATCAATAAAAAGTACAGATCACGGCGCAAAAAATTTGCCCTCATACCGCCGCTTATACGGAAAAGTGAAAAAGTTATAGGTCTTCAAAATAGGGGGATTTTAAACGTACTAATTTGGTTAAAAAGTTTGCGATTTTTTTTAAGCGCAACAGTACTAGAAAAGTATGTTATCATGGGTATCATTTTAATCGTTTTGACCCAAAGAATAAAGAACACATGTCATCTTTACCGTAAATTGTACGGCGTGAAAACAAAACCTTCCAATTAGCAAAATTGCGGTTTTCTTTTTAATTTCACCACACAAATAGTATTTTTTTGGGTTGCGCCATACATTTAAACTGAGTGATGGCATTACAACGGACAACTGGTCACACAAAAAACAAGCCCTCATACTAGTCTGTGGAGGAAAATATAAAAGAGTTATGGTTTTTTGAAGGCGAGGAGGAAAAAGCGAAAACGTAAAACTGTAATTGTCTGCGTCCTTAAGGCCCAAATGGGCTGCGTCCTTAAGGGGTTAAATGAGGAGAAGAGCATGCAGAGTATATTGCAACCAAAAGTGGTATTCCCCCAGCCCCAGTTACCCACCACACCTCCAGGCTGCAGATGTTTTGCCACAGACTATGTCATAAAATAAGTGATGTTGTTACAAAGTACAATTGGTGACACAAAAAACAAGCCCTTATATGGGTCTGTAGGTGCAAAACTGAAAGCATTATGATTTTTAGAATGGGTGGAGGAAAAAACAAAAGTGCAAAAACGAAAATTGGCCTGTCCTTAAGGCCAAAAAGGTTGAGTCCTTAAGGGGTTAATACTTTTTTCAATGCACTATGCATTTATTGAAAACTGAAAATGTATTGAAAAGGAAAACTTGCTACGCAACTACGCTGCTACTACCACCAGTCCACAACCCCTGCGGCAGCCTTATACCACCGTGCCTTTGCAAGCACCGATTCCCTCTCCTTTCCTTTGTTTTACAATGTACTGCTAGTGATACAGCTACATTTAGTCTACCACCACCCCTGCTGCTACTACTATCAATTCTACCCAACCAGATTATTCTTTTTTTCATTTGTAAAACAGCTATTTCTTCAATTTCTAGGACTATGATCCTGTAGCTATCCCCAAAGCCCAATAATTTTTGGATGACTTGTAAAAAGTCAAACTTCTTCACTTGCCATGCACAAAACCTGTTGCTACTCCTAAAAAGTGCTATTTTTTTTACCTGTTGGAAAAAAAGCCATAGTTTTTTTTCTGATACTTTCGTATGTTCATTATCAAGCAAAAAGGAATCATTTTTGGACCTTTTCTTATTTTTATTACAAGCATGGAAAAATCCCAATTCATAGCTCATAAGCTAGATGCATTAACCCACCAAGTCCAACTCTGCTACATCTGTATATGTTGAGGTAACTTTGACATTATCTTAGCCTTAAATATACCATATTTTTTGCCATATAAGACGCTCCGGCGTATAAGATTCACCTAATTTTATAGGATAAAAATCTAGAAAATATAGATTCTGAACCAAATACATTGTAAAGTATAGGACAGTGATCTTCAACCTGCGGACCTTCAGATGTTGCAAAACTACAATTCCCAGCATGCTGGGAGTTGTAGTTTTGCAACATCTGGAGGTCCGCAGGTTGAAGACCACTGGTATAGGACATAGTACTCACGTGTCCCCGCCTCTCCGGACCCGTCACCGCTGCCCTGGATGTCACCCTCCATCGCTGTCGCCGCGTCCCTGGGGTGTCCCTGTCGCTCCGGAACTTCTCTGCTGCCGGGTATCCTCGTTATCCGTTGCCGCCATCACGTCGTTACGCACGCCACTCCTATTGGATAACGGGACGGCGTGCGCGACGACGTGATGACGACGGAGAGCGCCGGCCATGCAGGGGATCCCGGGACGGAGCAGACACCGAGGAGGCAGGCAAGGTCCCTCCCGGTGTCCTGTAAGCTGTTCGGGTGATTCGGGTGATTTCACCGCGGTGGTCCGAACAGCCCGACTGAACAGCCGGGTTAGTGTTATTTTCCCGACAAATACCTGTCCTATCGCAGCGGTCCCTGTGGCCATCAACGGCCGGGACCCGCAGCTAATACAGGACATCACTGATCGTGGGGATGCACTGTAATAACCCTTCAGACGCGGTAGTCGACTTTGATCACCGCGTCTGAAGGGTTAATACAGGGCATCCCCACGATCGGTGAAGTCCTGTATTAGCTGCGGGTCCCGGCCGTTGATGGCCGCAGGGACCGCCGCCATAGGACAGGTATTTGCCGTATAAGATGCACCAACTTTCCCCCCCCCAGTTTTGGGGAAGAAAAAGTGCGTCTTATACGGTGAAAAATACGGTACTTCCAAGGAACATTCATACTTTACTAGGTGACCTTACAGTTTTATACAGGGATATTAGGGCTCTTGGACAGTGTTATTCATGACTTTTAGAGTTATTGGTGAGAATCGGTTTCGCCTTGAACTAATTCTGTCCTAACCAAACATTTTGCCAAAATTTGGAGAACTGTAAAATTGGACAGCATGTAGGGATAGAAATGCATTTATGATGCCACTATCCACCGTCACACCCTATGTACCGAGTAATCTATAGCCTGTTTGTAAGGAACAATATAAATATAGAGATGACTCCATTTATAATCCTTATTAAACAATGGTTGTCTTAGCAAACCATATGTAGACTCTCATAAACATATTCTGAAACCATACATCCTGATCTATTTTTGTACTAAATGGCATGGCGGAGCATGCTCTTATATTTAGTCATATAATATACCACTTTGCGAGATGTCTTTCCATTACTTATGCAATACTGACCTTTATTTTTAATCAAATCTATTTGGTAAAAGGCTTAATATCACCCTGCAGCACACAATAAATACTCTATTATACATAAATATCTAAACAGCTTGTGGCTTAGTCCGGGAGTTTAATACAAGCTATAGGAATATAAAATTAGGCAATAAGCGCTGGTATGATGGAAAATAACGTCACTCTGAATAAGCTGTTTGCTTTTGGGTTTGTATAATCTTATTGCAGAATAAAATGCAAATTCAAAGCTTGTTAGCATTGCTCTGTGTGTGGATAGTGCTGTATACATCCCATATTAATATTATTCTTTATATTTAATAAAGTCAAAAATCCATATTAGGCTTTTGTTCTCGCGTTGATATTGAATTGTATTTTCTGACTTCATCAGGTACTATATATTGAGAAAACTCATGTGTTTTCCATTGCCTAAACTATGAACAGGCTTCTAACTTTGAATTATATATTATATACCATACTGTATATATTTAAGGTATTACCACCAATGCTGGTCAATATATACAACAACTTCAGCTGCAATGTGGGAACACAATCTTAGTCCAAGTTTGCACAATGTATTTTTACCAGCCCCCCCCCCCTACAAAAAAAAAATTATAATAATAATAATATTTGCCAAAAAATGTTGCATAAAAATTTTCCCTATTTATTTTTTTTTTTTTACTATGGAGTTCTATTAATTTTAACTTGTCTTATTGACACTGAAATGTATAGATCATTTACAGTACATCAGGAGAGTGAAAAGGAAGAAGGACATCTTGTCACTCCAGACAGGCACATATGGGGAAGTCGGAGCATTAGAATAAAGTACATGTACAAAATGTTGGTCGTGAGTCGATGCAGTGTCAATAGAAAAAACAAGTACAGCTCTATAAAATATATAAATAAAACAAAAAACCCTGTTAGACAAATGCTCCCACATGACACCCCACCACAGCCATATTTACGTCAATACACAACAGGTCCCATCGGGTTCGATAGGTGAAAGGTAAACGTTAACAACTAAAGTAAACTATGCTCCAACCGTGTTCATAGAATCAATCCAGACATCCCAGATCTTTGAGAATTTTTGTGGGCAATGACGGTGCAGGTATACCATCTTCTCGTATGATTTGACAAA
Source organism: Hyla sarda (assembly GCF_029499605.1). Lineage (NCBI taxonomy): Eukaryota > Metazoa > Chordata > Amphibia > Anura > Hylidae > Hyla > Hyla sarda. Next base: position 63,360,918 of record NC_079198.1, read on the forward strand.
ATTAAATTTGTACTCCAGTGGGAAAAATGTTCTTTGATCAACTGGTGCCAGAAAGTTAAACAGATTTGTAAATTATGAAAGAAAGACAGAGCAATTCGGCACAGCTTACTTCTGATCCTCAGGACTATATAGCTCAATAGCGGATATGGCAGTGAGGTGTGTGTGGTGCTCAGACTGATGAATAGATATATCCAAACAATTCATGTAGAAGGAGAATGAAGCAGTCGGCAACTCACCAATCCTCGGTTCAGCAAAGTTCTTTATTGCACATACTCACAGACAGGGTTGCCCAGGGAGAAGACCCTGTCAGTTGAAGACATAGTGCTTCAACTGGCCTATGTAGTGTGAAACAACGTTGTCATCTCTCTGTGGTATCCCCCCCGCATTTTCCATCATTCTTGTCTTCTCCCTGGGCAACTCTGTCTGTGAGTATGTGCAATAAAGAACTTTGCTGAACCGAGGATTGGTGAGTTTCCGACTGCTTCTCCTTCTACATGAATAGATTTGTAAATTACTTCAATTTAAAAATGTTATTCCTTCTAGTTCTTATCAGCTGCTATATGCTCCAGAGGAAGTTGTGTAGTTATTTTATGTCTGACCAGAGTGCTCTCTGCTGACACCTCTGTCCATGTCAGGAACTGTCCAGAGTAGGAGCAAATCCCCATAGCAAACCTCTACTGCTCTGGAAAGTTCCCGACATGGACAAAGGTGTCAGCAGAGAGCACTCTGGTAAGACAGAAAAGAACTATACCACTTCCCCTGGAGCATGCAACAGCTCAAACAGTGGGGATCAAAAGTTTGGGCACCCCAGGTAAAAATTTGTATTAATGAGCATAAAGAAGCAAAGGAAAGATGGAAAAATCTCCAAAAGGCATCAAATTTCAGATTAGACATTCTTATAATATGTCAACAAAAGTTGCATTTACACTTTCAAAATAACAGAAAACAAAAAAATGGGGTCTGCAAAAGTTTGGGCACCCTGCAGAATTTATAGCAGGCACTGCCCCCTTTGCAAAGCTGAGACCTGCCAGTGTCATGGATTGTTCTCAATCATCATCTGGGAATACCAGGTGATGTCAATCTCAAAGGTTTTAACCCCTTAAGGACGCAGCCCTTTTTCACCTTAAGGACTGAGCCCTTTTTTGCAATTCTGTTTTTTTGTGACATATTCTACTTTATTTTGGTGGTATATTTTCGGCGTTACTTGCATCCTTTTTTGGTGAAAAATCCCAAAATTTCATGAAAATTTTGAAAATTTTGCATTTTTCTAACTTTGAAGCTCTCTACTTGTAAGGAAAATGGATATTCCCAATAAATTTTATTTTTATTCACAAATACAATATGTCCACTTTATGTTGGCATCATAAAATGGACACATTTTTGCTTTTTGAAAAAACTAGAGGGCTTCAAAGTAGAGCAGCAATTTTCAAAAATGTAGTGAAAATTGCTAAATCTAAAGGGACAGATGTTACAGAACTTCAACTCCCAGCATGCCTAGGCAGTCTAGGCATGCTGAGATTTGTAGTTTAACAACATCTGGAGGGCTACCGTTTGGCCACCACTGTAACAGTGGTCTCCAAACTGTGACCCTCCAGATGTTGCAAAACTACAACTCCCAGCATACCCAGACAGCGTTGGCTGTCTGGGCATGCTAGGAGTTGCAGTTTGGCCTTCCTAGTGGTTGCCACAGTAAAGATCACTTTACTTTCGCTTTCCTTGACAGCTCCGATCATCCCTATTTTCCGGTTGATCGGAGACCCGATCAGCCCGGAATAGCAGAAAATCGCATGTCTGAGTTGACATGCGATTTTCTGCAATCGCCGACATGGGGGGGTGATTCTCAGGACCCCCCTGGGCGATGTGCCGGGATGCCTGCTGAATGATTTTAGCAGGCATCCTTGTCCGGTCCCCAACCGGCTAGCGGCGGGGACTGGAATTCCCTCGGGCGTATGCATACGCCCCACGTCCTTAAGGACTCGGGATGCAGGGCGTATGCATACGCCCGGCATCCTGAAGAGGTTAAATGCCCAGAGCCTCCCCGCCTCTCCCATAGAACTACATGGAGGAGGCGTGTTGGACGTGATGTAACACTGCGGCCCACACACCTCCTGCACAGGAGATCCGCGGCAGAGCCATGGCCCTTTGCAGGAGATCGAGGGGGGTCCCAGCTGTCAGACCCCCCATGACCAAACACTTATGTATATGCTAGCCCCTGTGAATGCCACAGGAGCATTGTCTTGTCACCCGTACATAGTTTTCTTATAAGGAAACTCACAAAAATTGCAAGCCACAAAGTTTCACACAGTGACAGTCACATATGTTTTGAAAGCTTTATATTATATATGATTTGGACCTATTCTTGCTTTTGGCTAAAAATACTGACCAAAATACCTCCTAAGTCCAGTCCCTGTCTATAACGCGGGGTCCCGGTGGGATGGTCCCAGTGCCTATTCACAGCCGGGGCCCGCGGCTAATAGCGCACGGCCGTGATTGTTCGGCCACACGCTATTAACCCTTCCGATGCGGCGCTCAAAGCTGAGCACCGCATCAAAAGTGAAAGTAAATGCTTCCCGGCTGCTCAGTCAGGCTGATCGTGGTCATCGCAATAAAAACACGATGCCCCGATCAGCTACCCAGAGAGAAGAAGGTCCCTACCTTCTTCCGTCGGTGTCCCGGCTCTGATTGATTGCTCCATGCCTGAGTTACAGGCTGGAGCAATCAACCGCCGATTACACAGCTTGTTGCCATGCAAAGGCAAGGCAACAATCTGTGTATGCAATCAGCCATTGCAAGCTCATAGGTCCCTTTAGGAGCTATGAGCTCGCAAAAAAAAAAGTGTAAAAAAAAAAGTTAATCCTTTCAGGTATTCCCTTCTGAATTAAAAGTTTAAATCACGCGGCATTTCCTAGTAACAAAATAAAACAGTGTAAATAAAAATTAAAATACACATATGTGGTATCACCGCGTGCGGAAATGTCTGAATTATAAAAATATACCGCTTTTGAAACCACACGTTCAATGGCGTAGCGCATTTTTGATCACTTGTTGTACCACAAAAAAGTGAATAAAAAGTGATCAAAAAGTCTGATCAGAACAAAAATGGTACCGCTAAAAACTTCAGATCATGGCGCAAAAAATGAGCCCTCATAGCGCCCTGAAAACAGAAAAATAAAAAAGTTATAGGGCTCAGAAAATGACAATTTTAAATGTATACATTTTCCTGCATGAATTTATGATTTTTTTCTGAAGTAATACAAAATCAAACCTATACAAGTAGGGTATCATTTTAACCGTAAGGACCTACAGAATAAAGATAAGATGTCATTTTTACAGAAAAATGTACTACGTGGAAACGGAAGCCCCCAAAATTTACAAAATTGAATTTTTTCTTCAAGTTTGTCGCACAATAAATTTTTTGCCGTTTCGCCGTGGATTTTTCGGTAAAATGACTAATGTCACTGTAAAGTAGAATTGGTGGCGCATAAAATAAGCCATAATACAGATTTTTAGGTGCAAAATTGAAAGGGTTATGATTTTTTAAATGCAAGGAGGAAAAAACGAAAATGCAAAAATGTGAAATCGCTCAGTCCTTAAGGGGTTAAGGTATTATATCTTTGTGGAATGTCTTTACTGATATGTAATTTTAAAGGTGGAAAACACTCCATTATGATAGATGGAAGCATGCCGTGAGACACTTTGAAGTTGATATTTCAGGGTGACATTACTATGATGTTTATTCACACAATTCCTCAGACATTGCATTGTTCGACCCACATATTGTATGTTACATGTGCAATGTAATAGATTATATATTTAGAGTCACATGCCATGTGAGTTTTTATGGGGAAGATTTCTCCTTAAATCTGCGAGCAAAAATTTGTTGCCGCATGTGTCATATTCGAACAGCATTTACAACGGTTATGATTGCATTTGAAGCATCCATTTTTATGGAGAAAGGTTGGAGGATTTTTGTCACTGTGGTTCTTTAGGTCACTTGGAGCGAGTATATTCTTCAAGGATCGTGCTCTGCGATATGTTATTTGTGGTTTCAAGGGAAGATTAGATTTGAGAAATGTCCCAATGTCTGGCTAGGATTCATCTAATTTGATTGCTGTTGTTGGAGAACGTGGTAATAAAGTTAAAACATCTTTTTTCTTGGGATACATCAGTGTCATCTTTGGTGGTTTTGCTTAAAGGGGTAATCGGCCCCTGGCATCTTATCCCCTATCCAAAGGATAGGGGATAAGATGTTAGATCGTCGCGATCCCGCTGCTGGGGACCCCGGGGATCGCCGCTGCGGCACCCCGCTATCATTACAGCACAGAGCGAGTTCGCTCTGTGCGTAATGACGGGTGATACAGGGGCCGGAGCAGCATGACGTCATGGCTCCGCCAATAATGACATCACGGCCTGTCCCCTTAATGCAAGTCTATGGAAGGGGAAGTTACGACCACCACGCCCCCTTCCAATAGACTTGTATTGACGGGGGCGGGCCGTGACGTCACGAGGGGCGGAGCCGTGACGTAACGATGCTCCAGCCCCTGTATTGCCCGTCATTACGTGCAGAGCGATCTCGCTCTGCGCAGTAATGATAGCGGGGTGCTGCAGCAGCGATCCCCGGGGTCCCCAGCAGCGGGACCCCGGCGATCTGACATCTTATCCCCTAATTTTTGGATAGGGGATAAGATGTCTAGGGGCGGAGTACCCCTTTAAGCATTAAACTTGGGTGAGTTTGCTGGCTCTATTGTTAGCGGATTCAATGAGTTTCTTTGGATATTTTTTCGCTTTAAATCTATTTTTAAGGATTTGGCTCTGTGTTACATAGTTGGATTGTAAGGTATAGTTTCGCCGGATTCTTTTGAACTGTCCGTATGGGACATTTAGTATTCACTTCTTGTAATGGTAACTGGTAAAATCTAGGTAGCTATTGCTATCTACCTTCTTAAAGAATGTTTGTGTATTAATCTTGTAATCATCAGTGTGAAAAACAACCACATCTAGAAATTCTGCATTATTTTTGTAAACGTTCTGTGTAAACCTTAGGCTCCAGTTATTATTGTTGATTTGTTGTTAAAAGGAAGTGAGTTCTTTGGGGGTGCCATCCCATATGATAAAAATGTTGTCAAATGTCTTGTATTGATGACATTTTTATCATATGGGACGGCACCCCCGAAGAACTCCGAAGATGTGGTTGTTTTTCACACTGATGATTACAAGATTAATGCAAAAAGGTAGTTTGCAATAGCTACCTAGATTTTACCAGTTCCCATTATAAGAAGTCGCTTCTAAATGTCCCATACAGACAGTTCAAAAGAATCCGGCGAAACTGTACCTTACAATCCGACTATGTAACACAGATAGTGTTGCTCGCGAATATTCGCAATTCGAATTTTTTTTTTCTTCACAGTACACATCACAGTGATCACCCCTCTCTGCTTCCAGCTTGTGTGGTGTAAAGAAGGCTCTAATACTACTGTGTGAGACTGGCGTGCGAAAATTCGCACATGTGAAAATTAGCATATGCTAATTTTCGTATATGCAAATTTTCACGTATGCAAATTTTGTATATGCTAATTTTCACATATGTTAATTTCCGCAAATATTCGCGAATATATGACGAATATTCGTCCATATATTCGCGAATATTCGCGAATTCCAATATGGCCTATGCCGCTCAACACTAAACACAGAGCCAAATCCTTTAAAAATAGATTTCAAGTGAAAAAATATCCAAAGAAACTCAATGAATCCACTAACAATAGAGCCAGCAAACTCACGCAAGTTGAATGCTTAACCTAAACCACCAAAGACGACACTGATGAACCCAAGAAAAAGATGTTTTACCTTTATTACCACATTCTCCAACAACAGCAATCAAATTAGACGAATCCTAGCCAGACATTGGGACATTCTATTGAATGATCCATTCCTCAAATCTAATCTTCCCTTGAAACCACAAATAACATATCACAGAGCACGATCCTTGAAGAATATACTCGCTCCAAGTAACCTAAAGAACCACAGTGACAAAAATCCTCCAACCTTTCTCCATAAAAATGGATGCTTCAAATGCAATCATAACTGTTGTAAATGCTATTTGAATATGACACACGCTGCAACAGATTTTTGCTTGCAGATTTCAGTAGAAATCTCCCCTGTTAAAACTCCCATGACATGTGACTCTAAATATATGATCTATTTATTGCACATGTAACATACAACATGTGGGTCGAACAATGCAATGTCTGAGGAATCGTGTGAATAAACATTGTAGTAATGTCACCCTGAAATATCAACTTCACAGTGTCTCACGGCATGCTCCCATCTATCATAATGGAGATTTCTCTGCCTTTAAAATTACAGCTATCGAACATATCAGTAAAGACATTCCACAAAGATATAATACCTTAAGACAACGTGAGAATTATTGGATCTACAAATTGTGTACTCTACACCCACTAGGTTTGAACAAGTACAACAAAAGCAATCTATAGCTGTGGTTATATCCAAGAGCGATTTATAAATGTCTTCCCACTTCTGCGTATTTTCCCCCATTTCATATATAATCCTTTTATGTATAGCAACCGTATATGCACGCCCATTCTTGCCACCTGTGCATGTGTGTGCATATACGTTTTCACACACCCTATATTCATACTTTGGTATTGCACATTTTCTATATATGAACCTTTTCATTTTTATTCATATATACTGTTGGAATAGGTACAATCATTTATTTATTTATTAATTCCTACACTTTAATATTTATTATATAAAATGTGCAATAGTAATCTAATATATCTTATTATCTAATTTCATCTAGTGGTTTATTACATCGAATGTGCAATAGTAATCTATTTAAATCTATTATTTAAATTTATTATATTTATAATTTTACTGTTAATTGTAGTTATTATCTTTTATCTATCAGATATATAATTATGCACTAGTATTATTTCATTCCATCTAGTGATATTTGCATTATCCTTTCTGTTGCCTTGTGGTTCTTATGAGGGATATTCCCCCTTATACTATTAATATAGCTATCTAAATATACATATTTTTTTTATATAGATCCATCTATATGTGCAGACCTGCATTAAAGCATATTGGCCTTAATACATTGACTTCTGAGACTAATTGTAAATTGAGTTCTCTTCCAGATTTTCTGCCTGCACAGGATCATTTACACCTCTAATTGAGGCTACATGCATATCTATTATACACTCAAGGTGAGCAGCCATCCTATAGAGTCTCCGACTCCCCTTCCCACCTGCTGATTTATCCAAGGGTAACACACAAGGCGCCTTTCCTGGGCCTTCTTTTTTTTTTCTACTGACACAGTAGTTGGTTCTTCCTTTTAGTAGGCTTTGGCTTGAACAGGTCACAGGATAGGCCTAAACTTTACTTACAAAACCAAGGAGGTACACTTTGTCTAGGTTTATATATTTCTCTGGCAAGAGCAAGATTCTGACTTAACTGGGGTAACCAAACACCTAGCATAAGTAGAGCAAGAAGAAGTGTGCACACTATTCAGGCTAGAGCCAGACTAGACTAGTTTTGGGTCCAACCCTTAGATGAGTGGGTTGGACTATGCAACTTCTAGCTCAGCTTTCCAGAAACTAGCAGTCGAGTGTGTCATGTGACCAATTATCCACTCATCTTGTACAGATGCAATGTGAATGTTAACTCTTACATATTCATTATACCTCAGTGTATACTGTCAAGGCAGTGCAATATACAAAACAGCAGCTATACATCCACAACAACTTCATATTTTTGTTGCTGAGAAACAAGTACCTGAACACTTTACTCATGCAAAAAAAGTGATGATTGAAAAGTTATTAAAATAATGCAGAAAATATTTAGAGGGTGAATGGGATAGAATGTTCTATTCATGTGTTTCCGCATTAATTGCAAACAATAAGGCCTCAAGCACAAGGCAGAGCCATATGCATAGAAGCAGTACAGAGACCTAACTTATGAGGTTGCATGGAGCCATAGGCACTCCATACAATGCCATTAGAGATGAGCAAATTTTTTGAAAAATTTGATTCGGCCAATTTGCTGAATTTTTCAAAAAAATTAGTTTTGTTCTGAATTTATTCCAGGCAAATTGCTATAAAAAATGGCTATTTATGGCCTACAGAGAGCCTCAATAGGGGGTGTAGAACACTTTGCCTTGCTGTAAAAAGCATAGGGTGTGTGTAGGGTTAGTGAAATAATACTGTTGTTCAGTATGACATGCAAATTCTTTTGGAAATGTCCTTCATGTCATAAGAATATAGTGACAAGAGGTACCATCCATTCTGGACTTCTTACCTGGCTTTTATGGATCAAAATTATTTATTTAAATTTTATTACATTTTATTTCAAAATTTACAATTTACACTTTTTATCTATATATATAAAACTCAATGTGTGTGTATGTGTGTGTGTGTGTGTGTGTGTGTATGTTCCAGCATCACGTCCAAACGGCTAAAGATATTAACATGACACTTGGCACACATGTTACTTATATGTTAACAACAAACATAGGATAGGTGATTTAACCCTTACTCACCCCCATTTGCCAGGGGCGGGGTTTATGTTTAAAGTCCCATACAAGTCTATGGGGATAGGAGGTCAGGATAGGAGGTCAAGAAGTCAAAAGCTTCCTCTGTTGATTTTCCTCCACAACAAGGATTAGGAAGGAAAAACCGGGCAACACCAGGTACTCAGCTAGTAAATTATAAAAAGTCTTTAAACAAAGTCTGCAAACTACAAGGCTCTTAGGCTAAGTTTCGACTTGTTTTTTTTCTGGAAGTTTTTGGAAAACTGCCACTGCAGTTTTTGAGCCAAAGTCAGATGTGGAGCCATAAGGGAAAAGAAGTGTAATGTCCTATTCCTTTTGATTACACTTCTGGCTTTGGCTCAAAAACTGCAGTCGCAGTTTTCCAAAAACTGCCAGAAAAAAAACAAAAAAAAAACAAGTGGACACTTAGCCTTATAACAGCGATCAGATAAGTGCTAAACATTGATACATGCAGACAGACAGACAGAACTGTAACTAGCTCTTTTTGCTCCATCTGGCACAGGACATCATGAAACCTGCAACAGAAACATATTAGTATTAGGGTCTGCATTTTTCCAGCATTATCCTCCCCTTTTCTCCACAAATTACTCCAGCGTTCTCCAAACCCAATGCCACCAGCCTTCCCACAACTCACAATAAATTATGATTATTGATTAAATTTACTTTTCATAAATTATGAAACATCTTTAACCCCTTAACGCAGAATGACGGGTATACCCGTCAGCTGCTGAAGTGCGTTCGCGCAGAGTGACGGGTATACCCGTCATTCACATAATTGCAGCTGCTGCTGCATCCCGGGGGCTGAACTTTTCACCTCCGGTTGTCTCCGACAGGTGAGAAGTTCAGCTTAACCGCCGTCGTGCTGGACGCCACATTTATACGGCGGATAACGCGATACCTTTGCGCATTCTGTCGTATAAAGGCGGTACTCATTGTGCGCACTCCCGCGGCACTGATCGGGTTAATTAGCTAAAGTCCCGGGGTGTCCGGCAGGAGACCACTTCTGCCCGACACCCCGGGACCCCATTTGATTTACCCGATCAGCGATCTGGTGTGTAGGGGCGGCGTGGGGTGGGCGTTTGAGGCAATCCGGGTGTCCGGCCCCCGCCATCGCCACGCACCCGCCATCACCGCTGCCAGACCTCCGCCCACATGTGTTAGTCCGGGGAGAGCGGGGCACAGAGGGAATAAGTCCTTCTTACCCGGTGGCGGTGGTGGATCCTGCAGGCTGCGGCGGGATCTGACTGGCCGGTTAGTGATGCTCCAGAATCTCTCGGGCCACACTGCAACCTGGAAAATAAACACTCATTTTGCATGTTGTTAAAAATAAATGTCAGGGCAAAGATCAAATAAGAATTGTGAGACCACCATCAAACACAGGTACAGACATTATATTATGAACTACACTAACTTTACAGCCCCTTAAGCATTGTCAAATAAATAAAAAAATCCTGGAATACCTCTTTAACTGGATTCTTTTTTCAAATAACATTATCTCCTACCACAGAAGATCTTAACACCAAACAACTCACAATATGCATTTACATGAGGGTAATAAGGTATGCTTATTTTGATTTGTAATGTAAGTGCAGTAGTAGATAACAATGTTGTTGGCTAAGCTACTATAGTCGCAATAGCTTCACTTCAGTAGGGATAAAGAAATGATATACACTCTCCTAGCACCTTATCTACAGCTTGTGCCTCAGGTATTTCATTAAGACATATAAGTAATATCTTTGTTTGCCCATCTGAGTTAAATAGTGAGGTTAAAATTGAATCCAGAGTCTGGCACTCGTGAAGGGTGTAATTCATTTGACAAGAAAAACAACGAGACAGGCAAAAAGAAGGGTGAAGTATGTTTTTATGAGCATTAATGAAATGTAACTTTTACTGAAAATGATTATAGCAGTGTGTCTGAAATGTGACATTTTTCAAAAACAAATAGGATTGCTTCTAATTTATGGTTACATAGTGGCTCTGTGGCTCAGTGATTAGTACTGTTGCATTGCTGTGCTGGGGTCCTAGCTTTAACCCCTTAAGGACTCAGTCCTTTTTTCACCTTAAGGACACCATTTTTTGCACGTCTGACCACTGTCACTTTAAGCATTAAAAACTCTGGGATTCTTTTACATTTCATTCTGATTCCGAGATGGTTTTTTCGTGACATATTCTACTTTATGTTAGTGGTAAATTTCCGTCGATACTTGCAACATTTCTTGGTGAAATATTCCAAAATTTGATGAACTTTGAAACTCTCTGCTTATAAGGAAAATGAACATACCAAATAAATTATATATTGATTCACATATACAATATGTCTACTTTTTTATTTATTTATTTTTGGATCATAAAGTTGACATGTTTTTACTTTTGGAAGACATCAGAGGGATTCAAAGTTCAGCATCAATTTTCCAATTTTTTTTTTATTTTTTTAAATCTGAATTTTTCAGGGGCCAGTTCAGTTTGAAGTGGATTCGTGGGGCCTTCATATTAGAAATACCCCATAAATGACCATTATAAAAACTGCACCCCTCAAAGTATTCAAAATGACATTCAGTAAGTGTGTTAACCCTTTAGGTGTTTCACAGGAATAGCAGCAAAGTGAAGGAGAAAATTCTTAATCTTCATTTTTTGCACTCGCTTGTTCTTGTAGACCCAGTTTTTAAATTCTTACAAGGGGTAAAAGGAGAGAAATCACCCTAAAATTTGTAACCCAATTTCTCTCGAGTAAGGAAATATCTTATACAGTGGGGATCAAAAGTTTGGGCACCCCATGTAAAAATTTGTATTAATGTGCATAAAGAAGCCAAGGAAAGATGGAAAAATCTCCAAAAGGCATCAAATTACAGATTAGACATTCTTATAATATGTCAACAAAAGTTAGATTTTATTTCCATCATTTACACTTTCAAAATAACAGAAAACAAAAAAATGGCATCTGCAAAAGTTTGGGCACCCTGCAGAATTGATAGCATGCACTGCCCCCTTTGCAAAGCTGAGATCTGCCAGTGTCATGGATTGTTCTCAATCATCATCTGGGAAGACCAGGTGATGTTAATCTCAAAGGTTTTAAATGCCCAGATTCATCTGACCTTGCACCAACAATCAGAACCATGGGTTCTTCCAAGCAGTTGCCTAGAAATCTGAAACTGAAAATAGTTGACACTCACAAAGCTGGAGAAGGCTATAAGAAGATAGCAAAATGTTTTCAGATGTCAATATCCTCTGTTTGCAACAAAACCTCCAGACTCCACAGGGACTTAGGTCCACAGGGACTTAGATGTCAATATCCTCTGTTTATACAAAAGAGAACAGGGTGCGCACCCCTGGATGGAACCTGATGGATGAGATAGTGAAGAGCCCAATCAAAACGCACTCACCTATGCAAGTTGTGCAAATGGAGGAACAACACTCAATGCGCTTGATCAGGAATCCTGTAATCGTGGCTGCTGCTGCTCCCAGCGTCCAGGCGCAAATGTAGATAAAAGGAGACCCAAGAAAAGGGAGATGAATCGCGCTGCCACAAGAAGTATATATGGGTAAATTTAGTGCACACAAAGGATCCACGCAACGCGACTGACAAAAAAGCCAGAACGGCTTTGAAACGCGTTTCAAAGCCGTTCTGGCTTTTTTGTCAGTCGCATTGCGTGGATCCTTTGTGTGCAATAAATTTACCCATATATACTTCTTGTGGCAGCGCGATTCATCTCCCTTTTCTTGGATCTCCTTTTATCTAATATCCTCTGTTTGGAATGCAATTAAGAAATGGCAGTCATCAGGAACAGTGGAAGTTAAAGCAAGATCTGGAAGACAAAGAAAAATATCAGACAGAACAGCTCGCAGGATTGTGGGAAAAACTATTCAAAACCCATGTTTGACTGCACAATCTCTCCAGAAAGATCTGGCCGACACTGGAGTTGGGGTACACTATTCCACTATAAAGAGATACTTGTACAAATATGGTCTTCATAGAAGAGTCATCAGAAGAAAACCTCTTCTACGTCCTCACCACAAAAATAAGCGTTTGAACTTTGCAAATGAACATATAGACAAGCCTGATGCATTTTGGAAACAAGTTCTGTGGACCGATGAGGTTAAAATTGAATTTTTTGGCCGGAATGAGCAAAGGTACGTTTGGAGAAGAAGGGAATAGAACTTAATGAAAAGAACCTCTGTCCAACTATTAAGCATAGATCAATAATGCTTTGGGGTAATATTACAGCCAGTGGCACAGGGAACATCTCGCGAGTAGAAGCAAAAATTGATTCAATAAAATTTCAGCAAATTTTGGATGCTAACTTGATGCCATCTGTGAAAAAGCTGAAGTAAAAGAGAGGATGACTTCTACAAATGGATAATGATCCAAAACACACCTCAAGAGACATAAACGGAAGGTTTTGCCATGGTCTTTACAATCTCCTTACCTCAACATAATTGAAAATATAGGCCTTAAACGAGCAGTGCGTGACAGACAGCCCAGAAATCTCAAAGAACTGGAAGACTTTTGTAAGGAAGAAAGGGCAAAGATACCTCAAACAAGAATTGAAAGACTCTTGGCTGGCTACAAAAAACATTTCCAAGCTATGATACTTGCCAAAGGGGGCAGTACAAGATATTAACTCTGCAAGGTGCCCACACTTTTGCAGACGCCATTTCTTCGTTTTCTGTTATTTTGAAAGTGTAAATGATGTAAATAAAATCTAACTTTTGTTGACATATTATAAGAATGTCTAATCTGTAATTTGATGCCTTTTGGAGATTTTTCCATCTTTCCTTGGCTTCTCTATGCACATTAATACACATTTTTACCTGGGGTGCCCAAACTTTTGATCCCCACTGTATGTGTATGTCAAGTGCTCTGTGGTCGAATTAAAGGGCTCAGAATGGAAGGAGTTACAATGGGATTTTGGAGAGTGAGTTTTTCTGAAATGGTTTTTTGGGGGGCATGTCACATTTAGGAAGCGCCTATGGTTCCAGAACCGCAAAAAAAAACCACATGGCATACTATTTTGAGAACTATACCCATCAAGGAATGTAACAAGGGGTGTTTGACAACTTTTCGTTAAAGTTGGATGTGTAAATTATTTTTTTTTCACTAAAATGCTGGTTTCTCCCCAAATTTTAGATTTTTACAAGGTGTAATATTAGAAAATGTCCCCCAAAATTTGTAACCCTATCTCTTGTGAGTGTGGAAATACCCCATGTGTGGACGTCAAGTGCACTGCGGGCGCACTACAATGCTCAGAAGAGAAGGAGTCACATTTGGCTTTTGAAAAGCAAATTCTACTGAAATAGTTTTTGGGGGGCATGTCACATTTAGGAAGCCCATATGGTGCCAGAACAGCATAAAAATAACACATGGCATAGTATTTTGGAAACTAACCCCTCAATGAACGTAACATGGGGTACAGTGAGCATTAACACCCCAAAGGTGTTTGACAACTTTTCATTAAATTCAGATGTGTAAATGAAAAAAAAAATGTCACTAAAATGCGTGTTTTTAATTTTTTTTAAAGGGCTAATAGGAGAAAATGCCCCCAAAAATGTTTAACCCCATTTTTTCTGAGTATGAAAATACCCCATGTTTTGATGTCAAGTGCTCTGATGGCCCACTAAAATGCTCAGGAGAGAAGAAGCACCATTGAGCTTTTGGAGAGAGAATTTGGTTGGAATAGAAGTCGGGAGCCTTGTGTGTTTACAAAGCCCCACGTGGTGCCAGAACAGTGAAACCCCCCAATTGTGACCGTAGTTTCCCCCCAATTGTGACCCCTCTCAGAATGTAATAAGGGGAGCAGTGGGCATTTACACCTCACTGGCGTTTGACAAATCTTTGGAACAGTGGGCTGTGCAAATGAAAAAATAAATTTTTCATTTTCACGGACCACTGTTCCAAAAATTTCTGTGGGGTAAAAATGCTCACTGCACCCCTTATTACATTACTTGAAGGGTGTAGTTTCCAAAATGTTGTCTTATATGGAGGGGGGGTCCATTGTTCTGGCACCATGGGGGCTTTGTAAACACACATGGCCTTCAATTCCGGACAAATTTTATCTCCAAAAGCTCAATGGCGCTCCTTCTCTTCTGAGCATTGTAGTTTGCCCGCAGAGCACTTTAGATCTACATATGGGCTATGTTTTTACTCAGAAGAAATGGGGTTATCAATTTTGTGGGGCTTTTTTCCCATTTTTCCTTGTGAAAATGAAAAATTTAGGGTAACACCAGCATTTTAGTTACATTTTTTTTTCATGTTCCCATGCAACTTTAAAGGAGTACTCCGGTGCACACTTTTTTCATGTTATCCCGTCCGGGCTGCAAAATAAAATAAAATGCACTTTATCTTACCTGCCAACGAGCCCCCAGAGCTCCGGTACAGGTGTTCGGTCCCCAGGCTGTACTCTTCTTACTTCCGGTTAGCCCGGCACGTCACACGGAGCTTCAGCCTATCACTGGCCGCAGCGATGTCCCGCCTCGGCCAATGATAGGCTGAAGCTCTGTGTGACGTGCCGGGCTAACCGGAAGTAAGAAGAATACAGCCCGGGGACCGAACACCTGTACCGAAGCTCCGGGGGCTCGTTGGCAGGTAAGATAAAGTGCATTTTCTTTTATTTTGCAGCCCGGACGGGATAACATGAAAAAAGTGTGCACCGGAGTACTCCTTTAAAGAAAATTTGTCAAACACCTGTGGCGTGTTAAGGCTCACTATACCCCTTGTTACGTTCTGTGAGGGGTGAAGTTTCCAAAATGGGGTTACACGTGGGTATTTATTTTTTTGTGTTTATGTCAGAACCGCTGTAATATCAGCCACCCCTGTGCAAATCACCAACTTAGGCCTCAAATATAGATGGTGCGCTCTCACTCCTGAGCCTTGTTGTGCATCCACAGAGCATTTTACGTCCACATATGGAGTATGGAGTATTGCGTTACAAACTTAGGGTGTCCTTTTTTCCTTTTACCTCTTGTGAAAATAAAAAGTATGGAGCAACACCAGCATGTTAGTGTAAAACTTTTAAATTTTTTACACTAACAAGCTGGCGTAGGCCCCAACATTTCATAAGGTGTAAAAGGGGAAAAAGCCCCCAACAATTTGTAACGCAGTGGCTCCTGAGTATGGAAATACCCCATAAGTGGCCCTAAACTGTTTCCTTGAAATATGACATGACTTCGAAGTGAGAGATCGCCATACGCATTTAAGGACTTATTTAGGGATTGCATAGGGGTGAAAATAGGGGTATTCTACGCCAGTGATTCCCAAACAGGGTGCATCCAGCTGTTACTAAACTCCCAGTATGCCTGGACAGTCAGTGACTGTCCAGAAATGCTGGGAGTTGTTGTTTTGCAACAGCTGGAGGCTCCGTTTTGGAAACACTGCCGTATGATATGTTTTTCATTTTTATTGGGGGGATAGTGTAAAGGGGTGTATATGTAGTGTTTTACCCTTTATTTTGTGTTAGTAGTGTAGTGTTTTTAGGGTACATTCACACGGACGGGTTTACGGTGAGTTTCCTGCTTGGAGTTTTGACTGCGGCGGAAAATTTACCGCAGCTCAAACTTGAAGCAGGAAATTCACTATATACCTGCTCGTCTGACAGACCGTGCATGCTGGGAGTTGTACTTTTGCAACAGCTGGAGGCAGACTGGTTGGACAACCTTCAGTTACGTTCTGTTACCTAACTCAGTATTTTCCAACCAGTGTGCCTCCAGCTTTTGCAAAACTACTACTCCCAGCATGTACTGATCACCGAAGGGCATGCTGGGAGATGTAGTTATACAACAGCTAGACACACAACTAAAACTCCCAGCATGGCGAGACAGCTGTTTGGGCATGCTGGGAGTTGTAGTTTTGCAAGATCTAGAGGGCCACAGTTTAGAGACCACTACACAATGATCTCCAAACTTCAGCCCTCCAGCTGTTGCAAAACTACAAATCCCAGCATGCCCAAACAGCAAACAGCAACATCTGGAGGGCTACAGTTTAGAGACCACTGTATAGTGGTCTTCCAACTGTAGCCCTCCAGATATTGCTAGGCAACAACTCACTGGCTTCTGCAATCAGTAGGATCACCGCATGCCGCACCAGGGAGAGGATCGCAGCCAGCCGCCGCCAATTGCCACCGGTAAGGGACCTCCACTGCCGCCGCAGGTCACACCACAGTTTCCCCATTCTACCCTGACTACCGTGGGTGGGCAGAACATTGGGAACCAAACTTTACCCCCCCCGCCCCCGATTTGCTATTGGTCGGTCACTTCGACCAATAGCAGGGATAGGAGGGGTGGCACCCTCCCACCTCATTCCTATCCCATCAGGGGTATTGGGGGTGTCTTGGACACCCCCGATCTCCCTTATTTTCCGGGTCACCGGAGACCCTTATGACCCGGAGTCGCCGCAGATCGCCGATCTGAACTGACTGGTGATTTGCGGCGATCGCCAACATGGGTGGGTCTCAGGGCCCCCCTCGGCGATGTGCCGGTATGCCTGTTGAATGATTTCAGCAGGAATACCAGTCCGGTCCCCGCCATTCCCTGTAAGGACTCGGGAACAGGGTTGTACGGGTACGCCCTGCGTCCTTAAGTAGATAAAGAATCATTATTACTATAGTTGATCTCTTGTACAATTTCTAGCTTATCAGAATAATCTCTGCTAATGTAAAAGTTCCATATAGGGGTTGCTTTTCTGGTCTCAGAGACTCCTGAAACACTTTTATATTATTATGGCTGGATCAGGGCTGTGGTCAAGAAGTAAAAAGTCCTGATCAGATAAAATTAATACGTTTATTAAACACAAAGGCAATGCCTCTTCACCTTCTTGGCCTTGAATAGGCCCTTTGTCAGGAAAGGTGCATCATGGAATAAAAAACAACAGAGCAGCCTAAAGTACATTTGTTCCGTGGAGTCAAAGGTTATGTTATTCAGGGTATTCCTGATGGATGAGAATGATTGTTTCTTTAATTTTAAAAATCCCTCTGAAAAAAAATGACTACATTTGATTGGTTGCTATGGGCAACTGCACCAGTCTTCTTCTATACAGGTTTTGATAAATCTCCCCCCTTAACCTGTTAAAGGGGTATTCCAGGCCAAAACTTTTTATATATATCAACTGGCTCCAGAAAGTTAAACAGATTTGTAAATTACTTCTATTAAAAAAATATTAATCCTTCCAATAGTTATTAGCTTCTGAAGTTGAGTTGTTGTTTACTGTCTAACTGCTCTCTGATGACTCATGTCCCGGGAGCTGTGCAGTTCCTATGGGGATATTCTCCCATCATGCACAGCTCCCGGGACGTGACATCATCATTGAGCAGTTAGACAGAAAACTTCAGAAGCTAATAACTATTGGAAGGATTAAGATTTTTTAATAGAAGTAATTTACAAATCTGTTTAACTTTCCGGAGCCAGTTGATATATATACAAAAAGGTTTTGCCTGGAATACCCCTTTAAGGACAAAGGGTGTTCCTTGTGTCCTGGTATTTATGCCCTTGTCGCGGAGTTTAAAGCGTGCTCACGAGCTGAGCACGCTTCATAACTGGTGAGTCCCAACTGCTATCAGCAGCCAGGGCCCACAATTAATGCCAGGCATCACTGGTCGGACTGCTGCTCGGCATGAACCCTTTAGACGTCACAAACAGAGTTGATTGTGGTGTCTAAATGCAGGAGTCAACGGTGCCAGAAGCTCAGCGTAGCTGATCGGGACATTCTCGCCCTTACCTGCCTCCTCGCTGTCCGATCAATCCTCTGAACTTTGCATATTATAGTCTCCGCCGCCGCTTTCTTAAACGTCCAAACTATTAAAATATGATGTTAATTAAATTGCATGGTCAATAGTATACATGTCAACAAATACCAAAGTCCCAAACTGCACATTTTTGGTCACTTAAATAATGCCCATCAAAAAGCCCCATCAAAACAAAAATGGGCCCTCATACATCACCGTATGCAGAAAAATAAAAAAGTTATATGGGTCAGAAGAGGACAATTTTTAGCATACAAATTTTGGATTTAAAGTTAAAGGTAAAATAAAACAAAACCTATATAAATTAGGTATCCTTGTAAAAGTGCACTGCGTAGAAATGTAAGCCCCCAAACTTACAAAATGGCTTTTTTAATTTCACCCCACAAATAGTTTAAATAATTATTAACCCCTTCCCTCTTTGGCGATTTTTCATTTTTGCACTTTTGTTTTTTTCTCCTCACCATCTAAAAATCAGAACACTTTCAATTTTCCACCTAAAAATCCATATGAGGGCTTGTTTTTTGCACCAACAATTTTACTTTGTAATTCCACAATTGTAATAATTTCACTAAGAAATCTACAGCGAAACCAGAAATTTTTTTATCTGTGGGGCGAAATAGAATAAAAAAGCCATTTTGTAATTTTTAGTGGCTTTCGTTTCTACGCAGTGCAGATTTCAGTAAAAATTGCACCTTATAAGCTTTAAACATCACACTCCCTGCTCACACCCTACAACAGTTACAGGAATGTTATCCCTTCCGATGGCAGGCTAAATCAATTAAATACTTAGGTGTCCATGTGCCCGCTGACCCGTCTGAAACCTTTTGCATCAACTTCCCACCACTCTTACACTCTCTCAAATCCGACTTGTCCAGATGGGAGCGGAGAGACTTTTCTTGGCTGGGGAGGGTAAATATCCTGAAAATGAATATGCTACCTCGTCTCTTATATCTTTTCTCCTGTATTCCCTGCCTAATACCCAGATCCTATTTCAGGGAACTCTCTGCTCTCAGCTCTGGATTTGTATGGATGCGCAAACCGTCAAGACTGGCCCGCACCATATTGATTAGAAGGAAAAGAGAGGGGGGTTTGGCGATGCCTGACCTTCTCTCATATTACCTGGCTGCAGTCCTCTCCCGCGTACTAGATTGCTTTCACCATTATACAGACAAACAATGGGTACAATTTGAGGGTACTATATTGAATCAAAACCCCTATATTCTTACTTTGGCTCCCGCAATACATCTCTTCCACTAAAGATGTGGTCAGTCTCCAGGCTGTCCTTAACTCAATCATTCGCACTCGCAATACATATCTTAGTAATCTTTTGCTCTTCTCCCCAGACGGCCCCCTTACCCCATTATTTGACAACCCAGCTTTTCCCCCGGCCTTATCCACGAGCCCCTTCCTCACCTTCCAAAGGGGATATGGCACTTGTTTTTCCAAATTAATATCTCAGACATCGTTGAAAAGCCTACCTGATCTCTTACAGGAGACCGAGGTGACTACCCACTTACTCTTTCAACACGCACAACTCAGTCACTTTTACCTGTCTAACAAAAGGAAGCTATCACTTTATCGTCCATTCACCAACTTTGAAAACCTCTGTGTTTCCTCGCATAAAATCAACCATAAAATCAGTGTCCTTTACTCTCTCCTCATACATGAATTTACAACCGATCCGCTCCCATTCCGGTTAGGCTGGGAAAAAGAAATAGGACATCAATTCACGTAGGAAGACTGGACCAGGGCTCTGAATCAATGCCACCACACCTCCATCTCTTGTAAAGCACAAGAAATCAACTATAAAGTTCTAACGAGATGGTACAGAGTGCCATCCTTACTCGCCAAATTCTATCCCGATTTTTCAGATACGTGCTGGAGATGTGGAGGTGTAGGTGACACTATGCTTCATGTTTGGCTGACCTGCCCCCACTTATCTACATACTGGACTCAAGTTATAGATATAATACATCGTATCACATTGACCCAGCTCCCCCCCCCACGCCAGAAGTCATCCTACTCACCATCCTTCCTGCTCACATACCCAAGCATACGGCCAAACTAATATCGTTTCTGTTGCTTGCGGCCAGAACGGTAATTCCAAGACTTTGGAAATCGCAACTTCCCCCATCCATTACCTCTTGGCTCCAAGAATCCTCCCATCTACACAGGATGGAAGAATTGCTAGCCGACTGCAAAAATCAGATAGACAAATACAACACCGTATGGCACCCTTGGACACATTTTACATCCTCTAGGGACTATACGTCCATGCATCTTTCACTCGGAAACATATGTCCCCCAAGCAGTACAGCACGCCCGATTTCCGGTGCCCCCTCTACCTAAACAGCCCATTTTTCACAAATAGCCACCATGCCTCATTGCTTTGCCATGTTGTTCTGAAGCCCTCCTGACCCGCTGGGTAAGTCTAACAACCTCTTTCTTACGAACCTAGTAGTCTTCCTCGTTCCCATTCCCTTCTGTCCCTTTGGAACCCTTTCCTGTCTCTTCTTCCTCCTTCTTTCTGTCCTCATCTCCTCTTCTTCCCATATGTTGCTTACACCAACTACATTGTTGTTGATTGTACCTACCCTGATCACATAGAAGCTCGGACCATGTACCTTGAGTTGACTAGTTGATGTTTGAATTGTCATGTCTTTAACTATTCACTTTAACCCCTTAACGACGCAGGACGTATATTTACGTCCTGCGCCGGCTCCCGCAATATGAAGCGGGATCGCGCCGCGATCCTGCATCATATCGCTTCGGTCCCGGCGCTCATCAACGGCCGGGACCCGCGGCTAATACCACACATCGCCGATCGCGGCGATGTGCGGTATTAACCATTTAGAAACGGCGGTCAAAACTGATCACCGCTTCTAAAGTGAAACTGAAAGTATCCCGGCTGCTCAGTCGGGCTGTTCGGGACCGCCGCGGTGAAATCGCGGTGTCCCGAACAGCTGATCGGACACCGGTAGGGCCCTTACCTGCCTCCTCGGTGTCCGATCGACGAATGACTGCTCCGTGCCTGAGATCCAGGCAGGAGCAGTCAAGCGCCGATAATGCTGATCACAGGCATGTTAATACACGCCAGTGATCAGCATAGAAGATCAGTGTGTGCAGTGTTATAGGTCCCTATGGGACCTATAACACTGCAAAAAAAAATGTTAAAAAAAAGTGTTAATAAAGGTCATTTAACCCCTTCCCTAATAAAAGTTTGAATCACCCCCCTTTTCCCATAAAAAAAATAAAACTGTGTAAAAAAATAAATAAATAAACATATGTGGTATCGCCGCGTGCGTAAATGTCCGAACTATAAAAATATATCAATAATTAAACCGCACGGTCAATGGCGTACGCGCAAAAAAATTCCAAAGTCCAAAAAAGCGTATTTTGGTCACTTTTTATACCATTAAAAAAATGAATAAAAAGTGATCAAAAAGTCCGATCGAAACAAAAATCATACCGATAAAAACTTCAGATCATGGCGCAAAAAATGAGTCCTCATACCGCCCTGTACGTGGAAAAATAAAAAAGTTATAGGGGTCAGAAGATGACATTTTTAAACATATAAATTTTCCTGCATGTAGTTATGATTTTTTCCAGAAGTGCGACAAAATCAAACCTATATAAGTAGGGTATCATTTTAACCGTATGGACCTACAGAATAATGATAAGGTGTAATTTTTACCGAAATATGCACTGCGTAGAAACGGAAGCCCCCAAAAGTTACAAAATGGCGTTTTTTTTTTTCGATTTTGTCGCACAATGATTTTTTTTTCCGTTTCGCCGTGCATTTTTGGGTAAAATGACTAATGTCACTGCAAAGTAGAATTGGCGACGTAAAAAATAAGCCATAATATGGATTTTTAGGTGGAAAATTGAAAGGGTTATGATTTTTAAAAGGTAAGGAGGAAAAAACGAAAGTGCAAAAATGGAAAAACCCTGAGTCCTTCAGGGGTTAGTGTATTCAACATCCTGTCTTGTTACTGAATACCTGACTTTATATAGTGATGGTACGCATCATATGTGTGTACCCTATCGACAACCGCGTTTCTTACGATGCCTGTTTATTGATGGTGTTTTTGTACTTTACTTGAACTTTGTACTTTTAATAAAACGTTAATATAAAAAAAATATATAAAATTGCACCTTATATTTATTCTGTAGGTCCAAACGGTCGCAAGGATACCCAATTTATATAAGTTTGATTTTACTACAAAAAAAAATTATAACTACATGCACCAAAATTAATACATTGAAAAATGTCCTCTTCTGACCCCTATAACTCTTTTATTTTTTTGTATAAGGGGCGGTATGATGACTAATTTTTTTACTCTGTGATCTGAAGTTTTCATTGGTACCATTTTTGTTTTAATCTCACTTTTTGATCAGTTTTTATAATTTTTTTATGGTATAAAAAGTTACCAAAAATATGCCATTGACAGTGCGGTTTAATTAATTATATATTTTTATTGTTCAGACATTTACGCACATGGCGATACTGCATATGTTTATTTTTATTTACACAGTTTTTTTAAATGGGAAAAGGGGGTGATTCAAACTTTTATTAGGGAAGGGGTTAAATCACATTTTTTAACACTTTATTTTCACTTTTTATTGCAATTTTGGAGCCCCCATAGGGGACTATAACCTTGCACACACTGATTTCCTACACTGATCACTGCCATGCAATAGCATGGCATTGATCAGTGTTATCACCGCTCGACTGTTCCTGCTTAGCACTCAGGCACGGAGCAGTCATTCGGCAACCGGACAGCGAGGATGCAGGTAGGAATCCTTCTCGTGTTCTGCAAGCTGTTCGGGATGCCGTGGCGGTCCCGAACAGCACCACTGAGTTAACTGGCAATGTTTACTTTAGTTTTAGATGTGGCAATCAAGTTTAATTGCCACGTCTAAAGAGTTAATTCTGGACATCAGCACGATCAGCGATGTCCGGCATTATCCGTGTGTCCTAGTTGCCAATAGCAACCGGGACCCATTGAGTTTGATGCGCGCACACCTGCTGAGCGTGCGTCATACCGAGGGAGCCGCAGATGGACGTTAATGAACATCCATGTTCATGTTATAAAATAAGTGATGTCATTACAAAGTACAATTGGTGATGCAAAAGACAAGGACTTATATGGGTCTGTATAGTGCAAAATTGCATTATGGTTTTTAGAAGGGGAGAAGGAAAAAATATAAGTGCAAAGACAAAAACTGTCCTGGCCCTTAAGGCCAAAATGGGTTTGGTCCTTAAGGAGTTAAGTTTAGATAAATAACATTTGACTGCAGTGACTTTCTTATTCACTGGGAAAAATGCAGAAAGGAAAAATGCTTCAAAACATCAAGACAAACTTATAATGACATACTAAAGTTGGATGGCACATGTGGGCATACGGGATATTCTCTTTTTTACACCTTATCGGTCTTAAATATAATTTTCCATTTCAGGAAGCTGTACATACAGTCTTTATATCTATTTCATACTGCCTGTATGTTTCTGCCTAGGATAATTATTTTGTTTTCCACATCTCCTAAATAGGTATGGGATATCACGGTCAGTGCCCATGCTACTTTCTGAAATGTAATTTTTCACAAAATTAATGGTACAGTCTAGAGATGACCGAACTTTTGAAAAATTCTATTCGGACGATTCCCGAATTCCTGGTCCGAATTTATTTGCAGTGAATCTGTATTAAAAATGGCTATTTCTGGCCTACAGAGAGCCTCAATTGGGGTGTAGAACACTTTGCTTTGTTCTAACACACATAGGGAGTGTGCTGTGTTAGTGAAATAATACTGTTATTAAGTATGACTTGCAGATTACAGGCATCACTATTAGAATCACTGCCGCAGAGCATCTGGATGTGGCAGATTTTTTATGTAATTTTTATTTTATTTAATTTGAATTTATTTTAATTTTTTGATAACCCATTCTGGTGAGCACCGAGCTAGCGGTCCGGCCCAAGGCAAGCTACCACCTGTTCCAGCCCCTGCCTCTCAGCGCACCCCCATACATAAGGGAGGGACTGCAATACCAGCAACTTGGACTGGAGCACATTCAGCTTCTGTGCCACTGGATAAGTGGGTGCATAATCTAGAAGTGGCTGCAGTGAAAAAGCTTGTACTTGTATCTTAAAATCGAGCTGGAGGTCCTTTGCAAGGCGAGATACCATCTGTTCCAGCCCCTGCCTCTCAGCACCCCCCTGACTGTGAAAGTGCGAATGTTTCATTTAATCAGTTATGGTTCATTGTTATTTCTCCAAGCTGTTTCATTGGATTCTTGTGATAATTCCACAAGTGATATGAAAGCGACGACCATAGGGCCTCAGTCTTGAAAAGATTACATCAATTTTTTTAAATGTAACCCCTTAAGGATGCAGTGTGTACCTGAACGCCCTGAGTCCGCTCCCTTTCTATAATGCGGTGCCGCATGCTATTAACCCTTAGGCGCGGCGTTCAAAGTTGATCACTGCATCTACAGTGAGAGTAAAGTACTGCCGTTTAGCTCAGTGGGCTGTTTGGGACCTCCGCAGCAAAATCGCTGCATCCCGAACAGCTGGCAGACACATGGAGGTTCCTCACCTGTCTCCTGCGTCGCCGATCGCTGAATGATTGCTCAGTGCCTGAGATCCAGGCATGAGCAGTCAAGCGGCAGAATCATCGATCAATGTAATCCTATGAGATAACAAAGATCAATGTAACATATCAGTCTGTGGAATGTTATAGCCCCCTATGGGGGCTATAACACTGCAAAAAAAAAGTTAATAAAGATCATTTAACCCCTTCCCTAATTAAAGTTTGAATCAACCCCCTTTTCCAAGTTAAAAAAAAAAACTGTGTAAATAAAAATAAACATATGTGGTATCGCCACGTGCAAAAATTTCCTAATTATAAAAATATATTGTTAATTAAACCGCATGGTCAATGGCATATGCTCAAAAAAATTCCAAGGTCCAAAATATCGTATTTTTGTCACTTTGTATATCATGAAAAAATTTATGAAAAGCGATCAAAAAGTCTGATCAATACAAAAGTGGTACCAATAAAAACTTCAGATTACGGTGCAAAAAATTAGCCCTAATACTGCCCCGTTCGCAGAAAAATAAAAAAATTATAGGGGTCAGAATATGACAATTTTAAACGTATACATTTTTGTGCAAGCAGTTATGATTTTTTCCAGAAGTACGACAAAATCAAACCTATATAAGTAGGGTATCATTTTAATCATATGGATCTACAGAGTGAAGAGAAGGTGTAATTTTTACCAAAAATTTACTGCGTAGAAACGGAAGCCCTCAAAAGTTACAAAATGGTGTTTTTTTTTCTTTCATTTTGTCACACAATGATTTTTCTTTCCGTTTCGCTGTAGATTTTTGGGTAAAATGACTGATGTTATTACAAAGTAGAATTGGTGGCGCAAAAAATAAGCCATGATATAGATTTTTAGGTGCAAAATTTTAAGAATTATGATTTTTTAAAGATAAGGAGGAAAAAACTAAATTTAAGATTTAAGATTTATATTAGATTCCCAAGTTTAATGTCCCAGTGTTTACTTTGAACTAATACTGTATGACCATAAAACCCAATCTAACAAGGAGTCACATGGCGGCACAATGACAGAGCCTTGAGGTGGCAGCAGCATGAGGAGAACATATAGTGGCTGAATAGCACAGCCTGGAGTTGGCGGCAGATGAGGAGACGATATAGTGTCTGAATAGCACAGCCTGGAGTGGGTGGCAGCAGGAGTAGAACGTATAGTGGCTTAATGGCACAGCCTAGAGTTTGCAGAAGCATGAGGAGACCATATAGTGGCTTAATGACACAGCCTGGAGGTTGCTGAAGCATGAGGAGACCATATAGTGGCTGAATGGCACAGCCTGGAGTTGGCCGAAGCATGGGGAGACAATATAATGGCTGATTGAGACAGCCTGGAGGTGGCAACAGCAGCATCAGGAATCCAGATTGAACATGTTTGCCATGCAGGGCGCATGGCTCAGCCTTCCCTGTCGCTGCGCAGACAAGATGCTCTTTCCCTTTGTCAGTCACCATGGTTCCCATTTCAAGTTTTCATGCAGTAAGCCATGCTCCGATTTCTTTATGAATGGCTTTTAGTTCAGTTCCTACCGTGTGTCACTCCATTCACCAAGGCAAACCATGTGAAGAACAGCTTGACACCGCTGTGCCCTGCACACATGGTATGCTGAAGGGGCACTGAGACTTGTCTGGGCAGTGGAGGATGAGGAGGTGGAGTCGCACACTGTCATAGGACCAACAGCCTGAGAGCGTGAAGGAGGAAGGGGCATGACCTGTCCAATTTGGTGTTGTGGCTGTGCAGGAACCACATTCACCCAGTGAGCCATAAAGGACATGTATTTTCCCTGACCATGGTTACAGCTCCAGACGTTAATGCTGCCGTGCACTTTGGTACACACCAACAGGCTCAAGGACTGGCCCACCTGCTCCTCCACAATTCAGCTTCTGCACCGTTGCATGAGTGGGCGCATACTGTTGTCTCTTGGACATGACTTCACCGATGAATTGTTTGTAGAATGACTTACTAAAAATAGGAGGAGCAAGAGCATCTAGAACGTCAGAAGGAGGGTATGACACACAGCTCCCTTCGGCTGAGGTGGTGGAGCCTTGGTTGGCTGAAAGAGGGAGCAGAGTGCCACTGGGTGATGCAGCAGGCTGGACCACTACATCGGAGCCACGGTTCTCCCAGGCCGCTTTATGGTGGCGCAGCATATGTTGACCAAGGGCCGTGATGCCAAAATTGGGACGCTTCACCTTCTGCTGACACATCTTGCATGTGGCTATATTAACCTCCTCCGGATGCTTGATGAAAATCTGCCACACCGCCGAGTAGATGATTTTCCCTCCAACAGTCCACACTAATTGACTGCTACTGCAGCCGTCTACAGGAACCCCTGTTCCACTACCTCCCGGGAAGGTAGGCTGCTGCAAAGCGGGTGGTCTACCCTGGGCACGTTTGGCTCCAGAATTTCCACTTCTGCCACCATGCTGACTGCCAACCACGCTACCACCTTGCTGGCTTAGCTGCTGCCTCATGGGCAACCTGCAACCCTCTTCTTCAGATGATGCCCCTTCTGCCCCTTCTGCACCCGGCTTCCAATTGCGATCATCATCATCATCAACATGTGTCTGCATGTCACTGATGTCCTCCTCAGGTTCCTCAACAGTGTCTGCTTCAGGACCCTGATCGCTAGCAAAACCGCCTCCCACGTCACTCTCCTCATCACTACTTATCCGCCTAGTGAAGGAAGTGGCGGATGTCTCCTCCATCTCTTGCTGCGCAGCAGCTGCTGACTGTCCTCTATTAGATCGTCCTCACTGAATAGTGCAGCGGAACCCACAGCATAAGATACTTCTTAAGTGGAGGGAACAGCACAGGACAGAGGCAATTAGAGGACACTGACTCCTTCCAGGCCATGCCAACTGAGAGTTATGTTTAAAGAACACACCGACTGTTGACTGGGGATATCAGATGTCACTTGTGATTAAGTGGATGACTGTGTTAACCAATCGATGACAGCAGATGGGTTACTGGTCGAGATATGACCGCTAGCTGATACCGGGAGCTCAGTCCTCTCACTGTGACTCCTAGTCTGCTGTCACCTCTTCCTGATGAATTGAGGTCTCTGCCACTCCTCTGTGCATATCCTGACACTTTTCTGCTTGACATACTTAGTGTGTATATGTGGGGAGTACAATACGCTTCACTACGCTTAAAACAGTATTTGTCTAGAACAGCAGCAGGTGTGTACTTTTGGCTGTCCTTTCACAGTATCTAGGCTCTTGACAGATTAACAGGTACTAAATAGTACACTATTTAGATGTAGGTATGTGCTATGCAATTATGAAGGCAGAAAAGTGTGCTTCAGTATGCTTAAAAATGTATTTGAGTATAACACCAGCTGGTGAGTACTTTTGCCTGGCCTTTCACAGTATATAGGCCCTTGACAGATTAACAGGTACAAAATAGTACACTATTTAGATGTAGGTATGTGGTAAGCACTTATGGGGGCAGAAAAATGTGCTACAGTACACTTAAAGAAGTAGTGGAGTAAAACACCAGCCGGTGATTACTTTTGCCTGGACGTTCACAGTATCTAGGCCCTTGACATATTATCAGGTAAAAAATAGTACACTATTTATATGTAAGTATGTGGTAAGCACTTATGAGGGGAGAAAAATGTGCTGCAGTACGCTTTAAAAATGTATTGGAGTAAAACACCAGCTGGTGATTACTTTTGCATGGCCTTTCACAGTATCAAGGTCCTTGACAGATGAACAGTTACAAAATAGTACACTATTTAGGTGTAGATATGAGGTATGCACTTTTGAGGGCAAAAAATTGCGCTACAGGACGCTTAAAAAAGTATTTGAGTACGACACCAGCCGATATGCACTTATCTTGGCACAAAAGTGCGCTACAGTACACTTCAAAACCATATTTTTGCCCAGCACCAGCAGTACACAACAGTGCTGCAGCACACAGTCGCTGTGTACTAAACCCATAATTGCACTCTCTCACAGACTATTAGGAATGGACTGCTGGGTGTGTATTATACCGTCTACAGACTAGTATAACCAGCAGACCATTTGTTGTGGAACGAAGAGGGCAAAATAATGCGCTACAGTATGCTTAGAAAAGAATTGGAGTAAAACATCAGCCGGTGATTACTTTTAATAAAACGGAGAAATTCAGACCTCTAGGCACAGTTAGTATTTTTTGCTAGTGTGTGTGGGAAAAAATGAGATGGTCGATGTGGCTGGTATCTAAATATAATATGCTTTATTCAAATATATTGCCAACATAGTCGGTAATAAAATGTATTATCTGAGCAGGGCCCTTGATACAGAGATGATGATATACATACATTAAAAGCATATTGCAACATAAAAAATTGTTTTAAAATGATGGTACCAGGCTTTGACAAGGAAAAAGTTAGAATAATTTGTAAAATTATGTATAATAAAAATAGAATAAAAATAGTAGCAGCGCTGTAAATACAATTGTGGTTTGTAGCAGTCTAATATGTAAGGAATAAATCTGAAGAAATATAGCATTGTGTAGATGGCACGGGTGCTGGTGCTCACAGAGCACCTGGCCAGGTAGAAATGCCTGCAGTCTTCTTAGGTGTTTGTTGTGGATATCCTGGCACGTAGGTCTATGGTGACAGGTGGATAGGATCTGCGTCCAGCCCTAGATGGATGAGTTGACAGCAGCAGGGATGTGGGATCGTGGGAGCGGGGATATGCAGGTCACTCACTGCAGCCGCTGCATTTCTCTGAAATCATAGAAATTAGTACAAGCCTTAGGTATATGTCCCTTTAAAAATGAGCAAGACCAGCTCTAAGTATATACTTCTTTGATAGCAGGCAAGAATAACCCTAACACACAGCACAGAAGCAGTTCCTGACTATATAAACATCTTTTTTTTTTTTTTTATAACCAATATAGGGAATCTCTTGCTTCAGACACACCCTTGAAATTGACTTCTATTTAACCCACACTAAACCCAACATACTGCGTTATAGTGCGGGTGAATAGCTGTAAAAAGACATGTTACTAACATATTTACGTTAGGTTTGTCCAGAGTTATGCCCATTAGGTACATTGCCCAGCTCCCCTTCCTCATCAATATTCTGCCCCCCCAGCCTGGCCCATTTTGTGATGTGAGACCTGAGGGTTGGGGGGGAATGGGTGAATGTGCCGCTGCCTAGCTACAGTCTAGTGTAGCAAGAAGCAAAGCGCCCTGCCAAGGCTCTTATGTGATGGAAGAGAGCAGGCTGGGAAAAGAATATTGATGAGGAAGGCAGGCCAGCTTCCTGCCTTCATTGCGCGCCAGACCTACTAATGGACATAACTCTGGAGATACCTAATGTAAATATGTGAGTAACAAATTTACAGCTATTCACCTGCACTTTAACTCAGTATATTGGGTTTAGTGCGGATGAAATAGCTGTCAGACGTCAGTATGCTATGGAGAGGCAAAATATATAGATTTTTATTTGTTCATTTATTTAATTTGTATTTGATAAAGTATAATTCACAGACTTAGCATAGAAAAGCACAGTTCTCCATTAAAATACATACATGTGTCAAATATTATATTTTTGCTAAAAGAACTACATTTTTTGTGAAAATGTCACACTAAACTCTGCATAATTTTAAATACTACAATGTCTAACCTGAAGATAAGTGAAGACTGGAAAATACAGTAAATTACAGATAGGGCTTTGTGTCAGTTCAGCTAAATGACAATTTGTGCAATTACTATTCAGTATATACTTGTAATGTACTTTCTGCTTTTTATGCTTGGGAGAGAATGAAGCTGAGAGATGGTAACTAGTGACATGTTCTGTCACACTGAAATTGTACGGTGTCCTGCTCAGTGTTCATTGTGATAGCTCACATCTTAGTGTAGGACCATTCCAGGGTATTCTAAGTGCCACTTACGCTTGTGTCTTGGCTTGCCTTTGTGGCAGTAGTACACCTGAGAAGAGGAGCAGTAATAGAAAAGCATATCCTGCTCTGCAGAACAGCAAAACTTATTAGATTTCCTGGTGTTTTCATCACAAACTATCAGGAAGCATTTTCTCTAGTGGATTGAAGATTATTTGGAGGAGAAATCATTAAAAAAGAATCTTCAACTCAAGTCTAGTCAGAGTATCAAGATCCTCAATAGAAAAGAAACTTTGCTTTTAAAATGTTCCATGGGGAAAGAAGGCAAATCTATGCACACTATTGACATTTTATTTTAACAAATGTTTCTACTAATTGTATCTCCAAAATGGGATAACTATTATAATAACCACTAAAGCTAAAGAACAACCTTGGGTATTTGGAAGCCGATAATATTGGGAAAAAAAAGCATTGAGATCTCGGATCTGTTTTGAGGGAATTATAGCCTTTAATAAGGATTACTGTTCCGTACCATTCAGGAAAAACAAACTTGAGCTTTTGCTGGGCGCTGGTTCACCAAGGTCGAAATTTGGACACAGTTACAAGTCCAAAAGGTTTTTTTATTGCACTAAAACAACACGTTTCTGGTCCACACAGGACCCTTCCTGAGGAAGGGTCCTGTACGGACCAGAAACGCGTTGTTTTAGTGCAATAAAAAACCTTTTGGACTTGTAACTGTGTCCATGTTTCTACCTTGGTGAACCAGCGCTCAGCCAAAGCTCAAGTTCATTTTTCCTGAATTGTCTGTTTACCGGGCTAGTGAAGCTAATACCGGACAAGCCGAGGCTGCAGGTTCCCAGCTATACCATAGATGTCTTCTTAGGTGTTGCCCTCTGAGCGCAACCCTACTCAGTAAGTGGTTTTCCATCTACCTCTATTATACTATTATACCACCGTGATGTACTTCACCAGGGGCACATATCGCCTTTTTGCCTTTTTTTCTCTGCTATATGCTTAAGTACCAGGCAGTTTTCTTTTCTGTAAACGGCTTGGATGTCGCACCTTGTGTCAAAACTGTAATATACTTACATGCTCCAGCCATGATCTCTCCTTCTACTGTAGGAAGCTGGAGCTCCTGGCCGTTCAGTGTCAGCATTCCACACTTCTTGAGAAGCATTAGATTTAACCCCTCAAGGACTCAGCCCATTTGGCTCTTAAAGGGGTACTCCGCCCCTGGCATCTTATCTCAAAGGATAGGGGATAAGATGTTAGATCGCCGCAGTCCCGCTTCTGGGGACCCCGGGGATCACCGCTGCGGCACCCTGCCATCATTACTGCACAAAGCAAGTTCGCTCTGTGCATAATGATGGGCGATACAGGGGCCGGAGCAGCGTGATGTCATGGCTCCACCCCTCATGACATCACGGCCCGTCTCCTTAATGCAAGTCTATGGCAGGGGGCGTGACGACCGCCACGCCCCCTCCCATAGACTTGTATTGACGGGGGGGGGCCGTGAAGTCACGAGGGGTGGAGCCGTGACGTAACGTAGCTCCGGCCCCTGTATTGCCCGTCATTACGTGCAGAGCAATCTCGCTCTGCGCAGTATTGATAGCGGGGTGCTTCAGCAGCGATCCCCGGGGTCCCCAGCAGCGGGACCCCGGCGATCTGACATCTTATCCCTTTGGATAGGGGATAAGATGTCTAGGGGCGGAGTACCCCTTTAAGGACTCAGACAAGTTTATTTCTACGTTTTTGTTTTTCCTCCTTGCTTTCTAAAAATCTAAACTCTTTTATATTTTCATCCACAGACTAGTATGAGGGCTTGTTTTTTGCGCAACCAGTTGCCCTTTGTAATGACAACACTCATTTTACCATAAAATGTATGACACAACCAAAAAAATACTATTTGTGTGGAGAAATTGATAAGAAAACTGCAATTTAGCAAATTTTGGAAGGTTTTGCTTTCATGCTGTACACTTTACAAAATAAACCTGTTTTCTTTATTTTGTGGGTCAATATGATTAAAATGATACTCATGATTTCATACTTTTCTATTACTATGCCGTCTAAAAGAAATCTCAAACTTTTTAACCAAATTAGTGCGTTTAAAATCCCTCTATTTTGCTGACCTATGAATGTTTTTTTCTTCTTCCGTATAAGCGGTGGTATGAGGGCTCATTTTTTATATATATATATATATATATATATATATTTTTTTTTTTTTTTTTTTTTTTGATACCACATTTGCATATATAAATTTTATTTGGAATAAAATGTTATAAAAAAGCAGGAATTTTGGATTTTTTTTTTTTTTTTTTTACGTTCACACCATTCACCGTATGGGATAATTAACATTATTTCTTAATAGTTTGTATATTTATGCACGCGGCGATACCAAATATGTTTGTAAAAAAAATAAATACACTTTTTGGGGGTAAAATGGGGAAAAATTGACAATTTACATTTTTATTGGGGGAGTAGATTTTACACATTTTTTTAACTTAATTTTTACTTTTTTTACTTTTATTTTTACACTTTAATTGCACTTCGAATTACACTTCAATTGCTAATATTGTTCAGTGCTATGCATAGGGCATAGTACTGATCAATTTTATCGGTCATCTTCTGCTCTGGTCTGCTCGATCTTACACCAGAGCAGAAGACCCGTGGAAGGCAGTGGAGACAGGTGAGGGGGCCTCCTTCTGCCATTCTGAATGATCGCATCTCCGTGGCAGCGCTGCGGGTGATCCCATCATCCATTTTTGTGACGCCGCACTGCAGATGCCGTGATCTGTATTGATCATGGCATCTGAGGGGTTCATGGCAGACATCCGCGCGATCGCGTATGTCGACCATTCATGGCGGCTCCCTGGCTGCTATCAGCAGCCGGGACCTGCCACGCATAAGCCGAGCATCGCTTCAATGCTCACTGTCATGTATAGGACGTAAATGTACATCCTGGTGCATTAGGTACCACAGCACCAGAACATACATTGACAGCCTGCATTGTTAAGGGGTTAAAGGGGTACACTAGATTTAAAGGGGTAATCTAGACATCTTATCCTCTATCCAAAGGATAGGGGGATAAGATGTTTGATCGTGGGGGTCCTGACGCTGGGGGAGTCCCGATCTCGGCTGCGGCACCCCAGACATCCAGTGCACGAAGCAAACTTCGCTCCATGCCGGTTGACTGACGATACGGGGCGGAGGCTCATGATGCTATGCCCCCTCAATGGAAGTCTATAGGAGGGGGTGTGATGGCCATCATGCCCCCTCCCATAGACTTGCATTAAGGGGGCATGGCCATGATGTCACAAGCCTCCTGAGCTGTGCCCGACACTCTAAACAAAAGCCGGTTGCAGCAGGGAGATCACCGGACCCCTTGCAATCAGACATCTTATCCCCTATCCTTTGGATAGAGATAAGATGTCTAGGGGTCGAGTACCTCTTTAAACAAGTGTCTGCAGACCATAGACACCTATGAGTGTTAATTCTGAGTGCTTCCATGCATTGTTGCTACTATTTATGTCTATTGTGTTCTGACCCCTGGCTTGTTTTCTGATTCCATACTTCTGGTTCTGACATTCCCTCCTGGTCCTGAATTTGACACTGATATAGTTTATGACTGGTCCCTGATGATACATCCAGACTCTGTTCATGTGTTTGGGTATTGACTAGGATTTTAGTTCTGATTGTGTCACTGATATGCCTATTTGGTTGTCAATTTGCTGTCTATTCTACCCTTCTCTGTGCACTTAGATAAGTAAGGGCTAGAGTGGACACACTGAGTACGTATGGACAGGTTAGCAGGTGTGTTTAGGGCTGCATTTCCCTGTCCTGACCCTAACCCCTTAAGGACACATCCAATTTTGGCCTTGGACATTTTTTTTCCACAGAATCATATGAGGCTTGTTATTTTTTGTTGAAGCAAATTTACATTTTTGCAACTTTTGAGGGGTTTGTCTTTTATGTAGTGCACTTTATGATAAAATGTACATGTTATTACTATTGTATGAGTCAATACAAGTAAACTGATATAGTCTTTACATGCTTTTCTATTATTGTACAAAAAAGTTAACTTTTTATCAAAACAAGTATGGTTAAAATTGCATAGTATTCTGATCCCTATAACTTTTTTTATTTTATTTTTCTGTATACAGGATGTATGAGAGCTCTGTAGTATTTATTGGTACCACTTTTGCACATATGTAACTTTTTTATGGCAACGCACTGAACAATGATACTATCTTCTTGTACAGCCTGCCTCATGGCAAACTATACAAGAGGATTCCTGGAGAGCATGGCACTGATGAGTGTAAGACACATCCATCTTCCATCTTCACTCATCGTACCCCCTATCACACAGCCCATTGTCCCATAAGTGTCCCCAAAGCCCTGTTACTGTATTTCCCTGTTTTAGATGTCACAATCAGCATCCATCATAACATGATCACTGATGTTTGCTATTAGCAAATAAGTCACTGCTTCCTGAAGTCTTTAAAGCATTTATGTTCAGAACATCGGATTCGGGCAGCCGAGGTCATGATATCACACCACGCATCCTCCATTCATGTCAATGGGACGAGCAACGAGCGACCACAGCTGTGATAAGAAGTCTAGGGGTGGAGTACCCCTTTAAGCCTACTTTATGAACAAAGGACCAATAGCACTGATCAGTGCTTTGCCATTAAAGGGGTACTCCGGCACTAAGACATCTTATCCCCTTTCCAAAGGATAGGGGATAAGATGCCTGATAGCGGGGTCCCACCGCTGGGCATCCCCGTGATCTTTCACGCCGCACCCCGTTAGAATCAACCCCCGGAGTGTGCTCGCTCCGGGTCTGATTACTGGTGATCACAGGGACAGCTGTCACGCCCCCTCTCATAGGCTTGCATTACGGGGGCAGAGCCTTGATGTCACTGTGCTCCGTCCCCGTGATTGCCAGTAATCAGACCCAGAGCGAGCACGCTGCGTGGAAGATCACGGGATTCCCAGCGGTAGGACCCCCGTGATCAAGCATCTTATCCCCTATCCTTTTGATAGGGGATAAGATGTCTTAGCGCCGGAGTACCCCTTTAATTGTTTGTATCTTACCCTATAGGTATTTAAAAGTTTTTTCTCTAATAAAAAATAAATAAATAAATAGAAAAAATAAACACATTTGTTATACCTACATGTGGGATTTTATGTTCAAGATGCCAAATGATGAATGGCGTAAATGTGAAAAAAATTATCAAATGCCAGAATTGCTGATTTCTGGTCAATTCATGTACAAAAAACAAATTAATTGAAAGGGATCAAGAAGTTCCATCTTAAAAAAAAAAATAAAAAAAAATTGTTCAGATAAAAACTGCAGATCATGGCCCAAACATTGAACCCTCATGTTGCCCTTAAATGGAGAAATAAAAAAGTTATAGGGGTCAGAATACGATCATACATATTCTCTTAAAGAAAAAAAAATATTTTTAAAATTAGTAAAATAAAACAAAACCTTTACAAATTAGATGTCATTGTAGTCATATTGACCTACAAAATTAAGATAACATATAATTTTATCGTAAGTGTATTGCATAAAAAACAAATTCTCAATTTCTCCCCACAAATAAATTTTCTTTTGTTGTAAATGTTGTGGCTCAGGTTTAATTTAATGATTAGGAATAAGAGAGATATGAAAGCTGAGCAGTGTGTGACATTTCTTCCCACTTACTCCAGCTTACAGAATGGGCCCTACATTATAAGATAGTCCAGCACACTCTTCAGTACGGCAGTGTTTACATGGAGTTCTTTGTTACTTATTTTGTCACAAAGTACATGTACAATGCAATGCCAATTGTTTTCAGTTAAAATATATACTGCATGAATAATGGTACATATTTTCTTTGGTATAAATCAGCTTCATTGAATGTAACTAATGGGCGCCATGACTACATCTAAAAATATGTACCGTATTTATCGGCGTATAACACACATATTTTAGAATAACATTTTTAGCTTAAAGTCTATCTGTGTGTTATACGCCGATAGACTGTTTCTGGCCCTTCAGAAGCCACTTTAGTTCAATGATTTAAAGGGGTACTCTGGTGAAAACCTTTTTTCTTTTAAATCAACTGGTGGCAGAAAGTGAAACATATTTGTAAGTTACTTCTATTAAAAAATCTTAATCCTTCCTGTACTTATTAGCTGCTGAATACTACAGAGGAAATTATTTTCGTTTTGGAATGCTCTCTGATGACATCACGAGCACAGTTCTCTCTGCTGACGTTATTATAATAATAATAATGCTCTATTTATTGTTGTCCTTAGTGGGATTTGAACCCAAGTCCCCAGCACTGAAAGGCAGCAGTGCTAACCACTGAGCCACCATGCTGCCCTTAGCATACATCTGCATATGCATGGTTGCTAAAATGGACAGAGATGTCAGCAGAGAGCACTGTGCTCGTGATGTCATCAGTGTTCCAAAAAGAAAGGAATTTCCTCTGTAGCATTCAGCAGCTAATAAGTACTGGAAGGATTAAGATTTTTTAATAGAAGTGATTTACAAATATGGAAATATATATATTAGGGCTCAGGGTTTGAGACAACTGGACAGGTTGTGTTTAAAGTAATATTTCAATTTATTGATTGTATATAATGTGACAATTGAATATTAGATAAAATGTAAATAGCAGCAACTGCGTCTCACAGGGCCCTTGTGTAGGCGCAGCACCAACTATTAAGAACTATAGCATATGTATAGTACAGTATATAAAATATAAAAATATACTTGTAAAAAATTGTAAAAGATATAAAATAAGAATATAGAGACCACCATAAAAAAATATATATAGAGAGGGATCTGGGTGGGAGAGTCTTAGACCATCCTCTATGGTAAATAATCTCCTCTCATAAAAAAGTCCTGCTCATATAGACCGATTCTGGTATTGTAGTAACCAATGGCAACCATAAGGTTAGTAACCCGTAGCAACCGTTCTGATGAGTCCGGCTATTTAAGCACTTCAACGTTTAAGTAGAAGATAAACTTGATATTTGTAGACAATATTCAACATGAACAGCTAGTGTGCAGTCACTGTTAATATGCATGCATATTTGTATGATACTTTGTATCTCACCGCTCCCGAACACTGATGCGCTGAACTTCACGGGGATGCTGCGATCTCCTCCTGATGCGCTGTGTAATCCTGCAGTGTATTAGCACTGAGTAGCTGTCTTGGTAAGCGGCAGCATCACCGGAGACTCGGCCGTCTCCCACAGTGGTGATGTTGGTAGATGGTGGGTTGCGGGTGGTGTTGTCGCAGCGGTTCTGCGGATGCGCACGTACATGTGCCGGTGGCGTCCTCGTGGCAGCGAGGCGCGGATGTCTCCTTCACCGGGTGTCGGGTGATTGACAGTTTATTGTCCGGTATCGGACTGCTATTGACTTAAGCAGGGCAAATATACTGGTGGTCTCAATAGGTATTGAGGGGACGCTGGACGCGTTTCAGGACTGTCTTAGTCCTTTCTTCAGCAGCAAAGAATAAATTCTATATTTTATATACTGTACTATACATATGCTATAGTTCTTAATAGTTGGTGCTGCGCCTACACAAGGGCCCTGTGAGACGCAGTTGCTGCTATTTACATTTTATCTAATATTCAATTGTCACATTATATACAATCAATAAATTGAAATATTACTTTAAACACAACCTGTCCAGTTGTCTCAAACCCTGAGCCCTAATATATATATTTCCACAGACAAACTACAATCTGACACCTTGGGTATAAGTGTCTAATTAGGTAGCCCGGGTTTATTTGGTGGGTAGTCGGACAAGAGCCTCTCCAACTCTTCTATATGATTTACAAATATGTTTAACTTTCTGCCACCAGGTGATTTAAAAGAAAAAATATTTTCACCGGCGTACCCCTTTAAAGCGAGCGCTTTAAATCATTGAACTGTGGGGCCAGAGTCCTGCCGCCGCCACCCGATTATGTCCCATATCCCCCGTTTTATAGTTACATGTCACTGTCCCTGTCGCTGCCCGATTCCCTCCCTGTCCTCGGGTTGCATGTCCCGCCAAAGCCAGAAGTGTATTCAAAATGAATTGGACATATAAAGGAAGGACTTATACTTCTCCTACCTTATGGATCCACTTCTGAATTTGGCTCAAAAACTGCCAAAAAAAACAAAACAAGTGGAAACTTAGCTTTACACTAGTCACACCAGTTTTGCAAAAGCAGGCATGGTTATGTACATTTCATGTTTTACATGATATGTTTAGGGGTCATTTAATAATAAAAATTTCACACCAGCCCTTTGCTAGTGTAGAAATCACAGAAATGTTATTAGTCTTTTTGTTTCTGTTTTTCTATTTTTTGGGGAAAAAGGTTTTATTTAATAAATTATTGAAAAAAAAATAATTATTATTGGAAAATGTTAATAATTTTTTTTTAGCATTTGGTCATGGTCACTGCACCTGCACTCACATTTAACCCCTGGACATGCTTTATTTATACAGTTACCACTTCTATGAGCACTAGTAGTCATGGAATATTATGTGAGATGCTTCTATCAGAATTTTCCGTGACTCCAAATTCGGGGCCAAAATCTGCTAAATTGAAGATGGCGGCTAGAGACAAGCGAATCGAAGCTGATGAACCTGAATTTGTTACAAATTTCCTGAAAAATTTCCTGAATCACTTAATTAAACTCCATTTAGTGCGGTACAGGCTCCAGGGCATCTAAAATGGCGGATCCACATGTCAGTACATGGGGCAAGGGATGCTGGGAAGGCAGGAAGGGAAGGCAGGTAGGCGTGATGACCCTTAATCACATGCAGGATGCAGTCTATCAGCAGCCAGTCACCCTGTGATGTCACAACCCTATATAATCGGCAGCCATATTGCGGCTCATAACTTCATTCATTACACCGCAGAGAGATAGGACGGACAGCCTGTGTGTGTGTTCCACAGAAAAGCTTATTACAGCAGTGTTTAACTTCCTAGTCACATCATCATTCTAGTGGACAGAGAGCAGTGTTTTTTTTTTCACTGAATAGGATTTTTACTGCAGCTATTAACCTCCCAGTCACTTTCTACAGCATTGTATTACAGAGAGGGGCAGAGAGCTGTGTGTTGCCTCATACATTTCAACAAGCTGCATCAACTTCATAAACCTTAGCAGAGGAGGCAGGAATAATTTTTCAGCGCAATTCTGTGTCTTTGTTCCACAACGAATCTGCTGGTTATACTAGTCCATTCCTAATAGTCTGTGATAGAGTTCAATTTTGGATTTAGTACACAGCGACTGTGTGCTGTTGGTGTTGTGCAAAAATACGTATTTTTAAGTGTACTGTAGTGCATTTTTCTGTCCTCATAAGTACATACCTACATCTAAGTAGTGTACTATTTTGCAGCTGTTAATATGTCAAGGGCCTACATACTGTGAAAGGACAGCCAAAAGTAATCACCGGCTGTTGTTTTAATCTAATTTTTGAAGCGTACCGTAACACATTTTTCTGCCCTCAGAAGTGCATACCACATACCTAAATCTAAGTAGTGTACTATTTTGTACCTGTTAATCTGTCAAGGGCCTAGATACTGTGAAAGTCCAGGCAGAAGTAATCACTGGCTGGTGTTTTACTAAAATACCTATTTTTAATGGCACTGTAGTGCATTTTTTTCTGCCTCATAAGTGCATACCACATACTTACAGTAGCATATTATTTTGTACATGTTAATCTGTCAAGGGCCTAATTTCATCAGGCGCAGGCAGAGGTCACAGCAGAGTAGGGGTGTGTGGCAACCGGATGTGGCAGCGAGAGATCTGAGCTCCCAATATCAGCTAGCAGTCGTGTCGCGACCAGCAACCCAGCAGCTGTGATTGATCGGTTCACTTGGTCGTCCACTTCATCCCAAGTGACATCCGGCACCCCCCAGTCAACAGTCAGTGGGTTCCTCAGACTCATCCCTCAGTTGGCATGGCCCTCATGCAGCTGCTGCCACCTCCAGGCTCTGTCATTGTGCTGCTCCAAGGTCTCCTCATGCTAATGCTACCACCTCCACGGTCTGTCATTGTGCCACCATATGGTCTCCTCATGCTGATGCTACCACCTCCAGGCTCTGTCATTGTGCCGTCATATGGTCTCCTCATGCTGATGCTGCCAACTCCAGGCTCTCTAACTGTGCTGCTCTATGGTCTCATCATGCTGATGCAGCCACCTCCAGGCTCTCTAATTGTGCTGCTCTATGGTCTCTTCATGCTGATGCTACCACCTCCAGGCTCTGTCATTGTGCCACCATATGGTCTCCTCATGCTGATGCTACCACCTCCAGGCTCTGTCATTGTGCCGTCATATGGTCTCCTCATGCTGATGCTGCCAACTCCAGGCTCTCTAACTGTGCTGCTCTATGGTCTCATCATGCTGATGCAGCCACCTCCAGGCTCTCTAATTGTGCTGCTCTATGGTCTCTTCATGCTGATGCTACCACCTCCAGGCTCTGTCATTGTGCCACCATATGGTCTCCTCATGCTGATGCTACCACCTCCAGGCTCTGTCATTGTGCCGTCATATGGTCTCCTCATGCTGATGCTGCCAACTCCAGGCTCTCTAACTGTGCTGCTCTATGGTCTCCTCATGCTGATGCTGCCACCTCCAGGCTCTCTAATTGTGCTGCTCTGTGGTCTCATCATGCTGATGCTGCCACCTCCAGGCTCCCTAATTGTGCTGCTCTATGGTCTCTTCATGCTGATGCTACCACATCCAGGCTCTCTCATTGTGCTGCCATGGATACTGGAAAACATAATTAATGTACTGGTCCCTAGTTTCAGAAATTCCATGCATTAGGGTCACTTTTAGGACTCATGATGCTGCTGCTGCCACCTCCAGGCTGTCTCATTCAACCTCTATATGGTCTCCTCATACTTCAGCCACCTCCAGGCTGTCTCATTTATCCACTATATGGTCTCCTCATGCTTCAGGGTCAAGTATAGCAGCAATTTTCCAATTTGACCCGAAAAACATATTTTTCGGAAAATTTACTTTTGGAAGACATCAGAGGGCTTCAAAGTATAGCAGCAATTTTCCAATTTGACCCGAAAAACATATTTTTCGGAACATTTGGTGAATAGGCGAAATGTAATTTTTCAAAAGTTCGCTCATCTCTAATGGTGGGAAAAAAAGAAATTTTTTTGGGCACCAAAATTTTTTGGGTGTTAAAAAACAAAACAAAGATGCCACGAAAATGAACTCTCACATATTTTCATATTTTCAAACCAGCAAAAGAGACCTTTAACCCCTTAAGGACCCAGCCAATTTTCACTGTAGGACACGGCCATTTTTTGCACATCTGACCACTGTCACTTTAAACATTAATACCTCTGGGATGCTTTTACCTTTCATTCTGATTCCGAGATAGTTTTTTGTGACATGTTCTACTTTATGTTAGTGGTAAAATTTTGTCGATACTTGCATCATTTCTTGGTGAAAAATTCCAAAATTTGATGAAAAAATTTAAAATGTAGAATTTTTTTTAACTTTGAAGCTCTCTGCTTATAAGGAAAATGAATATTAAAATAAATAATATATTGATTCACATATACAATATGTCTACTTTATGTTTCCATCATAAAGTTGACATGTTTTTACTTTTGGAAGACATCAGAGGGCTTCAAAGTATAGCAGCAATTTTCCAATTTTTCAAAACATTTTCTAAATAGAAAATTTTCAGGGACCAGTTCTTCTTATTAGAAATACCCCACAAATGACCCCATTATAAAAACTGCACCCCTCAAAGTATTCAAAATGACATTCAAAAGGTTTGTTAACCCTTTAGGTGTTTCACAGGAATAGCAGCAAATTGAAGGAGAAAATTCAAAATCTTCATTTTTTACACTCTCATGTTCTTGTAGACCTAGTTATTGAATTTTTACAAGGGGTAAAAGGAGAGAAATCTTCCTAAAATTGTAACTCAATTTCTCTCGAGTAAGAAAATACCTCATATGTGTATGTCAAGTGTTCGGCGGGCGCAGTAGAGGGCTCAAAAGGGAAGGTGCGACAGTGGGATTTTGGAGAGTGAGTTTTTCTGAAATGGTTTTTTGGGGGGCATGTCGCATTTAGGAAGCCCCTATGGTGCCAGAATAGCAAAAAAACAAACAAACACATGGCATACTATTTTGGAAACTACACCCCTCAAGGCACGTAACAAGGGGTCCAGTGAGCCTTAACACCCCACAGGTGTTTGATGACTTTTCTTGAAAGTTGGATGTGTAAATGCTAGTTTTCCCTCAAATTTAAAATTTTTACAAGGGGTAATAGGACAAAATGCCCCCCAAAATTTGAAACACCATCTCTTCTGAGTATGGAAATACCCCATTTGTGGACGTCAAGTGCTCTGCTGGAGCACTACAATGCTCAGAAGAGAAGGAGCGCCATTGAGCTTTTGGGAAAATTGGAAAAAATTGTTTGGAATGAAAGTCAGGGGCCATGTGCATTCACAAAGCCCCCCGTGGTGCCAGAAGAGTGGACCCCCCCCCCCACATGTGACCCTATTTGGAAAACTA
The DNA here is from genome assembly GCF_029499605.1 of Hyla sarda. NCBI lineage: Eukaryota > Metazoa > Chordata > Amphibia > Anura > Hylidae > Hyla > Hyla sarda. The sequence continues at coordinate 63,404,201 of NC_079198.1, forward strand.
CACCCCTCACAGAATTTAATACGGGGTGCAGTGAGTATTTACACCCCACTGGCATTTGACAGATCTTTGGAACAGTGGGCTGTGCAAATGAAAAATTAAATTAAATCTGTCAGACACATGTGGGGCGTAAATACTCACTGTACCCCTTATTACATTAAGTGAGGGGTGAAGTTTCCAAAATGGGGTCACATGTTTGTATTTATTTTTTTGCGTTTATGTCAGAACCACTGTAAAATCAGCCACCCATGTGCAAATCACCAATTTAGGCCTCAAATGAACATGGTGCGCTCTCACTCCTGAGCCTTGTTGTGCGCCTGCAGAGCATTTTACGCCCACATATGGGGTATTTCTGTACTCAGGAGAAATTGTGTTACAACTTTTGGGGGTCTTTTTTTTCCTTTTAACGCTTGTGAAAATAAAAAGTATGGGGCAACACCAGCATGTTAGTGTAAATTGTTAATTTTTTTTACACTAACAAGCTGGTGTAGCCCCCAACTTTTCCTTAACATAAGAGGTTAAAGGAGAAAAAGCCCCACAAAATTTGTAGTGCAATTTCTCCTGAGTACGGAGATACCTCATATGTGGCCCTAAACTGTTTCCTTGAAATACGACAGGGCTCTGAAGTGAGAGAGCGCCATGCGCATTTGAGGACTAAATTAGGGATTGCATAGGGGTGGACATAGGGGTATTCTACACCCGTGATTCCCAAACAGGGTGCCTCCAGCTGTTGCTAAACTCCCAGCATGCCTGGACAGTCAGTGGCTGTCCAGAAATGCTAGGAGTTGTTGTTTTGCAACAGCTGGAGGCTCTTTTTTGGAAACACTGCCATACAATACGTTTTTAATTTTTATTGGGGGGGGGGCAGTGTAGGCGGGTGTATATGTAGTGTTTTACCCTTTATTTTGTGTTAGTGTAGTGTTTTTAGGGTATGTTCGCACTGGTGTGTTACGGTGAGTTTCCCGCTAGGTGTTTGCGCTGCGGCGAAAAATTTGCCACAGCCCAAACCTGAAGCAAGAAACTTACTTAAAACCTGCCCGTGTGGATTTACCCTGTACGTTCACATGGGGGGGGGGGGGGGGGGCAAACCTCCAGCTGTTTCAAAACTACAAGTCCCAGCATGTACTGACAGACCGTGCATGCTGGGAGTTGTAGTTTTGCAACAGCTGGAGGCACACTGGTTGGAAAACCTTCAGTTAGGTTTTGTTATCTAACTCAGTATTTTTCAACCAGTGTGCCTCCAGCTGTTGCAAAACTACAACTCCCAGCATGTACTGATCACCATAGGGCATGCTGGGAGATGTAGTTATGTAACAGCTGGAGGTACGTAACTACAACTCCCAGCATGCCGAGACAGCTGTTTGGGCATGCTGGGATTTGCAGTTTTGCAACATCTGGAGGGCTACAGTTTTAGAGAACACTGCAAAGTGATCTCCAAACTGTGACCCTCCAGATGTTGCAAAACTACGAATTCCAGCATGCCCGGACAGCAAACAGCTGTTTGGGCCTGCTAGGAGTTGTAGTTTTGCAAGATCTGGAGGGATACAGTTTAGAGACCACTAGATAGTGGTCTCAAACTGTAGCCCTCCAGCTGTTGCAAAACTACAACTCCCAGCATGTACTGATCACCAAAGGGCAAGCTGGGAGATGTAGCTATGCAACAGCTGGAGGTACGTAACTACAACTCCCAGCATGCCGAGACAGCTGTTTGGGCATGCTGGGATTTGCAGTTTTGCAACATCTGGAGGGCTACAGTTTTAGAGAACACTGCAAAGTGATCTTCAAACTGTGACCCTCCAGATGTTGCAAAACTAAAAATCCCAGCATGCCCGGACAGCAAACAGCTGTTTGGGCATGCTAGGAGTTGTAGTTTTGCAAGATCTGGAGGGATACAGTTTAGAGACCACTAGATAGTGGTCTCAAACTGTAGCCCTCCAGCTGTTGCAAAACTTCATATTCCAGCATGCCCAATCAGCTGTTTGGGCATGCTGGGAGTTGTAGTTTTGCAACATCTGGAGGGCTACAGTTAGAGACCACTATCTAGTGGTCTCAGACTGTACCCTCCAAATGTCGCTAGGCAACTTACCGGCTTCCGTAGGATCCAGCCGCACAACGTCGCCGCCCGCCAATCTCCATCGCTGCCCGCCGATCTCCGTCACCCGCAGCCTCCGGATCGGTAAGTGGATCTTCGGCGCTGGTCCCTGTTGGGTTTCCCTGTACTGCCCTGCCTATTGTGGGTGGGCAGGACGGGGAAAACGAAAGTTAACCCCTGCCCCCGATCTGATATTGGTGGTCGCGTCTAGACCACCAATAGCAGGGATAGGAGGGGTGGCAATCCTGCCACCTCACTCCTATACCTTCAGGGGGATTGTGGGTGTCATGGACACCCGCGATCCCCCTTCTATTCCGGGTCATCGGGTCACCATAGACCCCTAATGACCCGGAATTGCGCGAATCACAAGTGGGAATTCACTTGCGATTTGCCGCAATCACTGACATGGGGGGGTCTGATGACCCCCCTGGGCCTTTGCAGGGGATGCCTGCTGAATGATTTCAGCAGGAATCCCGGTCCGATCCCCACCCGGTGCACGGCGGGGGGTGGAATTCTCCATGATGTACGCGTACGTCATGGGTCCTTAAGTACCAGGGTGTCATGACGTTCCTTAAGGGGTTAAGATATGAGGAGCAAAAAAAAAGATGTGATTAATATCGCTGGAACAGAAATTACAATAGTTGTGAAATATCTCCCACATTATATGAATGCCTATAGTTTTGCAGCACAATTATTGGCCATATCGTTTTTACAGCTGAAACACATCTATTTCAAGTGTTCAACTTGTAAAAAAAAAAAAAAAAAGAGTAAACCATTTACAGTAACGCAAAGTCCACTAAAAAGTCACGTTCACCCTTGATGGAACATTGTCCAGATAACTAAACATTCTGTTCAACAGCTAACAAAGCTTAGAGGGAGCATTGCACATTAGTACTAGAGTGGAGACATTTTCTTGTCTTTTGTGGATGGACCATGTACATTAAAGGGGTTCTCCACCATAAGGTGATTTTAGTACGTACCTGGCAGGTAGTAATGGACATGCTAAGAAGGATCTGCGCTTGTCTTGGGGCTAAATGGCTATGTTGTGAGATTACCATAATACTGTGGCTAGCTTTTTGTGAACATGTATTTCCTGTTTGACTTTTCTTTTTTTGACTACAAATCCCAAAATTCCAATTTCCTCCCTCCCATACATCAGCCACCCCACCCATTGAAACATAAATGAGCTGTATACATCAAAAGACCTGCGGTTTTCAATCAGGGTGCCTACAGCTGTTGCATTAGTTGCAGATTGATCCCTCTCCCACCAAGCGATCACTCCACCCATTGAAGCAGACAGGCTCCCTGTCATCAGCTAAGACTAATGATGTCAGGTCTCGGCTGCATTGCAAGCTGGGAAAAATCTAAGACAACAGTCATTTTGTATGCTGTTAAAATGTAAAATTGGGGTGAAAATCACAGTAGAATTGTGAGAAATCCGTCACATACAGGTACAGACACTATATTATATTATGAACTACACTAACAGCCCCTGTGGCATAGTCATATATAAAAAAAAATCCTGGAATACCCCTTTAAAGAGTATCTGTCATCAAACCATATTTTCTAAACTAACTCAGATTATATGCACTAACAACTCTTAATACCCCTCCTGCACTTAATTTTTTTGTATCCTACCTTTGCCCTTGCTCACATGGTGTGCGCTCCTGACAGGAGAAAGTGGGCGTTTCCCAGCAGGTGCAATGTCACTGCAACTTACCGGCAATGTCACTGCAATGTCACTGAATGCAAAGTAATGCAACTTTCCAAATTGTCTTCATTAGAAATCTACAATTTTTCTGGTAACAAGACAAAGATAAGTCTAGTAGAGTTTCTACTCCCTTAGTATTATAAATTACAGAGCAGAGGTTGGGTTGCTTAGATAGTAGACAAGGAACCCTGGAGGAAATCTCACACAGGCTGTAGAAGTAGAGGAGAGCAAATATAAGGCAGTCTGTCTAAGAGAATCATAAAGGCAGTGTACAAGTATAAAGAGAGAATAGAGCTCATACAGCATGCTGTGCCTTATTTTCAGCTTGTGCTACCCTAGGCTCTCACATTGAAAACATGATTAATTGTATTGAGATAAGGTGAGGGTCAAAAGGTGTGCTAAGACATGTAACCTTTTCCACAGTAGCTGCTGGTGGTCCTGACAGAGTGACCCCCCATTTCTCGTTTTCCTGTAAAGCCTCATGACTACTGGTCCTGTTGCAGAATTTTAGTATGTCTGATCCTTATTTGATATCAGCCAAGTTTCGAGTAACTTCAACATGTAACTAGTGAGCGGCGTTGCCCATTTTCGAATTTGCGATATTTCGCAAATATACAGTCGAATAATCGTCCTATTTCACGAATTTCGCATATTTGTTATATTCACATCTGGGAATATTCGCATATTTGGGTATTTGAGGAAGAAAACTGTGAGGGGGTGGGCAACTTTACTATTGGTTGCTAGGGATGTTGTTGATAATCTATGACAAGTGTATTTGCATAATTCTAATTGGCCCACAAGTGAAAAGAAGGAATATACAAATATGCACACATGCGCAAATGCGAAAAAAAGCTCAAATTCGCAATTTCGAAAATATAGCGAATATATTCGCATTATTCACAAATTTGTGAATTTGCGATATTCGCAATAAAAGTTCGAAATATTCGCGCACAACACTACATGTAACTTTGTACAAACAGTATTTTTATTTTTTTTCCTAATAAAGTGAATAGAGTATCACATTACAGTTGTAAAGATGGTGAAGAACAGTTCTTGAGATTCTGGTGTATCTTCTACAGTACATTTATATTTTATTATTGCTATACTCAAGAGTCTCATCCTCTTTTCCAGAGCCGTACAGCCCTGCCGTCTGGGTCATGATGTTTGTCATGTGTCTTACTGTGGTCGCTGTGACTGTTTTCATCTTTGAGTATTTCAGCCCTGTTGGATATAACCGAAGTCTCTCCACAGGAAAGCGTAAGTACCTGAACTACAATACTTCCCATTTAGACTCTTCAGATCATCTTGCACTTTGCTGTTTAGTCGCTTTTAATTTTCATGGTACAAGTTCAATACTTCCTTGTGTCCTGCATCTTACTTTTTTCTTTAATTTCTCACAGAGATCTCCTTTAAGATAACTTTTTTTTAGCAATGGATAGTTGATGATGTCATTGTTTTATTTTAAGCATTCCATGTTCATAGTTATTTTGCTACAGGCTACTTCTGTTGGAGATGTGGACCTGAAACATTGTGTGATCCTTCCAGCCTTAGCTCATGGTGTTCTGTATTTTGGGCTTTATAGATTCAAAGTGTCACTCTTGAACTGATATTTGAATTGAGCTAAACTTGCCATTGCTGCTTAATCCATATTGATGCCCTTTTCTATTAATAAAAGAGAATGTAACACACACACACACACATATATATATATATATATATATATATATATATATATATATATATTTCCCTTTCATCTGCTCAGCAACACAATAATGGGGTGAATATGCGCCCCTGTGAGCTGCAGGACCTAGAAATTTTTAATATAAAACTCAAAACACCTGCCAATAGGGATAAAACACCGCTCAGGGAGAGACACTGAGTTTTTTCTGTCCTGTGAGCAGGATCTGGGTTACTGGAGGGTTCGCCTTCCCCCCCCCCCCCCCCCCTCTGCTATTACTGTATTTTGTTACCTGCGGCATGTACCTACTCTGCACCCTGATGTCAGGAGGTTGCTTCATCCGTGCATATGGTGTCAGCGCATGGTGTCAGCGCATGGTGTCAGCGTTCGCATGGGTCAGCGTTCGCATGGGTCAGAGTTCGCATGGCGCTCTGCTGTACAAGTCCGTGCAAAGTTTTACTTTCAGTTTGGCAGTGTGCCGTGTATAGCGCGCGTGTCTTGCTCTGTCTTCCCTGCTTGGGGGGGGGGGGGGCGGGGGGCGGAGCTTGTGAACATGTGATTGCACTATTCTTATCTCTTTATGGAGATATATTTTTGGTTTTGAATCCTTACTAGTAGGATTCTTATTCAATTAATATGTTATCCATACTGTTTTAATTGTTTTTTTGTATTTTCTTGGAAATCCATTCTGACTTCCTGGGGGCGGGATTTACCCCCTATATAAGGCAGGCTTTTCCTTAGGTCTGTCTCTTTGAGCCTGCAGCTACAGGGTTTGCCTTGCTGTACCTTTCTGTGCCTTGCTATTTAGCCTCTGCTTTTTTTGCTTCATGGTGTGTTATGCCCCCCCCCCCCCCCCCCCCCGAGAGATTTTTTTACAAAATGTTTTTTTCTCCTGAATGTCTTCCAGAGAATCCAGCAGAGCTCCACGTAAATCTCTGGAAAAGAATCGGCATCTCTCTTGTAGGAGGTGTAATATTCCCCTTCCTGATGATAGTGATTTCACTACATGTGGAGCTTGTCGCCCACCACCTCCTCTGCCATCCTCGGGTGAACCCAATATCAGGGACATGTATGTCCGGGTTAAGGACTTCATCACGGGATCAATTAAGTATCTTAAAGATTCTCTTAGTACTCCTAGAAAGCATTCACGCTACAGTCATCCCTCCCCCGCTCTAGAGGTGGATAGTTTTGAGAAGAAAGATTCCGGTTCCCGTTCTTCTCAAGATGAGGTGGTGGATTTCTCCAGATACTATTTTCCTCCGGAAAAATCTCAGAAATTAATTTGCAGGTTGAGAGCCAGCCAAGTCCTAAGCCTGATACTCCCTCCACATCTAAAGTGCTTAGAGGCTTTCAGATGGATGATCTACTCTCCGCATTGATGTCAGCGAAGTGGGAGAGACCGGAGAAAACTCCTGTTATTTCTAAAAGATACAAAATGATGTATCCCATTGAAGAGTCTCAGGCCAAACCTTGGGTTAATCCACCTAGGGTGGATATGGCCATTGCAAAAATGTCTTTCCGAAGTTGGTTCTAATCTCCGTGATCCAATAGATCGTCGGCAGGAGGTGGCTTTTAAGTGAACCTATATTGCTGGTTCTGGTCAGAGCTCTGTAGCCATTGCCTCCAATAATGTGGCTTTATGCCTGAGGTAGTGGTTAAATAACTTGGTAGAAGACATCAGTTCCGGAGTTGCGAGAGAAGATCTTTTGTCTAATTTTGGAAAAATAAATCTGGGCGTAGATTTTTTAGTCGACACCTCTGCGTTACAGTTGAAGTTTGTTGCAAAGACCATAGGCCTATCTACAGCGGGCAGAAGAGCCATTTGGCTGCGACCCTGGCCGGGTGACAGTTCTTCTAAGTTTCAACTATGTAATATTAAATACTTACCTGGAAAGCTTTTTGGGCCAGAACTGGACTCTATTATGGAAGAGCTTTCTGACAGGAAGGATACATCCTTACCCTTAACTCCTTCCTCCTCTAAGAGATATGTTCGGAGAAGCCCTCCTCCAAATAGGAGGAACAGACAGTCGCTTTCTACTTGCGGTAGGGGTCTAGGACCTCCAGAAGAGGGAATCAGTATAAGACGGCATCTGAACAAAGAAGCAGAGTTTTTGACAGGGTCGATACTCCAATGGGCGGCCGCCTATCTTTGTTTTTTCCTGCCTGGACACAGAAGATAAAGCATTCCTGGGTTCTCCAAATAGTAGAGAAAGGTTATTCTCTTGCCCTTTATGTTGTTCCTCAAGAAAAATTTCTTGTGTCCGCCATCTTGCAGGGACCAAAGCAGGTTTTGTTAGAAAGCTTGATTCTAGAGATAATTTCTTTGGCAGTGCTGGAGCCTGTTCCCCCTTCAGAAGAAGGCAAAGGCGTATACTCAACGATTTTCCTTGTACCAAAGCCTTCAGGGAAACATCGCCTTATAATAGACTTAAGGTATTTGAACCGCCACTTCCTAAAAAGAAGTTTCAAGATGGAAACTATAAGATCCATCAAGCCTCTAAATTCCAAGGGAGAGTTTATGTCATCTCTTCATCTGAATGATTCCTTCTTTCACATCCCTATTTATCCAGAACACAGAAGTTTTCTGAGAATTGCTGTCAGAATCCGAGGGATTCTTTTTCATCTTCAGTTCAAGGTCCTCCCCTTCGGGATCACTTCAGCCCCCCTTTGTATTCACCAAGGTGGTGTCCTCTATGATGGTGGTTCTCAGATTGTCGGGGATAAGAGTTATCCCATATCTGGACGACTGGCTGTTAATAGCCAGCTCAGAGTCGATACTTCTGGATCCTGCCAAGATAACTCTAGAATTACTCCAGAGTGTGGGTTGGTTGATCAACTGAGATAAATTAGACTTGACCTTGACAACAACCAAGCAATTGCTAGGCTTCATCATTAATTCAACAGAGATGAAGCTGTACCTCTCTGCGGCCAGGAAGGATCATATCCTAAGAGGATACCGCTTCCTCAGAACACCTCGCAAAGTCACTCTCAGGACCATGATGAGTTTCCTTGGTCTTCTGTCCTCCATAGCAGAGGCAGTACCTTGGGCCCTATGGCATTTGAGGCTACTTCAGTCAGAAATCCTGCGCCTCTGGAACCGGTCTCTTATGGAATTGGACTCCAATAAGAGATGGGAATAAGAGATGGGATGCCTAAAATCGACCGGTTGGGGTGCCCACATGTTGGATGTCACGATTTCAGGGGACTGGAATCTGGAGGAACTAGCTCTGTCTTCCAACACCAAAGAGTTGAGAGCCATATTTTATGCTCTGAAGCATTTCGAACCTCCTTCTGGGGAAGGCCATCCGTATCAAGTCGGACAACGTGGCCTCGGTGTTCTATATAAAAAAACAGGGAGGTACCAGATCCAGTTCACTTCTTCAGGAAGTGGGAAAGATCTTCAACTGGGCGGAATCCAGGATAACGAGGTTATCCGCTGTCCACATCAGAGGAGTCCAGAACACTTTGGCAGATCGCCTGAGCAGACAGATCACAGTTCCGGGGGAATGGTCTCTATGTCCAGAGATTTTCCAACAACTCTGTCACCAGTGGTCCCCACTGGTGACAGAGTTGTTGGAAAATCTCTGGACATAGAGACCATTCCCCCGGAACTGTGATCTGTCTGCTCAAGAGATCGACCTGATGGCGACCAGATACAACACCAAACTTACTTACTTACTTTTGCTCCCTTTACTCTGAGGATCAGCCGTGGGTAATGGATGCAATGTCAATCCCCTGGAACTTCAGTCTGGCTTACCTCTTTCCACCGACTGCAATGATACCGAGGGTATTAATAAAGATCAAACAGGATCAGGCCTCTGTGATAGCGATAATCCCGTTTTGGCCCAAGAGATCCTGGTTCTCCCAGCTCATGATGAGCAAGGGTTTGTTCTGGAAGCTTCCTCTGAGGCAGAACCTGGTATCCCAGGGAACTCAGCTCTGCCACAACCTGGCATCTCTCTACCTGACGGCTTGGAGATTGATAGGTCCATACTGAAAGCCAGGGGCTTCTCGGACCACATATTGCAATCGCTATCTCACTCTAGGAGTGAAGCTACCAATAAAACATATGACAGAGTCAGAAATATCTTCCTTAGTTGGTGTGCGGCCAAGCAAGTTGACGCTACTACTCCTACAACTGCTCAAATTCTAGAATTCTTGCAGGATGGCTTTGACAAAGGACTATCTCCTAATTCTCTTAAATTACGGATTTCTGCGATGTCTGCCTTTCTAGGACAGAGATTATTTCAGATTCTTGAAGTCAAGAGCCATCACCAGAAAAACAAAACAACGTAGTCTGAAGGTGATAACAGGTGCTCAACCCCATGTGCAATTGTGCACTCATACAATGGGGTAGAGGACCCGCACCTATGGACAAAAGTGGGGTTTCAATCCTGTGGTAAGCATATACAATGATATTGGCTAATCCTCAAAACTGATGTAAAAATGAGACATTAGCCAGTATATCCTTATATGAAGGACATACCTGAGCCCACATACCACGCCAAGGTTTCTCATGTGATGCGGGACCTAACCACTAACCTTTTTTGCCTGGCCAGATGCATAGAACCAGGAACCAGATATACAGCAGCCTAAGGTCCAACTTGCAGACTGCTCCCCAGTCGCCTCCAGTGTGAACTCAGCACACATACAATGGGAGGGGGGAGACAGGTTACAAGCCCCACCCTTGCTGGTTTATATATAGCAGGCCTCACAGGTGAAACCCCCAACGCTACCCATTAAGATAAAAGGGTGCATTGGTATAAGCCTTAAAAGACGCTTGCCGGCTTATATTTGCATGGACATGGCTATAGCAGGAAACTCAACCCCAAGTGCAATTGTGCACCTTCGCTGGGGTGGAGGCCCTGCACTTGTCAACCGTTGCTAAGGGCGATGTCCCCAGCAAAAATTGCATACAATGGAGAATGCCTGCAGACGGTCACAAGTACCACAATCACATCCTGACACCTGATAAACGTGTATATGGATGCAAACAACATGACTGACTTTAAACAGAAAAACAAAACAACGTAGTCTGAAGGTGATAACAGGTGCTCAACCCCATGTGCAATTGTGCACTCATACAATGGGGTAGAGGACCCGCACCTATGGACAAAAGTGGGGTTTCAATCCTGTGGTAAGCATATACAATGATATTAGCTAATCCTCAAAACTGATGTAAAAATGAGACATTAGCCATTATATCCTTATATGAAGGACATACCTGAGCCCGCATACCACGCCAAGGTTTCTCATGTGATGCGGGACCTAACCACTAACCTTTTTTGCCTGGCCAGATGCATAGAACCAGGAACCAGATATACAGCAGCCTAAGGTCCAACTTGCAGACTGCTCCCCAGTCGCCTCCAGTGTGAACTCAGCACACATACAATGGGAGGGGGGAGACAGGTTACAAGCCCCACCCTTGCTGGTTTATATATAGCAGGCCTCACAGGTGCCCCAATGCTACCCATTAAGATAAAAGACTTCGTCCTAGGGCTGTTAAACCCGTCTCTACATGGGATCTAAGCTTAGTCCTCAAACATCTTGGTTTTTCTCCCTTTCAGCCTCTACAGGAAGTGGACCTAAAATATCTTTCTATGAAAGTTTGTTTTCTTTTAGCAATTACAACAGCAAAAAGAGTTGGAGAGCTCAGGCCTTTGCTTCATCTGAGCCTTATACTGTGTTTTTGTCGGACAGAGTATTACTAAGATACTTACCTAACTTCTCTCCTAAGGTCCCTTCCTTCACTAACCGTAATCAGTTAATCTGCTTACCTAGGTATGTTCCAGATACTTCTGCTGGAGAAGAGAACCATTTGAATAATCTGGATCTTGTGAGAGCTATCCAGATCTACATTGACAGAACAAGTGCTTTTAGGATGGATTAAAATCTGTTCATCCTGTATCATGGCTCAAATAGAGGTTAGAGATCCTCCGAGCCTACTAAAGCACGTTGGATTTGTGATTGCATCAAGGTACTTATCAGATGGCCAATTTGGAGCCTCCTGAGTTTACTGCACACTAGAGCGTTATCTATTTCCAGAGCTGAGCAAGGCTCAGTACCTTTAGAGCATATTTGCCAGAGTGCCTCTTGGAGCACTCCTTTAACCTTCTTCAAACATTTTAAATTAGATAATGTATCTTTGGAGAACTTTTCTTTTGTCAGATCTGTTATTGTGTAATCCCACCCTTGATTATGCGATGTAAATCCCCATCATTGTGCTGCTGAGCAGACAACAGGGAAGTTAAAAATTAAGAAGTTAATTTGTTTTCCCTTAGTCTGTCAGCAGCACAAGGTTCCCACCCTTATATTATGTATGTAATTATTTTTTTTCTTGTTATATATATATATAACTCACAGTGCCTCTCTCTGAGGTGTGTTTTATCCCTGCTGGGTAGGTGTTTTGAGTTTACTATTAAAAATGCCTAGGTCCTGCAGCTCACAAGGGTGGAGATTCACCCCATCATTGTGCTGCTGACAGACTAAGGGAAAACAAAATAACTTTTTAAATTTTAACATATATATATATATATATATATATATATATATGTTGTGGTAAAGTATACGGGAAAGTGGTGGATGGGGTGTATATTTCGCTTGCTTTTCTCAGCGGGGCACTATAAATGAAATCCAGAAGGATATGCTGCTTTAGCAGAGCACATTCTTGCTAAGTTTCATGGGCTGGTTTTCCTGGACTGGAGGACAGGTTGGATGTGGGAGTGCTCCAGTCCACACCCCTAGTCCACTAAGGGTTTCCCTATTTCAAGGTGTCCTCAGGTGAGGTTGGGTGACTGCTGATTGCTGGATAGACAGAGGAAAACAGCCACAGCCAGGGCTGCAGCTCAAACCTACCAGGTCTGAACCTTCCTCTATGGACATTTGTGTGTAGGATACAGAGGTATCCTGATGTTTAGTTTGAGCCGGACAGGCTTAGGTTTTGTTGTTTTGTTTGCACTGTGCTCTGTGCCCAAAATTCATTTAAATAAACATCGTCTTGGACGTTTGAAACCTACTGCCTGTGTGAATACTGTCATTGCCAACCCCACCGTGTGAGCTGTTCCCTACAATATATATATATATATATATATATATATATATATATGTGGGTGTATATATATATATATATATATATATATATATATATAATGTGTGTGTGTGTGTATATAAAATTAAATTTGAACAGCCGTATTAGTCCAGAGATGCAATTGTAAAGTCAATCTGTATCATTTCTTCCCCTGAAATGGCACAGGAGGGGATCAAGGGTAAATGATGTGGCATGGGGTAAGGGGGGATAATTTGGCACAAAGCAAAGGGGGAATATGGTGGCACAGGGTATAACGAGGGGATGAAATGGTATGGGGGATAAAGGGTGATTAAACAGCACTCAGTTTATAGGTATTTATACTCTTATTATGAGTACAGTACAGTATTTGGTCATTTTTGAGTTTTTTTTCCCAAAAGATGACATCTCTCAATAGCGTACACTTTTTTATTCCCTGTGAGTGTCCACTATTTGGATATTCTACTGTATTCCCTTTAAAGGGAATGTGTCACCATTTTATTTTTTTAATAAATAAAATGATTCTATCAAGATAAAGCATTTTGCTTATGTATTTAGTTTTAGGACAATGTAGTTTTAATGTAATTTATTAATAGTGTGTACTGGGGGCTGCCATTACTGTAGCCTCTTTGTGGTGTGTTACTTCACAACACCTACACAGTTGCTTTATGGCAAGCACAGGGCATAAGAAAGTTAAGACTAAGAGTGTCTCATAGAAAAGCATGAGCTGCTTACTTATAGCACAGGCTAGGTAAAAGGGGGAGCCAGCACCATTTTCTTGAAGTCCCTAAAGAGCAGTGACCTATTAAGAGACATCTAGTCTGTTCTTTACCACTCTTCATACACCAACAAAATGGTTACAGTGGAAATGAAAAAAAAAACAAAAAACTACAAAACCCCCTCCTCCCTTTCCTTTTGCACATAGACAAAGGAAGGAGGTAGACGGGCGAGGTCTAGTTTGCAGCAGCCAGACATGTTGCTTGCTTTCACCAGATTCCTCGTGTTAGCTCCCCCTGCCGATCAGATTTTGTGACAAGTATAAACATTTTTTAATATTTTCAAAAATATTTAAACAATTAAAAAAATTATTTAATCTACAAAAAAAAAAAAAAAGAAAATCACATTTGGTGACACATTCCCTTTAATACTACAACACATTAGCCAGCATTTTAACATGTGGTCATTTTCTGCTAAATCTGAACTAGTGAAACACATAATGTTTGCACTTATTTTGTCCTGATTGTTTAAGTAGTAGAACCAGAAGGAATTAAAAAGGAGCTTGTCATCCCTTTTATGCTGGCTGAATTGTAAATGAACCCTTTCATGATTCTTTTATTTTTCCACCTACAGGGCAATATGAGGGCTTGTTTTATGTTGACCAATGTTACTTTTTAATGACACCACTCATTTTATCCCAAAATTTACGACAAGGGCAAAATGTTAATAAAAACAAAACTATTTTGCAACTTTTGGGTTAAAGCGTACCTGTCATAGAGCAAAGAAAAGAAAAATGATATGTTACTTAGTACCTACTCCTGTACATTTTTTATGTGTCTAGCACCTTTTTTTTTTTTATTACACTTTTATTGTTGCTCACTTGCTTGAATTCCTCTCCTCCAAGGGAGAGGCGTGGCCTCACTGTGCAGGCCTCAGCCCCCTCCCTCAGTATGCTGTCTGCTCACATCTCCCCTAGCATTAGCAAAACTACAACTCCCAGCATGTCCTCAATGTCAGGGCATGCTGGGAGTTATAGCTTTGCCAATGTTAGGGAAGATGTGAGCAGGCAAATAGTGACGTCTCCCTTAGCATTAGCAAAACTACAATTCCCAGCATGTCCACACTGTCAGGGCATGCTGGAAGTTGTAGTTTTGGAACAGCAGCAGATACAGAATTTGGAGACCACTGCCATGACTATACACATCAGACCAGCATGTAATATGGCCAGAGACTACAACTCCCATCATGCCCAGACAGCCAAGAGCATGTTGGGAGTTGTAGTTTTACAACAGCGGGATGCACCCAGTTGGGAAACAATGCTCTATACGGCCCACGCTTCCTCCCCTGCTATTGTGGCTCCAGGTTAGGCTGATGCTCAGTGCCCCTGCTCCAACCACATACAAATGGTCTTCCGCAGACACCCCCCCCCCCGCATTCCGACACCTGTCCACTGTCGAGCATTGCTCCGCTGCTCCCCTACAGTCCATGGGACTGGGACGTTCTGCTTACTCCGCCGATTCAGATGACAGCTGCATTGACTTTTTGTGTGCAGGCTTGCTGTGCTCACACAGGCAGTATGTGTCCCTGCCTACACAGCACCCAGTGCAGTGGCCATCTCCTATACTGGATACCAGCACACTTTACAGCTGGTATCCAGTTTGTTGCAAAATCCAGACTAGTCTGTACAAAGACAGATGACCCCTAGTGGCGGCTATTTTTAGTTGTAATTTTTGGGGAAAATTTACATTTTTTTAATACATATATATTGAAAATAGGCATCTCAGGATTAGTTCTGTAAAATATTGAAAGTTTTCAAAATGACAGTGCCTCTTTAAACCTTATGGTTAAAATGACAAGTTGTCTTTATTCTATAAGTCAATAATATTACACTGATACATGGTTTTAGTAGTTTTTTTTTTTTTTTTACTACTTTTAAATAATGATTATTTTTGTAAGAAAATTTGTATGCTTAAATAATGTCCTCTTCTGATCTCTATCACACTTTTATTTTTATTATATATGGGGCTGCATAGGGATCTTTTTTCTTGCACTATGATCTGTTGTTTTTATCAGTAACATTTTCGCTTTGATTGTTTTAATAAATTTTTTTCTGGTATGACCAAAAATTTGCAATTCTGAACTTTGGTACTTTTGCATTTTTTGCATCATTTATAATGCAGTTTCATTATCAATATATTTTAAGAGTAAGGACATTTCTGCATGCAGTGATACCAATTATGTTAATGTGTATTTTTTATTTACATAATTTTATTTGAAAAATAGAAAAAGGGAGTGATTAAAACTATTAGGGAAGGGGTTTATTCATATTCATAACATTTAAAAAATTATTTTTTCACAATGTTTTAGTCAACACAGGCATTGATCAGACTGTGTACTAGCTGTCACAACACGAAAACGGAAGCTCCAGGCTTCCATGTTCATGAACCCCGCAACGCCGGCCCAGAAATCATGGGGTCCCAGCGACTAGACCACCCAATGATCAGACATCATGTTCCCTATCCTTTTGGATAGGGTATAACATGTCTAGGGGCGGGGTAAGCCTTTATAAACCTGTAACACAAAATGACGTAAATGTTGTATTGGCTCAGATTTATCAATCCGTCTAATGAAAAAAACTGGTTTTCATAGAGCAACCAATCACAGCTGAAATTTCATTTTACAATAACAATTTGAAAAAAGAAATTAAAGCTAAGCTGTGATTGGTTGTTATGGAAAACCAGACAGATTGATGAAGCGAGGCCATTAACTCTAAATACTAATCTCTATAATGAAAAAAAAAAAAAATGGAACGATCTTAACTTTTTTCAGCTAGGTGACCTTTACGTAAGATATTAAACCTTATGCATTAAAGAATCAAATTATTTGGAAAGTTTTTTTTGTTTTTTGTTTTTTTTTGGTGGAGGTGGGACACAAAGTCATTAGCAAAAGAAGCTTGCATAGTCTAATGTCTGATATAGCGACATATTACCACTAGAGAGGGCTCTTTCTATGGGACATGGTTTATAAGGGTTTTCTGATTTACTTCTTAGGATATTCTTTTATTTTTAGAGAAACAAAAGGCATTTACTATATGTATTTTCTAATTACAAAAAAAAACTATGTAAAAGCAAATTAAATACCTGTTCTTTTTAAATAATGTACAAAAGAAACACACAAAAAAAACTATTAAATATTCATAAAAAGTGTTTCACAGTCAACAAGATTTATATTATTTTATCTGGCTGTGCTAGGTACACGTAGGCTTATCAGACAGAAGTGTGAAGCAGAGAGTGTAATATTATTTTCTTCACCAACCAGCCATCAGGATTTTATGAAGCGATGAGCATGAGATCTGAGCTGGAATCTAACATGATTCAGAACACTAAAATAAATAGAAGGGACGTCTGAATTTTTTTTTCTTCTTTTCTATGTATCTGCTTGAGATAATTGTTCTGATGTACATAGTATTCTCCAATCACAAAGAAAGGCTCAGGGGATGATTAGTATCTCTTACTGATCAAGAGAAAATGTGATTAGCTAATTAGAACACCAGATAAGTACTTTCTCTAATTCAGCCGCCATTAGTGGCATGTTCATAATCTTCAAGTGTCTCCAAGATGAGGCAGAGCTTGAGACAAAGGGACTGCAATAAATGGGAAAAATGGATTTTGTTACAGCATGTGTCACGGGGTCTACAATGAAATTGCTATAGATGACTCTTAAAAATTGACTGTATTACCCTTATTAATAAGTTCTAAAACACTAGAGGGAATCTGATGGCAGATTAGGGCATTCTCACCTGATGATAGACGCAAATACCGACCTTTATCATGAGTATTATAGCACCTCTGATGTACCATTAATCTGAAATATCAGTTTTATTGATATGCAAATGACTTTACCCCTTGGAACACCAATACGGCTGCCCATCTGCTCCTCTAACATTACCCCCCTCATGAATACTGACATAACTCAAGGCTACTCTAAAGAGGCAACTTAGTATTCAGTAGGAGGCTTTATTACATTTTCAAAAAGTCTGATAATGCTGTAACACTCAAGTTTCAGCACACTGGGACACCGGTGGATGTGGATATGCTGGACCTGTGTGGCAGATAACACGGACCATACCAGGAAGTGGATTTTAAGGTGCCACTGATTTTCACCAGAGCCCGCCGCAAAGCGGGATGGACTTGATGTGGCAGGCGGCACCCAGGTCGCTACCCCTGGCATGGCTGGACAACACAGGCAGCTGAGGAATTCGAGGCACAGGTAGGATACGGCAACTCGTGGTCAGGATGGCAGAAGGTCAGGGCTGGCAGCACAGTAGCGTAGTCAAGAACGTAGCAAGTGGTCAGTAGGCAGGCGGCAAAGGAGCCAGGTCAGGTCACCGAGTAAATGGTATGATACACGGAAAGGCAATACACAGGAATGCTTTCTTTCAGGCACTAGAGCAACAAAGGTCCAGCAGGGAAGAGTGGGAGGTGGAGAAATCTATTAAGTGAGCCACAGGTATTTACTTAATTAATGGGCGTACTGGCCCTTTAAATTACAGAGCTCTGGCGCATGAGCGAGCGCCCTAGGGGACGGGGAAACATGTGCCGGTGCAAAGAGGCCGGAGAGGAGGCAGAAGAAACAGGAGGTGAGTGACGGGCTGGGATTCGCATGCGGGTGCATCCCGCCATGCGAATCCCAGCCCCGCCGGCAGCAGAAGGAGACGGGGCCATGCACTCACGGCCCACGTGTGCGGCTGGAGCACAGGTCCTAACAGTACCCCCCTTTGGTATCCCCCTCCTTTTATGGTTCAGGAAACTTCTGAGCAGGTCACGGTCCAGAATATTCTCCTCAGGCTCCTAATATCTCTCCTCAGGACCGTAACCCTCCCAGTCAACCAGAATTTTTTTTTACCTCCCACGGTTTTTGTGGCAAGGATCTCTTTAACCCTGAAGATATCAGAAGAACCAGAGACTGGGGTGGGAACAAGATCTTTTGAGAAAACCAGTTTATGGCAAGAGACTTGAGGAGAGAGACGTGGAAGGCAGACAGAGTTTGTAGGAGACAGGATTAATTTTTTTGCAGAAAAGGTAGCGAGGACCATGCTTTTAGCAATTGTATTTAGAGGAAAGCCATACCATGTCACCAGGAGAGAAGGACAGAGGAAGTCTCCTACTCTTATCAGCCTGCACCTTCATGCATGTGGAAGCCTGAGATAATGACAGATGGTGGAGAAGTCACAGACCAACTAATTTTTAGCAGGCACACCGGAAGGAACTGGGAGAGGAAGAGGAGAACAGAGATGGAGTCCGTAGAGAACAAAGAAAGGAAACTACCTCGTGGACTCGGAATCCTTATGATTATATGAGAATTCACCCAGGGAAGAAGGTCGACCCAGTCGTCTTGGTGAGCTTAAATAAAATGATGAAGATAAGTCTCAAGAATTTGATTAACCCTCTCCACCTGACTATTGGACTGAGGGTGGAAGGTTGAGGAGAAGTCCAGATTGATGTCCAGATGGTTACAAAGAGCTCGCCAGAACTTAGAGACAAACTGCACTCCACGATCCGAGACAATATGCTGAGGAAGACCATGTAGACGAAATATATGCAGTAAGAAGTACTTCGCCAGCTGTGGGGCAGAAGAAAGACCAGGTAGTGGAATTAAATGTGCCATCTGGGAATACCGATCTACAATGACCCAAATGACAGTGTTATTGTGAGATGGTGGCAGATCAGTGATAAAATCCATAGGGATATGGGACCATGAAGTCTCCGGAATGGGTAAAGGCTGTAAGAGTCCAGCGTGTCTCTGCCGAGTTTTGTCACGGGCACAAATAACACAAGAACGGACAAAATCAGAAACATCACATTCAAGATGGGGCCACTAGTAGTGCCGAGAGATTAGAAGTAGTGTCTTACGTATTCCAGGATGACCTGCTGTTAAGGAAGAATGACCCCACTTCAGTACCTTGCGTCTCAATCTGGCGGGCACAAAATATTTTCTAGGAGGAACTTGCTGAATTTCAGCAGGAGTTGCAGAAATCAATCGATCAGGAGGAATAATATGCCTAGGTGTGGGGTCCAAATCTATGACATCAGAGGACCTGAAGAGAGCATAAGCCCTTATGTTTTTGTCTGCTGGACAGAAGTGAATAAAGAAGTTGAACCTAGAAAAGAACAGAGACCACCCTGCCTGACGGGTTGCAATGCTGAGCAGACTGAAGGTATAGAAGATTCTTTTGGTCGGAGTAGATGCTGACCGCATGAGATGATTCCTCCAATAAATGTCGCCATTCCTCCAAAGCAAGCTTAATAGCGAGTTCACAATCTCCAATGGAGTAATTCCTCTCAGCAGGAGCGAAGGTCTTGGAAAAGAACCCACAAGTTACGGTTTTACCCTTGGCATTATTCTGAGTAAGAGTAAGGCCAAGAAGAATCTCAGAAGTACAGTGTGGGAGTACATAGAATTCAATATTTTATTTATGTAATACTCCCACTTGCATGACGAGAGATTCGGTACGGAAGTGAACCAAACAGTCCAGATTTTGTCCATTTAACAGAGGAGATGAACAAAGGCTTGGCAAGCCGAGTGACAGGAAGATGATACTTGTGGACCAAAGAAGCATCAATAAAGTCACCTGCGGATCCAGAATCCAGAAATGCTGTTGCGCTGAAGGAAGACTTGGCTGAAGTGAAGACTTGTACAGAAACAATTAAGTGAGGAGAGGTAGTATTAAAACCCAGGGACTAGAGATGAGCGAAATTACAGTAATTCGATTAGTCACTAACTTCTCGGCTCTGTGTTTGCTGACTTTAGCCTGCATAAATTAGTTCAACTTTCAGGTGCTCCGGTGGGCTAGAAAAGGTGGATACGACTCTCTCCTAGGACTGTATCCACCTTTTCCAGCCCACCAGAGCACCTGAAAGCTGAACTAATTTAGGCAGGCTAAAGTCAGCATCTGCCGAGCCGAGAAGTTTATGACCAACCGATTTACTGTAACTTCGCTCATCTCTACCAGGTATGCCTCTCCCACGTACTCTAGGTGCAAGCGTTTCTTGGACGCTGTGGCTGAACTGAACTGTCCTTGAGGAAGTGCTCCGGGCTAGCACAATACAAGCACAAATTCTCACTGCGTTGTTGTGACCTCTCCTGTTGTGATCCACTTGCATAGCCTCTTCGGCAAGAGGCACAGAAAACTTTAGAGGTGGACATTGAAACACGGGTGCCAGGCAAGGATATTTTAATGTTCGGACAGGTTCCCTCCTGCCTCTCCGCAAAATGCACATCAATACGTGTGGCCAAGTGGTTAAGTTCAGTCAAAGAAGACGGAGGATCATGTGCTCCGAGGGCATCTTTAATCCTGCTTGACAGTCCTTTTTTTAATGTAGCACACATGGCCTCATCATTCCATGCTAGGTCACGCATTCTAGCGCAGGTCCTAATAAATACAGATAAACTGAGCACCATATTAAAGGAACTATAATGATCACGGCCCCTATTAGCGCCTACCAGCACGTTAGGATGTCCTAACCTTCTGTCAGTTCCCCTTTAAGGTACAGTATTATGTAGTGGAAACTGTGTTAGATCCAGCCATTATCTTAACTAAGGTTTTCTATTGATTGTTAATAACCATACTGCTTTGCAAGCTGCTAAATCATGAGTGCAAAGGGTGTATTACTTAATGGCTGCACAATTGTCCAGGTAAAAGAACAGTCATTCTGTATGGCCAACAGTCTATTAGAAAACTGCACCAAACAGTATATCAACATGGAGGGACATTTATCAATGTTTGCTTATGTATTCTTTTTTTTAGTAATTTTTTCCTTACTTTTTTTTTGCTTATGTGTGACTTATTTATCAACAGCTTTCAGCCTGTTGATAATTTTCTTTCACGTAAGCAATTTTTCCTTTTTTACTTTGGTAGTAGCTTTTTCTGCTCCATGTTTGAGCTGGAGTAAATTTAGTCAATTTTTAACCTTGTTGCGATTTTTTTTGCGCAGTTGCGACTGTCGCAGTTGATAAATACCCGACTAAAGAAAATCCATTTTGAAAAATTTACTACGTAAGCAAGTTTGAATTTTTCTGCTTTTCTTGTTCTTCATGCAAATTGTCGCACGAAAACACACGTAGTCGCAGTTGCGTCAATTTTGCGACAATTATAGTAAAGAAAACCTGACTAAACCCGTTGATAAATGTCCATCATGGTTCTTAATGCCTTTATCAATGTTCTGTTACGATAGGCAGTACCCCCAAGATTGATATAAGCTGCTTCATGGAGACTGAGTCAACAATCCCTATGTGCACTAATTTTTTTCCCATTAAGAATCACTTCGAACTCTTAAGTTTATAGCCTATCCTTATGATAGACCAATACATATTACAATGTAGGGGATTGGACATTTTGTCACCTCCAGAATAAAGAGATGACAGAGCTTTCCCTTTATTGTTTGCCTCTACTTTTAGTAGTGTTTGTGTCTGGAATTACAACCCAGTGCTATTCAGCTACTGCTTAAATATAGAGTTGTGCCTGGTAAGCAGTAAAGAAAAAGTGTCACTCGCCAGTGCATCATGGCCCCTTCACATAGCTATTTGGTGGAAGTGCATAGTCAGACCCCTAGTAATTTAAGTTTGATTGCCTATTTTATATTATATCACCACTAAAATACATTGCCCAACATGCCAGGTAGTTATAGTATAGTAGGTGTATGTGCCATAGAGACAGACAGGCTGCTATGAAGCCCTTAGAAAGAGAAGGGGCCCAATGGTGGTTTGCCCCTTTACTAGAGTGCATTACAAGATTTATTTTTTCTTAGCATTTAACCCATGATGCCAAGGTATATTACTGTGTATTATGCTTCTAATTACTCTGTTTATTGCTTTGTTTCCTTTTTTTTTTCTAATGCACGGGTCTCACAACTGTAAGTGCTGTAGTGCAAGTCTTTTTTAATTTAACTGTTATTTCTACAGTAGTCCACCTGCAAATTGCAAGTAATCCCAGACAGCTATGAAATGATTCTATGAGCAGATCAGATTAAAAAAGACTAATATAATTTAGGGGAGTGGCTTGGCAGCCAAACTAGATGGTTGCATAGCTCTATAGCTCCTGAGCATAGCGACCTTTGAAGCGACTTAAGACCTCTTTATCCACTCAGAAGGATTCCCTACACCTTGGGATCTTCCTGTCTACCATGGCTGCTAAATGTTGAGGCAAAAATATTGCTAAACCTAAAAACATTTTGAATTTCTAATGGCACTAGCCCTTTCTTCTCAGCCTCTCTTGTCTCTGAACAGCAGTGCTCTCCTCCATATTCCTAGCACCCTCCACCAGATTAAATAAGCTCATCGGCACCTACCTCTCCACGCTGCATGGCTGGCAACTTTTCTCCTCTGGATCCAGCTGAAACAGCAAGCAGTATATGTGCCAGCATCACTGCTCTCCGGCAGCCCTCTTTGAACAGAGTACATGCATGGCTGACTCTGCAACTATGAGCCATTCTCACTTCATGTACTCTATGGGTGAGCCTGCAGGTGAGGAACTCATTGCTGCTATGCCGACCTCTGGCATCCCGGTGACTGAAGTCACTTTGAAAAACATGCTTTTGACCCTGCAACGCTGTACACATGCCAGTATGGCACACTCTCTCCAGCCTCTTAGAGCTGCTATTAAACTGGTAGAGGATAGAGTTGAGTGCACCAATTGCGGAATTTACAATATCGCATAATGAACTAAGAGATGCACATGATCAAATAGAGGCAGATATCCACGAACTGCGATCTAAAGTGGCAGATATTGAGGACAGATCCTACCACAATAATGTTAAATTTAAAGGGATCTTTTAATTGATCTCTGTTAGCAATCTGACCTGCTATCTACAGGAATTTATGAAAACTTTGTTGCCTGACTGCTTCCTATGTGACCTAATTATGGATAGGACGCACAGATAATCTAAACCTAGACATTTGCATGAGGTGATCCCCAGAGACTCCCTCACTAGAATCCATTATTTCCATGTCAAACAGGTTTTGATCGCAAAAGACAGATCAGGACTCCTGTAAAATATTACATTGTGACCCAGGTTTATCAATCGGCCTGAAACCCTTATTGTCTGTTTTTTCTCACAGCAACCAACCACAGCTCAACTTTTACTTTACCAGAGCTCGTTAACATATGAATGTTGAGCTGTGATTGGTTGCTGTGAGAAAAAACAGATAATTAGGGTTTCAGACTGATTGATAAATATCCCCATGTGTTTCTTTTATACAGATTTTTCTGCATTAATTCTGCAGTACCACTACAACCTCAATCCGATCACCATGCCGATGCACTCTCAGAAGATTCTGTGGAGATGGAGATATCCTACCCGCTTACTGGTACATTGCGATGACAAAGTACATGTTGTTTGCACCCTGGAAGAAGGACTGGAGTTTCTGCACAGATATTCGCGCCTTGGCAGGTTGTTAGTTTCCTATGGCATGGTCATCACTGACATTGCTCTGCACTATTGTAGTCTTCTACCCCTAGATGTAATCATTTAATGGTTCTCAAAATACTTTCTGTCTTTCCCCCTCCCCCTCTCTCTGATACCCATCCTACATCATTCTATTTTCGAATTGCTGCTTCTCCTCTCTGTCCATTGAAGCTTCTGTTCTGTTTCCATGTTTGGAGTTTGATAATGTTTGCCTTATATTACATATACATACTCTCTTACTGAATTCTTCTACTTGTGATGTAGCTTTTTGTATTGGCATTTTTTTTCTCCCTGATGGTCCTGAAAATCTTGTCTCATAACATGAATGTCCCCCAAAAGAAAACTTTTACTTCGGCTTGAAATTAAAAGTTGCTTTTTGATGTCTGTGGTTAGGAAACACATCTATTGGAAAGAGATGCTTTCCAAATCGATAATTCTCAGTTTCCCTACCAGGAATATCATGTTAATAAGTCAAGAGGTATAATGATTCCCATAAGAAACTCTGTGACATTTTAGCCCATTTCGATCACTCTAGATCCCCAAGGGAGATATGTGCTGCCTGCGTGTGATATTGACAGTGTGCATTACACCTTAGTCTCTGTTTTACAACCCTAAGGCTAAGTTTAAACTCGTTTTTTCTTCTGGCAGTTTTTGAGCCAAAGCCAGAAGTGTACTCAAAAGGAATAGGACATATAAAGGAAGGACTTATACTTCTCCTCCCTTATGGATCCACTTCTGACATTGGCTCAAAAACTAAGTAAAAAATCAGAGGCTGAACGACAGCTGCCTTGTTTGTTTCTATGGATGCAGCATTCGACCACATTAATTGGTTGATTGCCATCTTGTTATTATGTAAACTGGGTATACATGGTGTTATCTTATGCACTATTATGGCGCTGTACTCCTCACCTAATGTAAGTAATTACAATTGGGACACTTTCTCAGGAATTAGCAAACAGGACCCGCCAGGGCTGCCCTCACTCATCTTTAATTTCCGTGCTCTGCATGGAACATATGCCCCAACCATTTCAAGCCCACCCTTATATTGATGGTGTGATTATGGGGTCCCACCTATTATCTCTATATGCAGGCAAGATTATTATCACTATGAAGAACCCAGATATATAGGTCTTCTCAGCCCTACATTTCCATATAGGTTAGAGCCAGCCAATCTACAGTGACATCTATATGGAGGGTGCAAACTATCCTGCCATGCATGTCCACATTAACATTACCAGATTACCAGAGATTCCTGGGCAGTGGTTAAGCTGCACTCGTAATGGTCTACAAAAAAAAAACCCATAGATGGATAATATGCCTAATAAACCAAAATTAAGTCTGGATCAGAAGATCATACATACTATGGGTCAGCTCAGTTGCTTTAGTATTGTATTTACCATATATGAATTGTTGTTACCAAAGCAATTGGGATCATCTTTGTGATGATGATTCCTAATGCAACATCTAGTATTTTTCAAAATATAAATCTTGTGGATTTTCTATATCTACTGCACTATGTTTCTGCTCTATGTCTCCACCTTTTTGTTAGCTTTGATCAAAGGTAAAACCATGGCACAATTATTACACATCTGAAAAATAGCTTGGTAAGTATTTCCCTTTATTTCTCACATCTATATTCTTTTTTCTTTTCATTTCGTAGATGGCCTTGTGCCCAGTGTCTTTGAGAATTGCTACAAATCTAAAATGAATGAGTATTCTCTGTGGGTGAAATGTGCCATACAAATGCCAATTATTATTGCTGTAAATGACAAAGTCTGTGTGCGGAATATGTGAGAACAAACAAGGAAGGAAAATATCTGATCTATTTTATTATTCTTTATGATTCCCTAGATCAGCCGCCAAGATTTGATTAATTTTGCCTTGAGTTTGGATAGGATAAAAAATTGCAAAAAGAAGAGGTGAACAGCATATTAATAAAATGCATTTGTGCTTGGGGCTTCACACTCGTGCTTGTAATTACAACGATACATACATACCTGTATGAAAGACATTTAAACTTAACAAAGCGGTCAGATTTGTGCCCATAACCACGCGGAGGGCACACCTTTAGTGGGCAAAAAGTCAATATGGTATGAAAAATAACAGAATTTATAATCATGAACCAATACCACAACCCTAACACAAAACCCAAGTTTGACTCTAACTTAAGACAGAAAATATAGAATCTGTGAACTAGCTGTCCTAGTAATTGATCCCGAGTATCGAAGAACTGTGGTATGCCGAAGAACTGTGGAACTGCGTTATGCCATGCCCACTTTGTAATAAAGGAGCTGGCACTGAAACGGGATCAGGCTCACATACTAGCTGATATGCCTCTTTGCCTATGACATCATGACAAAAGTGAAACCTAGAGATACCTGTCAGGCATAATATGAAGCTATCCAAGTCCTATTAAGTGGCAAAAAATAAACTGTTAACAAAATGACATACAACAACCACTACATGACAGACCTTTTGATGATAATAACCTTGTGGCGCCATATCGCCTGTAAATCAAACTACACTCGAATAAGCGCCTTACCTGAAGACTAGCCATACCTCAAACAGCCCAGCTACCAACTCAAAACTGGTCTCAGGAGTGACATCCCACTGCGAGTGACAGATCCCTTAATCGTCATCATGCCTGTAGACATGAGAGGTCTTTACGTAACCATCATATCTGTAGACTACGGTTCGTAGTCAAGGGCAACGGCAAGGGTCTGGATACACAGGCAATGGAAACACGGGAACGCTTTCACTGGCACAAGGCAACAAGATCCGGCAAGGACAGGAAGGGGAAGTGTTTTTTTATATGTTTGGGAGTGATTAGCACTGATTGGGCCAGGCACCAATTAGTGGTGCACTGGCCCTTTAAATTTCAGAGAGTCGGCGCGCGCGCACCCTAGAGAGCGGGGCCGCGCGTGCCGGGACATGACAGCAGGGGAACGGGGCAGTGAGAGGACTGGGAGGCGACCTGCGGGCAGGCGCGTCCCGCCACGTGGATCGCATACCCACCGGTGATCGTAGAGCAGCGCTCCCGGTCAGCGGGTCTGACCAGGGCGCTGCGAGCAGACAAGCGTCGCGAGTGCTCCAGGAGGGAGCAGGGACCTGGAGCGCTCGGTGTGACAGTGCCCCCCCCCCTTGGGTCTCCCCCTCTTTTTGGAACCGAGGAATCTGTAGGTGAGTTCCTTGTCTAAAATATTGGCCTCGGGTTCCCATGATCTTTCTTCAGGGTCACAATTCTCCCAATCCACCCAAATTGTTTTTTTTTACCTCGGACGACCTTGGAGGCGAGGATTTCCTTGACGGAGAAGACATCAGAGGAGCCAGAGATAGGAGCAGGAACAGTGACCTTGGGAGAAAAGCGGATACGTACGAGAGGTTTGAGAAGAGACCCATGGAAAGAGTTAGGAATACGAAGAGAAGGGGGAAGATGAAGCTTGTAGGAGACAGAATTGATTTGATTCTTGATTTTAAAAGCTTGTAGCTAGGGACACGGAAACGGATGTATTTGGCGGAGAGCCATACTTTGTCACTGGGGGCAAGTGTCCCTTGTGTCAATTCATCCACAGCAGGAACTCCAGATGAAGTGGGAATGGGGAGGGGGGGGGGAAGCGGGTGACGGCCGTACACCACAAAGAATGGAGATTTGGAGGAAGACTCAGAATTCTTGAAGTTGTACGAGAATTCAGCCCAGGGTAGAAGGTCGACCCAATCATCTTGACGGGAGGAGACAAAATGCCGCAAGTAGTCGCCAAGAATCTGGTTTACTCTTTCCACTTGTTCATTGAATTGGGGGTGATAGGAGGAAGCGAAATTTAATTTGATCTTAAATTGGCTGCAGAGTGCTCTCCAAAATTTTGAAACAAATTGAACACCTCGATCAGAGACAATATGCGTGGGAAGCCCGTGGAGATGAAAAATTTGTTGAAAAAAATGTTTCGACAATTGTGGCGCAGAAGGTAGACCCGGAAGCAGGACAAAATGAGCCATTTTGGAAAAGCGATCAACGACCACCCAAATGACAGTGTTGCCATGAGATGAAGGTAGGTCAGTTATAAAGTCTATTTCTATATAAGACCATGGCTGTTCAGGCACAGGCAGAGGAAGGAGAAGACCAGCCGGCTTCTGGCGTGGAGTCTTGTCACGTGCACACACTGTACAGGCCCATACGAAATCGTCACATCTTTCTCCAAGGAAGACCACCAATAGTGTCTGGCAATTAACTGTATGGACTTTTTGATTCCAGCATGACCCGCCAGGTGGGAGGAATGACCCCATTTGAGAGTCTGGAGGCGAAGACGTGGAGGAACATATGTTTTTCGGGGAGGAATTGGCACCAAAGAAGCTGGGGCGGAGACGACCAGACACTCAGGAGGTATGATGTGTTGAGGAAGAACTTCTGATTCCGAGGCATCGGTGGTAAGTAATAGAGCATCAGCCCTGACATTCTTGTACGCAGGACGAAAATGAATTTGAAAATTGAAACGGGCAAAGAACAATGACCATCTAGCCTGGCAAGGATTTAACCCCTTAAGGACTCAGCCCATTTTGGCCTTAAGGACTCAGACAATTTAATTTTTACGTTTTCATTTTTTCCTCCTCGCCTTCTAAAAATCATAACTCTTTTATATTTTCATCCACAGTCTAGTATGAGGGCTTGTTTTTTGCGCGACCAGTTGTCCTTTGTAATGACATAACTCATTATATCATAAAATGTATGGCGCAACCAAAAAACACTATTTTTGTGGGGAAATTAAAACGAAAAACGCAATTTTGCTAATTTTGGAAGGTTTCGTTTTCACGCCGTCCAATTTATGGTAAAAATGATGTGTGTTCTTTATTCTGAGGGTCAATAAGATTAAAATGATACCCATTATTACATACTTTTATATTATTGTTGTGCTTAAAAAAAATCACAAACTTTTTAACCAAATTAGTACGTTTATAATCCCTTTATTTGATGACCTCTAACTTTTTTATTTTTCAGTATAAGCGGCAGTAAGGGGGCTCATGTTTTGTGCCATGATCTGTACTTTTTTTTGATACCACATTTGCATATAAAAAACTTTTAATACATTTTTTATAATTTTTTTATAATAAAATGTATTAAAAAAGTAGCAATTTTTGACTTTTTTTTTTTTCCGTTCACGCCGTTCACCGTATGGGATCATTAACATTTTATTTTAATATTTCGGACATTTACACATGCGGCGATACCAAATATGTCTATAAAATTTATTTTTTATGCTTTTTGGGGGTAAAATAGGAAAAAACGGACGTTTTACTGTTTTATTGGGGGAGGGGATTTTTCACTTTTTTTAACTTTTACTTTTACATTTTTTTTTATTTTTTTTTTACACTTGAATAGTCCCCATAGGGGACTATTCATAGCAATACCATGATTGCTAATACTGATCTGTTCTATGTATATCGGTCATCTTCTGTTATCGGTCATCTTCTGCTCTGGTCTGCTCGATCTCAGACCAGAGCAGGAGACGCCAGGAGCCGGACGGAGGAAGGTGAGGGGACCTCCGTGCGGCGTTCTGAATGATCGGATCCGATCATTCATTCAAATCGGGCACTGCCGCAGATGCCGGGATCTGTATTGATCCCGGCACCTGAGGGGTTAATGGCGGACGCCCGCGATATCGCGGGCGTCGGCCATTGCCGGCGGGTCCCTGGCTGCGATCAGCAGCCGGGATCAGCCGCGCATGACGCGGACATCGCTCCGATGCCCACGGTTATGCACAGGACGTAAATGTACGTCCTGGTGCGTTAAGTATCACCGCACCAGGACGTACATTTACGTCCTGCGTCCTTAAGGGGTTAACCGCTGGGCGGATTGAAGGTAGGACAAATTTTTGTGGTCAGTGTAGATGGTGATGGGATGCAAGAAGATGCCTCCACTCCTCAAGTGCCAACTTAATGGCCAATAGTTCCCGGTCTCCAATGGAATAGTTCTTTTCAGGAGGAGAGAAAGTCTTGGAGAAAAATCCGCAAGTGATATTTTTTCCTTTAGCGTTTTTTTGAAGAAGGACAGCTCCGGTACCAACTGAGGAGGCGTCAACCTCAATGAAGAAGGGCTTCAGAGGATCTGGCCTGGACAGAATTGGAGCAGAAGTGAAGGCGGCTTTGAGGTGTTTAAAGGCCTCCTTCGCCTGCGGTGGCCAGGATTTCGGATTAGCATTTTTCTTGGTCAAGGCCACAATAGGTGCAACAATGGTGGAGAAATGGGGAATGAATTGACGATAATAATTTGCAAATCCAAGAAATCTTTGGATGGCTCGCAGACCAGTGGGACGTGGCCAATCTATTACTGCAGATAGTTTATCAGGGTCCATTTGAAGACCTTGACCGGAGACTATGTATCCCAAGAAGGGGAGACTGCTGCGTTCAAAAAGACATTTCTCGATCTTGGCATAAAGATGATTTTTGCGTAGGCACTGAAGCACTTGACAGACATGGAGGCAATGTTCCTCTAGGTTGGAAGAAAAAAGGAGAATGTCATCAAGATAGACCACCGCACAGGAATACAGCAAGTCCCGGAAAATCTCCTTGAAAAAGTCCTGAAAGACTGCTGGGGCGTTGCATAGACCAAAGGGCATGACAAGATATTCAAAGTGACCATCTCTGGTATTGAAGGCGGTTTTCCATTCATCGCTTTCACGAATACGGATGAGATTATAGGCGCCCCATAGATCAAGTTTGGTGAAGATCTTAGCTCCACGCAATCGATCAAATAGTTCAGAGATGAGTGGTAGAGGATAGTGATTTTTCACTGTGATCTTATTAAGACCTCGGTAGTCGATACAAGAGCGTAGAGAGCCGTCCTTCTTGGCCACGAAGAAGAATCCAGCTCCGGCTGGAGAAGAAGATTTCCGGATAAACACTCTTTTGAAGTTTTTCTGAATGTACTCTGTCATGGCTTGTGTTTCCGGGGCAGAAAATGGTTAAATCCTACCACGTGGCGGTGTGGTACCAGGGAGCAAGTCGATAGGGCAGTCATAGGGTCTATGTGGAGGTAAGACCTCTGCTTGCTTTTTACAAAAGATGTCAGAAAAGTCCTGATAGGCCTTAGGAAGACCTGTCACAGGAGTAGCAATGGAGACTTGGCAGAAAGGAACTGGGTGGAGACATGGCTTGTGGCAAGAAGATCCCGAACTCTTAATGTCCCTGGTGGCCCAGTCGAGGCTAGGCGAGTGACGTTGGAGCCAGGGCAAGCCAGAAGAATTTCTGAAGTACAGTTGGGCAGCACAAAAAATTCAATATGTTCAGAGGGGCGCATGCGCGCAGCTCACTAGGAAAGACGCATCTCCTGTGAGCTCCGTACCAACGGCCAAAGAAAAGCCTCTTCAGCGCTGATTTATCAGCTCCAGTGACCCAAATCCTACCCCACAATCCCGCGGAACTGCCAGAGATGGACAAGAATAAATCCGGTGGCTCTCAAAGATCGCTTTCACAGACAAAACCGGAGATCTTCAGAACGGGGCCTAAAACAAACATGGCGCCGACTCCTTCACGCACCTCGAGTCCACCTCATGAGGAGGAAGAGGAGGACATTTCGGATTCTACTCCACCGCTACCCTTACCGGCGGAGCCTCTGAATCCTGCCGACCTGTACCGCTCCATCCAGCAGATGTTCAAAACTGAACTGGGCAAATCTGTGGCCGACTTCACACCTGGGTCAGAGGGTGTCCGACCTGGAGATCAGGGCAGATGAATTAACAGACGCCAATGAGAGTGACCGCGCTCTCATGTCGGATCATACTGAACGTCTGGACTTAATTGACCTTAAATTAGAGGACCTGGAGAACAGGTCCCGCAGAGCAAACATACGGATCCGTGGGCTGCCTGAAACAGTTACGGATCTCTCCGCTGCTGCATTGGACCTTTTTGCCGCCCTCCTGCCTCAAATAGACGTGAATATGCTGAGATTAGACCGCATACATAGAGGTCTGGGACGCCCTAAAGCCCCAGATGTACCCAGGGATGTGGTGCTCCGATTACACTACCCTGAAATGCGGGACAAAATCCTACAAGCTGCCAGAAACGTCCCTCCTCTCCCGGGGCTCCCACCCGCAGTGCATCTTTATGCTGACCTGGCTCCGTCCACCTTGGAGAGAAGGCGCAATATGAGACTGGTAACTTTGGCCCTGCAGAAAGCCCAGATACGCTACAAGTGGGGATTCCCCTTTAACTTACAATTTCAACTCCGCTCTCACACTTATGTGGTACGCTCCCCTTCTGAGGCGATGGAAGTTTTACGCAAAGAGAACATCCCCTACGATGACAACACCACTACGCCTTCCAAAGCGCCAGCCCTCAAAAGAATGTGGCAGAGGACAGAAGTCCCCCATAAGCGATATCGTACTCACACCCAGAAAGTGGGATGACTCCCCTTATCACTATTCACCGGATCTAGGATGTAGATCGGGTCTTCGAGATGTTCAGCTGGACTCTTCGATCGCAGATGTTCCGGGACTGCTTCGTTGAGGTGCTGCTGAAATATCACCAGTTCGGGTCGTATGCCTCTTTACCTATTTTTTGTTTATATTTTATTTTACCTTTTTACTAGTTTTCCCATGCCGTTGGAATAATTTTTTTTTTCCTTTACATGTCCGGGACAATGTTATGTCTCTAGGCTAAACGGGACTGTTTCCATATGAGCCTTATAGAGATTGTTTATGTATTCATGTTATGCATCCCCCGCCGACTGATGGCCCCACATACGGCAATTTTGATTTTACTTAGTGTTGTCACCTGGGGATTTGGTTTGGCCCTTTTTTATTTCACCACTCTCCGGGCTAGTTGGAATCTCATGCTGCCCCTCTTTGGTGGGATGTACGGGACTACAAATTGCCTTGTGGCAAGTTTTATAGTATGGTCTCTCCTCCCACTAGTTCTTCTGTCTCACTGGTTGTTAGTTACTATCTCCCCTGTCTTTGTCCCTACTACCCTCTCTGTCTTGTCTTGGTGCTCCTTCTCTACATCCCAGTCGTTATGTTAGGTGTCTACTGTCCTTGCTCATTGGTACTTTACCAGTCCACCCCCCGTCTCATTTACCTCTATCCAATTTATTTATTTTTTTTCTCAGATTTGTTTATTTGATTGGACATGTGTCGTATATTATCACATAATGTTCGGGGCTTGAATTCCCCGATCAAAAGGAAGAAGGCGTTCATTGACTATTTGAAACATAAGCCTGACATAATCAGCCTTCAGGAAACCCACTACACAACAAAGTCGTTTCCTAAACATTTTCATCAAACATATTCACGCAGTTATATGGCCTCATACACTACTAAATCTAGAGGTGTCCTGACCTTGTTGCATGATGACTTCCCATTCACTCTCCATGCGACCAGTTCGGATCCTGAGGGACGGTTCCTCATTTTAGAGGGAGTTCTTCAGGGGCGGAAAGTTTGCATAGTGAACTCGTATGCACCTAACGATGATCCCCTCTCATTTTTTGCTCATATGGTAACTAGGTTGGCCTCCCTCGATTACGAAGTATTAGTGTGGTTGGGAGATTTCAACATGGTAGTTAATGGTATGCTTGATAGATCACACGCCGCTGGGTTCAGGAGGTCCGGAACACAACAACGCTTTCTAATGCAACAATTTACTGACCTTGAGATTGTGGATGTCTGGCGGGAGCATAACTTAACTCAGCGAGGTTATTCCTACTATTCCCCTTCCCATAGTTTATACACACGGATAGATTGGATACTCACCAATGCGTCCACGCTGCCCTCCTTATTGTATGCTAGACATATTCCCTGTGCATGGTCTGACCACGATATGGTCTTTGCCCACTTCAGGTTTGGGGAGCCATGTCCCACCCCATATACGTGGCCACTCAATGAGTCCCTATTATCCCGCCCTCATTTCAGTTCGCAAATAGAATCCTCACTTTCTGACTACTTTACTACAAATTCTTCCTCGCACCCGGACTCTGGATGGATCTGGATGGCACATAAGGCATTCATCAGGGGGAAAATAATAGCTCTGGCATCAAAATTGAAGCGCGATAAAACGAGAGCACAGGCCACTTTAGAGAATAAATTGGCTAGATTGACCATAGCGCATCAACATGATCCCTCGCCGTATATCTCTCAGGCGCTCAGGAACACCAAACTACAACTAGACTCGGTGCTTTCTGATCGCACTGAGAAGGCGTTGCGTTGGACGAAGGCCACCTATTACAAATGGGCTAATAAGCCTGACCGCCTACTCGCTAATATGCTTAAACAAAAACAAAAACTCAACAAGGTACACAAGATACAATTGCATCAGGGAGTGCATACTTCGGATCCATCCAGAGTCTATGGCGTATTTCACTCCTTCTACTCTTCCCTGTACAAATCTCCCACTAATCCCCCTACACCCTCTTCTATTTCGACCTATCTGAACTCTTTATCGCTTCCTACTCTCTCCTCTGCCGAAAGAGACCTACTCAATGCTCCTGTATCAGCCGAGGAGGTTGCAGATTCCATTGCCCGCTTAAAGCTAGGAAAAGCCCCAGGTCCTGATGGACTATCGGCCTTGTATTATAAAAAATTTACCTCTCTCCTCACCCCGCACATAATATCTTACTGTAATGAGCTTCTTTCAGGTTCCCGTATGCCACCGGAGTTTCTACAGGCATCCATAGTGGTGATCCCAAAGCCCCATAAGGACCCCCTACTGCCATCAAATTACCGACCATCTCCCCTATCAATTTAGACTCTAAAATTTTTACTTCTATTCTGGCCAAGCGTCTCAATGCCATATTACCGGGACTTGTCCACAAAGATCAGGTGGGATTCATCCCCGGCAGACAATCACCCGATAATATCCGCAAGGTACTTAATACTATTCACTGGGCCTGCAGCTACTAATACCCCACTGACACTTCTAGGGTTGGACATAGAAAAAGCCTTTGATACAGTACTCTGGCAATACTTATTTGGAGTCCTCCGAACCATGGGTTTCTCGGGACCCTTTGTTCAAGCTTTGCATTCCCTGTACTATAACCCGGTGGCATACCTCAAACTACCGTCTGCTCAACCCTCTCCGATCTCCATTGGTAGGGGGACTCGCCAGGGATGCCCGCTATCACCGGCATTATTTGCATTGGCTATGGAGCCCCTGGCGTGTGCCCTCAGGGCCAGCCCAGATATTTCCGGAGTCAGGGTTGGGGGTGATGAATATTTGGTGAATCTTTTTGCTGATGATCTGCTTCTCACAATCACCAATCCACTGGTCTCTATCCCCAACCTATTTGCGGTCATAAACCGCTTCTCGGAGGTCTCGGGCTTAGTAGTCAATAAGACTAAATCGGCGGTTCTGTATTGCAATACTCCTCGGCGACTGCAGGATCTGATCTCTCATAATTTCTCTCTCCGCCCTTCTTCCTCTTTTCTTCCCTATCTAGGGGTTTCTCTCTCACCCACTCTTTCGGAGCTCTATAGGTTAAATTACATACCTCTCTATAAATCTATTAGAGAGGATCTCGCTAGGTGGCACCTACCACATATTTCATGGCTGGGACGAGTCCATACTATTAAAATGGTAGTCCTTCCCCGGCTTTTATATTTGTTCCGCACACTCCCCATTCCAATTAGAATGTCGGATATTCATAAATTGCAGAAATAAGTGTTCCGTTTTATCTGGCGGGGCCATCCTTCTCGTATACCTAAGTCCATTGTATACTACCATAAAAGGCTGGGTGGATTATCTGTACCCAATTTTGCAAAGTATTATAAAGCGGCCAGGTTAGCCGAGCTCATGATATGTAATGCCCAATCAGCATCCCCTAGGTGGGTAACCCTAGAAAACTCGCTACTAGCTCCTCATTCTCTATCTTCTCTTATGTGGATCACTCCACCTATCTCCTCCTTTGTTCCCTATGTGGCTACACTGTCTCTCTATTCCTTACTACTCTGGCGTTCTGTGCGCTTCAAGCTCGAGTTACAATCTCCTGTTTCACCTGTTTTATCCATTTTTCAGAACCCTCTCTTTCCCCCGGGTCTACGAACTTCGGATTTCACATGGTGGATCTCACAAAAACTCTATCTTCTACACCATTTTCTAGTGGGTAAACAACTCATATCTCCATCTGCCTTGGTTTCCAGATTCCATCCCCCCTCTACTGAATCTTTCCGAATGTCTCAAATTCTTTCTTATCTCCGCTCTCAGGTCTCCCCTGACATGTCCTTGACCCCTACCTCCTATGAAGCCATGGCCCTGTACTCACCTCTACGCTCTGGTACTCTTTCTTTATTGTATTCAACCTTCAACCGGCCCCCTTCTGGGGCGAAACTCCCGTTTATGCAGCAATGGGAGGCAGATTTCGGGATTGATATCTCTCTCTCCTCCTGGCAGGACTGTTGTGCTCGCCTCAGCAGAGGTAGTAGGCAGGTATCTCTCACTGAAACTGCACTCAAAATCCTCCACCGCTCATACTATGTTCCCGCCAGGCTCCATGCTATATTCCCCTCAGTGTCGCCCCACTGTTTCAGGGGTTGTGCTGCTATGGGTGACATGCTCCATACTTGGTGGAAATGTCCACATGTCTCTGATTTTTGGAAGCAGGTAATGAGCCTGATCTCCTCTGTAACCAACCGGACGATTCCCTGTGACCCTGCTGTGTGTCTGCTAGGTCATAAACCCAATGGATTGTCTAATGCATTATCTCGCCTCACACAATATATATTGCTAGCAGCACGTATTCATATAGCCTCTAAATGGAAGTCTCCTGACTTATCGTTACCAATGTTGATCAATCGAGTGAATACCATCATGGTTATGGAAAGAATAAACGCGATTCGAGAGGATGCCATGTCCAAGTTCGAAGAGGTATGGGAGGGGTGGATCTCCTCTACTTATGCTCCTGACATGTCATATTGTTTTTCCCTGTAATTTCTCTACTACACGATTGTACCCTAATTTAATGATATAGTCTATTCATCTGGACAGTTTGAGCCTTCAATTTGTTCCCAAATCCTTGTGTTTTCTCCTACCATCTCTTCCCCTCTATTTTCTATGCTTACCCCTCCTTACCACCTTCCCTACCCCGTCTTTCCTCATGTGTCTCCCCCGGCTTTTAATACCTTCTAAGGTACTTCTTCAGAGGACCAAGGAGTGGGGAATGACTTCTTGACTATAGTTCTCATTTATGCCTTTTATGTCATTTTTCTCTTTTGATTCATCTGAAGTGTCATAACTTGCTCATGTATTCGAGTCGGTTTACAGTACATGTCTGATATGTAATACTCTGTACAGACAAATTTATGTGACTTCATGTTGATACTACTGTTCGTGTGGATTTAATAAATTTATCCTTTTGACATTATGATGGTGAACTCCAACACTCATGAGCAGCGGTTGAGTGCGGTAACGCACGGTGCCGACCAGCCTCTCTCAATTGATGGATGAAATGAAGAGAGGTTTAACAAGACGGGTAACAGGAATTTTGAATCTGTTGATTAGGGAGGCTTCAATGAAACTTCCTGCTGAACCAGAGTCCAAGAAGGCCACAGCGGAGAAAGAAGTATTAGTATTAGCGGGTATAGCAATCCGCACAGGTATAGTCAGTCGTGGAGAGGAAGAATTCACATCTAGCAACGCCTCTCCTATGTTAACTAGGTGCGAGCGTTTCCCTGACGCGAAGGACGAATAGGACAGTCCTTTAGGAAATGTTCGGTACTAGCACAGTACAGGCACAGGTTTTCGTTCCTACGGCGAGTCCTCTCTTGTTGGGTCAGGCGAGACCGATCCACTTGCATAGCCTCCTCGGCGGAAAGCACAGGAACAGATTGCAAAGGACACTGGAAGAGAGGTGCCAGGGGAGGAAACCACCTGGTGTGTACAAGATCCTTTTCCTGACGAAGCTCCTGGCGTCTTTCAGTGAAACGCATGTCGATGCGGGTGGCCAAATGGATGAGTTCAGACAGGGTAGCAGGAATTTCTCGTGTGGCCAGAACATCTTTGATGTGACTGGATAAGCCTTTCTTGAAGGTCGCGCAGAGAGTCTCATTATTCCAGAATAGCTCAGAGGTGAGGGTGCGGAACTGAATGGCGTATTCGCCCACTGAAGAACTCCCTTGGACAACATTCAATAAGGCAGTCTCGGCTGAGGAAGCCCGGGCTGGCTCCTCAAAGACACTGCGTACTTCTGAGAAGAAGGACTGGATAGTAGCAGTGGCAGGATCGTTGCGGTCCCAAATCGGTGTGGCCCAGGACAAAGCCTTTCCAGACAGCAGGCTGGCCACGAACGCCACCTTAGTCCATTCTGTAGGAAATTGGTCTGACATCATCTCCAGGTGTAGGGAACACTGGGACAGGAAACCACGGCACAGTTTAGAGTCCCCATCAAACTTGTCACGTAGGGACAGGCGGAGTCTGGGAGCGGCCACTCGCTGCGGAGGTGATGCAGGAGCTGGCAGAGGAGATGGTTGCTGTTGTTGAGGCAGAAGCTGTTGTAGCATAGCAGTCAACTGAGTCAGCTGTTGTCCTTGTAGCGCGATCTGCTGAGATTGCTGGGCGACCACGGAGGTTAGGTCAGCGACACTGGGCAGCGGGACCTCAGCGAGATCCATGGCCGGATCTCCTGTCAGGATCCGGAGTGGTATGCAGGGTAGACACAGGTAGTAGATCCTCTATGTCAGTGAGGTGATGGCATGGGCCTTACCAGGGGAACGGAATCTAAGGGGTTACTGGTTTTCACCAGAGCCCACCGCAAGGTGGGATGGACTTGCTGCGGCAGGTAACCCCCAGGTCGTTCCACCAAATAGCCACTCAACCTCACTGACTGCTGAGTCAGGCGCGGTAAGCAAAGACTAGACAAAAGGCAAGGTCAGACGTAGCAGAAGGTCAGGGCAGGTGGCAACGGTTTGTAGTCAAGGGCAATGGCAAGGGTCTGGATACACAGGCAATGGACACACGGGAACGCTTTCACTGGCACAAGGCTACAAGATCCGGCAAGGACAGGAAGGGGAAGTGGGTTTTTATATGTTTGGGAGTGATTAGCACTGATTGGGCCAGGCACCAATTAGTGGTGCACTGGCCCTTTACATTTCAGAGAGCCGGCGCACGCCGGGACATGACAGCAGGGGAACGGGGCAGGTGAGAGGACTGGGATGCAACCCGCGGGCGGGCGCGTCCCGCCACGCGGATCGCATCCCCACCGGTGATCGTAGAGCAGCGCTCCCGGTCAGCGGGTCTGACCGGGGCGCTGCGAGCAGACAAGCACCGCGAGTGCTCCGGGAGGGAGCAGGGACCCGGAGCACTCGGCGTGACACTTGTGTGGTGCCTCCCCCTGCAGATGTGGCAAGCATAACACACAAACAACCACCTATATATTGTAATGTTATTGCTCTGAAAGACGTACCAATAATAGTGTTGAGCGGTAGTGTTGAGCGGCATAGGCCATATTCGAATTTGCAATATTTCATGAATACTATATATTCGTCATATATTCGCTAAATTCGCATATTCGTAATATTCGCGTTTTATTTTTGCATATTTGAAAATTAGCATATGCGAACATTAGCATATGCAAAAATTTGCATATGCGGAAATTCGCACGCCAGTCTCACACAGTAGTATTAAAGCCTTCTTTACACCACACAAGCTGGAAGCAGAGAGGGGTGATCACTGTGATGTGTACTGTGAAAAAACAAACAAGCAAAAAAAGAATATTCGTAATTACGAATATATAGTGCTATATTCGCGAATATTCGCGAATATTCGCGAATATGCGATATTCGCGAATACAATTCGTATTGCGAATATTCGCGTGCAACACTAGTAAGAATTGTATAATGTCAAGAACATATGAACAGTATAAATACCATGAGAGTATGACAGTATGAACCATGAACTTATGACAGTATACATGCCATGCACATATGCACAGCAATCCATATACATATGAATAGTATAATACTGTGAGCATATGAACCATATAAATGGTATGAGCTTATGAGCAGTAAAATGTCATGAACGTCTGAACAGTATGAATGTCATGAGCGTATGAGCAAGATATAGCCATGAACGTGTGAACAATATAAAAGCTCTG
Organism: Hyla sarda; assembly: GCF_029499605.1. Taxonomy (NCBI): domain Eukaryota; kingdom Metazoa; phylum Chordata; class Amphibia; order Anura; family Hylidae; genus Hyla; species Hyla sarda. The sequence continues at coordinate 63,443,988 of NC_079198.1, forward strand.
AGCGTGTGCACAGTATAAATACCATGAGCCTGTGCACAGTATGAATGCCATGTGTGTATGAACAGTATAAATGCCATAAGTGTATGAGCATTTTGAATGCCATAAGCGTGTGAATGCCATAAGCGTATGAACATTATAGATGCCATGAGCATATGGACAGTAAAGCCATAAATGTATGAACAGTATAAATACCATAAGCGTATCAACTGTATAAATGCCATGAGCATAATAAATGCCATGAGCACATGAACAGTATACATGCCATGGGTGTATAAAAAGCATAAATACCATGAGCATATGAGCAGTATAGATGCCATGAGTGTATAAACAGTATAAATGCCATGGGCGTATTAACAATATAAATACCAGTATAGATGCCATGAGTGTATGAATGCCATGATTGTATGAACAGTATAAATGCCGTGAGCGTATGAACCGAATAAATTCTATGAGCGTAAAAACAATATAAATTCTATGAGCGTATGAACAAAATAAATGTCATGAGCATATGAACAGTATGAATGTCATGAGCGTATGAACAATATAAATGCCATGAGCATATGAACAGTATGAATGCCATGAGCGTATGAATGCTATGAGCATATGAATGCCATTAGCGTATGAACAGTGTAAATACCATGAGCGTATAAACTGTATAATTGCCACGAGCATGTGAACAGTATAAATGCCATGAACATGTGAACAGTATAAATGTCATGAGCGTATAAACAGTATAAATTCCATGAGCGTATGAACCGTATGAAAGCCATGAGCATATGAACTGTATGAATGCCATGAGCATATGAACAGTATAAATACCATGAGTGTATAAACAGTATAATATCCATGAGAGTATGAACGGTATAAATGCCATGAGCATATGACCAGTATAAATGCCATGAGCGGGAACAGTATAAATGCCATGGGCATATAAATAATATACATGCCATGAGCATATGAACAGTATAAATGTCATGCGTACGAACAGAATATATGCTATGAGCATATGAACAGTATAAATGCTATGAACATATGAACAGTATAAATGCTGAGTGTATGAACAGTATAAATGCTATGAGTGTATGAACAGTATAAATGCTATAAGCGTATGAAACAGTATAAATGCCACAAGTGTATGAACCATATAAATGCCAGGAGCGTGTGAACAGTATAAATACTTTGAGCGTATGAACAGTATTTACGCTATAAAAGTATAAAATGTATGCAAGGATAAAATACTAGATATGAATGTGAGAGTGCGAAAGATATGCTACAAAAGTGTCTCATTGACAGAAAAGCGGTTCCACCCTAGTAACAAAAGAGGTTGCGCAGCAGCCAAGGTGAGCAAAGAAATGACATTGCCCTGCATAATAACGTGCCCCTCATAAGTAAATAAGTGACGTGTACATACAATGCGTGAATCTATATCCTGCATTGTAAGAGCAACCAAGATGCAGGGGATAAGACAACATCCTTAACCCCTTAAGGACCCGGAGTTTTTCAGCTTTTGTTTTTTTCTCCTTACCTTTAAAAATCATAATTCTTTCAATTTTGCACCTAAAAATCCATATGATGGCTTATTTTTTGTGCCACCAATTCTAATTTGTAATGACATCAGTCATTTTACCCAAAAATCTACAGTGAAATGGAAAAAAAATTATTGTGTGACAAAATTGAATAAAAAACGCTGTTTAGTCATTTTTGGGGGCTTCCGTTTCTATGCAGTACATTTTTTCGGTAAAAATGACACATTCTCTTTATTTTGTAGGTCCATACAATTAAATTATATCCTATTTATATAGATTTGATTTTGTAGTGCTTCTAGAAAAAATCATAAATACATGCTGGAAAATCTATCTGTTTAAAATGGTCTGACCCCTACAACTCTTTTTTTTCTCAATGTACAGGGCAGTATGAGGGCTCATTTGTTTGCGCTGTGGTCTGAAGCTTTTAGCGGTACCATTTTTGTATTGATCAGACTTTTTGCTCGCTTTTTATTCATTTTTTCATGATATAAAAAGTGACCAAAAATACGCTATTTTGAACTTTGGAATTTTTTTTGCTTGTACGCCATTGACCATGCAGTTTAATTAATTATATATTTTTAATAATCTGGACATTTCTGCATGTGGCGATAACATGTTTGTTTATTTTTATTCTGTTTTTTTTATTTTTTATTTTGCCATACCTCACAGATTTTTTTTTAGATTGGGCGCAGGATGCATGGCCTCATCAAACTCTTCATTGTTTGTAAAGTGGAAATACTTCATGATGAGGGAAAACCGGTATTCCGATATCACAGTGCCAAAAAACGGAGTGGCCAGTAGCTTGTTGGTGGTCCAGTACCATTTCTGGAATGTTTTCCCCACCAGCCCCTGAAGAATGATGAGTCCCAGAAACTGCCAGATGTCCTCTTTGGTCACCGGTTCCCACTTTCTGCTTCTGGAAAACCTGGCATGCAGCGTAGCGGATTGCTGCTCTTGGTAGCGATTTGTCTCTGTAACAATTATTTCAATTACCTCCTCAGTGAGGAATAATTGCAGGTATGCCAGAGGGTTGTCATCTACCTTCATCCCAGGTGATCCAGTGAGTGGGAATCTTGGGGGGCGCTACCTGGTCCATATTGCAGTCGATAGAGTACCAAGTGCGCACATCGCTGAGGTCAGGTGCAGGGTCATCGCCGTTGTCACTTGCCAGATCAGTGTCGGTGTCAGACGACAAATCTCCCCACGACTCACTATCGCTCAGTTCTGCGAGCACCTCCATGTCGCTGCCACTGTCACTCAAATGGTCCAAAAGTGATTTTGCAGTAAAGTGGCGTTTTTTGATGCCATTTTATAAATATTTTGGGGGCACAAATGACAGTAATATGTCAGGCAAGGGGCACTGTACAGTGATCAAGTGTCAGATCTGAAGTAATACAGTGTAATCCCCTCAGATTACAATGTATGACCTCTTTTTATATATGTGTGTGTTATATTTACATTTTTGAATTTACCGCCCAGTTCCAGTCCCAAGCACCGCTGCTGCTCGCAGAGAACAGAACCAGAAAGTCAGACGGAGGCTGGCGATCACAGCGGAGAACATCGCTGGTTCGCCAGTGGAAGGTAAGTGGGCTATGCTTGCAACTCTGCAATGCTACCCCGAGCGTGACTCGGGGTTACCGCTCCTGGCAGGGAAAAGTAATCCCGAGTCACGCTCGGGATAACCGCTAAAAAGGTTAAGGGCTTCTCTGAGTTTTCTGACACCCCGGAAGAAGCTCCTCAGCGAAACGTCGGGTGGTGGAGGCACACGCTTGGATCTAGTCCCACTGTGGTAATTTATTTTCTATGTATTTAGAGTATCTCCTGTATCTATGTTTTGCATTTTTTGCACTTGACTTATGCACCTTGGATGGCAACCATTGACCTCTTATGAGTATTGTACTATTTGCACTTTATTGCCACATCTATTTTGTGTTTTATGATATACTCAGAATTTAACTTACCCCAGCTATTTAGCTGTATCCTGTTTAGTGTGTAGCCTCCTCCTTGTCGGTCCTCCCGCACTTTGCTACCAGTCACCCTCTTGTCCTTTTTTAGGTGTTTTTAAATGTTTGTATTGCTGTGCATATGTGTTCAATAAAATTGACTTTTTGCATTACTACTTGGGCGCTATGCGCCTTATTTTGTCAGATTTCTGTTGGTAGTGGTCTGGGCGTAGACCGTTACATTGATGTTGAGACTTATGTGTCATATTTGCTTCTCTGAGTTGGTCAAACTTCGCCTTCCTAAAGTTCATTGTTTTTGTGGCCCCTTGCAAGGTTCTCTTATTGCAGAACAAGTTATATTGTATTGTATTATGATCACTATTTCCTAGGTGTTCTTTTACCTGCACATTAGTTACTCTGTCAGGTCTGTTGGTTAATATTAAGTCTAGTAGGATGCCCCCTCTGGTCAGGCCCTGCACCATTTGGGACAGATACTGTAATTGTCTTTAGCTATAGTCAGAAATCTGTTTCCTTTATGAGAGTCACAGGTCTCAGTCTCCTAGTTTATATCAGGATAGTTAAAGGCCCCTATTATTAGGACATCCTTTTGATTTGCTGCCTTGTTTATTTGCCTCAGTAATATATCTCCTGCAACTTCCATTAAGTTTGGTGGCTTATAGTTAACCCTTATCAGATTTTTTATTTATTTTTATCTCCATGTATTTCTACCCACAATGGGGGACATTTATCAATCTTTGCTAATGTATTCCTTTTTTAGTAATTTTTTCTTTACTTTTTTTTTGCTTTTGTGTCACTTATTTATCAACTCGTTTCAGCCTGTTGCTAAATTTCTTTCACGTAAGCAATTTTTTCTTTTTTACTTTGGTAGTAGCTTTTTCTGCTCCATGTTTGAGCTGGAGTAAATTTAGTAAATTTTGAACCTTGTTGCGACTTTTTTTTTGCGCAATTGCGGCTGTCGCAGTTAATAAATTCCAGACTACCCGTAGTCCATTTTAAAATTATTACTACGTAGTTAAGTTTTGGAAAACTTGCTTTTCTCGCTTTCCAGTCAAAATGTCACACGAAAAATGTGTAATCGCAGGTGCAACATTTTTAGTAAAAAAAAAAATTAACTAAATCGCTTGATAAATGTCTGTCAATGATTCCACATTATCATTTCCCTCCCGTATTTCCTCCCGCAGTCCGGCCTTCAGACTGGACTTTACATGAAGGCAAACTCCTCCCCCTTTCCGTTTTGTCTGATCCTTCCTGAACAGACTATAACCCTTTATGTTGACCGCCCAGTCATAGCTATCGTCCAACCAAGTCTCTGTTATACCAACAATGCATAATTCTCCCCAGAGATCAACTCCAGTTCGTCAGTTTTATTGGTCAGACTTCTGGCATTAGTCAACATACTATTCAATGGTGTATGTTTTTTTTTCCTATGATGCCTATCCCTATTAATTATTGTAACCCCTCCCTCCACTCCACCCCCAGGTACATTAATAAGTCCCCCCTCTCTATCTACACTATCTTCCCCCTCTATGTCGTAGGTTCCCTCCCCCCAGTCCCTAGTTCCCTCCACCCTTCTAGCCATCTTCTCCCCAACAACTGCTGCACCCTCCCCATTGAGTTGCAGCCCGTCTCTATGGTAGAGCCGGTATCTGACAGCGAAGTCAGCCCAGTTCACCATAAACCCAAACCCCTCCTTTCTACACCAGCTTCTGAGCCATGCGTTTGCCTCCCTTATCTGCCGCTGCCTCTCTGGTGTGGCTCGTGGTACAGGTAATATTTCAGAAAATATTACCTTGGAGGTCCTTGCCTTAAGCTTGCGGCCTAAGTCCCTGAAATACTTTTTAAGGACACTCCACCTACCTAAAAAAATATTTACCCTTCTAGTACTTATTAGCAGCTGTATGTTACAGAGGAATTCTTTTTGAATTTCTTTTTTGTCTTGTCCACAGTGCTCTCTGCTGACACTTCTGTCCGTGTCAGGAACTGTCCAGAGCAGCATAGGTTTGCAATCGGGATTTTCTCCTACTCTGGACAGTTCCTGATACGGCAATCAGGTGTCAGCAGAGACACCTGTGGACAAGACAAAAAAAATTCAAAATTTAGCATACAGCTGCCAATAAGTACTAGAAGGGTAAATATTTTTTTAATAGAAGTCCTTTACAAATCTGTTTAACTTTCTGGCACCAGTTGATTTAAAAAAAAAAAATGTTTTCCACCGGAGTACACCTTTAACCCCTTCCCGACCCATGACATAAATGTACGTCATGACCAGGAAGGTTTTCCCGACCTATGACATACATGTACGTCATGCAGATACTGGACGCTACTCGCGGCATCCCGCCGCTCCCAGTAAAATGGTGGCTATCACTGATAGCCAGCCATCTGGCCTTGGTACCTAGGGTTGTTTCGTCCCCCCCCCCCCCTCCTCCTGTCAGGTAGTCAAATCTGACTAGCTGATGGCAACATTTTGCACAGGAAAATCCTGAGCAGCGCAGTGTGTGTGTCCCGATCACGGTGATCGGGAAACACACACTGCTCTGCTAGGAGACCCCAGTGTCCCTTACCTGCCCCCCTTCCCCCGGTGTCCCTTACCCATCCCGAGCTCCCAACACTGTGCCTGCCGTCATGCTTTAGTTTCACTTTCCCTTTTTTTTTGTAAAGGAGCTGTTTAGTTGTGCAACAGGGGGGAGCTGTTGTACAGAAGTAGAAAAATAAAAATAAATTATATATATATATATATATATGTATAAATATAATGTGTATATGTATATATATATATATATATATATATATATATATATATATATATGTGTGTGTGTGTGTGTGTATGTATAATTACAATGTGACATATATATATAAAAATATATATATATATATATTCAAAATGTTATTGTTCACAATTGTATTGTTTATTGTTTGGCATGACTATTTATCTTACAAGTAAAGAGTTTCAAACGTAGAAAAATGAAAATTTTTCAAATTTTTCACAACATTTTAGAGTTTTTCACAAAAATCGCTTCAGGTATCAAAAAAAAAAAAAAATTCCACTAATATAAAGTACAATATGTCTCGAAAAAACTATCTCTGAATCACTTTGCCAGGTAAAAGCTGTTCAAAGTTATTATCACTTAAAGAGACACATGTCAGATTTAAAAAAATGGATTGGGTCATGAAGGCCAAAACTAGCTTGGTCATGAAGGGGTTAAACAACACACTGTAACTCCAATCACACTTCTGTGAAATCACACTATGCAGTGACGAAGCGACACTGATTGACAATCAATTTAGCATGCTGTTGTGCAAATGGAACATACAACAGGTGGAAATTATAGGCAATTAGCAAGACACTCCCAATAAAGGAGTGGTTCTGCAAGTGTTGACCACAGACCACTTCTCAGTTCATATGCTTCCTGGCTGATGTTTTGGTCACTTTTAAATGCTGGTGGTGCTTTCACGCTAGTGGTAGCATGAGACGGAGTCTACAACCAAAACAAGTGGCTCAGGTAGTGCAGCTCATCCAGGATGACACATGGAGGCACTACCAGGAAACAGGCCAGTACATCAGGAGATGTGGAGGAGAACATAGGAGGGCAACAACCCATTAGCAGGACCTACCTACCTACGCCTCCGCCTTTGTGCGAGGATGAGCACTGCCAGAGCCCTGCAAAATGACCTCCAGCAGGCCAAAAATGTGCATGTGTCCACTCAGAAAGAGACCTCATGAGGGTGGTTTGGGGGCAGGATATCCAAATGTGGGGGTTGTGCTTACAGTTCAACACTGTGCAGGACGTTTGGCATTTGCCAGAGAACATCAAGATTGGCAAATTTTCCACTGGCACCCTGTGCTTTTCACAGATGAAAGCAAGTTAACACTGAGCACTTGTGATAGACGTGACAGAGTCTGGAGATGCCGTTGAGAATGTTCTGCTGCCTGCAACATCCTCCAGCATGACTGGTTTGACGGTGGGTCAGTAATGGTGTGGGGTGGCATTTCTTCGGGGGGGCCGCACAGCTCTCCATTTGCTTGCCAGAGGTAGCCTGACTGCCAGTAGGTACAGAGATGAGATCCTCAGACCCCTTGTGAGACCACATGCTGGTGCGGTTGGCCCTGGGTTCCTCCTAATGCAAGACAATGATAGACCTCATATGGCTGGAGTGTGTCAGCAGTTCCTGCAAGAAGAAGGCATTGATGCTATAGACTGGCCGGCCCGTTCCCCAGACCCGAATCCGATTGAGCACATATGGGACATCATGTCTCGCTCCATCCACCAATGATACATTGTACCATAGACTGGCCAAGAGTTGGCGGAGGCGTTAGTCTGGGAGGACATCCCTCAGGAGACCATCCGCCAACTCATCAGGAGCATGCCCAGGCATTGTAGGGAGGTCATATGAGCACATGGAGGCCACACACACTATTGAACCACATTTTGACTTGTTTTAAGGACATTACATCAAAGATGGATCAGCCTGTAGTGTGGTTTTCCACTTACAGGTAGATTATGAGTGTGACTCCATATCCAGACCTCCATGGGTTGATCCATTTGATTTCCATTTATCATTTTTGTGTGATTTTGTTGTCAGCACATTCAACTATGTAAAGACAAAAGAATTTCATTTGATTAGTTCATTCATTCATTCAGATCTAGGATGTGTTGTCTTAGTGTTCCCTTTATTTTTCTGAGCAGTGTATATTGTGATGAAAACTCATGGAAATTCAAATTCAGGACTCAGTAGAAAGAATGAACATGTTAATTCTTTCTGCGGAATCTGCTATGAAATGCATTGCTGTCTATGGAGATGCATTTCCAAATGGTCCTAGCCCTGACGCCTTCTGCCCATGAAAGTCCACCGAGTGGAAGGGCCTTTACACTCTGAAAAGAGGTGCCAAGAAGTTTCTGCAGCAAGGAAAATACATTTTCCATCTTTGGGGCTAGGTCTAAAATTTAGTAAAAATTGCCTGGTTGCCTGGAGTAGGGAAAGCTAGGTGGAGTCCTTACTCCACTTTGCCACTCCAAGTATTTGGAATGATTGTGGCTGATCACCTGCAGTGCTAGGTTGTGCTATAAAAGAGGAGACTGCTCACAAGATGAGGGCTTTCTGCTCTTGGGGAAACTATGCTGTTAGTAAAGCAACTGCTGCATTTTGTTTGGTTGCTGTTTACAAGGCTTTGCTTTACTTAGCTGCTTGGTGTATTGTTAGTGATCAGACGGCCTAGGTTTTCTTCTGTGCTTTTTTTTTCAGCCTGAGAAGTCTCTAAGAAAACCCCATTACTCTTAAGTTGTCTGTTTTTCAGACAATTTATAATTTTTGGGGGGTACTGTATATCTTTTGCTACAGCCAAAGCATGGCTGAAAAAAGGTCACAAAAATAGTGAAAAAAAGTTCAAGAGCAAAAAATGACTGAAAATATGTATGTGGGTTCCCAATCAGACCAAAAAAAAGGGTGTGTAGTGAACCTATTATATAATAATTAGAGATGAGGGAATCAAAGCTGACAAACCCAAATTCATTACAAATTTCATGAAAAATTTGATTTGCAACGAATGCGAATATCGCCGCGATTCCATCGCGCAAATTGCTTCATTAAACTCCATTTAGGGCTGTCCAGGCTCCAGGGCTTCTAAAATGGCAGATCCACATGTCAGTACATGGGGAAAGGAACGCTGGGAAGGTGGGAGAGCAGGGTAGGAAGGCAGGTAGGCGGGATGACCCTGAATCACATGCAAGATGCAGCCTAACAGCAGCCAGTCACCCCTGTGATGTCACAGCCCTATATAATCGTCAGCCAAATTGTGGCTTGTCACTTCATTCATTACACTTTAGAGAGATAGGAAGGACAGCCTGTGTGTGTGTTACACAGAAAAGCTTATTACAGCAGCGTTTCACCTCCTAGCCCCATCAGCGTTCTGGTGGACAGAGAGCAGTGCTTTTTTTTCACTGAAAAGGATTTTTACTGCAGCCATTAACCTCCCAGTCACTTTCTACAGCATTGTATTACAGGGAGGCAGATAGCCTCAGTTGCCTCATACATTTCAACAAGCTGCCTCAACTTCATATACCTTTACAGAAGAGGCAGGAATAATTTTTCAGTGCAATTCTGTGTCTTTGTTCCACAACAAATCTGCTGGTTATACTAGCCTGTAGATGGTATAATACCCAGCAGTCCTTTCCTAATAGTCTGAGAGAGAGTGCAATTTTGGGTTTAGAACACAGTGACTGTGTACTGCTGGTGTTGTGCAAATATACGTATTTTTAAGCATACTGTAGCACATTATTCTGACCTCATATGTACATACCACATACGTAAATCTAAGTAGTGTGCTATTTTTTACCTGTTAATCTGTCAAGGGCCTAGATACTGTAAAAGTACAGGCAAAACTACTCACCGGCTGGTGTTTTACCCCAGTGCTTTTTTAGCGTACTGTAGAGCATTTTTCTGCCCTCATAAGTGCATAGCACATACCTATATCTAAGTAGAATACTATTTTGTAGCTGTTAATCTGTCAAGACAAATATTGTTTTAAGCGTAGTGAAATGTATTGTACTCCCCTCATATACGTACTAAGTATGTCAGACAGAGAAGTGCCAGGATGTCCTCAGAGGAGTGGCAGAGGCCTAAATTCCTCAGGCAGAGGTAGCAACAGACTAGGGGCGAGTGGCAGCAAGAGTCACAGCGAGAGGCCTGAGCTCCCGGTATCAGCTAGTGGTCATGTCTCGACCAGCAACCCATCTGGCGTCATTGATTGGTTAATGCGGTCATCCACCTTATCACAAGTGACATCTGATACCCCCAGTCAACAGTAGGTGGGTTCCTCAGACACAACCCTCATTTGGCATGGCCCGGGATCAGTCCCTGTCCTTCCATTGCCTCTGCCCTATGCTGTTCCCTCCCCTAAAGAAATATCTTATGCTGTGGGTTCAGCTCCACTATCCAGTGAGAATGATCTAATAGAGGACAGACAGCAGGTGCTGCCCAGCAAAGAAGTGGAGGAGACAACTGGCACTTCCTCCGTTAGGCGGGCAAGTAGTGATGAGGAGAGTGACGTGGGAGGAGGTGTTGCCAGCTGTCAGGGTCCTGAAGCAGACACTGTTGAGGAACCTGAGGAGGACATCAGTGACATGCAGACACTTGTTGATGATGATGAAGCCAATTGCAAATGGGAGCCGGGTGCAGAAGGGGCTTAATCATCATCAGGAGAAGAGAGTTGCTGGTTGCCCGTGAGGCAGCAGCTGAGCCAGTAAGGTGGTAGCATGGTTAGCAGTCAGCATAGTGGCAGAAGTGGAAATTTTGGAGCCAAACGTTCGCGGGGTAGACCACCTGCTTTGCAGCCAACCTTCCCGGGAGGTAGTGGAACAGGGGTTCCTGGAGACGGCGGCAGTAGCAGTCAATTAGTGTGGACTGTTGGTGGGAAAATCAGCCACTCGGCGGTGTGGCAGTTTTTCATCAAGCATTCGGAGGAAATTAACATAGCCACATGCAAGATATGTCTGCAGAAGGTGAAGCGTGGCCAGGGTCCCAATGTTGGCACCACAGCCCTGCGTCAACATATGCTGCGCCACCATAAAGCGGCCTGGGAGAACCGTGGCTCCAAAGTAGTGGTCCAGCCTGCTGCATCCCCCAGTGGCACGCCGCTCCCTTTTTCAGCCAGCCAAGGCTCCACCACCTCAACCGAATGGAGCTGTGTGTCATACCGTCCTTCTATCGCTCCAGATGGCCCTGCTCCTCCTACTTTTAGTCAGTCATTCCGCCTACAATCCATCGGTGAAGCCAGGTCCAAGAGACAACAGTATGCACCCACTCATCCAACGGCGCAGAAGCTGAATGTGCTACTGTCCAAGTTGTTGGTGCTGCAGTCCCTCCCTTTTCAAGTGGTGGACTCTGCACCTTTCAGAGAACTGATGGTGCCGAGCCAAGGTGGAGAGTGCCAAGCCATCATTTCTTTGCGAAGAAGGCAGTACCAGTCCTGCACAATTTTATGAAAGAGAAGGTGGGACAGTCCTTGAGCCTGTCGGTGTGCACCAAAGTGCATGGCAGTGCCAACGTCTGTAGCTGTAACTATGGTCAGGGACAATACATGTCCTTTTTTTGGCTCACTGGGTGAATGTGGTTCCTGCACAGCCACAACACCAACTTGGACAGGTCACACCGCTTCCTAATCCACACTCTCAGGCTGTTGGTCCTGTGACAGTGTTCGACTCCACCTCCTCATCCTCCACTGTGTTTTCAGCCTCCAATGCACAGAGAAGTCTCAGTGGCCCTTCAGCATACCATGTGTGCAGGGCATGGCAGTGTCACTCTGTTCTTCACATGGTTTGCCTTGGCGAACAAAGTTACACAGGTGAGGAACTGACAAAACTCATTCGTAAAGAAATTGGAGGATGGCTTACTCCACAAAAACTGGAAATGGTAACCATGGTGACTGACAACGGGAAGAACATCTTGCATGCGCTGCGACTGGGAAGGCTGAGCCATGCACTCTGCTTGGCACACGTGTTCAATCTGATTGTGAAGCGTTCCTGAAGTGTTCCCCCTATTTGCAAGACATCCTAACAATGGGAAGGAAACTTTACATGCACTTCAGCTGCAAAGCACATCCTCCTTGAGCTGCAGCGTCAGAATGGTATCCCCCAACATAGTCTGATTTATGACGTTGCCACACGTTGGAATTCCACCCTGCTCATATGTTTGACCGACTGTACGAACAGAGAAAAACCCTCACTGATTTCTTGATGATCCAAGCGGATAGGGGTACTCCCCTTTGTAACTTCAATGTGGACCAGTGGCAGCTCATACGTGACACCTGCCGTTTGCTCGGCCGCCTTGAGGAAGCCACATTATTAGTAAGTCGCCAGGATTACAGGATGAACTACGTCATTCCACTGCTTCATTTCATACAACATTTGTTGGAAACAATGGCATTGGAGAGGTGGAGCCTACATCTCATGGCCACATGAGCCCTGGGGGGCTGACCTGGAGTAGGAGGGGCAAGTGGATTACAGTTTAGGTATCGCCAAATGGGCGGTTTTTCTAGTAATCTGACAGGAGAGGAGGAGCAGGAGCAGCCAGAGGAGCTAGAGGGCTATGAGGAAGGCAAGACAGAGGACCCTAGACACACCGTGGCAGTATGCAGTGGAGGTGAAGGCAGGGAGTCTCTCCAAGTCACTTGCACAAATGGCACAATGCATGCTCACTTGCTTACGTAGTGACAGCCGAATTGTCACAATTCAGCAGCGGCTGACTTTTGGCTCTCCCCTTTATTGGACTCTCGCTACCAACACAAAATAGGGGCCTTTTTTACAGCCACTGAGAGGGAGGAAAAACAGACCTACCACAGAGGCATCCTATGTAGTCAAGTTGGCCGATGCCTATCGGCGCCATCGTCCAACCTCTTGCAGGTCTGAATCGGGGGGGGGGACCCCTGCACTCACCTTCCGCTGCCATGGCTGCTGGGGAGGGGTGGGATGGCAGGAGCAGTACCAGCTCCATCTGCAGCAGCCTGAGTCTACAGTCGCTGATGAGTACCTTTCTTCACCCGCATAGTCAAGCAACTCATCATCAGCAGGTAAACCTGGAGCAGGACCTGAACCAGCAGGTGGTGGCATACCTTGACATGCCCATGCCAACACACCTTGAAGATTTGCTGGACTTCTGGGCATCCAAACTTGATTTGTGGCCACAACTATCAGAGTTTTCCCTGGAAAAGCTGTCCTGTCTGGCCAGTATTGTGCCATTAGAGTGGGTGTTAAGTGCGGCGGGGTCATAGTTACCCCAAGGAGAACTCGTCTGTCAATGAAAAATGTGGCGAGACTGATCTTTGTGAAGATGAATCAGGCATGGATCAGCCAGGATTTCCACCCACCAATGCCTGATGCATCAGAGTAGATTGACCATGGTTTCACACCAACACTTCACAAATATGGATAGTGCCAAACAGATGTATGGCGCTGCTCCCCAGTTTCAAACTTTCCTCCGCATCAGACCTTTTTTCACCCACCATCATCACTGGATACAGGTCTTGCCACCCACCACACCACTCTATCACCAGGTCACTTTCAGGACTCCTGATGCTGCTGCTGCCACCTTCAGGCTGTGTCAGTCAGCCAATATATGGTCTCCTCATGCTGTTGCCACCTCCAGGCTGTACCATTTAGCCACTATATGGTCTCCTAATCCTTCAGCCATCTACAGGCTGTGCCATTCAGACACTTTCTGGTCTCCTCATGCTGCCACAAACTCCAGGCTGAGCAATTCAGTCACTATATGATCTTTTCATGCTTCAGCAACCTCCAGGCTGTGCAATTAAGCCACTATATGGTTTCTTCATGCTTCAGCCACCTCCAGACCATGCCATTCAGACACTCTATGATCTTCTCGTGCTTCAGCCACCTCCAGGCTGTGTCATTCAGCCACTATATGGTCTCCTTATACTGATGCCATGTCCCAGACTCTGTCAAAGTGCCGTCATGTGACATGTGACTCCTTGTTAGATTCCTTGGGCATTTGAACCCACATGCCGGGGCCCAGGAACTAAAACTTGGGAGTGTTAGCTAAAATTTCTATTTCAAAATCTTAAATTTCAATGGTCTCCTTATGCTTCTGCCAACTCCAGCCTGTGCCATTCAGCCAATATATGGTCTCTTCATACTGATGCCACCTCCAGGCTCTGTCATTGTGCCACCATGTGACTTTGTACCTTGGTACTTTATACCCACACGCCAGGGCCCGGGGCACTAAAACTTGGGAGTGTTAGCTAACATTTCAATTTCAAAATCCTAAATTTCAATTTCAAAATGTTAAATTCTTTAATTTTAATGGTCTACTCATGCCTCTGCCAACTCCAGGCTGTGCCATTCAGACACTATATGGTCTCCTCATGCTTTAGCCAACTCCAGGCTGTGCCATTCAGACATTATATGGTCTTCTCATGCTTCAGCCACCTCCAGGCTGTGCCATTCAGCCACTATATGGTCTCCTCATGTTTCAACCAACTCCAGGCTGTGCCATTCAGACACTATATGGTATCCTTATGCTTCAGCCACCTCCAGGCTGTGCCATTCAGATACTATATGGTCTCCTCATGCTTTCGCCACCTCCAGGCTGTGTCAATCAGCCAATATATGGTTTACTGATGCTGCTGGCCCATGGACATTACCTAAAAAATATGTTATGGTAGCACTAGCTACCATAATTTTTTTATTTCAATTTTAAAATTCATCTTTTAATCTTAGGGATTGTGAAGCCCCAGTGTCTACTCATGCTGCTGCCTGCTCCAGGCTGTCTTTCAGCAACTATATGGTTTAGTGATGCTGCTTGTCCTGGGACATTACCTTAAATTCCAGGCTGTTTCATTCGGTTAGATTATGGTCTCCTTATGTTGCTGCCACCTTTTAGGCTTTGTCATTGTGCCGCCATGTGACTACTTGCTAGATTGGGTTTTGAAGTCATACAGTATTAGCTCAAAGTAAACGCCGGGACATTAAACTTTAGGATCTAATATAAATCTTAAATTTAAATTAAAAAAAAATATATGTAATCTTGTCAAGACTGAGGCCCTATGGTCGTTGATGTCATAATACATGTGGAATTATCATAAGAACACAATGAAACAGCTTGGAGCAATAACAATGAACCATAACTTATTAAATGAAACATTCCCACTTTCATAATCAGGCCTGGCGCTGAGAGGCAGGGGCTGGAACAGGTGGTATCTCGCCTGACGGAGGACTGCCAGTTCGATGCTCATCAGAATGGGTACTCAAAATTTTTTAATAAATTCTAATTAAATAAAATAAGAATGACATGAAAAAATATCTTTATCCTCTTCAATTTTGACACCATATGGTCTCCCTGTTGCCACTTTGACGCTCTGCCGCAGTGATTCTAATAGCGATGCCTGTAATCTGCATGTCATACTGAATAACAATATCATTTCACTTACACAGCACACTCCCTATGTGTTTTAGAACAAAGATAACTGTTCTACACCCCTATTGAGGCTCTCTGCAGGCCAGAAATAGCTATTTTTAATAAAGGTGTTTTTAATAAAGCTGTTTTTTCCGGAAAATTCTGCAAATCGGCTGAATCTAATTTTTCAAAAGTTTGCTCATCTATAATAATAATATAGATAATAAAAAAATCATATCTGGACTATTTTCACTACTGTGCAAATAAGAGAAGGGTAAAGCTTAATTCTATAGTCTTTGCCTACATCTTTTGTTTGTCAGACTGCAGAGCAGATTTCCATATATCTGCCAACTTGCTCAGTAAACTGCTAAGGTGAAAATTTTATCAAATTAAAAAAACAAGAGAAATGAGGTAAGGAAGGATTTCATGCTGCACCTTGTCATTTCACTATGTATAATAATAATTATATACAGCACACAAAGATGAAATCTAAAGATGGAGAAAAAAAAAGAGAAAATCATAAAAAATATACCGTAGCGTATGAAACATAAACTAGATATATGGAGCAGAGCTTTGGAGAATGGAAGAAAGAAAAAAACATAAATTATTTTTTTACACCAAACTATGCAAAGAATTAATTGCAATCCAGCACAAATCAGTGGTGCATTGTAATAGAGCATCTAGCAGGACTAATTACATGTATCTGATATTTATAATTATATATATTAAAATATTTGGTGGCTAATCTTAGAAACAAATTCTCATTACTGTCGTATGCTGGAGTTATCACTGAAAAGGCAACAGCAGTCTGTTTCACCTACAACTTCACAGCCAAATTTTTCTCCATAGGGTACTTATGTCTAATAGTTAACTTTAAATGGGCTTGCCAGGGATACAGACATCCTTATTTGTATTTAGATTTTCCATTTTTAAACATCACAGAGCTGTGATGCCAGTAATGGCATGTACACAGCATGTGACCACAAAGGCCACTAATTTGCCGCAGCAGTCGTCACATACCGGTACTATATCTAACATCTGTGGCAGCTTGAAAACAAAGATCATCAGGGAACTTGTAGAGCTTGATCTTCACAATACAGAGGGACAGTAAAGGCCCATATGCTGCTTAAATAGGCTTAAAGAGGACCCATGATCTTTTTAGTGGCCTTGGGTGCCCTTATTCCAACATTCCTAGGATATATAGGAGTTTTACTATTCTTTTGACTATTTGTATGAAAGGGTGGAAACTTTGTTGCAACTTTATAGGCTCAGGGGGAGTGACTATAAGTTTCATAAACACATCCACTAAACAGGATTCACACACCTTCAGCCTACAAGTTACACCCCCCCCCCCGAGCAACCCTATTTGTAATAAAGTTCCTACCAATCTGAATATTCGATAAATGGTGCAGAAAGAATGATGTGCAGAGCTACAGAATTAAGTGGATCTGTGGTCATTTTTATATATATATATATATATATATATATATACATATATATATATATAATTTTATAGCCGTTGGTGCCCTGAGTTTTAACTTTTATTCTACACCCCATTCCTGAGATATACTGGTTTCACTATTTTAATGACTATCTGTCCTTTTACTGAATAGTCACATGGAAGGGAACTTTCTTTTGTAAAAAATAGTTTGATTGCTAAACTCAGGGGGTATGATTTGGAGTTTGAGGGGCATAAATTATGTTCAGGAAAGGGGGGATGATTATGAAGTTTTTAATCACCCTTTCAGAGCCTATAAAGTTGCAATAATGTTCCTGCCCATCTAACAATTTAGTAAAAAAAATACAGTCAACAAAACTGTAAAAGATCTATATCTTATGGGCATAGCAAGAAAGTAAAAGCACTGTTGAAATCAGAGCATCCAAGGCTATAAAATTATATTTAACACCTTAAGGATGCATGACATACATTTACACACTGAGCCCGCTCCTTTTCTATGACGTGTGCTCGGGAGCTGAGTGCACGTTGTAGCGGGATGGTCCCAGCAGCTATCAGTCACTGGGACCCATGGCTTATGCTGGACATCAATCAACTTTGATTCCAAAATGTAAAACATTCAATCCTGGCTGCTCAATCTAGTTAATCGAGACACCCACGGTAAAATCATGGGTTCCCGATCAGCTGAGTGGACGACGGGCAACTCCTTACCTGTCTCCTCCATCCAATCGGTGCTCCAATGCTAAAGTAAGCCATGAAAGGCTGAAGAACTGGAGCACCGATAACACTGATCAATGCTGTGCATTGGCATAGCTCGTACCGTAACACTACTAACATTATCAAAATTGTAAAAGCTTGTGTGCATTTTGGAACACCATTTTAGGTTTCTTACCTTTTCATTTCTTACCTTCTTACTCTTTTGTAAGTTTCCACTCCTAATACATGTTTAATTATCTTACTAAAAAATGAACTCATAACTCAGTTCTATAGCTATGCGGATAAATGAGATATCTAGTCCTTAGGTTTGGATAGAAATTTTATTCTAATTTATCAAAAATCTTTTCCTAGTGAAAAAAGTAAAAGTTAAACTGTATCGGTTACAACATATTTTGGCATAAAATGTTCGGAAGGTACAGCACCTTCTTCCAGTAGTTTTCTACTTAGGGCTCTTTTATATATGAATCTCTTGTTTCCAGGAATAGAAAATCAAATGCTGGAAGTATAGATAGTGCTAGTCTCTTACATTCATAATTAATGCATAAATGTTATTATTATAATGCATGTTATTATAGAGACACATGCATAAAGATGAGTTTTTAAATGTTATTCTCTGTTGATAAAAGTTACGTTTGATTTACTTTACAATGGGCCAATTTGGGTCATTTTTCATGAAACATAGCATACAGGATCAAGCCATTTACAATAGGCTATAGTCTCAGCAACTATCCCCCTCCCTGAACAGTGGCCTCTTCACAGGTTGTACAGCATGCTTACAAAACTCTCCCATAGAAGTCAATGGGTCAGCTACAGTTAATTTTAATGTGACATGTGCATATAGCTGCTGTTAAGCATATATTTTTATGTTTTGGCAGACAAAATGGCTGCCACTGGTGCACAAAAATAAAATGTGGAGATCAAAAAATTTAATTGATAAACCAAAAAATAGAAACAGATTAGAGAAAGAGAACATGCTTCAGTTTCTACCACTACTCTGTAAAACCAAATCTAGGAAACAGATTGTAGAGTTATTATGATCGGGATTGCCGCGGTGAAATCGTGGCATCCCGAACAGCTTACAGGACAGCCGGAGGGTCCCTACCTGCCTCCTCGCTGTCCGATCGCCGAATGACTGCTCAGTGCCTGAGATCCAGGCACGAGCAGTCAAGCGGCAGAATCATCAATCACTGGTTTCTTATGAGAAACCAGTGATCAATGTGAAAGATCAGTGTGTGCAGTGTTATAGGTCCGTATGGGAGCTATAACACTGCAAAAAAAAAAAAAATGAAACAAAAAGTGAATAAAGATCATTTAACCCCTTCCCTATTAAAAGTTTGAATCACCCCCCTTTTCCCATAAAAAAAAAAAAAACTGTGTAAATAAAAATAAACATATATGGTATCCCCGCGTGCGGAAATGTCCAAATTATAAAAATATATTGTTAATTAAACCGCACGGTTAATGGTGTGCACGCAAAAAAATTCCAAAATAGTGCATTTTTGGTCGCTTTTTATATCAAGAAAAAATGAATAAAAAGCGATCAATAAGTCCCATCAATGCAAAAATCGTACCGTTAAAAACTTCAGATCACGGCGCAAAAAATTAGCCCTCATACCGCCCAATACGCAAAAAAATAAAAAAGTTATAGGGGTCAGAAGAGGACAATTTTAAACGGATAAATTTTCCTGCATGTAGTTATGATTTTTTCCAGAAGTACGACAAAATCAAACCTATATAAGTAGGGTATCATTTTAATCGTATGGACCTACAAAATAAAGATAAGGTGTCATTTTTACCGAAAAATGTACTGTGTAGAAACAGAAGCCCCCAAAAGTTACAAAATGGCGGTTTTTTTTTTCAATTTTGTCTCACAATGATTTTTTTTTTCCGTTTCGCCATAGATTTTTGGGTAAAATTACTGATGTAATTACAAAGTAGAATTGGTGGCACAAAAAATAAGCCAGCATAAGGATTTTTAGGTGCAAAATTGAAAGAGTTATGATTTTTCAAAGGTAAGGAGGAAAAAACAAAAATCAAAAACGGAAAAACACTGAGTCCTTAAGGGGTTAAATGCTTTATTTTTGTCATTTATTGCCCCCTTAACATTTTAATTCATCCATATTGGTTTTCTTTTATTTCTGACCATTTTATTTCCATAAGGTATATATATTTTACAGTGAGAATTTAAGAGATTTTGAAAAGTCTCTCATTTGGTGTCAGTATTCTAGTTTTTGAGGACATTATCCCATTTTATATTGTTAAGGGCTTCTCTGAGTTGATCAAACTTTGCCTTCCTAAAGTTCATTGTTTTCGTGACCCCTCGCAAGATTCCTTTATTGAAGAACAAGTAACAATATATTATGATCACTATTTCCTAGGTGTCCTTCTACTTGCACATTAGTTACTCTGTCAGGTCTGTTGGTTAATATTAACCCCTTAAGGACTCAGGGTTTTTCCGTTTTTGCACTTTAGTTTTTTCCTCCTTACCTTTTAAAAATCATAACCCTTTCAATTTCCCACCTAAAAATCCATATTATGGCTTATTTTTTGCGTCGCCAATTCTACTTTGCAGTGACATTAGTCATTTTACCCAAAAATGCACGGCGAAACGGAAAAAAAAATCATTGTGCGACAAAATCGAAAAAAATACGCCATTTTGTAACTTTTGGGGCTTCCGTTTCTACGCAGTGCATATTTCGGTAAAAATTACACCTTGTCATTATTCTGTAGGTCCATACAGTTAAAATGATACCCTACTTATATAGGTTTGATTTTGTCGCACTTCTGGAAAAAATCATAACTACATGCAGGAAAATTTATACGTTTAAAAATGTCATCTTCTGACCCCTATAACTTTTTTATTTTCCACGTACAGGGCGGTATGAGGACTCATTTTTTGCGCCGTGATCTGAAGTTTTTAACGGTATGATTTTTGTTTTGATCGGACTTTTTGATCACTTTTTATTAATTTTTTTAATGGTATAAAAAGTGACCAAAATACGCTTTTTTGGACTTTGGAATTTTTTTGCGCGTACGCCATTGACCGTGCGGTTTAATTAATGATATATTTTTATAGTTCGGACATTTACGCATGCGGCGATACCACATATGTTTATTTATTTATTTTTTTACACTGTTTAATTTTTTTTGGGGAAAAGGGGGGTGATTCAAACTTTTATTAGGGAAGGGGTTAAATGACCTTTATTAACACTTTTTTTTTGATTTTTTTTTTGCAGTGTTATAGGTCCCATAGGGACCTATAACACTGCACACACTGATCTCCTATGCTGATCACTGGCGTGTATTAACACGCCTGTGATCAGTGTTATTGGCACTTGACTGCTCCTGCCTGGATCTCAGGCACGGAGCAGTCATTCGTTGATCGGACACCGAGGAGGCAGGTAAGGGCCCTCCAGGTGTCCGGTCAGCTGTTCGGGATGCCGCGATTTCACCGCGGCGGTCCCGAACAGCCCGACTGAGCAGCCGGGTCACTTTCAGTTTCACTTTAGAAGCGGCGGTCAGCTTTGACAGCTGCTTCTAAAGGGTTAATACCACACATCGCCGCGTTTGGCGATATGTGGTATTAGCCGCGGGTCCTGGCCGTTGATGAGCGCCGGGACCGACGCGATATGATGCAGGATTGCGGCGCGATCCCGCTTCATATAGCGGGAGCCGGCGCAGGACGTAAATATACGTCCTGCGTCATTAAAGGGGTACTCCGGGGAAAAACTTTTTTTTTTTTTTTTTTTATCTTAAATCAACTGGTGCCAGAAAGTTAAACAGATTAGTAAATTACTTCTATTAAAAAATCTTAATCCTTCCTGTACTTATTAGCTGCTGAATACTACAGCGGAAATTATTTTCTTTTTGAAACACAGAGATGTCTGCTGACATCATGAGCACAGTGCTCTCTGCTGACGCCTCTGTCCATTTTAGGAACTGTCCAGAACAGCATATGTTTGCTATGGGGATTTCCTTTTACTCTGGACAGTTCTTAAAATGGACAGAGATGTCAGCAGAGAGCACTGTGCTTGTGATGTCAGCAGACATCTCTGTGTTTCAAATGGAAAAGAATTTCCACTGTAGTATTCAGCAGCTAATAAGTACAGGAAGGATTAAGATTTTTTAATAGAAGTAATTTACAAATCTGTTTAACTTTCTGGCACCAGTTGATTAAAAAAAAAAAGTTTTTCACCGGAGTACCCCTTTAAGTCTAGTAGGGTGCCCCCTCTGGTCGGGCCCTGCACCATTTGGGACAGATAATTGTCTTTAGCTATAGTCAGAAACCTGTTTCCTTTTATGAGATTCACAGGTCTCAGTTAAATTCCCCAATTATTATGACATCCTTCTGATTTGCTGCCTTGTTTATTTGCCTCAGTAATTGATCTTCTGCCTCTTCCATTTTGTTTGGTGGCTTATAGCAAACCCCTACCCCTAGGATTTTTTTTTTTTTTTAAGCTCCATATATTTCTACCCATAATGACTCCACATTATCGTTTCCCTCCCATGTATCCTCCCGCAGTGCAGCCTTCAGACTGGACTCTACATAAAGACAAACTCCTCCCCCTTTCTGTTTTGTCTGATCCTTCCTGAATAGACTATAACCCTCTATGTTGACTGTCTAGTCACAGCTATCGTCCAACCAATTCTCTGTTATACCGACTATAGGGGAGATTTATCAAAACCTGTGCAGAGGAAAAGTTGTCCAGTTGCCCATAGCAACCAATCAGATCGCTTCTTTCATTTTTAACAAGGTCTATGAAAAATGAAAGGAGCGATCTGATTGGTTGCTATGGGCAACTGGGCAATTTTTCCTCTGCACAGGTTTTAATAAATCTCCCCCTATGTCATAATCCTCCTCAGACATTATAAACTCCAGTTCGTCAGTTTTATTGGACAGACTTCTAGCATTAGTCATCATGGAATTCAATGGTGCATGTTTTTTCTACTAAGCCTATCTCTATTAACTATTATAACCTCTCCTTCTGCTCCAACCCCAGGTACATTATTAAGTCCCCCTCTCTATCTACACTATCTTCCCCCTCTATGTTGTAGGTTCCCTCCCCCCAGTCCCTAGTTTAAACACTCCTCCACCCTTCTAGCCATCTTCTCCCCAAGCACAGCTGTACCCTCCCCATTGAGGTGCAGCCAGTCCCTACGGTAGAGCCGGTAACCGTCAGCAAAGTCGGCCCAGTTCTCCATGAACCCAAACCCCTCCTTCCTACACCAGCTTCTGAGCCACTTGTTTACCTCCCTAATTAGTGTTGCTCGCGAATATTCGCAATTCGAATATTATTCGCGAATATCGCATATTCGCGAATTCGCGAATTTCGCGAACATAGCGCTATATATTCGTAATTACGAATATTCATTTTTTTTTTTTCTTCACAGTACACATCACAGTGATCACCCCTCTCTGCTTCCAGCTTGTGTGGTGTAAAGAAGGCTCTAGTACTACTGTGTGAGACTGGCGTGCGAAAAATCGCATATGCGAAAATTAGCATATGCTAATATTCGCATATGCGAATTTTCGCGTATGCTAATTTTGTATATGCGAATTTTCGCATATGTTAATTTTCGCATACGCGAATTTTCACGTATGCGAAAATAAAATGGGGATATAACGAATATGCGAATATTCGCGAATATATGACGAATATTCGTCCATATATTCGCGAATATTCGTGAATTCGAATATGGCCTATGCCGCTCAACACTATCCCTAATCTGTTGCTGCCTCTCTGGTGTGGCTCGTGGTACAAGTAATATTTCAGGAAATATTACCTTGGAGGTCCTTGTCTTAAGCTTGCGCGCTAAGAATAGTGCACTGTGAAAGAGTTAAATTAGAAATATGTCTCTTCTCTGAGACAGTTTATCTGATATCTGGCTGTGATTTATGGTAGCATGCTTTTCTTTGATAATACTGACAAGAATTTTCTTTCTTTTTTTGCATAAGATATGTTTACTTTAATGTAAGATGATACTAGTTGTTGATTTTCTGAAGACTGTGTATGTTTTACCTTTAAAATGTAATCGGCAGTCAAAATGCACAGTTTGTAATGTCAGAAAAAGCATAATATCTAGTCTGCACATGACTTGAATTTACATGCACTAACATGCGTAGATAAATAATGCATAACTGTTATTCACATCATAATAATGTAAGTGTTATGTATTTGCTTCTTCCATGGCTCCCTACTGTTTTCTGAATGCCATAGCCATTAGGATCATGTTTGTATGCAAATCATTGTTATTTATATCCTCCTGCCCTCCATCCCTCTTCTAAGTGAACATTCTTTGTCGTTCCCCAGTTTTCAGATGAATCCTTTGCTTTCCTTGTATGAGTCCCCACGGTACTATTTCACATGTCTGTAGTAATTATACAATAGGATACAATCATCACAACCTTCCTTTGGGAGTAATCGGTTTACTTGTGCATGCCTTTAATAGCAGTAACACTGTGTGCCTTTTCCACCTCATTACCAGATAAACACAATATTCTGGATAAAGTTGTTAAGTTCATCTTATTTTTCACCTCTGGATCAATCTGGAGACGATTGGAATCATTTGGCGTTTCGGCACCTGATGTTAGTAGTTATATGGATTACTGGTCAATGTAAGAATGGCCATGATCCATGGCATCAATAGTGATGCTCATTAAAACCTGGACTGATAAAATGGAATGAAGAAAAGGTTAAACATTAAAGGTGGTTTCAAATGATTAAGTTGTATTGCAGTGCAATGTTAGGACTGACATTGTTATATAGTGTTCAACAATATAATATTGTGGTCTATTGATTATATATGTAATGTATACCCATCTGTAAATGTCCCTGCGCTCTTAAACAAATCCCCCACACAGTGTTCAGATAACAGGCACACCTCCTGTACCTTTGCTCCAATATTGTACAGCAGAACATGGCCGACTGTTATAAAACGCACAACTGTTGTCACAGACCTTGCCCTGGCTCTGCTCTGCTACATTGCATAGTATCCACTACTTCCCCTATGTGCCCGGCTGTCTCTAGGCTGCTCCATCCCCTGCCTGCCCCTGTGTACTGAGCAGCTGTAAAGGCTGAGGAGCAGAGAGCAGTGTGAGGGAGAAAGTCTAATCTCCACCCTGTGAGCACGGAGCCGCCCGCCGCTGAGGAGGCTGTAAGTTCTATCACCTTACCTGTCTTCATAGATAGTCATCTGTCATCCTGACCGGGCTGTGAGGCCAAATCATCAGGGCCCAGGACATGTATCCCCTCTCAGGCTGCTCCTTGCTTATCAGTAAGGTTTGTTTATTCCTGCAAGTTTAACCCTTATCCAAAAGGCAGGAAAGATCAGAGACTCCTTTCTCCCCTGCGCTCCAGGGGCCTGGCAGGGACTTACAAGCTGTGCCTGCTGCCACACACTCACAGTAGCCGCTACTGGCAGAGGGGATGAAGTACTTACAGCGAGGTATGGCCACTTGTTGAAGTTGTAGCAGGGACATCTCACATCCGTGCAGGCAGCACTCCTCCAAAGTGAGGGGGGGGACTGGCTGGGGGGGGCGGAGGTTACCGTTGGTGGAGTGCTGCCTGCCGCTCCACCAGAATCGCTTGGTGATGCCAATCGCTCAGTGAGTGACTGGAGCTTTAGTTTACTGACAACGGCGGAGGTGCGCCCTCACAAAAGTGTGCTATAGGCGATCGCCTACTTCGCCTGTTGGTAGGACCGGCCCTGGCGAATCGAACTTCACGTATGTTCGCCCGGTGATGCGAACATGCTAAGTTCGCCGGCGAACAATTTGCGACATCTCTAATATGGATGTAAAGTGATCTGCGGGTGCACTAGAGGGCTCAAAAGGGAAGGAGCGACATTGGGCTTTTGGAAAGCAAATTTTTGTTAAATGGTTTTTGGGGGGCATGTCAAATTTAGGAAGCCCCCTTGGTGTCAGAACAGTGAAAAACACCCCACATGGCATACTATTTGGGAAACCAAACCCCTCAAGGAACGTAACAAGGGGTGCAGTGAGCATTTACATCTCACATGCGTTTTACAGATATTTGTAACAGTGGGCTGTGCAAATGAAAAATGACATTCTTCCTTTTCACGGACCACTGTTTCAAAAATCTGTCAGTCACCTGTGGGGTGTAAATGCTCACTATATGCCTTGTTACGTTCCGTGAGGGGTGTAGTTTCCAAAATGGGGTCCCATGTGGGAATTTATTTATTTGGCGTTTGTCAGAACCTCTGTAACCAGCATCCACCCCTGTGCAAATCACCAGCTTAGGCCTCAAATGTAGATGGTGTGCTCTCACTCCTGAGCCTTGTTGAGCACCCGCAGAGCATTTTACTTCCACATATGGGGTATTTCCCTACTTGGGAGAAATTGTTACAAATTAGGAGAAAAAGGAGAAAAAGTCCCCCAAAATTTGTAGAGCAATTTCTCCAGAGTACGGAGATACCCCATATGGGGCCCTAAACTGTTGCCTTGAAATACGACAGGGCTCCAAAGTGAGAGAGCGCCATGCGCATTTGAGGCCTAAATTAGGGATTTTTATAGGGGTGTACCCGGATGCAAGCGTTACACTTGCCTCCTCCACCAAAAATATTGTACGTCAGTTTTTTTCCCAAACAGGGTGCCTCCAGCTGTTGCAAAACTCCCAACATGCCTGGACAGTCAATGAATGTCCGGCAATACTGGGAGTTGTTATTTTGCAACAGCTGGAGGCTCTGTTTTGGGAAAAACTGACGTGCAAGACGTTTTACATTTTTATTGGGGGGGTGGGGGGGTCGGCGACAGTGTAAGGGTGTAGTGTATATGTAGTGTTTTACTCTTTATTTAGGGTTAGTGTAGTGTAGTGTTTGTAGGGTACATTCACACGGGCGTAGGTTTAAAGTGAGTTTCCCGCAGCAGCTGAAAATTTGCCGCATCTCGTACTTGAAACCTGCTGTAAACCCCAGCCCATGTGAATGTACACTGTACATTCATGTGGGGGTGGGGCAAAACTACAACTCCCAGCATGCACTGACAGACCATGCATGCTGGGAGTTGTAGTTATGCAACAGCTGGAGGCACACTGGTTGGGATTGGGAAACATTGAGTTAGGTAACAGACTACCGAAGTGTTTCCGCACCACTGTCTGTTTCCTAACTCAGTTTCCCAACCTATGTGCCTCCAGCTGTTGCAAAACTACAACTCCCAGCATGTGTGGTCTGTCAGTGCATGCTGGGAGTTATAGTTTTGCAACAGCAGGAGGCACACAGGTTGGGAAACACTGAGTTAGGAAAAAGACAATGTTTCCCAACCAGTGCACCTCCAGTTGTTGCAATACTACAACTCCCAGCATGCCCAGACAGCCGAAGGGCATGTTGGGAGTTATAGTTATGCAACAACTGGAGGAGAACAGTTTGGAGACCACTCTGTAGTGGTCTCCAAACTGTAGCCCTCCAGATGTTGCAAGACTTCAACTCTAAGCATGCCCAGACTGCCCAGGCATGCTGGGAGTTGTAGTTCGGCAACATCTGAAGGGCCAGATGTTGCTGAACTACAACTCCCAGCATGCCTGGACAGTCTCGGCATGCTTTGAATTGACATCTGGAACGCTACAGTTTGGACACCACTGTATAGTGATCTCCAAACTGTGCCATTCCAGATGTTGCAAAGCTGCAACTCCCAGCATGCTGAGACTATCCAGGCATTCTGGGAGTTGTAGTTCTGCAACATCTGAAGGGCCAGATGTTACAGGACTACAACTCCCAGCATGCCTGCTCAGTCTGGGCATGCTGAGAGTTGTAGTTTTGCAACATCTGGAAGGACAGTTGTCTCCAAAGTGTGGCCCTCCAGATGTTGCAAAACAACAACTCCCAGCATGCCCAGACAGTCAAAGGCTGTCTGGGCATGCTTGGAGTTGTAGTTTTGAAACTCCTAGATACAGCAGTGAAGATCACTTTACGGCAATCTTCACTGCAGTATCTAGGACCGCTGCCTTCGCTCCAGTAACCGCCACCGCTGCCTCCACTTGCCTGCCGCCTCCTGAGCCGCCGGTCCCCGGTCCTCGGTCCGCCGGAACCCAGGTAACCGACATCCAGACATGCAGGTGTGGGCAGAGCAGGGGAAATTAACGTTCACCTCCCGCCCCTGCCCTGCGATTGGCCATCAGTCCAATCGAACTACAGAGTCAACATTGCTAAATGTCAATTTGGGCTCACACAAAACTAACTCTGAGCTAAAAGTAGAGGTAGCTTGTTTTTACCTTACCTACTTGGGCATAAAGGTAGGAGAATCTCTGTCCATGCGCTACAAGTTGAACTACGTTCCCCTTTTTAGCAAAATCGAACAAGAACTTATAAGGTAGCAATCTTTGCCTTGGTGTGAGGAATCCATCACCTAAAGATGTTCGGTTTTGGGAAGTTGTTGTTGTCAGGGTATAGAAAACAAAAGAACATGGCGTCAGAGGGAGATTGTCCATTTAAATCATCTACTTGACTCTGGGGATATGTTACCATGGCAAAAAGGGGTTGATTAGTACAGGATTCCTCTCTATAAATAAGTCCAGTATCTTCATTTCATCTTAGGTCTCCTTCCTCTCACATCATCTTTATCAACAGAGAATTGTTTTTCCATTTATTTTTTTGAACTTAATGAGCAATGTAAGGGAAAAAGCACTCTCTCCATGATAAAACTGGCAAGAGAGGCATCTCTGAGTTATGCACAAGGCCACTTATGCTTTCAGTCTCAAATACACCTGCTCATTACCTTAAATGGTTCCTAAAAATCCACCTTGCAAAAGTAGATTTATATATTATGGAGACTTGCATTATCATGTACATGATTTTCTGTTGAAATTTTTTTTAAATTGTCAATAAAGCATTGTTACAAAAAAAGTTGTGAATTTGTGGAAAAGTCTACTTCAAAATAAGCTTAGATCAAAATAACATCAATGCATTTGTAGAAGTATAGAATTCTTGTCTATGGTTGCCCACATCCCCTCCCTCTCATCCACTCACAACCTTTCCTTTCTTCCCTCCTTGGTTGAACTGGATGGATATGTACACCTTTTCAATAGTGATGTGGCGAACATAAAATTTCCGCAGATGTTCGCGAACCGGGTGAACCACCATTGACTTCAATGGCCAGGCGAATTTTAAAACCCACAGGGACTCTTTCTGGCCACAATAGTGATTCAAAAGTTGTTTCAAGGGGACTAATACCTGGACTGTGGCGTGCCGGAGGGGGATCCATGGCAAAACTCCCATGGAAAATTACGTAGTTGATGCAGAGTCTGGTTTTAATCCATAAAGGGCAAAAATCACCTATTATTCCTAAATTCTTTGGAATAACGTGCTTTAGCCCCCTTTAGGCAGCACATAGAGCCCCCCTTTAGGCATCACATAGTTAGAGCCCCCCCTTTAGGCAGCACATAGGTAGTGCCCCCTTTAGGCATCACATAGTTAGATCCCCCTTTAGGCAGCACATAGATTCCCCCATATTAGGCAGCACATAGTTAGAGCCCCCCTTTAGGCATCACATAGTTAGATCCCCCTTTAGGCAGCACATAGATTCCCCCATATTAGGCAGCACATAGTTAGAGCCTCCCTTTAGACAGCACATAGTTAGATCCCCTTTAGGCATCACATATTTAGATCCCCCCTTTAGGCAGCACACAGATTCCCCCATATTAAAAAGCACATAGTTAGAGCCTCCCTTTAGGCAGCACATAGAGCCCCCTTTAGGCAGCGCATAGATTCCCCCATGTTAGGCAGCACATAGTTAGAGCCCCCCTTTAGGCAGCACATAGAGCCCCACTTAAGGCAGGACATAGATTCCCCCATATTAGGCAGCACATAGTTAGAGCCCCCCTTTAGGCATCACATAATTAGACCCCCCTTTAGGCAGCACATATATTCCCCCATGTTAGGCAGCACATAGTTAGAGCCCCCCTTTAGGCAGCACTGGTTTTATTTCACAGCCAAAAAAGGTATTTTATTTATTTATTATTTGAACAACTGTCACACCAAATGTGATTTGCACTAGTGTGACAATGAGCAAAAAAGGTTGCCAGCGGAGTTCCCCTTTTAAGCAGAGGTCCCCAACCAGGGTGCCTCCAGCAGTTGCAAGACACACGGACTGAACTTATAGCCCTTTTAATACTGTAGTTAGTTGCTTGAAGGAACTTAAGTTTTACACCAGAGTACCCCTTTTAACCAGCGGTTCCCTCCCAACCAGGGTGCCTCCAGCTGTTGCAAGACACACGGACTGAACTTATAGCCCTTTTAATACTGTAGTTAGTTGCTTGAAGGAACTTACGTTTTACACTGGAGTACCCCTTTTAACCAGCGGTCCCCTCCCAACCAGGGTGCCTCTAGCTGTTGCAAGACACACGGACTGAACTTATAGCCCTTTTAATACTATAGTTAGTTGCTTGAAGGAACTTACGTTTTACACTGGAGTACCCCTTTTAACCAGCGGTTCCCTCCCAACCAGGACTGATATCTTTCAGCACTTAAAAGGGCTTTTTTGGGTGCTGTCCTTAAAGCAGATGTCACACTAGTGCTTTAGGAGTAAAGTGGACCCTGAATACACCACCTAGCAGCAACCTATCTATCGCTTTCCCTATTACAGCAGGAGCAGCTTCTCTGTCCCTCCACTTTCTAAGCCTGCATCATGCTGAATGAAGGTAAAATGGCGTCCGCGCAGGAGGTAGGAGGGTCTGGAAGGGAGGGACTGCTGCTGATTGGTTGTAATGTGTCTGCTGGCTCTGACTTAGAGGGTTAAAGTTTACCGCAATGTTAACTCCTTGGGGACAGAGCCCATTATAACCCTAAGGACGGGAGCATTTTTTGCAATTCTGACCACTGTCACTTCAAGCATTAATAACTGTGGGATGCTTTTACTTTTCATTCTGATTCCGAGACTGTTTTTTCGTGACATATTCTACTTTATATTAGTGGTAAATTTTTGTCGATACTTGCATCATTTCTTGGTGAAAAATTCCAAAATTTTATGAAAAAATTGAAAATTTAGCATTTTTCTAACTTTGGAGCTCTCTGCTTGTAAGGAAAATAAACATTCTAAATAAATAATATTTTGATTCACATATGCAATATGTCTACTTTTATGTTTGCATCATAAATTTGACATGTTTTTACTTTTGGAACACATCAGAGGGCTTCAAAGTTCAGAAGCAATTTTCCAATTTTTCACAAAATATTCAAAATCGGAATTTTTTAGGGGCCAGTTTAGTTTTGAAGTGGATTAGAAATACCCCATAAATGACCCCATTATAAAAACTGCACCCCTCACAGTATTCAAAATGACATTCAGTAAGTTTGTTAACCCTTTAGGTGTTTCACAGGAATAGCAGCATGTTCTTGTAGACCCAGTTTCTGAAATTTTTCAAGGGGTAAAGGAAAAAAAGCCCCCCAAAATTTGTAACCCAATTTCTCTTGAGTATGGAAATACCTCATGTGTGTATGTCAAATGTCCGGCGGGCGCTGTAGAGGGCTCAGAAAGAAAGGAGCGACAATGGGATTTTGGAGAGTGAGTTTTGCTGAAATGGTTTTTGGGGGCATGTCACATTTAGGAAGCCCCTATGGTGCCAGAACAGCAAAAAAAAAAAAACACATGGCATACCATTTTGGAAAATACACCCCTCAAGGCACGTAAGAAGGGGTCCGGTGAGCCTTAACACCCCACAGGTGTTTGACGACTTTTCGTTAAATTCGAATGTGTAAATTTAAAAAAGAAAATTCACAAGTGCAGGTTTTTCCCCAAAATTTACCATTTCTACAAAGGGTAATGGGAGAAAATCCCCCCAAAATTTGTAACGCAATTTCTCCCGAGTACGGAGATATCCCATATGTGGCCCTAAACTGTTGCCTTGAAATACGACAGGGCTCTGAAGTGAGAGAGCGCCATGCGCATTTGAGGCCTGAATAAGGAATTTGCAGTAGGGGTGGACCCAGTTACAAGGATGGGGCTTGTCTCCACCAAAACCCTACAGCAGTGTCTCCATGTGCCTCCAGCTGTTGCAAGACTACAACTCCCAGCATGTACGGTCTGTCAGTGCACTCTGGGAGTTGTAGTTTTGCAACAGCTGGAGGCACACGGGTTGGAATCACTGAGTTAGGAAACAGACTCTAGCTCAGTGTTTCCCAACCAGTGTGCCTACATCTGTTGCAAAACTACAATTCCCAGCATGCCCATACAGTCAGGGATGCTGGGCGTGTAGTTCTGCAATATCTGGCCCTTCAGATGTTGCAGAACTACAACTCCCAGCATGCCTGGACAGTCTGGGCATGCTAGGAGTTGTAGTTATCCAACAACTGGGGAAAAACAGTGGCCTCCAAACTGTAGCCCTCCAGATGTTGCAAAACTACAACTCCAAGCATGCCCAGACTGTCCAGGCATGCTGGGAGTTGTAGTTCTGCAACATCTGAAGGGCCAGATATTGCAAAACTACACGCCCAGCATCCCTGACTGTCTGGGCATGCTGGGAGTTGTAGGTTTGCAACATCTGGAGGGCTACAGTTTGGAGACCACCATATAGTGGTCTCCAAACTGTGCCACTTCAGATGTTGCAAAACTACAACTCCCAGCATGCCCAGACAGTCAGTGCATGCTGGGAGTTGTAGTTTTGCAACATCTGGAGGACCACAGTTTAGAGACCACTACACAGTGGTCTCCAAACTGTGACCCTCCAGATGTTGCAAAACTTCAACTCCCAGCATGCCCAGACAGCCTTTGGCTATGTGTGCATGCTGGGAGTTGTAGTTTTGCAGCTTTTAGAAGGCTACAGGGAAGATCACTTATCGCGATCTTCACTGCAGCCTTCCCCGACGCACTTTCCGTCCGCCGCTCAGATGATGACGCCGCTGCCCGGGATGCTGCCACCGCCTCCGCCGCCGCAAGTCCAGATAAGCCGGGCCATGTCCCGCCACCCGTGTTCCCCCCGTGTTCCCCCCGCTCTGTACCGACTTCGATCGGTGCGCAGAGCGGGGGGAAATGAACTCTAACCCCCCGCCCCCCTCCTGCCATTGGTGGTCAGCCTGACCGACCAATGGCAGGGGATAGGAGGGGGTGGCAACACTGCCACCTCACTCCTATCCTTTAGGCTGGTCGGAGCTGACTCTGATAGCTCTGATCAATCTTATTTTCCGGGAGATCGGGTCACCAGTGACACGATTTGCCCGGATCGCGGCAAATCGCAGGTCTGAATTGACCTGCAATTTCCTGCGATCGACGATAGGGGACAAAGGGATCGCCCTTCGTCCCCAAGGAGTTAAAGTATAGGGGGCGAATCGAACTTCACATATGTTCGCCCGGCGATGCGAACGCGAACATGCTAAGTTCGCCGGGAACTGTTCGCCGGCGAACAATTCGCGACATCTCTACTTTTCAATTGTAATAACTATGAAACTATATATACTATGAAGGTTAGTAGATGGTGTAAACATAAGAAGCTTAGGTGATGATGAAAATGCTGGTTCAGATAGAGAGAGAACATACTAGAGATGACTGACAGACAAACACTGGTGTTTATTTGTAGTAAGGGGTGATATCCTGTACATTAAGCCTGTACTGCTGTGCCCAAATTACCTAAATGAACTTTTAATAGTTTCCTGGAATTGTCATATGATGCAAACTAATAGAACTGCGAGCAGAGAGGTGTCTTATCTGTCACTTGCTAACTAGATGTAGAACCACTCAGCAGACAGACTAAAGTCTAGCAGCAGCTGACTAAAGCAAACAATTTAAAGTAGCCTAGAATTGTTGTCAGTCTTTGCTGTCACAGATGTAATGCAGTTTGTCAGAGCTTGTCTTTGAGCATCAGAGTTGAAAGATGGATTTAATATCCCTGTGTTTTCTCACAACCTCTATTTCCCTATAGGTTTATCTACTATTGGTAGAAACAATTCTCTATGTTCTGTTGAGATGCAAGATTTTACTTACTGTCACTCACGTTTATGAATTAGCTTTGTCTCTTTACTTGAGCGTAACCTTTCTGGGGAACTTTAATAGTCAGTTTTTATCATGGATTTCAGATTTTTGGTGCTTATTATGTTTGCCATCAAAATATGAAAAGGGACTGCTATGTATTTACGCTATGAGATAAAACTAAAACAAAATAAAAAACAAATTTAAGATTTTTTTTATACTAAAACCTTAAAGGGTACTCTACCCCTAGACATCTTATCTCCTATTCAAAGGATGGTCCCACCACTGGGCACCCCCGCAATCTTCCTGCTACACCCGGCGTTCGTTGGGTGTCGGGTGCAGCGCCAGATACTCGTGATGTCATGGCCACGCACCCTCAATGCAAGTCTATGGGAGGGGGCGTGGTGGCCATCACGCCCCCTCCCATAGACTTGCACTGAAGGCATGGGGTTGTGACATCACGAGCGGGGCATGGCCATGACATCACAAGAGCCTCCGCCCCACATCACCAGTCTTCCTGCACAGAAGGAAGTTTGCTCCGTGCATTGGATGTCTGGGGTGCCACAGCCGAGATTATGGGTGTCCCAAGCGGCGGGACCCCCGCGGTGAGACATCTGATCCCTTATCCTTTGGATAGGGGAAAAGATGTATAGGGGGCGGAGTACCCTTTTAGACATATATTAACAGTTAAGGTAGCATTTCCATCTAAACTCGTTTAATTCTAGGATCCCTTTGGCATCTTAACTGCATATTAGTGCTCCAGGTCACTTACTGTGTAGGGAACTGCAACTCTGCTATATTTAAGGGAATGAAGCAGTGTAGGTGATCATGGAACATTACAGTCAGGACAAGCTGTGGAGAAACTGCAGCAATTGACTACCACTGTGTTCCTTACATGCTGAGTATTGTCGGCCCTTCTCAGTCATATAAACAGTAAGTCATTAAATATAGTCAGTTCAGCCCTCTTGGTGCCCGGTCTATATCAGCAAAACAAATATTTGACAAGCACACAGGATACAAGTAAAATAATACTGTCCTTCATTAGAACATTTAAAGAGGGTCTATGGCCAGTCAAAAAAATTTCATTTAATATAATTTTATTGGATGTAGAGATGTAAGGATGCACTCACCTAGTAGTAGGTCAAAGGTTATTTATTTGCTGTGGTACTCAGTGCAGTGGTAGGGAGGTGCGGTTGACAGAACGCTGACTGAGCTGCAGAGGCAAGGCGGTGCTCCTTTCACGGTCTTGCAGAGGCTCGAGAAAGCAGGCAAGATGGCAAAAGGAGCGCCGCCTCACCTCTGCTGCTCAGTCGGCATTCTTCTGACCGCCCCTCCCTACCACTGCACTGAGTATGAATGGATACCACAGCCAATAAAGAACCTTTGACCTGCTACCAGGTGAGTGCATCCTTACATCTCTACATCCAATATAATGATCGTGCCTTCTCTTGCATTTTGGTTTGCACCCCCTGAGGTAATTTTGTTTGCATCATGTGTCCATCCACGGATTACAACCTGAAACTCATTTAACCCTTTCTTTAGCCCTTGCCTGAGCAATAGTGCCAGGCCTAGCTTTCTCAGTCTAAGTGTAATATCATTTTTTTTTGTCTCAGATGCCCTGATTACAACTGTGTTTAACAATTTTGCTGCACCCCTCCATTGCTGAGATATAGAGGGTTTACAATCTGGTTGACTAGCTTCACTTTTCATTGTATAGTCATATGGGTGGAAACTTTATTGCAAAAAGGGATGTGAATATTAAACATAGAGGGGTGTGATGAGGAGATTTTATAACCACACCCCCTGAACATCATAGATGCCCACTCATCCTCATATTCCTACCCCCTTAGCCAGGCACTTACAAAGCATTTTGCATTTAAATGGGCACTGTCATGAAATAAAAAAATTGATATGTTGTAGTACTTAAGTACTACAACATATCTCTAATATAGTTTAATTAAAAAAAGTGATTTTAAACCAGTTTAAAATCACTTTTAAATTCGGCCACTAGGGGTCGCCCTCCTAGTGGCCGAATGCATTCGGCAGTGACGTCACTACAGAATTTCGTCTCATTTGAGCCTGGCAAATGAGTCGAAATTCCAGTCACTGCGGTGCTCGCTCCCGCCTGTCAATCAAACAGGCGAGAGCGAGCACAGGGAAATCCAGGGCTGCGCATTGGCTCCCTGGACTCACACACTGGCCGCCTCCCTGCTGCATATTCTCCCTGCAGCAGGGAGGAACATGGCTCTTACCTCTGCTTACAGCCCCGGCTCCAGTGGGGATACGCCGCCTCCTCTCTGCTCCTCGCAGCTGTGTCCTGTCATTACCGGGGGGAGCGCGCGTTATATGGAGCAACAAGTGTATGCCCGGCTTCCTGTCATGCTCCTACACTCTGGTAACTCTCTCTATGGTTCTGGAGGACTTTCAATCCTCCAGAAACATAGAGACAGTTTCCAGAGTGTACGGGCATGACAGGAAGCCGGGCATACACTTGTTGCTTGCTACGGACCCCCGCTCATGGTCCGGCACAGGTGAGGGGGAGGCGATATTGGTCGGGGGCTGGGTGTCTTCCAACACAGGGTGCCTACAGTTGTTTCCCCACTACAACTCCCAGCATGCCCTGACAGCAAATAGATGTCAGGGCATGCTGGGAGTTGTAGTGGTGAAACAGCTGGAGGCCCCCTGTCAGGAGAACTATGGGCGGAACTCGGCCCCCAGCAGGCATCAGTGACGTGGTGCCTGCTGGGGAAGTCTGCCTGGTAGTGAGCACACTACCAGGCAGACAAAATGCCATTTTTAAGATAATAAAAAAAATAAAAATAAAGGCAGGGAGGGGGTTAGGGATAGATGGGCAATAGGCAGGGACAGAAAAAAAAAAGAGGATGGTGGGAGCTACCATTTAAAGGAGTACTCCGGTCAAATTATTATTTTTTTTATCAAATGGTGCCAGAAAGTTAAACAGGTTTGTAAATTACTTGTATTAAAAAAAATCTTTACCCTTCCAGTACTTATTAGCAGCTGTATGCTACAGAGAAAATTCATTTATGTTTGAATTTCTTTTGTCTTGTCCACAGTGCTCTCTGCTGACACCTGATGCCCATATCAGAAACTGTCCAGAGCAGGAGAAAATCCCCATAGCAAACCTATGCTGCTCTGGACAGTTCCTAACAATGTCAGCAGAGAGCACTGTGGACGAGACAAAAAATAAATAAAATAAAACATTTCCTCCTGTAGCATACAGCTGCTAAAAGTACTGAAAGGATTGCAATTTTTAAATAGAAGTGATTTACAAATCAGTTTATAAAAAAAAAAAAAAAAAAGAGGGGGTGTTAGTTGTGAATGTAATGTGCGGTTGAGTTTTTACCAAGTCTGGTTGTTTTTAGTTTAAAGCTAAGTAAAGCTATTTTTATGTTTATGCAAAGAATGCGTGGGTATGTGTGTGTGTGTGCGATAGTATTTTTCATAATTTATATGTAGGTATAATGTTATGTGTTTTGTTAGATTAGCTAAGCTGGGCTGGCCGGTTAGGCAGGTTTTGTTGTGTTGTGTTTTGTTATTGCTAGTTAAGCCTGTTTTTCTGTTTTGTTAAGTTTTATATATTTATAATAAAAAGAGTGTCAGCAGAGAGCACTGTGGACGAGACAAAAAATAAATAAAATAAAACATTTCCTCCTATAGCATACAGTTGCTAAAAGTACTGAAAGGATTGCGATTTTTAAATAGAAGTAATTTACAAATCAGTTTATTAAAAAAAAAAAAAAAAAAAAAAAATTCCACCAGAGTACCCCTTTAACTTTCCACCCATCTGGTTATTCACTATAAAGATCAGATGGTCAATCAAGCTCCTAAGAGGAAGTATACCAAGAAAGAAATAATACTGTTGGAATTGGGCCAGCGGAGGCTATATATATATATATATATTATATATATATATATATATATATATATATATATATATATATATACATATATACATTTTTTAACTGATCACATGTTTTCCTCAAAAACATGATCCAAGTAAAGTGTACAAGGGGATAGTTACAGATATGGCCGACATGTTTCTGACCTACTGTCTTTTGTTATAGTACAAAGCATAGGCAGTCATACCCCTAATGAAAAGATAGTGATGGCATTTCCTAGAAAAAGAGGTTTAATTGAAAGACAATATTGAATAAAAAGCATACCTTGTAAATGAAGCGTCCTACCCTAATATTAAAATAGGGATAACCTCTAATTTGCTGGTCCTGATATTAACAGATATTTGCTTAAATGGGCACAGTCAGATTTGAGAATGTGGTAGTGGACCAAAAATTGTGCATACTACATACTTTATTAATCGAATATGTTTACAAATAATACATAATCAACACCAAAAATTAGACCATATTGAACAAGAAAAAATAATTTTGTGCAAAAAATATAAATTTTATTGAATTACAACCATAATAAAAACATATATATAAAACACATATAAAAATGGTACAACAGAATACTCAGGCAGAATAGTGGAGGATGGGGGCATAAATGTATGTTATACACTCATATGGAGTGAGAAAACAAGGGGCCATATGTTGAGTGGAATGTAATTAGGTAGGGATCGTATATTCACACAACAACCGACAAATGAACTGTTGATATCAAGAAACCTTATATAACATAAGAGAGGAGCATTAAGTGAGCATTACTCACTTAATGCTCCTCTCTTATGTTATATAAGGTTTCTTGATATCAACAGTTCATTTGTCGGTTGATATGTGAATATACTCGATCACTACTTCATTACATTCTGCTCCACACATGCGCACTGAGTCACTGCGGCTGCTATATTGGATGCAGCCGAGCCACAGTGAACATGTCACCTCCACTTCAGGCTGAAGTGAGCTCCACTTCCGGTATTATGCGCATAGCTCTTTCAGCTGCGCCCGACGAATGCATTATGCGCTGCTATGTAGCTGCGGTCCCAGTTGAATGGAGAATACTTCTCATAAGTCAGTGTGAGTACTACATGTGTGTGTGTGATTGACATGGAGTGCTGCGTTTGGCGATTGGTTCAGAACCCCTATATGTACTGAGACCTAGATATGGTTGACACCCCCCGACGAAGCCACATTGCGAAAATGCGTTTAGGCTAGGAGGTAAGAGGCATTGTTCTCTAGGGTGCATGATTTTCCCCTCTGAGGTCTTTTCAGTACTGCCCAGGATTTGTGTGGCCATTTACCCTATTATTCTTGTGTGGCAGTATCTGTGTACATACCCGTGGAAACCCACTACTAGTTCATGTATAATATATTACTTTTTTATACACCTAGGCTTTTGTGGGATTTTATGCCTATGTAATGACTCAACATATGGCCCCTTACTTTCTCACTCCATATGAGTGTATAACATACATGTATGCCCCCCATCCTCCACTCTTCTGCCTGAGTATTCTGTTGTACCATTTTTATATGTGTTTATATATATATATATATATATATATATATATATATATGTGTGTGGTGTCCCGGTACTGCATCCTATCCGGTACCTGTGTGTATAGGTCCCCATAGCCAGAGTCCCTAGGACGTGGGGGTCCTTATTGTCTAGTCCACCACTAGTCACGTCTCATCTAGGTACTAGTTATCTAGTAATTATTTAGGATTTATATATATATATATATATATACGGAGTGTAGCAGGACCTGCGGATCACATGATCAGGTAAACTCTATGGTTTTTATGCTTAAGGACCTTTAGAGGTCCCTGTGACGTATTTCACCCATCACTCCCTGTGAGTTGCTTGGATCAGTAAAAGGTAGCCCTGCCCCTGCCCATATAAGGGAGCGGCGGCCATTAATCTCTCTCTTGTTCCTGTGCAGCCAAGCAAGCAACAGCTCTTGTTCCCAGGCTGTCAAACGAGCAGGATTTGGGCAGCTGTCTTCCACAGTGAGTTAGGCCCGAGCCTTGCGGCAACGGGTGATCTATTCAGAATCGTGAGTGTATCAATCCCTAAGCACTCTGCAAGATCACCGGACCTTATCTATCCCCTAAATCCGGATCTTCGCAAATTACCCTAAATCCTCAGACTATATCAGAAGTCAAGGTTCGCAACAACTTTCAGTCGTTGAACTATATAGAGACTGTATTCCTGAGACTGTTACTGTTCATCGGATGTACCGCAAGCATTTAAGTAAAGTTATCCCAGTTTAAGTTCAACTACCTTGTGGACCTTCAGTCATTTTATGCATGCACCTATCGTTACTGGGAAGGGCGGCGATAGGCTGGAGAATTACGTCAGCATACTAGCCCTCAGCCTGGCATCACGAACTATAGGGTTAACCTTAACCCCTCATCTACCGAAACAACACACCAACTACCATACACCCCCCCAAGGGCTACCACATATGTTTTTATTATGGTTGTAATTCAATAAAATGTATATTTTTTGCACAAAATTATTTTTTCTTGTTCAATATGGTCACATTTTTGGTGTGGATCATTTTGGTGACCATGTGACATTTAATCTCAGATTGCCATTTAACCTATAGGGTAATAAATAATACATAAGATATCTTATATTATTAGCCACTAGAGGTCCCCGTATGTACCAGTTGCTGACATGTCCCTGTGTATCACAGCAGTCTGTGTTTTGGCCATACAGTGAGCCAGGACACAGATCACAAAGTTCATATGCAGGAATGTGCACAGAAGGTCAACTAGAGAAGAATGTCTGCAACTTTACTGCAAACTTGTCCTGTGAGAGGAGAGACACTGGGCAGAAGTCAATGCACAGCATGTGATGGCAAACATCATTCCTGCCAATAGGAATGCCCCTTTCCTCTATAGTGAAATGAATTGCAATGAGTAGTAAGGCAGGGTGAGTCTGGGTGTTTTTTTTTGTTCTTTGTTTTATTTTATTTTGTGACAAGTACACTTTTCAGAGGTTGCAGAAAATCTCATAGACTCACAGTAAGTAATATTTTCTGGTATACGCATCATATATGTTAAAGGGGTACTTCACTGCCCAGCATTCGTAACATTTTGTTTCAAATGCTGGGTGTAGGCTGTGGGGGCCGTGACATCACAATCCCCACAGCTCGCACTCAGCGTTTAGAACAATATGTTCCAAATGCTGGGCAATGGAGTACCCCTTTAACTCATCCAATGCATAAAGGATCTACTGTAAAATAATCAATGTATCTGAGTAGGGAGTAAATGGAAATAATAGGGAACCTATATAGTTAAGATGAACGATGTTTATAGTATTTTGCTGGTACATGGAAAGTTTTGACACCTGACAGCTCCCCAACAATGAATCCCTCTTATTTCTACCTTATTGCCACATACCGTATATATACTCGAGTATAAGCCGAATTTTCATGCTGAAAACTTCCCCCTCGGCTTATACTCGAGTCAACTGGGATGCTGGGAGTTGTAGTTTTGAAACCTCTGGAGGTCCGCAGGTTGAAGACCACTGCAGCCTTCGTCATCATCCAGACCCCCCCCTTTAGTTTTGTGCTCACCTCCCCTCGGTGGGAATGAACATCCCTGTGCGTCGTCGTCAAGGCAACGTCACTAGTCTGGGGCCGGGCCTGGAGCAGAGCAGAGGGCCCCCCGGTGAAAAAGGATGCCCGTAACGACTAACCCTCCCCACCGGACGGTCCCTGCAGCATAGATGGCCCAGACCAGCTCACCCTTCCTTCCCACCGAGGGGAGGTGAGTAGAAAACTTAGGGGGGGGGGTGGTCTGGATGATGACGAAGGCC
Organism: Hyla sarda; assembly: GCF_029499605.1. Classification (NCBI taxonomy): domain Eukaryota; kingdom Metazoa; phylum Chordata; class Amphibia; order Anura; family Hylidae; genus Hyla; species Hyla sarda. Next base: position 63,485,208 of record NC_079198.1, read on the forward strand.
AAAGTGGTCTTCAACCTGCGGACCTCCAGGAGTTTCAAAACTACAACTCCCAACATGCCCGGACAGCCGATGGATGATAAATCGGCTTATATTTGGGTCGGCTTATACTCGAGTATATACGGTAATCAATGACTAAATGGAAATGGTGAAGCAGGTTTTAATTTGATACATTCACTTTAATAACAGCAGCTCCTTGATGTCCTCAGGATATAGCTGTCATTGTGTCAGATGTTTTCTTTTCATCATTGCTACTGCAGATTTTTAACAAAAGATTTGTGAAACCTGTGAAAATGGATAGAATGAGAACTAACCTGTGCCCTATAACTTGCTCATGGGTTATAAAATGCATGCTGCAAATTGAGGAGGTTGATCCAATGGTTTTCATGTAAAGTGACTTTACTTCAGTTCTTCTCATATTGATATATTTACTATAATACACGAGGCAGAGAAAAAACTACATAAAATTATTTTAAGTCAACCTAATTTAACTTCCATTTAAGTAGAAAGCTTGTTACAGAGCCTTTCCTCCTTTTTTGGGGCATTCGGGCAGACGCATAATGGAGATATGTCTAATTGATTATCGTTCATGATGGATAATTGTGTAAACTTATTAAGAAAAAAAGAACCGTGTAATTAAAATTCTGGTATGGGCGAGCATAAAACACAGCCCGTCACTTAGATGGATTTTGACAAAACCTTTGACAGCATCATTTATATTTGTGTCCACACTGAGCACTCCAGGGAAATTATACATTACACTAGATTCATCTGCTCTAGCCTACTTTTTCTCATAAAGAGAACTTCCTAGAAAAGATGTTCCTTTGATGCTTCTCATCCTTTTAATTTGACATTCTGTAAAACAAGAAGGGGGTGGTTGATACAGGAACACCAGACGCACATCCTTATCATAGCATCCGCAATTCTAACCCTTCTTTGGCATCTTATACATGACTGTTTTTAAAATGCTACTGTCTCATGAATGTGACCCTCTAAGCACCTCTAGGTCTGGTCCAACCATCCATGTTTTAATGTATTTCCATCTGGATTGCAGCTGTAGTAGCTGATTGGTATTATATTCCGTCATTTCCACCAGTACACTCATACCTTTTTATTACTTTCAATTCTACCTGTTCTAATTCCTAGGACATTAAACATTCCAATTATCCACATTAAGTCAGCTTTGCTTAAAAGAAAATCTGTCATCAGATTTTACCATATATAACATGTGGCCTTACTATGCTCGGGAGATGCTCCTGCCAACAGCGATGGTGAAGATATTCAATTTCAAAGGCGTTCCTCAGTGTCACGTAAGTATACTCCGGGGTGGAAGCCATCCTCTGCCAGTCCTGTCTGCTAAGGATGAAATCACACAGAGCGGTGATGCAGGCTGTCAATCACGCTGAGGGGGTGTGATTACAGCCCAAGCAGATTGGACTAGAAAAGAATGGCTTCTGCCCATGAGACTACGTATGGGCTGATTTGGGACAACTTTTAATCTTTATATCTTCACCATTACTTCATATGTCTAGATCTACAAACAAAATTGTAATATAAAACATAGGTGGGTGCTAATATTATCATTATAATACATAAATTGGTGTTGTTAACTCCTCATGCCAAAATGGTATATCATGGTGACTGTGTAATATCCTTGTACCCATTCTTCTGGTGCTGAAGAAAACAGTTGTGTGGCAGTAGATGCATTACAGTGTGTCTTATACATTACGGAACATGTATTGTATCACCTGTCATGTGCATACACTGTGGGGAAACTTGTGTGCAATGATTTACATTCTCTCTGCTGCCACCTCTGCATATACTGTAAGAGGTAGGTCCTTAATCTCTTTTCCACACAGACTTCTTTTAGAAGTTGCTAAAAACATGTGCCCCTTCACCCCACAGGGCAGGTATCAACTTATTGGAGTCTGGTTTTGGTAAGAGAAAAAGTAAGGTTGTCTCTGCCAGCACTCCTGTTATGCAGAGAATTGGCTAGGCTTGGATCTGCCCATGCAAAAGTTATAGTTGAAGTGTACTCATTAACAAAAACTTTATGTATAATGTATTAATAAAAACTTTTAATATAATGTAGATAATACCATTATATGAATATTTGTAATATACTTTAAAAAATGTGTATATTTTTGGGTGGAAAAAATGCTGCCCCTGCAGCCATTGCCTGTGTGTCTCTATGTGGAGTCCAAATACAGGAAGTGTGGGCAGGATAAGCAGGGATCTGTGCAGGCTCCTTGTTTGTCAATCATCCTGATGTGTGAGCTGGAAGCCTGTCACAGAGCCTCAGTGCACAGAGCCCTGCTTGTCCTCAGTGTACAGAGCCCTGCTTGTCCTCAGTGTACAGAGCCCTGCTTATCCTCATTGTACAGAGCCCTGCTTGTCCTCAGTGTACAGAGCCCTGCTTGTCCTCAGTGTACATAGCCCTGCTTATACTCAGTGCACAGAGCCTTGCTTGTCCTCAGTGTACAGAGTCCTGCTTGTCCTCAGTGCACAGAGCCCTGCTTGTCCTCAGTGTACACACCTCTGCTTGTCCTCAGTGTACAGAGCCCTGCTTTTCCTCAGTATACAGAGCCCTGCTTGTCCTCAGTGTACAGAGCCCTGCTTGTCCTCAGTGTACAGAGCCCTGCTTGTCCTCAGTGTACACACCCCTGCTTGTCCTCAGTGCAGAGAGCCCTGCTTGTCCTCAGTGCACAGAGCCCTGCTTGTCTTCAGTGTACACACCCCTGCTTGTCCTCAGTATACAGAGTCCTGCTTGTCCTCACTACACAGAGCCCTGCTTGTCCTTAGTGTACAGAGCCCTGCTTGTGCACCCTCTCTTCCTGTATTTGGACTCCTCACAGAGGCATTCAGGAAATATCTGCAGGGACAAAAATATACACAATTTTTAACCAATGTATATTACAAATATATGTATAATGATATAACCTACATTATATAAAAAGTTTTTGTTGATGACAGGTTTCTGTCATTTAGTAAAAATATCTATTTGTCAAATAAACAAGATGAATAAATAAAAAAACTATGTCTAAAAGTAGGAACAAATTAAAATAGAACCTTTTTATGGTGTAAAACTACAATGTGGCCTTGGCTGAAAAAATTTTGTATGGTTGTGTTGTCTTTTAATGATCATACATAAATAGTAATAAATGCCAACAAATACTTTTTTCTTTTTTCAAAATGCTTTGGTGAATACTTTGTCTCAATTCCCAATATCTTTAGCACCATTTCCAAAAAGTTGAAAGATACAAAAAATATCAAAAAATTTTTTGATTCACCCAAAGTGCACCTTCTACGGATGCTCTAGACACTCTTGAAGCTGCAGAACATTTTACCCAATTTCGGGCTTCCTTTATCTGGACGACCTTCCTCTCACGAAGGAGAGCAGACTGGAGCTTTCATCGACATTTTGAAAAAAGTTGTTGGTGGCATTTATTACTAATTATGTATGGACTTTCAGTGAGTTGCGAGCCCTCACTTACAAAATGCATTACACCCACCCACGTGTGAACAGGTGACATACGTTTATTTATTGTCTTTTAATGATCTCCAGAAAGTTGAATAAGTGATGCTGCTGTACAGTCTTAGTGGTGTATGGTGCACAGAGTTAATTGTGGATTGATAACTTAGATTTTACTGACATTCTTTGCTTAGTCACAGGTTGTTGGAAGCACTACAAACAAACAATGCTCCCACCTCCAGTGCAGCTGTCATATGTATGGTCTAGCAGGCTAATCTGTAATGATAGTTGCTCCTGCACCATTTTTAGTAGTAGATGTTCATGGATATAAAGTTTGTAAGTCCTACTCTATTTCTACTAGACATATTTTGTAGATTCTAACTCCTTCATCAGAAGCCCATTTACTTCGATGAGTAGCCTTCTGCCTTTATACAAAGTAACAAGAATTTTATTAAATCCAGAATGGGTCAGATAAACAGTTCGCAGGCAACTGGAAAATTAGGAATGAATTAACTGGCTGTCAACTGGATCTATTGCCTTGAAATATAAAGAAGAGTAAAATAGAAATAAAAATGATAATAATAGTGATCAGATTAGATATATGAATAAATGAAACATAAGCAGATAAATAGATCAACTGGGAATAGTTATCCCCTTAACAAACTTCAATTGCATAGAAGCCAAATATGATGCCACAGATGAAATGAGAATGGAATATGAAATAAAGTAAAAATAGATTTGAGATGAAAATAAAAATAAAATAATATTTAAATAAAGTTTGAAGAACTGTCATCACTGCTTTCAAATACTTCAAAACCAAGAATTTAAACAATAAAGGGATGTATTTAGAATTAATGAATTACTACTATCACTTAGATACTATGCAATAAATGAAGTAAATGTAATACATAAAAAAAGTTAATGCACCTAATCTCTCACTCACCCACTTTGAAGAAATGACCACTAGGGGTCTCCCTACCAGTCCTGGCAGCAAGCATTTCAGACTCATGCTGGAGTCCTAAACACTACAAGCTGCCAGTCTGCTTTGTTCACAAAGGAGAACACTCAGAGCTGCCAACATGCTTTGTTCACAGCCTGTTTGGCTGTGAACAAAGCAGGCTGGCAGCTCTGAGTGTTTAGGACTCCAGCATGAGTCAGAAATGCTTGCTGACAGGACTGATCGGGAAAAATACAATAGAAAGAAGCATATTTTTCATTAACATGCTATTGGAAAGTTATTCAACATTCATTAATCTAAAATATATCAAAAGTTTATTTGATGAGAGGTACCCTTTAATCATGTGGTTTCCTTTCTCTAATCCCTTCTTACTAAAAATGGAGCTGCAAAGTAATTACCTAATTGATCCATATTGTGAACCTCTTTAAAGTGCATAGATAAACAATGTTTGTCAAACCTATTCTCATATTATAAATGTGTCCTACTATTCGCTTCTTTCATGTTCTATTTGCGCATCCAGTATAGTTTTTATTGCAGGAACAAGTAATATAAATCAGTGAGTAGCTATTGCATGTTAGTAGTTCTCTATTGATATGTGTATGTGTGTTGCTGGTGGAGGTTTTTTCAGTTCTCTTATGGAAATCTAACCACCTAATAAAAGCTTTTTAGGTAAATGCAAAAGATGGATTAAAGGGTAACTCCACTCCCCAGCGTCCGGAACATTGAGTTCGAAACGCTGTGTGTGGGCTTCCGTGTTCATGCCCGCCCCCTCGTTACATCACTGCACTACATCACCCTCAACTAAAGTCTATGGGAAGGGGACGCGACGGCCTTCACGCCGCCTCCCATAGACTTTCATTGAGGGGGTGGGACGTGACGTCACATGACGGGGCATGACGTCTTGAGGGGGCCAGCATGAAGACAGAAGTCCGCACACAGCATTCGGAACTCAATGTTCTGGACGCTGGGTAGCGGAGTAACCATTTAAGCCCACTATAAGAAATTCATCAAATTATCTTATTTTAAGTTGAATTTAACAGACAGGAGGTCAGAGAAATGTATGAGACAATAACAGGCTGAAAGCTGATGAGTCAGGTATGAGTTGCAATCATAGTTCAATGATTTAAATATCCTGCCTGCCACTGCCGATTGGACCGGTGCCTATACATCCTGAGAGTACAGAGCACAGCGATGTGAAGCCTGGCCAGGTGCAAGCATTACAATTACATTACTTTATTGATTTGCAAAGGTTTTCAGTCAGTTTAATGCAAAACTATTATGACTCCCAAGAATGCACGGCAAAGGGATAGTTTTGTAGCCTCATTGACATACAAATTATCCCCAGCCTTTCACCTAAGGTGACCAGATGTTACATGCCTAATCTCTTACATAGAGCACAGCATTGCAGCCAGAAATGATAACATATGGAGACACTACATAACTTTTTGTAGATGCTATTCTTGCATTTATTTAGCTGAAACTCCCACGTTTATGGGGCCCAGAGCATCAGAGAGGCATGGACGGGGGGTCCACTTGGTGCCCAGGCTGCATTGCCTCTCCTCTTGACGTCATGCCTACTCCTTCTTTAATTGACTCAAATGGCTTGCCTTCCAGCCAGGAGCTGTTTTGAGAACTGCACATGTGCCGTAATCACTGTGTAATCAAGGTTCTTGGGTTTTTTAGATATATGATATGAAGTGAGTATTCTAAATGATACATTTTATACTTGCTGGTGGTTGTATGTTTTGTATTATACCTTAATGGGGTACTCCATTCCTAGACATCTTTGGATAGGGGATAAGTTATCTGATCGCGGGGGTCCAGCTGCTGAGTTTAGACTTGCATTGAGGTGGCAAGGCGTGGCATCATGAGGGGCTGGGGCCATGACGTTACGAACCTCCAGCCCCTGCATCCCCAGTCATCTGACACCGAGTGAAGTTCGCTCCGTGCACCAGATGACAGGGGTGCAGCAGCAGAGATTGCGGGGGTTCCCAGCAGCGGGACCCCCAGCAATCAGACATCTTATCTCCAGAGTACCCATTTAATAATTATCAAACTGTTGGTCTATTTTTATTTTCTAACTGAAGGTCTTTTCATTAGGAGGTTTATTAGGAGATATTAATATTTTATGTCAATTATGCATACTAGACTAGTCCACTTCTACCTTTCCTTAAATGGCCACTGTCATTAATATGAGTTTTTATACATGGTACAGCAGGTAAAATAAATAAATAAATAAGATGTGTAATATACTCCCTGTAAAAAGAAAAAAAAATCACTTTCATGGCCTTATAAATCTGGCCACTAGGGGTCTCCCTTCTTGTCCAGACTGCATTCCGTCTGCTCAAAACACAGACTCAGGAACTATTGTCTTGCCATAAGCAGTGAATAGCACTCACTCTCTGCCTGTGTATGAAACCGGGAAATTAGTGCTATTCACTGCTATGGCCAGGCCACATTCTCAAAGTGTTTGGTCTCCTCCCAGGAGTCCAAAGTCTGTGTTTTTTAGCAGATGGAATGCAGTCTGGACCAGAAGGGAGAGCCCTAGTGGACAGATTTATAAGGCCATCAAAGTAACATAAAAATAAAAAAATTTTACAGGGAGTAAATTACAAATCTTATTTATTTTACCTGCTATATCATATGGGAAAAAATAATTTTAATGAAAGTGCCCATTTTAATTTAGTAAAATATAAAAATTTCTCACGACACACATTCTAAACAATATCATAGCATGTTCCAAAAACAAAGAAAGAAACATCCATTGATTTAGGATGGGTGTTCCTGATCCAACTGTACTCTCTGCTGTGATCCCATGTGACTCAGGGTGGTCTCAGAGGACTAATTTTAAGAGGAAGAGCTAAGCCGCTCCAGAACTTCTCTTATTTCTCTACACTTAGACTTAGTTGCCCTCTCCCTCCCTCCCCTCTGGGAAAGGATAAAGGGGTACTCTGGCCCTAGACGCCCCTTTTCCATAGGCTTGCATTGAGGGGGCGAAACGGGGCATGACATCACGAGGGGACGGGGCCGTGACGTCACGATACTCCGGCCTCTGTATCATGAGTCTTTTGACATGGAGCGATCTTCGATCTGTGAGGCTAATGACAAGTAGGTGCCTCAGGAGAGATTGTGGGGGTCCGCAGCGGCGGGGCCCCCGTGATCAGACATCTTATTCCCTATCCTTTGGATAGGGGATAAGCTGTCTAGGACCAGATCACCCTTTTAACCTCCCTCAGGGCTCAGAGTCAATTTGAGACTGAGCAGGGACCTCCCACTATCTAGGGCTTTCCATTCCAGCGTGGGTGTCTAGTTGGTGTATGCATATAATCAGTTGCTCTGAACTTGATAGAAGATGGCCACTAGGTGGCAGCAACATTCACAGTGCATAAATTATACATAAGCAGTGCAAAAAAAAGTTCAAATAAAGGGGTGGCTTGTATGACAACCATAGCATAGCTGGAAACACATGAAGTGGGACACTGCATACATATAGACAGCGACTAAAACAATAAAGGCTTTTGTTGTACGCATAAACATTTTTTTTTTTAGTAAACAAGCAAGACTAAATGAAAACCCTTGAACAATGTTTTTTTTCTAAAGATCTCCCTTTCCCTGTGCAACAAAGCCATTCCTTTCATCACAGCCCATTGAAGATTAATTTAAACAATTGAAGTGTTTTTCAGAGTCTGATTAATTATTAGATTCTCTGAAGATTGGGCAGCGGCCTCCACTCTGAGCCGCACATGGTAATGAACTCTTATCTGCAGATTTCAAGATTACCAAACCATAATTTGTCTTCTGTAAAATTTTCACACTGTGGGAATAGAAAAACAAGCAAGCAGCATGTGTCTACCAATTTTATTTTGCAGACTGCTACTATGTAATGTTGATGGATAAAAGTAATTTTTGTACTTAAAGGGGTACTCCAGTGAAAACCTTTTTTCTTTTAAATCAACTAGTGGCAGAAAGTTAAACATATTTGTAAATTACTTCTATTAAAAAATCTTAATCTTTCCAGTACTTATTAGCTGCTGAATGCTACAGAGGAAATTCCTTTCTTTTTGGAACACTGATGACATCACGAACTCAGTGCTCTCTGCTGACATCTCTGCCCATTTTAGCAACCGTGCATAGCAGACATATGCTAAGGGCAGCATGGTGGCTCAGTGGTTAGCACTGCAGCCTTGCAGTGCTGGGGACTTGGGTTCCAATCCCACTAAGGACAACAATAAATAAAGCGTTATTATTATAATAACGTCAGCAGAGAGAACTGTGCTTGTGATGTCATCAGAGAGCATTCCAAAAAGAAAATAATTTCCTCTGTAGTATTCAGCAGCTAATAAGTACAGGAAGGATTAAGATTTTTTTTTTAATAGAAATAATTTACAAATATGTTTAACTTTCTGCCACCAGTTGATTTAAAAGAAAGTACCCCTTTCTAGTGACTTGCTTTTACACAAAGCCAGACTGCTGTAAATGTTTTCACTGTTCTCTTAAACTGACACACAAAACATTGAGAAAGGCTTTAACAGAAAGGAATATTTTCTTTCCTTGGCTTAGAGTCCTAGTGGTGCAATAGTATGTGCATTGAGAAATGACTATTGAATACTTTTATCTTATACTTTTATCTACCCAGCGACCTTTGTCGTATTAGATGAAAATCGCAATGTTGCATTATTGCATGTAATCATTGACATTGTTGTCGTGTTACAACAGTCACCCAAAATTCAAATCTGATTCATTTTTGGACACAGGTCACACTCAAGTCACATTGACCTCAATGCAATTCACATCCAACTGTGATCTGCTTCATACTTCTCTGAAATTTTTAATTTTTTAATTTTAATTTTTTCTGCCAAAACTGTAAGGTTGCGTTTCCACTTGACATTTGTATTTTTTTTTTTTTAAACTACCACTGTAGATTTTGAGCCAAAGCAAGAAGTGGATCCCGTAGGAAGGAGACATTTAAGCCTTTATATTTTCCATTCCTTTTGAATACACTTTTGGCTTTTAAAAAATATATATATATAAAATCAAGTGGAAAAACAGTCTAATAAAGTTGCTTTAATTATCTGGTAGCACGACTTAGGCTGGGCTCACACAGTGTACAATATTCAGTGCGTATTTAGGTTCATGCACTGATTTTCTGGGAATGTAAGGCCACATTTTATTGTAATGTCACATTTACACTAATTGTGCTTACATTTTCTAGGATAATTTGTGCATATTTTTAAATATGCGTGCCACATTTTACACTATATGAAGGTTTAGATGCAATTTGCTCTCGTGTGAGAAAAGTAATCACGTAGCCCTAACCTTAGTTACAGTATAACTATACAATATTCTCTTTTCATTTTAATTTAGTGAAATCAGGTTTATACAAACCATGTTTTATCTATATATCCTCATTTTCATACAGATTGGGCCTCATTTACTGAGGATTTTTTGAGTACATACTTTTAGGGTTTTTTGTGTCGCTTGTGTGGTGAGCTGGAATTTCAGAGAAAAAAAAAGACCATGCTAACTCCCCACTTTACACGGAAAACCCTACAAAGAGGTGTGGCCATCATAGAAAAGGGGCTTGTCTCAAAAAAAAAACTAAATTTTTAAAAGAAACCTACAAATTTACTAATGTTTCCACATAATATGTGGTGGATTTGAGTTCTGGAAACCCCAACAGTTCAGAGCATGTATAGAAAAAAAAACAAATGTTGGGAAAATTGCCAAATGCAACATACAATAGTAAATACCATTGAGAAAAACTTGTCTGTAACAAAAACCTACAAAGAAAATGATACTTCACTCCATGAATTTAGTCCATGGAACTTTAGGATACAATCAACATTTTTCTTGATATACAGTATTTTTTCCATATATATGCCTACATGACCACGATAATAATAATAATAATAATAATAACTCATAAATTACTTTTTATGGATCTCTTCTTACCTATGACTGTGTAGGCTACATAACAGCTGACGCTGATTCCTTCAAATATACCGTATTTTTTGCCGTATAAGACGCACTTTTCTTCCCCAAAACTGTTTTCTTCCCCAAAATTATTTCAGAAAATATACCAGTATTTGTTATGTCTTATCACTACAACTGTATATGTTCACACAAAAAATTATTTTATATTTTCAGGTCCAGGAGGATCCAAGTTTACAATTGGCAAGTCCATCTGGTTGCTGTGGGCTCTTGTATTTAATAACTCAGTTCCAGTCGAAAACCCAAAAGGCACCACAAGTAAAATCATGGTTCTCATCTGGGCATTCTTTGCAGTAATATTTCTAGCCAGCTACACTGCCAATCTGGCTGCCTTCATGATCCAGGAGGAGTACGTGGATACTGTGTCTGGGCTCAGCGATAAAAAAGTAAGGGATTAAGAATGTGTGTTGTTGATCTTCATTAAATTCACGGAACTACCAAGAACTGTATATCTCCGTAGCCTAGACTTATCATGCAGGCAGAGAACTAGTTTAAAGCCGCAGTTATCACAGGGTATGCTTACAGACAGTGATTGCTGATAAGACAATGGCTACAGAAATCATAGCACTTTCTCCAACATAAAACGTCTTTCTGCATTACACAAATATCCACCATTCTTAGAGAAAAATAACATTTAAGTGTGACAAGAGCCTAATATAAAGCAATTTCATATGCTTTAAGAAATGTATTTTACATATTTATGTTGTATAGTTCAACAGCCTTATTTAGGACACTCAGATCACAGACGCCTAAGCAGACATACATATGTATGCAGAGGTGTAACCTGATTCTTCGTGGCCCCTTTTTTTTAATGTTGCAGAGCCCTTTAAAGAATACCTCTCATGATCTTGTTAAATGTTATAATCCTCCCAGTTCCCTGCCACCATCAAAATAAACCACTGCCTGCCTTCATTTTATTATTTTTTAGTATTTTACCTTGATATTACTCTGTATTTTCTGCTCTGTCTCAGTCAGATTCACAGACTGAGAAGGGGCGTCCCCAGCAGATGTGACATTATCTGAAGCCATACAGGGGAGAACTTCCTCCCTCACTCTGCTACACACAGCCCAGAGCAGTTCAGTGTGTCAGATGAGCTCTGATTGGATAAGGCTGCACCCCCCCCCCATCCCTCAGCATTTCCTGATTTTGGACTTCTGTCAGGCCAGCAGGAGTCCAAAGTCTGTGGAAAAGATGGGGGAAAATGTGCTCTGCACAAGTAGGGAGACACCTAGGGGCAGCTTCTTTTGAGCAAAGTACATTAGAAAGATTTTTTTATTTACCATAAGGAGTGCAATAGCAAAAATAGTGCCAATTTAAATGGTTATCCTGTGAAATGCTAAGCATTCAGATGCTAAGCATAGCAAAAACCAAAAGAACAATTGCGTTTATTGGGATAAAATTTTATTATCACAAAATCACAGACAATACAAAAAAGATCATAAGAACAATTAAAAACAAGTTAAAGGCAATCCAGAAGTGGTAGTCCAATGGACAACAACCAACAGACGGGGACTAGGATCACAAATAAGTATTACAGTAGTTGGATCAAATACTGATCATAATGATGAGACACCAGGGAGGTAGGTACAGATAAAGGGGGAGATTTATCAAAACCTGTGTAGAGGAAGAGTGGTGCAGTTGCCCATAGCAACCAATCAGATTGCTTCTTTAATTTTTAAAGAGGCCTGTGAAAAATGAAAGAAGTGATCTGATTGGTTGTTATGGGCAACTGCACCACTCTTCATCTACACAGGTTTTGATAAATCTCCCCCAAAGTGCATAGATAAACTCATGTATTAGGAACACATGAGCATAGTATAATAAAGTGCAATAATTATATACATTAAATAACATCACTTTCCCTCTGAGTTACCAAAGGTAAGTAAATGAAGAGCATAGCAAAAAAGTGCATAGCAATAAATAGCAGAACCTATACTGCATATAAATAACTGCGTATAGGAAAAAACATATATAAGCAAGGTAGCAAATGCATAATACAACCTGGTGTACAGCACCCTGGTCAACTGCCAGACCCAATGTTTTGCTTGTTTTGCTTATTGCTTCAACTGGGGTATGGCAAATAAACAAAGCTGCCTCCTATTTAACCAGCAATGGAGCCAATCACATTTTGCCCCCTGCGTCAGCTGGTAGCGGACCATAAACACATATGATGGCATCCTATATCGGCGCCCATAAAGCAAAGGCACCTTCTTCTTGCGTCATGAATGAATTACTGTGAACTCTATGTGTGCTTATCAGTACCTGGTCTCTGGCGCGATGATGCGCCTTCCTGTACGTGCAGTCAGCTGACCAAGTGAAGGTCTCATGACCGGCTGCAGGGGTCACCTTGAGAGGTCCATGATGCCACGCACAGGCATATTGATGGCGTGCTGACACTCCACGGTGTGCGCATAGTCAGCTGACCGGAGAGCCGTCATATGGTCCTCAGCTAGGAGGAATGGTGGCCGTTAGGGGACAAAAAAAAACCTCTGCTATTGTTTGATAAACCCAAATGGTACTTAACCCCTTAACGACCGCAAATGTAAATGTACTTCCTGGTTTGGTGGGACTTCCCGGACCAGGACGTACATTTACGTCCTGTGTATGACCGCGAGCATCGGAAGGGTGCTCGCGTTATACACGGAAGGTTCCGGCTGCTAGCAGCAGCCGGGGACCCGCCCGAAATGGCCGACATCCGCGATCGCACGGATGTCGGCCATTAACCCCTCAGATGCCGTGATCAATACAGATCACGACAATTGAGGTACTTTGATTGGATGTACTGCCGCGGCGATCCGATCATCCAGCATGGTGGCCGGAGGTCCCCTCACCTGGCTCCGGCTGTCTCCCGGGGTCTTCTGCTCTGGTCTGAGATCGAGCAGACCAGAGCAGAAGATCACTGATAATACTGAGCAGTGCTGTGTCCTATACATAGCACTGCACAGTATTAGCAATCAAAGGATTGCTATATGTAGTCCGCTAAGTTGAAAAATGTAAAAATAAAAAGTAAAAAAAAGTGAAAAATCCCCTCCCCCAATAAAAATGAAAATTGTCCATTTTTCCCATTTTACCCTCAAAAAGCGTTAACTTTTTTTAACCCCTTGGGGACGGAGCCCATTATGACCCTAAGGACGGGAGCATTTTTTGCAAATCTGACCCCTGTCACTTTAAGCATTAATAACTCTGGGATGCTTTTACTTATAAATTTGATTCCAAGATAGTTTTTTCGTGACATATTCTACTTTATGTTAGTGGTAAATTTTCGACGATACTTAAATCCTTTCTTGGTGAAAAATTCAAAAATTTCATGAAAAATTTTAAAATTTTGCATTTTTCTAACTTTGAAGCTCTCTGCTTATAAGGAATATGGATATTCCAAATAAATTATACATTGATTCACATATACAATTTGTCTAATTTATGTTTGCATCAGAAAATTGATGAGTTTTTACTTTTGGAAGACAGCAGAGGGCTTCAAAGTTCAGCAGCAATTTTCCAATTTTTCGCAAAATTTTCAAAATCGGAATTTTTCAGGGACCAGTTCAGGTTTGAAGTGGATTTGAAGGGTCTTCTGGTTAGAAATACCCCATAAATGACCCCATTATAAAAACTGCACCCTTCAAAGTATTCAAAATGACATTCAGTCAGTGTGTTAACCCTTTAGGTGTTTCACAGGAATAGCAGCAAAGTGAAGGAGAAATTTCTAAATCTTCATTTTTTTACACTCGCATGTTCTTGTAGACCCAGTTTTTGAATTCTTACAAGGGGTAAAAGGAAAAAAATCCTCTCAAAATTTGTAACCCAATTTCTCTCGAGTAAGAAAATACCTCATATGTGTGGTACCTCAAGTGTTCGGCGGGTGCACTAGAGGGCTCAGAAGCGAAGGAGCAACAATGGGATTTAGGAGAGTGAGTTTTTCTGAAATGGTTTTTGGGGGGCATGTCACATTTAGGAAGCCCCTATGGTGCCAGGACAGCAAAAAAAAACACATCGCACACTATTATGGAAACGACACCCCTCAAGGAACGTAACAAGGGGTACGGTGAGCCTTAACACCCCACAGGTGTTTGACAACTTTTTGTTAAAGTCGGATGTGTAAATGAAAAAAAATATTTTTCCACTAAAATGCTGGTTTTTCCCCAAATTTTACTTTTTTACAAAGGGTAATAGGAGAAAATGCCCCCCAAAATTTGTAACCCCATTTCTTCTGAGTATGGAAATACCCCATGTTTGGACGTCAAGTGCACTGCGAGCGAACTACAATGCTCAGAAGAGAAGGAGCGCCATTGAGCTTTTAGAGAGATAATTTGTTTGGAATGGAAGTCGGGGGCGATGTGCATTTACAAAGCCCCCCGTGGTGCCAGAACAGTGGACCCCCCACATGTGACCCCATTTTGGAAACTACACCCCTCATGGAATGTAATAAGGGGTACAGTGAGCATTTACACCCTACTGGCGTTTGACAGATCTTTGGAACAGTGGGCTGTGCAAACAAAAAAATTACATTTTTCATTTTCACGGATCACTGTTCCAAAAATCTGTTAGACACCTGTGGGGCGTAAATGCTCACTGTACCCCTTATTACATTACATGAGGGGTGTAGTTTCCAAAATGGGGTCACATGTGGGTATTTATTTTTTGGGGTTTATGTCAAAACCGCTGTAAAATCAGCCACCCCTGTGCAAATCACCAATTTCGGCCTCAAATGTACATAGTGCGCTCTCACTCCTGAGCCTTGCTGTGCACCCGCAGAGTATTTTACGGCCACATATGGGGTATTTCCGTACTCAGGAGAAATTGCGTTACAAATTTTGGGGGTCCTTTTTACCTTTTACCTCTTGTGAAAATAAAAAGTAAAGGGCAACACCAACATGTTAGTGTAATTTTTTTTTTTTTACACTGACAGGCTGGTGTAGACCCAACTTTTCCTTTTCATAAGGGGTAAAAGTAGAAAAAGCCCCCCAAAATTTGTAGTGCAATTTCTCCCGAGTACAGCGATACCCCATATGTGTCCTTAAACTGTTGCCTTGAAATACGACAGGGCTCCAAAGTGAGAGCGCCATGCGCATTTGTGAACTAAATTAGGGATTGCACAGGGGTGGACATAGGGGTATTCTACGCCAGTGATTCCCAAACAGGGTGCCTCCAGCTGTTGCTAAACTCCCAGCATGCCTGGACAGTCAGTGGCTGTCCGGAAATGCTGGGAGTTGTTGTTTTGCAACAGCTGGATTTTTGCCGCAGCTCATACTTGAAGCAGGAAACTTGCTGTAAACCCGCCCGTGTGAATGTACCCTGTACGTTCTCATGGGGGGGAACCTCCAGCTGTTTCAAAACTTCAACTCCCAGCATGCACGGTCTGTCAGTACATGCTGGGAGTTGTAGTTTTGCAACAGCTGGAGGCACACTGGTTGGAAAACCTTCAGTTAGGTTCTGTTACCTAACTCAGTATTTTCCAACCAGTGAGCCTCCAGCTGTTGCAAAACTACAATTCCCAGCATGACTGATCACAGAAGGGCATGCTGGGAGATGTAGTTATGCAACAGCTGGA
Organism: Hyla sarda; assembly: GCF_029499605.1. Lineage (NCBI taxonomy): Eukaryota > Metazoa > Chordata > Amphibia > Anura > Hylidae > Hyla > Hyla sarda. The sequence continues at coordinate 63,501,175 of NC_079198.1, forward strand.
GGTACGCAACTACAACTCCCAGCATGCCGAGACAGCTGTTTTCTGTGTGGGCATGCTGGAATTTGTAGTTTTGCAACATCTGGAGTGCTACAATTTAGAGACCACTGAATAGTGATCTCCAAACTGTGGACCTCCAGATGTTGCAAAACTAAACTCCCAGCATGCCCAGACAGCAAACAGCTGTGTGGGCAAGCTAGGAGTTGTAGTTTTGCAAGATCTAGAGGGCAGTATAGAGATCACTGTGCAGTGGTCTCTAAACTGCAGACCTCCAGCTGTTGCAAAACTACAAATTCCAGCATGCCCACACAGCAAACAGCTGTCTGGGCATGCTGGGAGTTGTAGTTTTGAAACATCTGGAGGGCTACAGTCTAGAGACCACTATAGTGGTCTCAGACTGTAGCCCTCTAGATGTTGCTATGCAACTACTCACCGGCTTCCGTCACATCTGGGAACCGTCCTCTTCTGCCGCACGCCACCGCAGATCTCCGTTGCCGCCCGCCAATCGCCGTCGCTCCGCAGGGGTAAGTGGACTCCGGCGCCGCTCCTCTTCATTTTTCCCATTCTGCCCCGCCTATTGTGGGTGGGCAGGACGGGGAAAACGAAAGTAAACCCCTCCGCCCCTGATCTGCTATTGGTGGTCGCGTCTAGACCACCAATAGCAGGGATAGGAGGGGTGGCACCTCTGCCACCTCACTCCTATCGCTACAGGGGGATCGTGGGTGTCTTAGACACCCGCGATCCCCCTTCTATTCCGGGTCACCGGGTCACCATAGACCCGTAATGACCCGGAATTGGCGCAAATCGCAAGTGTGAATTCACTTGCGATTTGCGCCGATCGCCGACATGGGGGGGTCTAATGACCCCCCTGGGCATTTGCACGGGGTGCCTGCTGATAGATATATGGATACGCCCTTCGTCCCCAACAGGTTAATAAACATATTTGGTATTGTCGCATGTGTAAATGTCTGAACTATCAAAATATAATGTTAATGATCCCGTACGGTGAATGGCGTAAACGTAATAAATAAAAAAAATCCAAAAATGCTGCTTTTTTGTCACATTTTATTCAAAAACATTTTTGATAAAAAATGATCGAAAAGTTTTATATATGCTAATTTGGTATCTAAAAAAAGTACAGATGACGGTGCAAAAAATGAGCCCTCATACTGCCCTATATACGTAATAATGAAAAAGTTATAGGTGGTCAAAATAATTTGATTTTAGATTACTGATTTTGTACAAAAAGTTTTTGATTTTTTTAAAGCGGTACAAAAATATAAAAGTATCTAGCCATGGGTATCATTTTAATCGTATTGACCCACAGAATAAAGAACACATATCATTTTTAACGTAAATTGTACAGTGTGATAACAAACCCCTCCAAAATGTGCAAAATTTTGGTTTTCATTAAAATTTCCTCCCTAAATTTTTTTTTTGTTTCACCGTACATTTTATGGTAAAATGAGAGGTTTCATTGCAAAGTACAATTGATCACGCAAAAAACAAGCCCTTATATGGGTCTGTAGATGAAATATAAAAGAGTTATGGATTTTAGGAGACGAGGAGGAAAAACGAAAACGCAAAAATAAAATTGGCCTGGTCCTTAAGGTGAAAATGGGCTTGGTCATTAAGGGGTTAATAAATAATAAAAAATCGAGAGAAACGTATATAAATGACATGATAAAGCTAATCATAAGATTATTATTAAAAGTAAACAACTAGGGTGAATGGGATGTGAATAAAAAATGCTAACACTATTCATGCAATAAATGGTGCTTTCTGGGAGAATGTTTACCATTATTAGCCTCTTTTCTTACCCCTCTGCAACTCTGATATCTTAACTCTCTGTGGGCACCAGTGTAAACCATTTGGTCATCAAGCAACTATATTTCCCAGGAGTGGATATGTTGAATATGGGGTATTGAGTTCTGCCTTCAGTCGCTGAGCACCCACTTGGACCAGGAGTCCTGAACACAGTGCCAGTTTCCCACTAGCTATACAATATTTCCCAAGAGTATATTATATCTTGGCCCTTGGTAACTTCCTAGTTACCAGAGCTCAGTTCCCCCGTATTCCTCCATTGACCAGCACAGAAAGAAGTCCTTTGACACAACTTCAGAGCTTCAGTACTATGGGATCCTAATCCCCTAAATTTTCTTCTTCATTGTCCCCACCAATTTTTCCTTCTTATTTATTATTACTGCTTCGTATACTTCCTAAATGTATTTGTATGAGCCTGTATCTTTAACCCCTTGCCGCAGAACAGCGTTTATAAGCGGCGCTGCGGCACGGTAGAGTTATGAAGCGAGCTTCGGAGCGGAGCTCTCATCATACCCTCACGGTCCCGGCTGCTATCAGCAGCCAGGACCCGTGGCTAATGCTGGTCATCCGGCCGATGTCCGGAATGAACTCTTTAGACGCCACAATGAAAGTTGATTACAGCATCTAAAAGTCCAGAAATCTATTCCTGTCAGCTCAACGGTGCTGATCCGGATCATTGTGGGGAAAACGCGATGTCCCGATCAGATGTACGGATGGAGGGAAGTCTTTTACCTCCTTCACTATCGTACAATAGGCACTCCTATGCTTCAGCCAGCTATTGCAGGCTGGAGCAATTGAGCGCCGATATCACAGTAATAGCTGATAACACTATTAAAATATAATGTTAATTTAACCGCACAGTCAATGGCGTAAACAGAATTTTTTTTTGCTCAATTCTTATACCAGAAAAAAAAGAATGAAAAGCAATCAAAAAGTCCCATCAAAACAAAAATAGTACCAGGAATTTTTTTATACTAAGTTAGTATAGTTCATAATATAGTGTCTGTACCTGTCTGTTCTTCTGTGATCATCGCCACCCAATATTTATTTTTAACAGCATACAATATGACTCATGTCTTGGGATTTCCCAGGTTGCAGTGCGTCGAGACCTGACATCACTATTCAGGTGATCAGAGGGAACAGCTGTAGGCCCCTTGGTTAGAAAACACTGTGTTTCAATGGGTGTGGGGGGCTGATGTGTGGGAGGAAACTTTCAAGCATAGAACTGTGGGAAGTGTAGTTAAGATAACAAAATCCACCAGGAAATACCCAGTTCTGGCAGGTAAGTACTAAAATTTTCATACAAAAATGTATATATTTTTTTAAAATAGGAAAACAAAACCTATAAGTTGGGTATCATTGAATCATATCGACCCAGAGAATAGATATAACATCTCATTTTTACAGAAAAATGCACTGCGTAGAAAGTAGAAGTGGAAAATTGAAAGCGTTATGGATTTTAGAAGATGAAGAGGAAAAATCTAAAGTGCAAAAAATAAAAGAACCAAGCCCATTTTCACCTTAAGGACCAGAGCGTTTTTTGCACATCTGACCACTGTCAATTTAAGCATTAATAACTCTGCGATGCTTTTACTTTTCATTCTGATTTTTTTTTCGTGATATATTCTACTTTATGTTAGTGGTAAATTTTTGGCGATACTTTCATCATTTCCAAAATGTTATGAAACATTTGAAAATGTTGCATTTTTTTTTACTTTGAAACTCTCTGCTTTAAAGGAAAATGGACATCCCAACTAAATTATATATTGATTAACATATACAATATGTCTACTTTATGTTTACATTATAAAGTTGACATGTTTATACTTTTGGTAGACATCAGAGGGCTTCAAAGTTCAGCAGCAATTTTCAAATTTTTCACAAAATTGTCAAAAATCTGATTTTTTTTAGCTAAAATGCAGTTTTTCCCCCCAAATTTTTTATTTTTACAAGGGATAATAGGAGAAAATGCCCCCCCCCCCCAAAAAAAAAAAAAAAATGTTGTAACCCCGTAACCCCATCTCTTCTGAGTATGGAAGTACCCCATGTGTGGACGTCAGGTGCACTGCGGGCACACTACAATCCTCAGAAGAGGAGTCACAATTGAAAATTTTGCTGAAATGGGGGGGGTGGGGGGGGGGGCATGTTGCATTTAGGAAGCCCATATGGTGCCACAACAGCAAAAAAAACCTCATGGAAACTATTTTGGAAACTGCACCCCTCAAGGAACGTAACAAGCAGTACAGTGAGCCTTAACACCCCACAGGTGTTTGAGAAATGTTCATTAAAGTGTGATGTGAAAAGGAAAACATTTATTTATTACACTAAAATGCTGGGGTTACCCCAAATTTTTCATTTTCACAAGTGGTAAAAGGAGAAAATGTCAATGTAAATGTGTAAATACATTTCTTTGGAGTAAGGACATACCTCATATGTGGACGTAAACAGCTCTGCAGGTGCACACTGGTCTCGGAAGAGTAGGAGAGCAGTCAGGGGCCTTGAGCTTCTACATAGCTGCCTATGGAGCCAGAACAACGGGACCCCCCTTAAGGAGCGTTACATGGGGTAAATTACTAAAATTGGGTACAGTGGGACGTAAAATCGTGAAAAACAGGTTATGTTGCCAGAATGATGACATAGCATAGCCAAAACTAAAAAAAAAAATATGCCCATCCCAAATTCTATGCTCTGAATCATCATTCTGGGAATGTGATGTGTGTGGCCATCCCTAACCTGTTGCCTCAAATGCGCACACCGCTTAGGTGGAGAGAGAGTGTTGAGATTTGAGGCAACATAAAAAGTCCCCGATGATAGTGACTCATGACCCATGAGTGCTAGATGATAAGAAGGACGAGGAAGAACACAGAAAAGTACGATCTTCCTCATCCTCGCTGGCAGATTCGGAGTCGGAGGCAAGTAAAACGTATGTGGGGGGGGGATGTGTGTGTGTGTGGAGATGGGGCAAGGAAGTATGTAGTCTGTGTGTGCTTGGTGTATACTTTATATATAACAGTGTGTGATTATACATCACACACTGTTATATGGGGAAAAAAGAATGCTGCGGGCAAAAAAAAATATGGGGGGGTGGCCAGATGCAGCGCCCTGAACCCTTAGTAGGGCCCAGGTCATGCTGAAAAATCTGCGGCAGACCCTTGAGGACCTATTAGGGAGTCGGGGGGGATTTTTTTCTAACTTGTTTGTACTTTTTTTTTTTTGTATTATTCCTACCTGTCACTGCAGATAAAACTCACCCTGCACTAATGGACACAGGAGGACTGTTCTTCAGCCCTGAGGGGCACAGATCTTGGCCGAGGGGTCCCTGGCTCCTTCTCACAGCTCTGCCTGCTGACTGAACTCGGTGGGCTAGCAGAGCTGTGAGAAGGGGACTTTAACCCTTCTTCTGCCGGCTGCTATTGGTTGGTCGGAATCTCCACCTCCCCATAGATACGGGAGGTGATTGGGGGTGTATTCTACACCCCCGATCACCACCATGTATCTCAGGGTCATCGGGTCACACGTCATTCGGTCACATGTGAATTCACCGGGGCATTTGCACGGGATGCAGTAACAGGGCGTCAGGGCGTACCTGTACGCCCGTGGTCCCTAAGTGGTTAATCCCTTAGGGACTCAGCCTATTTTCACCTTAAGGACTCAGCAAATTTTCGTTTTTGCATTTTCGTTTTTTCCTCCTATCCTCCTAAAAATCATAGCGCTTTCAATTTTGCACCTACAGACCCAACAGCTTAAAAAAGGAAATGCCATTTTGTAACTTTTGGGGGCTCCCGTTTCTACGCAGTGCACTTTTTGGTAAAAATGACACCTTATGTTTATTCTGTAGGTCCATACGGTCACAAGGATACACAATTTAAATAGGTTTTGTTTTATTTTAATGCTTAAATTATAAACTATATGCACCAAAATTTGTATGTTTAAAATTGGCATCTTATGACCCCTATAACTTTGTTTTTCCGTGTATGGGGTGGTATTTTTATTAATATTTTTATGGTATATGAATTTACCAAAAATGCACAATTTTTGACTTTTGTATTGTTTTACATGTACGCCATCGACCATAGGGTTTAGCTAACCTTATATTTTAATAGTTCAGACATTTACACACACGGTGGTACCACAAATGATTATTTTTATTCTTTATTTCAACATTTTATTTTTAAAAATTGGAAAAGGGGGATGATTTAAACCCCATAGGGGGCTAAAACATGCAATCTTGTAATTGCATACACTGATCAGTGTTATGACATTGCAAAGCACTGATCAGTGTGACCGACAATCTGCTGCTCTAGCGTAACTGGAGCAGTAGATCGCAGATCGGACAACGGAAAAGCAGTTGAGGACTCTCCTGTCGTTCAGTAAGATGAACGGGACATCACGATTTTGTCGCGATAGTCCCGATCAGCTCCACTGAGCTGTCGATATTCTTTTACTCACGCCTTACACACCGCAATCAAATTTGATCACGCCATTTAAAAGGTTAATGCCGGGCAGCGGCCTGATCGGCTATGCCCGCCAATAGCCGTGGGTCCTTGCTGCCCGTAGCATCCAGGACCCACTTGGTTTAACCCCTTCTCCGCCGGTGAGAACAGTTTAAACACGTTAAACTGGACCAGGGTGTACAGCTACGCCCTCAGTCCTTAAAGGGGTTATCCACCATAAGGTGATTTTAGTACGTACCTGGCAGACAGTAATGGACATGCTTAGGAAGGATCTGTGCTTGTCTTGGGGCTAAATGAGATTACCATAATACTGTGTTTAGCTTTTTGTGAACTGGTATTTCCTGTTTCTGTTTTCTTTTTTTGACTACAAATCCCATAATTCCATTTTCCTCCGTCCCACACACCAGCCACCCCATCCATTGAAACAAAATGAGCTGCATCCATTCAAAAGACCTGTGGTTTTTAATTAGGGTGCCTACAGCTGTTGCATTAGTTGCAGATTGATCTCTCTCCCACCAAGCGATCCCTCTACCCATTGAAGCAGATAGAGACAACAGTAATTTTGTATGCTGTTAAAAATAAATCTTGGGGTGAAAATCACACACAGGTACAGACACTATATTATGAACTACACCAACTTTACAGCCCCTGTAGCATAGTCAAATTAAAAAAAAATCCTGGAATCCCTTTAAGGATCGGGGAGGCAGGGCGTATGCGTACGCCCTGCGTCCCCAAGAGGTTAATAAGTAAAATAATAGTACTACACCTAAATCAATTCTCTCTCTTGTGTATTTCATCACAAATGTGGCCACATAGCCAAAAAACTTTGATTGTGATGAAATAAGGTTAATGTACTGTGATTTGTTTGGGCCAGTGTTAGGTTCCATAGGATGGTGATTGCAAAGTGTTTGTTGTCTAATGAATAAGATTTGATATGTGCACAACTGTAGAGATTCCTGATACTGTGAACATTTTTCAAGTGGTTCCCCCAAAGTAAAAGGCATGGGAGCCCCTGTAATTACAAAATATCTACACTAAGACGCTTTATGTTTTAAAGCTTTACTTCTACTTTAAAAAAAACTTTACACAGAGATGTGAAAAGCTTTGATCGGAAAGCATATCACTAGATATAGCCAGTAGAAGTGCAGGGCTTTGTGTTTAACTCTCCAGCTGACCATTCCATCCAAATTATAGCAGTACATAGCAGGAGGGCTCTATTGTAAATATATGGAGCTGATCTGGCCGGGGAGTGAAGCGGGAAGCCTTCTGCTTCTCCTGGCTATTTCTACTGATCAGTGGGGATCTCAGCACCAATACTCTTATGGATGAAAACTTAAGGGGTACTCTAGGCATCTTATCCCCTTTCCAAAGGATAGGGGATAAGATGTCTGATCGCGGGGGTCCCGTTGATGGGATGCAGGCAATCCCTGTGCATTTTGAATGCTGGGTGTGGGCGTCAGGGTCATGATGTCACTGCCACACCCCTTGTGACATTACACATGCCCCCTCCCATATACTTGCATCGAGGGATATGGTGTGATGTCACAAAATGTTCCGAACACTGGGGCAGCAGTGTACCCCTTTAAGACAAGTCTTTGTTAAATGTCCAAAGTTATTTAATTGACAGTAATGGTTTATTGTTTTAATCATCAGCTATCTGAATGTAGAAACTTGAAAATTATAATTTGCTTGTAAACAACTTCGGGATACGGAATATATTTTTTTCCTTTATTGTAAAAGTAAAAAAAAATGAAAAAAAAATGGAGAGATAAGAGGAAGACATCTCAATCGCTTTCGAATAAGAAACGTATCCCGGCATACAGAAAATCTTGATGTAATAATTCTTTGTTTTATTCAGGCATTATCTCATGCAACAACGAAAGCAGCGTTCGTTGTTGCATGAGATAATGCCTGAATAAAACAAAGAATTATTGCATCAAGACTTTCTGTATGCCGGGATTCGTTTCTTACTACTATTGGATTTCTTCATCCACCTGCACCAACTCCACACCAGTGCCGACCTAATACTTACCTGTATCTCAATCACTTTGTGCTGGGATTCTGTGCTGTGTTTATAAGTAGATTAGCTCATAATATAAGGACCAGGGCTATTTTCATGTGTTGTTTCTGACATTATGGGAACTGAAAAATAGAAAAGTGGTTGTCATTATCCCAGTTGAATCCGGCTTATTCTCAGCAGAGAACAGCAGATAGCTGGTGAGCTGTAAAAGAATTAGGAGCCGCTTGACAATCAGGACATCATTAACATACTGTTGTTACTAGCTGGGCAGGATCGGTCTCTGGTTTGTTTGACTAAGCCAACTTGGATCTGCCGTCACCCATTAACCAAACATCTGGCTGATGATATTGTGGGCTGAGGAAGAAAGCGTATCATTAAACATGGCCTCCATGATCAACTATAGCAATACAACCTAAAAGAAGGATTGTGACCTCTGCGTCATCAAACAGGTGCATGCTGATGTTACAGACATTTCCCTTAATGAAACCACATGATAGCAGCATTTGAATTAAGCAGTTATTCACTTGAAATTAAAAATACACTTTACTATCAATTGATCATTGAAAAGAAAGCCTGAATCACCAGTGTTTAAAATAAACTAAACAAAACAAAAAAACACTACCGAATATATATATATATATATATATATATATATATATATATATATATATACAGTAACCCCCCGACCTACGATGGCCCCGACATATGATAAAATCGACATACGATGGCCTCTCAGAGGCCATCGCATGTCGATGTCAGCATCGACATACGATGCTTTTATATGTCGGGGCCATCGCATTAACTGCTATCCGACAGCGCAAAATGCTTAAGCTGCTGTCGGATAGCAGTGCAATGTGCCCCAGCAGGTTCACTTACCTATTCCCGCTGCTCCAGGTCCACTTCGCGATCCTCCGGTGTCTTGCGCATCTTCTCCAGGGTCCGGGCCTCGCTTTCCGGCGTCGTTATTACGTCACTACGCACGCCGGGCCGGCGCAGCAGCGTAATAACATCACCAGAAAGCGAGGCCCGGACCCTGCAGAAGATGCGCAAGACACCGGAGGATCGCAAAGAAGACACCGGAGCAGCGGGACAGCATTGGGAGCCCCTTGGACAGAATCGGGAGTGGTGAGGACCTGGTCCGGAGCGACGGGGACAGGTGAGTACAGCTTCCTATACTTTACATTGCACGGATCCCTCAACATACGATGGATTCGACAAACGATGGGTCGTTTGGAACGAATTACCATTGTATGTTGAGGGACCACTGTATATATATGTATATATATATATATATATATATATATATATATATATATATATATATATATAAAACCTCTAATGACTTTCGAATGCTTCTTTTAATCCATACTTTTTACATTTCAAACAAAATACTTAAGGCCAGAGACAGATCATTACATATATATATATATATATATATATATATATATATATATATATATATATATATCGACAGGATAGACTCTTTTTTTCTGTAAGATTATAATCATCCTCTTCAATCAACATTGCTGGTTCATATCTGTTAAGACATCAGGATCAAAAATGGCAGTGTTTATAATCCTGTAGTGCTGCGAACATGTACATCTTAGTGCAAAGACCTCAAAATCTTTTCACAGTATGTCATTAAAAGTTCTTAAAGTTTTGCACAAGATTGATGCAATCAAGATATACACAAAAAATGCATGTAAGCACCTTTTTGTTGCCAAGATACTTTATAAATGACATTTTGATGTATTGATAATCATTTCCAGTTTATGTAGCCAGATGAATTGGCATACATGAATGTAGTTTTGTAGTTAGAGTCAGCTAGGTATTGATTGGGAGATACAATTCACAGGTAGATTATATATACACTATATATAGACAAAAACAAATTAGGAAACTTACACATTAAACCTACAGGAGCTTTGAGGACATCCCATTCTAAATAATATATAAGCATTAATATAGAGTTGGTCCCACCTTTGCAGTTACAACAGATTCCTATCTTCTAGGAAGACTTTCTACAAAATTTCGGAATGTGTCTGTGGGAATTTTTCTTATTCATCCATAAAAGCATTTGTGAGTAGTGTTGCTCGCGAATATTCGCAATTCAAATTTTATTAGCAAATATCGCATATTCGCGATTTCGTAAATATTGCGAATATAGCACTATATATTCGTAATTATGAATATTCGTTTTTTCGCATATGTGAAAATATATGCGGATATATTCGCGAATATTGAGTCCTCCCTTATTTAATGGTATAGGGAACTGTGACTAGTGCATTAACTCTGTGATTTTTTGCCTATTGAAACCAATAGGCCCAATGTGGTCTCTGGGGATCTCAAGGCATGTAAAACAGTAAGCTAAGCATGACCATCTTGGCAGCACAGTGGATGGGAGACCGTCTCTGGGTGGGACAGAGTTTTACAGTGTTGTGTTTTAACTTTCCTTTCCTGGAAAAGCTGCTGAGTTGCCCATAGCAACCAGATTGCTTCCTCGATTTTTCAGAGGCCTTTCAAACATGAAGGAAGCAATCTGATTGGTTGCTATGGGCAACTGCACAACTCTTCCTCTACACTGGTTTTGATGAATCTCCCCCATAGAGGGAGATTGATCAAAACCTGTCCAGAGGAAAAGTTTCTGAGTTGCCCATAGCAACCAATCAGATCGCTTCTTTCATTTTTCACAAGGCCTTTGTAAAATGAAAGAAGTGATCTGATTGGTTGCTATGGGCAACTCAGCAGCTTTTCCTGGAAGTTTCTGAGTTGCCCATAGCAGCCAGATTGCTTCCTGCATGAAAGAAGCAATCTGATTGGTTGCTATGGGCAACTGCACAGCTCTTCCTCTACACTGGTTTTGATGAATCTCCCCCATAGAGGGAGATTAATCAAAACCGGTCCAGAGGAAACGTTTCTGAGTTGCCCATAGCAACCAATCAGATCGCTTCCTTCATTTTGCAGAGGCCTTCTGAAAAATTAAAGAAGCGATCTGATTGGTTGCTATGGGCAACTTTTCAAGGAAAGTAAAGTTAAACCTCAACACTGTAAACTCTGTCCCACCACTGGACTCAAACCCGTGGTGGTCTCCCATCCACTGTGCTGCCAAGATGGCCCTGTTTAGTTTACTGTTTTACATGCCGTGAGATCCCCATAGACCACAAGGGGCCTATTGGATTCAATGGGCGATAAATCACCGAGTTAATGCACTAGTCAAAGTTCCCTATACCATTAAAGAAGGGAGGGCTCAATATTCGCGAATATGCGAATATAGTTTTGCATATGCGGAAAAAAAATATAACAAATATGCAAATTTCGCGAATATATGACGAATATTCGTCCATATATTCACGAATTCGAATATGGCCTATGCCTCTCATCACTATTTGTGAGGTCAAACACTGATGTGAAAGGAGAGGGCCTGGCTTGTAATCTCAGTTCTAGATAATTTAAGTATTATTTAAAGTGGGGTTTTTGGTCAGGGCTTCGCCTGGGCCAGTCAAGTTATTTTACGCCAAACTCACCCAACCATGCCTTTATTCACTGTACTTTGTGCACTGGGGCACTGTTATGATGAAACAAATAGGGGCCTTCCCCAAACAGTTCTAACAAAGTTGAAAGCATACAATTGTCCAAAATGTCTTGGTATGGTCTTGGAATGCCATAGCGTTCAGAAGATTTACCTTTACTAGAACATGTTTCCATTGTCCAGCGGTGCTGTGCTTTACACCATTCCGTCTAACACTTCACATTGCTACAGGGTAGCTGCCCAGCATTTGAAATCTATGCCATGAGGCTCCTAGGGCATATTTAATGCCAGGTAAGGTTTGGAGCCCTGCTAATTCAGAGTGTTGGTGACTTATGCACCCTGCACCTCAGCACTCGGTGACCCTCACACTGTAACTTTTGATGGTTGCTCTGCTTAGTTTTAACTTCCACTTTACAATAAAACAACTCTGAGAATTAAAATTAAAATTGTCTATCCATCAAACAGAGGAAGTTAGCAAAAAATGTGCAGAAACAACATGATAAATTTTGCTCTTGCTCACATCCCTTCACAACAGTAAACTAACCAGTTTAAACTTACAAAAACATGCAAACTTAATAATAAATTCCCCCAATAGTGTATGCAGAAGAGGAGAGAAAAAACAATACATTTATAAAAGGAAACCCCATCTTGGAACTTGTTCATGCCACCATGTCTCATCCTAGTGTTGGCCCATGCCACCATGAGCTTGCAGATTACTGTAATTCTGTACATACAAGTTGTAGGAAAAATATGCAGTTAACAAGATGCAAAGGTATTCTTAGCCTTTAGATATTATAGCCTTAATTCGACCTCACTTAATAGAGTAAAAATAAAACTGACAAGATTTAATGACTACAGGAAAATAATAGGTTATCCGCTGCCTTCAAAGCATGTTCAGTGAAGTATTTGTCAAGTGTTCTCAGCTAGTAGAGGCGAAAGTGTGGAGATTTACAAGGGTACAAGTGTACTGCCTTGTTTGTAAAGCAGATATTAGGACACAAAATCCATTAAAAACAATTGCAATAATCAATAAGGGGACACTGAAGGACTTACATTGCCATTTTACAAATTCAGTGCAAAGTTTTTCTAAAGATACAACACGTATAAACAGTAGGAATGTTTTTTATGTAACCACCATATATTATTACCAAGATAGTAACACTGCACAATGATCTGATTAAAAGTAATTTTTTAACATGTGTACCCCCCTGTGAATTGCTATTTGCACTTTGGTACTAGTCAATATCTGTATAAAAATGTTTTGATTTATTCTATGAATTGAATAAAAGGGAACCTGTCATGAGTTATATATTAAATCTTCTTTCTTATCACCCCCAGGGGATGTTACTGCCTGCAGATATGGTGAGGATATGATGTCAAAGTCTCCCCCACCGGCCTCATAAGTAATCCCCTGGCCAGGGAGCTATACTCACTTAGTCCCACTGCATCAGCTGTAATCGTGCCCTCTCTGCGTGATTGACAGCCCCGACGGCCCGTGTCATCCTTCTACTCCATCTACTTAGTGATAAGAGCGGTGACTGGAACTGTCAATCATGCTGAGGGGGTATGATTACAGCTGGAGCAGCATGACTAGGTGAGCATAGCTCCCCACCAAAGGGACTTCTTACGGGGCCGGCCGAGGAGACTTTAACTTCATATCCTCACCATCCCTGCAGCAGAAATTTCCCCCAGGGATGGTGAGGAAGAAGTGTTATATATGGTAAAATCTCATGACAGGTTTCCTTTAAGTGGTAGGTTCTAAAGGCACTTAAATAGACTGTTTATTTTGGCACAATTTTATAGTTTAAAGCAAACCTGTTAGCAGCGAAACAGGGCAAAAAAAAAAAAACACACATGTGAGCTGCTGTCTTTCCGTCATTTGTTAGACTGGGTTCACATATATCAGTTGTCCGGCATAGTTTCCCTCCAGCATGAACTGGAAGGAAACTAATGCTAGAACATATCTCATTCATTTGAATTGGACAGTTCACAATCATCCATCATCCCAATTTTGATGCCGATGGTTGGACACATCGGAGGGCACTGGACAGGGAAACGCAGCTTGTGCGTTCCCCTGTCCGCCATCCAGAAACAATGGACGCTGGATGCCATACAACTGATGACAACTGATGCCAGTTGTCATCAATTATGGCATCAGTTGCGTCAACATTTAGGCTGAGCTCACCTATGCCGGACATGTGTGAACTCAGCTTTACTCAGCCCTGTCTTTAACTCCCTGTTTTGCCCCTGTTTTCAGTGAGAGCCAGAATTGGTAACATAATAATAATAATAATAGTAATAATAATACTATCCAGCAGGTTGAAAAAGATTACGATTCCATCTTTTAAAAGACAATAAAAGGAATCTGAGCTTTTTTTTTAAAGTCATGTTTTCTTTAAAGTAATGTTATTGACTTTAATGTCAGAACAGCCCTAAGGTTAATCTGACAGTGTATAGGCTAAAACTATAGCTGACACTTCTTCATGCTCTTATAAAGAGCTCATCATAAATAGTATTCCCTGAATATATGGGAAATCAATGCTTTTAAAATGTTAATCTCAGGTTGTGTAGATCAAACATCTCTTCAGTAAAACATCATGTGGATCTTTGCTTTATTATGTTGGTCCTGTGATCTATTTAAATATGTGTATTGTGCCATTTGTCTAGTTAATGTCACTCAGCTGGATTATATTTGGTATATGTTGTAGCTATTTTCAGAGTCTTTAGTGCATTCACTAAATGTTTTGTTTTATCAACAACAAGCTTTTAACAATAGCCTATTAGGGCATACAGACTTTATAGATCAGTGTTTTCCAAACAGTGTGCCTCCAGCTGTTTCAAAATTACAACTCCAGGCATGTTTGGAAAGCACTTTAAGAGCAGGGTCACACACCCAACTGCAGTCACAGAGGGAATGAACAGCAAGCTTCTGGCTGCGGCTGGGTAGCTATAGCAGAAAATTTGCCACTACAAGCAGATACACTGCTGCGAACAAGCTCACTCTGCAGTCCCTCTGTGACTGCCGTTGGCGCATCCGCAGTGGAAAATACATTGTGGATGCGCCCCATGTGACCCTGCCCTTATAGAGAATGCCACCCTGCTCAGGATCCTCCCCTTCTATGAGACATAATATGCTAATATATATGGCATTGGAAGCATATTAGTGGTATATATTGATAAAATATACCATGAATACCTGAATGGTAGAGGACATACCCCTGTCGAGTAAGCTTTTCAAAAGTTTTCAAAAAAGTTTGGTTCATGGGGAACAGGATCTATGCGAACCAACAATACAGTAATTCTTTAGAGCCTGAGAGCTCTAAAGCCCTGCAAATCAGTGCTAGGGTCACCTTTATGCATTCAAGTAGTTTTAAAATGTTTTAAGGTTACGTTAATGTCAGAGTTATGGCCACATGCGGTAACCCATGGCAACTAACAGCTTGTTTAAAAAATACACTGCACTAGTGGATTTTGTATGCATTTTACCATAAAAATAAACTATACCTTCTTGCTGGAAGATCATAAAGGGGTACTACGTTGAAAAAAAGTTGTATCCCCTATCCAAAGGATAGGGGATAAAATGTCTAATTAGGGGGGTCATGCCGCTGGGGACCCAGCGATGTCTGGGCCGGCAGCGGCGTTGTCCAGAACACAGAAACTTGGAGCTTCCGTGTTTGTGATGTCACGCCAGGCCCCCTCCATTCATGTCTATGGAAGGGGGCGTGACGTCTAGTACGTAGCCGCCATGCCTCCTCCCATAGACATAAATATAAGATAGGGGATAAGATGTCTAATTGCGGGGGCCCGCCACTGGGGAACCCCATGATTAGATATCCTATCTCCTATCCTTTGGATAGGGGATAAGATGTTTTCTGTCAGAGTACCCCATTAAAATGCACACAGAGGTATGAAGATGCAATGGCTTTTTCCAAGCATTCCAAAAAGTATCCCTTTTTGGGAATAGCAACAGGTTTTGAGTCTGACAAGTGAAGACACCATGGATTTTTCCAAGCATTGCAAAATTGATCACTTTTGGGAATTGCAATAGGAATTGTGTTTTATAGCGCAACTGTCATCATTTATTGCCCCCCAGACTACCACAGTGTTTTTACAGACTACCATATAGTGAGTCTAATCATACCTTTTATGGCCGCTCTTTCCTCTTTTCTGACTTATGAAATACTTTAATACAGGTGTCAGGCACAGTCGGATATGAGTGGCTTGGGTTTCGCAAAGCCCTACCGCCGCCACACCTATCCTGTCTTTCAGTGCTGGGACCTCTGTGTAGGAAGACACAGTGGTCCACAGGGCCTGCACCCCTCCCTGCTGGCCCACGGTGGAACAAGATAGAACATATACAACAGACTCTGTAGGTCTCAGAGACCGGCTCCAGCACAGTGACAGAAATAGAGTATGCATAACAATGTGCCAGTAAAACCAGAGGAAGTCCAACACATACAGACACACACTCAAGCACACATCCCGGTAATGAAGAACAGCAGCACACTTAGAAAACCTATTGGGATAGTCTAGCCGGGGGTCTGCCGACACATCCAGCAGAAGCCAGGGGGTCCATACCTTGTCAAATTTGTAAGGCACTTACGAATCACATATAGAGCCTTGTGTAACGGGACATATTTGTTAACCAAAGTCAACCAACGAGACAGCGGGGGAGGGGAAGTGTTCTTCCAGGTCATTACTACCACTTTACGGGCACAGAACAGCAGGAAGCGAATCAGTAGGCATCTATGCAAACTAGAAACTACCTCATTGATGACTCCCAGTAGGCATACCACAGGGATGAGTAAGAAAGGGAAGTCTAGATTGTCAGGCAAAAACCCCATCACCTCCTTCCAGAAGAGAGCAATGACGGGATGCTCCCACACAGCATGCAAAAAGGTACCGATTTTGGAAGAGCATCGGAAACACAGATCAGACGAAGAAACCAATGCATTTCAACTTAGCAGGGGTATAATACAATCTCAAAACATTTCTAGATTGGATCAGCAGATCTCTACTACTGACTACTGTGGAATAGTAAGAGCCTTCAACCTCCTTCCACTGACTTTCAGACAAATCCGGGATATCAGACACCCATTTATGAAACTCTAGTGAGAAAGGGCTAGGCCCCAGTGTCTGGAGGAGAGCATAAGCCTGAGTTAGTGATTTAGAAAGATCCGAAGTGCCCAGGAGAAGCTCTACCTCAGAAAACACAGGAGTAAATGTCAGGGAGCCAATCTGCACCTGAACCGCATGCCTAAGCTGAAGATACATATAAAAGGAATTTCCAGGGATGCTATAATGTTCCTTCATGTCCGAGAAGGATAAGAAAACCTTATCCTCCCCAAGCAAGGGGATCACAAATTTGACACCATGAAAACCCCAGAAACTGGCCTCCTGTAACCATGTAGGTGAGGTAAATGTACATTCCCCCACAAGGGTGTCCCAGGAGATACTAGAGGCTATGGAAATTCCCTCAACACTACCGATCATATGAATTGGAATTAGGAAAGGAAGAGTGAGAGTGATACCTGTAGAGTGTGTTAGTAAGAGCTTCATAGGAACCCATAATTGCTCCTGCCAAGGCCGTCGCCGAATTGGACAGATACAGATAGATCCACCATGCTGCATAGACCAGTTGGGAGGCAAGAAAAGACATCAGGGGCAGCTAAGCTGCCATGCCGCTTAGGAGCCTGGAGGAGAGCCCGACCAAGTCTAGGAGGTTTTCCCTGCCAGTAGAAGGATCACAGAGCACCACATAGTGTAGTAAAATATTTTCTAGGGAGGGATCATAGGAGCTAAATGGAAAAGATAAAGACATTTAGGGAGATAAATCATTTAAAAAATATTTATCCTGCCAGCTAAAGAAAGAGGGAGTGAGGACCAGGCAGACAGCTGCTCCATAGTGGAGCATAAAAGCGGCTCCAAGTTCAGGGAGAGCGAGTCAGTCAGGGACGCAGTCATCTCCACCCCTAAATATCTAAAATGGGAAACCAACTCCAGACGCAAGTGCCATTAGGGAGGACTTAGCCCAGCTGACCCGCAAGCCCAAAATCTAACTAAACCAGTCAAATAGATCAATAAGGGGCAGGAGAGAACCCCCAGCATCCACTAAATATACCAGAGTGTCATCTGCATAAAGGAAAACCTTCTCAACAATCGACCCCCTGGGAATACCACAGATAGTAAGCGCTGCGGAATCTGTAGGCGCTATATAAATAAAATTATTATTATTAATTATTATTAGAAAGTAGGGTCCCTGTGCATGGCTGCCACCAACAGCTCCATCCCCAGCGCAAATAGGAAGGTAGATAGCGGGCACCCCTTCCTCATCCCACGACCCAGGAGAAAAGGAACAGATACATCCAAGTTAGTTTGAATACGGGCCCTAGGACTATCATATAGCAAGCCAATCCAAGCACAGAATCGGGGACCAAACCCAAACGCGACTAGCACCTCCCACAGATAAGGCCAAGACACTGAGTCAAAGGCTTTGTGAATATCCAGACTAACCACCACACCAGTGGGAAAGCCCTCTCCTACCGCTGCTACATTAAGTTGCAGATGCTTCACGTTTACATCATTGGCCCTACCTGGCATAAACCCAGTTCGGTCAAGATGAATGATAGCGTTAATGACCCCATAGAGGCGAGTAGCCAGCAATCTAGCCAAGATCTTTATATCAGCATTCAAAAGGGAAATAGGTCTATAAGAATCAGGCAGCAGCGGATCCTTTCCAGGCTTAGGGAGCACTACAGTCAAGACCTCCCTCAGAGTCCGGAAGAGCATCAGCAGCCGTTATCGAGTGAAACAGTTTAAGGAGTATAGGGGCCAGTCGTTCCTCATTCATCCCATACAAATCATTCATTTAAACCGTCTTTCCATGAGGAAGATCATGTATGGCCTGTTCCACCTCTTCAACTGTAAAGGGGGCATCTAACGCCTCCACCTGAGCTCTACTAAGCGTGGGAAGAGATAAGTCATGTAAAAAGAACAAAATCTCCCCTTGACAGGGCACAGAAGGGGCAGCATACAAAGAGGAGTAAAAATCCCTAAAGCCAGAGTTAATCAACTGGGGGTCAACCATCGCAGCACCATTGCTGCCCTTAATACAAGGGATAGAGACAGCAGGGCGACAAGCCCTCGGTAAATACCCCAACAGTTTACCATTCTTATCTCCGAATTCAAACAAGGCAGCCTCCCTATCGGCTAACCGCAACTGGACCCTATCTTTCTGAATGGCCAACAGAGATATCTGAGCTTTAGCCCTTGCCCTCTCATTCTCAGGGTATGGGTTCCTAATATACTCTGCCTCCAGAACACTCACCTCCTGCGACAGCCTGCCCTCCATAGCTGACCTAAATTTCCTCTGGCCCGCAACACCAGCTATAAAGGCACCTCTAACCGTGACTTTGTATGCATCCCATTGAACTAAGGGGTCAATAATCCGCATGGGCAAGCCCCAGGGCCTCTTCAACTGCCTCAACCTGCAGCCAACCAGGGTGCCTGCGCCAGATACAAGAAGGGGTACTAGGGCCTAAGTGTAGGACTACCAGTACAGCAGGTCCTCAGACACCAGAGCAAGCTTAATTAGAGAGAATTTTATCGACAAAAAATGTCCATGGAGGTTACAGGGTAAATCATAAATTCAACAACCTTTCAGGGGTTACCCCCTAGCGGGGATTAAACCCTTCACTAGAGCCACGCTTAAAAACAAATCTTTATTCTTATCTTGTTAAAATGTTACCCCTTTGCACAAATGTTAAAATTATCAGTGGAAGGTATTATATTTAGGGAGCTAAGAATTGCTCCTCTCTATATGTATAGAGCTTTTAGTATATAACTTCTCTGTGCCAATCTTCTATTACTTTGGCGCAGAGTACTCTGTATGCTCTAGGCTCTTGTTTATCCCTCCACTGTTTAAAACTTAACTACCAGCCCACCTGACGTTTCGGTGATAAATCACCTTTGTCAAGGGTTAGAGGCTAATGCTGCGAGGAACGCTAGACACTTACTTATATAACCTGCTGTTGACATCACTTCCTAACTTAATTATCCAATCCGGTGGCGCTACATCATATTCCCATACATCGCGATCACAGCTCCTCCACTGATGAAGGAAATTCATGACGTACTGATCACATGGACTCGTCATGTGATCAGGTTCTTGTCATCCGTGTCCTAGGTTGTCAGCGTTATACATACTTTCCCGTGTCATGTGACTTCTGTTTTACCTACGTCACTCCTGCGCTCCGATTATTTCAGCGCATGCGCCAGAACTTAGATTATTTTTTAGTGTTTACATCCGTAGTGCGCATTCTCGGGGACTTAGAAAAAATCCAAGTCACCTCCTTCTGATGCGCATGTCTTCTGGCTCCATATGCTTTAATCGGATCTATGCTCAATATTAATTCTCATCAGGTAAGTATTATAGATAACTACATCATGTTCTTAAGTGGATTAGGTTTCATTTTATAACCGATTAGAGGATAATTGGTATTTGTGGTTATATTATTTCCAGGGAAACATTGAGTTTATACATGAGAGAACTTTCAGATAACTCTAGGTTATATGCATAGAGTCAGTGTCATTAAATGTACAAACTATCATATATCTATGTAGTTGTAGGCTCACATATATATCAATGAGCATCCTCATTAGAGAAAGGGGCATATCTGCCTCCAATTTCTTATATGTGATGTTAATATACATCCATATTTATCTCGCTCAATGGTTCTTCATATATAGTGAAGGTATGTTATCTTCTTTATTATGTATGCATACATCTACAGCCATAATTTTCATATTCAGACAAGGATTATCAACAGTGTGCTCTTTTAAATCTCTCTCTATACTGTTCGTACGTTTGTTAACCACTATTCATTATATTTAAATATTTATCTCTCTCATAGAGAGGGTGTGATATTATTCTACATATTCTTCCTTTTTACATTCTTCTTATCCTATTAGTCTTGTTCTTAATTTCTATTTTTATTTTATGTCATTTATTTCTTTCTAGATGATGTTTCCATGGCTGAGGATCAAAGTCTCTCTATCAAAGGTATCTATAGGTTATTAAGTGTATCACCCTGTTTATATATAATCCACAACACCACTCACCAATTTCACTAAATAATGTCCAGTTCCTCCGTCATTAGAATCTTCTAGTAGTGTTACATGCTATGGGGTTAATCTATAATAAATTAGGTCAATATTACTGACAAATCAAGAGCATCTTATTTTTTATATTTTACTCTAAGAATGCTGTAAAGGTAAATTCCTCGTTCAGTCCATAAGGATTTCTACTGTTTAAACGGTAGATCCATTTTGTCTCTTCTTTCAATAATGCTCTATCAATGTTCCCTTTTCTGGGTCCAATTTTGAATTTCTCTTAGCCCGAAGGTACTGTCCATACGGTATACTTCGTCTTAGTGGACCTGGATGCCAAGAGAAATTGTTCTCAAGAGACAAGCTTTCAAAAAGAGAGTGATAACTTAATGAGAAGGTTTGTAGAACAGGGATATCCCAAACAACATATGAGAAGAGCCTATAATAAGGTGAGGACACTCAACAGAACTGAACTACTGGGTTCAAGAAACACAGTGGATACTTCTCAAAAGACAATTAGATGTATTGGAACCTTTGATGGATATGCATCTCAGATTACAAGGATATTAAATCAACATTGGCATGTTCTAAGAATAGACCCTGATTTACAAGATGTTATTGGAGGCAGACCAAGCATCACATATAAGAGGGGAGCTAATATTAAGGATATTCTGGTCCACAGTCATTTCCAGCAAAGAAAAGAAAGTCAATCCACATGGATCCCAAATCCGCCAAATGGATCATTCCCATGTGGACATTGCAGTACTTGCAAGCACATGGAGAAAATTAAGAGATTTAGAAATCCGCCTGATGGTAGAGAATACACCATTAGGGATTTTATCAATTGTAGTAGCCAAAATGTCATTTACATTGCTACATGCACATGCCCTAAACTATATGTGGGGAAAACTACGCAGGAATTAAGGAGAAGAGTGGGAAAACACCTAAGTACAATATGGACAGGGGCGGATACTCCCCCTTAGCCCGACATATCAGAATGAGACATGAAAATAAAGCCGACGTACTGAAATTCTGGGGTCTTCAACAATTCAAAATTGGACCCAGAAAAGGTTACATTGATAGAGCATTATTGAAAGAAGAGACAAAATGGATCTACCGTTTAAACAGTAGAAGTCCTTATGGACTGAACGAGGAATTCACCTTTACAGCATTCTTAGAGTAAAATATAAAAAATAAGATGCTCTTGATTTGTCAGTAATATTGACCTAATTTATTATAAATTAACCCCATAGCATGTAACACTACTAGAAGATTCTAATGACGGAGGAACTGGACATTATTTAGTGAAATTGGTGAGTGGTGTTGTGGATTATATATAAACAGGATGATAAACTTAATAACCTATAGACAGTATGTACCTTTGATAGAGAGACTTTGATCCTCAGCCATGGAAACATCATCTAGGAAGAAATAAATGACATAAAATAAAAATAGAAATTAAGAACAAGACTAATAGGATAAGAAGAATGTAAAAAGGAAGAATATGTAGAATAATATCACACCCTCTCTATGAGAGAGATAAATATTTAAATATAATGAATAGTGGTTAACAAACGTACGAACAGTATAGAGAGAGATTTAAAAGAGCACACTGTTGATAATCATTGTCTGATTATGAAAATTATGGCTGTAGATGTATGCATACATAATAAAGAAGATAACATACCTTCACTATATATGAAGAACCATTGAGCGAGATAAATATGGATGTATATTACCATCACAGATAAGAAATTGGAGGCAGATATGCCCCTTTCTCTAATGAGGATGCTCATTGATATATATGTGAGCCTACAACTACATAGATATATGATAGTTTGTACATTTAATGACACTGACTCTATGCATATAACCTAGAGGTGTCTGAAAGTTCTCTCATGTATAAACTCAATGTTTCCCCTGAAATAATATAACCACAAATACCAATTATCCTCTAATCGGTTATAAAATGAAACCTAATCCACTTAAGAACATGATGTAGTTATCTATAATACTTACCTGATGAGAATTAATGTTGAGCATAGATCCGATTAAAGCATATGGAGCCAGAAGACATGCGCATCAGAAGGAGGTGACTTGGATTTTTTCTAAGTCCCGGAGAATGCGCACTACGGATCTAAACACTAAAAAATAATCTAAGTTCTGGCGCATGCGCTGAAATAATTGGAGCGCAGGAGTGACGTAGGTAAAACAGAAGTCACATGACACGGGAAAGGATATGTAACGCTGACAACCTAGGACACGGATGACAAGAACCTGATCACATGACGAGTCCATGTGATCAGTACGTCATGGATTTCCTAAACTATCAGTGGAGTAGCTGTGATCGCGATGTATGGGAATATGATGTAGCGCCACCGGATTGGATAATTAAGTTAGGAAGTGATGTCAACAGCAGGTTATATAAGTAAGTGTCTAGTGTTAGCCTCTAACCCTTGACAAAGGTGATTTATCACTGAAACGTCGGGTGGGCTGGTAGTTAAGTTTTAAACAGTGGAGGGATAAGCAAGAGCCTAGAGCATACAGAGTACTCTGCGTTAAAGTAATAGAAGATTGGCATGGAAAAGTTATATACTAAAAGCTCTATAAATATAGAGAGGAGCAATTCTTAGTTCCCTAAATACAATACCTTCCACTGATAATTTTAACATTTGTGCAAAGGGGTAACATGTTAACAAGATAAGAATAAAGATTTGTTTTTAAGCGGGGTTCTAGTGAAGGGTTTAATCCCCGCGAGGGGGTAACCCCTCAAAGGTTGTCAATTAGAGAGAATGACCTATGGGCCACAGAGTAAAAGGAAAAGGAAGAAGCAGTTGGGTATTTCCACCTCCAGAGGTAGGTCAGGCCCAACGCCAAGCGCCAGGTATTAATCAGGAGGATCCGGGCTCAACCGCAGTGGTGCAATCGAGCAGTGGATCAGGAGCCACATTGCATTGAAATAACCTATGAAGAGGACAGGATCAGAGAGAAAAGACAACAGTTTGTTAGTAATGAGCTCCAGCACAGAGACCTGAAAAGGAGGAGGCACATAAACAGAGACAAAAACAAAGTAAAAGAACCAAGAGAACAATGTAAAATTACAAATCTCCCAAAGGGATCACAGGCTGCCTGCGAAACCACTAACGGCAGGGACTTGGTGATTAACACAGAAACACCCCTAGCATAATTGGAGAATGATGCATGGCAGCCCTTCACTATCCAAGCCCTTTATTCACGGCGAATCGCTATTAACACCTTAAGGACCGCGCCTATTTTCACCTAAAGGACCTGAGCATTTTTTGCACATCTGACCACTGTCACTTTAAACATTAATAACTCTGGGATGCTTTTACTTACAAATTTGATTCTGAGATTGTCTTTTCGTGACATATTCTGCTTTAACATGTAGGTAAATTTTCCCTCAATATTTGCATCATTTCTTGGTAAGAAATTCCCAAATTTCATGAAAAGCTTTAACCCCTTAACGACGCAGGACGTATATTTACGTCCTGCTCCGGCTCCCGTGATATGAAGCGGGATCGCGCAGCGATCCCGCATCATATCGCGTCGGTCCCGGCACTCATCAACGGCCGGGACCCGCGGCTAATACCACACATCGCCGATCGTCGACCGCCGCGGTGTCCCAAACAGCATACAGGACACTGGGAGGGCCCTTACCTGCCTCCCCGGTGTCCGATCGGCGAATGACTGCTCCATGCCTGAGATCCAGGCAGGAGCAGTCAAGCGCCGATAACACTGATCACAGGCGTGTTAATACAAGCCAGTGATCTGTGCAAGAGATCAGTGTGTGCAGTGGTATAGGTCCCTATGGGACCTATAACACTGCAAAAAAAAAGTTAAAAAAAAAGTGTTAATAAAGGTCATTTAACCCCTTCCCTAATAAAAGTTTGAATCACCCCCCTTTTCCCATAAAAAAAATAAAACAGTATAAAAATAAATAAAAATAAACATATGTAGTATCGCCGCGTGCGTAAATGTCCGAACTATAAAAATATATCATTAATTAAACAGCACGGTCAATGGCTTACGCGCAAAAAAATTCCAAAGTCAAAAATTTTTGGTCACTTTTTATACCATTAAAAAATAAATAAAAAGTGATCAAAAAGTCTGATCAAAACAAAAATCATACCGATAAAAACTTCAGATCACGGCGCAAAAAATGAGTCTTCATACCGCCCTGTACATGGAAAAATAAAAAAGTTATAGGGGTCAGAAGATGACATTTTTAAACGTATAAATTTTCCTGCATGTAGTTATGATTTTTTCCAGAAGTGTGACAAAATCAAACCTATATAATTAGGGTATAATTTTAACCGTATGGACCTACAGAATAATGATAAGGTGTAATTTTTACCGAAATATGCACTGCGTAGAAACGGAAGCCCCCAAAAGTTACAAAATGGTGTTTTTTCTTCGATTTTGTCGCACAATTCATTTTTTTTCCCGTTTCGCCGTGCATTTTTGGGTAAAATGACTAATGTCACTGCAAAGCAGAATTGGCGACGCAAAAAATAAGCCATAATATGGATTTTTAAGTGGAAAATTGAAAGGGTTATGATTTTTAAAAGGTAAGGAGGAAAAAACGAAAGTGCAAAAACTGAAAAACCCTGAGTCCTTAAGGGGTTAAAGTGCTCTGCTTCGAAGCAAACTAGACATACCATATGAATTATTATATATTGATTCACATATATAATATGTCTACTTTATGGTGGCATCATAAAGTTGACATGTTATTACTTTTGGAAGACATCAGAGGACTTCAAAGTTCAGCAGCAATTTTCAAATTTTTCACAACATTTTCAAAATCAGAATTTTCAGGGACCAGTTCAGATTTGAAGGGGATTTGAGGAGCCTTCATATTAAAAATACCCCATAAATTACCCCATTATAAAAACTGCACCGCTCAAAGTATTCAAAATGACATGAAAGTTTGTTAACCCTTTTAGGTGTTTCACAGGAATAGCAGCAAAGTGAAGGAGAAAATTCAGAATCTTCATTTTTTGCACTCGCATGTTTTTGTAGACCCAGTTTTTAAATTTAGGGCTAAGGGAGAAAAAGCACCCCAAAACTCGTAACCCCATTTCTCTTGAGTAAGGAAATATCTCATATGTGAATGTTAAGTGTTCTGTGGGTGCATTAGAGAGCTCAGAAGGGAAGGAGCGACAATGGGATTTTGGAGAGTGAATTTTTCTGAAATGTTTTTTTGGGGGCATGTCACATGAAAGAAGCCCCTATGGTGCCATAACAGCAAAAAAATACACACATGGCATACTATTTTGGAAACTACACCCCTCAGGGAACATAACAAGGGTTCCAGTCAGCCTTAATACCCCACAGGTGTTTGACGACTTTTCGGTAAAGTCGGATGTGGAAATTACATTTTTTTTTCCGCTAAAATACAGTTTATTTCACCCCAAATTTACCATTTTTACAAGAGGTAATAGGAGAAAAAGCCCCCCAAAATGTGTAACCCCATTTTTATGGAAATACCCCATATGTGGATGTCATCAGCTATGCTGGCGCACTACAATGCTCAGAAGAGAAGGAGTCACATTTGGTTTTTGGAGAGAGAATTTTGCTGAAATGGTTTTTGGGGGGTATGTCACATTTAGGAAGCCCCTAAGGTGCCATAACAACAAAAAAACACTCCATATGGCATACTATTTTGGAAACTACACCCCTCAAGGCAGGTAACAAGGGGTACTGTAAGCCTTAACACCCCACAGGTGTTTGACGACTTTTCGGTAAAGTCAGATGTGTAAATGACATTTTTTTTTACTAAAATGTATATTTTCCCCATATTTTACATTTTTACAAGGGGTAATAGGGGAAAATGGCACTCAAAATTTGTAACTCCATTTCTTCTGAGTATGGAAATACCCCATGTGTGGACGTCAAGTGCTCTGCTGGCACACTACAATACTCAGGAGAGAAGGAGCGCCATTGAGCTTTTGGAGAGATAATTTGTTTGGAATGGAAATCGAGGGCCATGTGTGTTTACAAAGCCCCCCGTGGTGCCAGAACAGTGGACTCCGCCACATGTGACCCCATTTTGGAAACTACACCCCTCAAAGAATTTAATAAGGGGCGCAGTGAGCATTTACACCCCACTGGTGGCTGACAGATTTTTGGAATAGTGGTCCGTGGAAATGAAAAATGTGAGGGGTGTAGTTTCCAAAATGGGGTCACATGTGGGCGGGTTCATTGTTCTGGCACCATGGGGGCTTTGTAAACACACGTGGCCTTCAATTCTGGACACATGTTCTCTCCAAAAGCCCAATGGCGCTCCTTCTCTTATGAGCATTGTAGTTCACCTGCATGGCACTTAACATCCACACATGGGGTTACAATTTTTTTTTTCAAATTTCCCTTGTGAAAATGAAAAATTTAGGGTAACACCAGCATTTTAGTTAAACATTTTTTTTTTCATTTTCCCATCCAACTTTAACGAAAATTCGTCAAACACCTGTGGGGTGTTAAGGCTCACTATACTCCTTGTTACGTTCCCTGTGGAGTGTAGGTTCCAAAATGGTATCACACGTGTGTATTTATTTTTTTTGCGTTTATGTCAGAACCACTGTAAAATCAGCCACCCCTGTGCAAATCACCAATTTAGGTTCAAATGGTTTTTATTGAATTTTTCAAGAATTTTTACAATACAATAAACAAGACCAAAAAGAAAACAGTATAAAACAAATAAAATTATAACATATGTGTGTCTATAGATATATAGGCCTCAAATGTACATGGTGCACTCTCACTCCTGAGCCTTGTTGTGCGTCTGCAGAGCATTTTACGCCCCACATATGGGATATTTCTGTACTAAGGTAAAATTGTGTCTTTTTTTTCCTTTTACCTCTTGTGAAAATGAAAAGTATGGGGCAACACCAGCATGTTAGTGTAAAAAAATATATTTTTTTACACTAACAGGCTGGTGTAGACCCCAACTTCTCCTTTCCATAAGGGGTAAAAGGAGAAAAAGCCTCCCAAAATTTGCAATGCAATTGCTCCCGAATACGGAACTGCCCCATATGTGGCCCTTAACTCTTGAAATTCGAAAGGGCTCCGAACTGAGAGAGCACCATGCGCACTTGAGAACTAAATTAGAGATTGCATAGGGGTGGACATGGGGTATTCTAGTACCGTGGTGGCAAAATTGGGACCCCGTCCACGCTTCTGCCGACACATCTTGCATGTGGCCATGTTAACCTCCTCCGGATGCTTGATGAAAAACTGTCACACCACCGAATAGCTGATTTTCCCACCAACAGTCCGCACTAATTGACTGCTACTGCTGCCGTCTCCAGGAACCCCTGTTCCACTACCTCCCGGGAAGGTAGGCTGCCACAAACCTGGTAGTCTCCCCCGGGCACGTTTTGGCTCCAGAATTTCCACTTCTGCCACCATGCTGACTGCCAACCATGCTACCACCTTGCTGGCTCAACTGCTGCCTCACAGGCAACCCTCTTCTGATGATGATGAAGCCCCTTCTGCACTTGGCTCCCAATTGTGATCGGCTTCATCATCATCATCAACAAGTGTCTGCACGTCACGGATGTCCTCCTCTGGTTCCTCAACAGTGTCTGCTTCAAGACCCTGAAAGCAGGCAACCCCACCTCCCATGTCACTCTCCTCATCACTACTTGCCCGCCTAGCGGAGGAAGCGGTGGATGTCTTCTCCACTTATTGGCTGTGCAGTAGCTGCTGACTGTCCTCTATTTGATCGTCCTCACTGAATAGTGGAGCTGAACCCACAGCATAAGATACTTCTGTAGGGGAGGGAAAAACATAGGACAGAGGCAATGGGAGGACAGGGACTGCTCCCGGGCCATGTCAACTGAGGGTTGTGCCTGAGGAACCCACCGACTGTTGACTGGGCTTATCAGATGTCACTTGTGATGAAGTGGATGACCGTGCTATCCGATCGATGACAGCAGATGGGTTGCTGCTCGAGACACGACCGCTATCTGATACCGGGAGATCAGCCTCTCGCTGCGACTCCTGCTGCAACTCGCCCCTAGGCTGCTGCGACCTCTGCCTTCGCCTGATGAATTTAGGCCTCTGTCACTCCTCTGTGCACGTCCTGGCACTAGTGCTTAGATGAGGGGAGAACGATACGCTTCACTATGCTTAAAACAGTATATGTCTAGAACAGCAGCAGGTGTGTACTTTTGGCTAGCCTTTTACCGTAACTAGGCCCTTAAGACTTTTTCAGGAACAAAATGGTACAAAACTTAGGTGTACGTATGTGGTATGCACTTAGGAGGGCAATAGAATGCGCTCCACTACGCATAACAGTATTTATCTTGAACAGCAGCAGGTGTTTACTTTTTGCCTGGACTTTCACAGTATCTAGGCTCTTGAGACAGGAACAAAATAGTTCACCACTTAGATGTACGTATGTGCTATGCACTTATGAGGGGAGAAGCACCCGCTGCTTGGGTAGCTCCACAGAAAAATGAGGATAAAAGGACACTCTGCTTCAATCACAAACGACCTCGCCCTTCATCCACACGGCAGTAGAGTAGCATCTTTGTCCCTGAAGTGGAGAAGTTTGGCCAGGAAGGGACGTGGAAGGCCACCAGGAGGAGGAGGCCGAGCCGGAACTCGGTGGGCCCTCTCTATGGAGAAATATGGAGAGAATGTGTCCGCAGGAAGAATCTCCTTCAGCCATGTATCCAGGAACAGCACAGGGTCATTCCCGTCACCTTCTCAGGGAGGCCCATTAAGCATAGGTTGTTGTGCCTCAGGCGGTTCTCCATATCATCCATGTGACTCAGAACTCCCGTAACCTGACGTTGCAAGGAATCAACCCGCTCTGGCAGAGGGTATAAAGTATCTTCCACTGCAGAGACCCTACGCTCCACTTCCTCAGTGCGCTCACATATCTTTTGGGTCTCATGTTGCAAAATAATAAATTTCTGCCATAATTCATCAACTTTAGTCACCATAACAGATTAACAGGAGATAAAGGAAGCCAAGAGCTCCGAGAACTGATGGTCCATAGCTGTAGCGTCATAGAAGGCCTTTCAGGGGACTGTTGCTGCTGTAGAGTAAGAGACCCTTTAAACAGTGACAGAGGTGGATCAGGAGAATCACCCCCAGGATGGTCCTGAGGTCTGGAGAACTGTCTCAGACCCTTCGCTGCCTGCACAGATACTTTGTTAGCAAACGGCGTCTGAGCACCAGGATCTCGATGAGAAGGGTCACATGAATGGCTTCCTTATCAGAGTTCGGCCGCAAGGCTTCTGCATATTGTTTGGATTTCTTACTCCTGTGACTACCATGATTGGCAGGGCCACACACAGAGCAGGCAGACAGGCACCAGAAACAGTCCAATGAGTGCAGGTCACTTCTATAAAGATATCAGGCCGGAAGCACCAAAACTCCCAGCAGTCCAGGGCCACACAGAGAGCAGGTAGGAAGGCACTAGGTAGATATATCAGGCCAGAGGGGAACCCCAGCGGATAAGGAATCCATAGAAGGCAGCGGAAGCACCACAAGTCCCAGCAAACCAGGGCCACACAGAGAGCAGGTAGAGAGGCACTAGGTTGATATTGCAGGCAGGAGCTGGCACTCCAGCAGAAGAGGCAGTCCACAGGAGATCGCAGAAGCACCGCAAGTGCCAGCAGGCCAGGGCCTCATAGAGAGCAGGCAGAGAGGCTCTAGGTGCATATAGCAAACAGTAGGGGCTCAACAGAGGGCCAGGTAGTCCACATAAAGCAGAAAGCACCACAAGTCCCAGCAAACCAGGGCCCACAGAGATCAGGTAGAAAGTCACTAGGCGATATGGCAGGCAATGAGGGGTATTGTAGGGAGTAGCCAGACCCCAAAGGCCAGTGCAGGCACCACAAGTCACAGCAAGCACTCAGACAGGCCTCAGATGTACACACATAGCAACAGATAGCAGCAAGGAGCAGAGAAGGGTATCAGGCTCCAGCTTGGTCTCCCAGCGTGATGTCAGCAGCTGCATTTTCCAGCAGCGGGAACTGCTATGGCCACCAGGAAAGAAGGCCCCGTCCATGAAGGACGAAGATGGTGCCCTGTCTTCAGGATGGCTGAGGGTCCAGAAAGGTAGAAGATTCAGGGTAGGCCCCCTAAATCCTATTTATGTTAAAAATACAGGTCAGCCTACTACTTTTCTCAGCTTGCTTTGTGTTCTAATGTGATAAATTTTATGGGCTCATTCTGCAGTGACCCAGCTGGGATTTGTAGCGCACCAACTTGACACACAGAAATGCAGATGATAGGCCACTGTCTGAAGTCAGCCCACTGCTCAATGTTTTGCCTAACTTGCTTTCTATTGTATTTGTGAATGCTTTCTGGGATCAGTAGCTTCACAGTGAGTTCCTCTGTTCACTGCTCTCTGCTCAGATTTTTTCTTCAAGATGGCGACATCAGTGCACTTCATAGGGTTTTATAACCCCCTTGAACCCACCCATATGCTGTCTCCTGATTGGCCTGGGAGCGGTGTGTCACATGCAAGCAATGACTGGCTAACCTAGGGTTATGTAATCTGAAGATATGCTGGGCTACCCTGATGTCAAGTGTTACTTCTTTATGTCATCATACATTAAGGCACCAAAACCCCATGAGATCCCCATCCCTTGTGCTATAATAGCATTGATTGAAAGCTCAGTAAACTACTTTTACTCCAAAAGTTTTGAGCAAGACCGGGTTTGAAGGGCTTGACTTGCTCATCTCTACCCATGTGCTATCACTAAAACATAAAAAATAGGGCGCTTCATAGCATAGTAAATTCAATATAATGAATTGCGGGGATACAAACAATTGCACTTACCCCACAAGGTTCTGTACCCCATACAAAACCATGGAAAGAGCTTAAATAAATAGGTGTCCTGCAGCCTTTCCACCAGAGTAACCAATGATATACGTAGAAAGCTTGCTTCAAGGAGATGGATCAACACAACGCTGGACACAATCAGGAGGTGGGTTCTTAGAAGACTTTACACAATGCAACATGATTCACAGCACAGCTGGCTGCTTCATCAGGCCTTTTCATTCTGGGTAAATAAAGTCTTCCAAAAACCCACCTCCTAATTGTGTCCAGCGCCATGTTGATCCATCTCCTTGAAGCAAGCTTTCTACATACACCTATGCTATCACAGTTGCTAAGAATAAATACATTCTGTATAGTCTTGTACCCTTTAGTTTTTTCTCCTATACATTGCCTCCTCTGACCTTGCACTGAATACTGAACAAATTCTCACACATTAGGATGGATACACTACTACACACTTTGGTTTGGACCCACACCAATGAGACATGCATGGCTTATCACATCAATCTGGAATCATAACAACCATATCCAAATATTCTAATTGCCTAATTTGGATAATATATATATATATATATATATATATATATATATATATATATATATATATATATATATATGTGTGTGTATTGTGATGACTCGCCCTTGCAAATAGGGGCAGTTGCAGTATAGAGGCAAGGAAGCAGTATTTTCCAAATCAATGTTCAGTGTTTTATTCACACTTGTCACACAGCAAACAGTATTTAAATGCAGAACAAAAGGTGTTTGTTCACACCTGAGTCCATGCCATGCGGCATCAAGCAAGTCTTTTACAGGCCTCCAGGCAGACTGTTCACCAGCTTCCAACCTTGGAGCACACACAGGGAAGAACTCCACATTCAGCTTTCTCTGGCAGTGTGAGCTGCAACTAGCAAATCCCCCTCAGCTGATGAAACAGGCTGCCTTTAAGGTGGATTGTGGGGAATGACCCCACAAAAGGCGGCATGGATTGTGGGGAATGACCCCCCCACCCTGCACTTTGTCATTCCCAGTAAGATCTGTCCCAGATTGGCCTTTCAGCCATACTATGGCCACAGTGTCAGACTGCATCGCAGCACAGACACTGAATAATACTGGCTCTTACTTTACCAAAGCCAGGATCCTTGGTGACACATATCGCCCATCCACCACGATGCCTTTCACCTTATCACAGTATGTATATATATATATATATATATATATATATATATATATATATATATTGTAAGGAACCGTCCTCGGGGATAGCTCTGGGATCGCCTTGGTCACTGCCACGGGACACGTTTCCTTTCAATAACTCGGCTGACAACAGTTCAGGATTCAAGTCTGGCACTTTGCCAGCTTTATTTATATAGGTTTCAGGCAAAAACAAACATAACACAGGAACAAAATAAAATCCTAGGCCGTCTGGTCACTTACTACAACTCTCAGCATGCCCTGTCTACTAACTGGAGAGCTACCCTCACCCAGTAAAACATATGACACCTGCAACCTGTTTACTCACAGTTTACAACATCACTTTTGCCACTCACAGCTCCGGCTGTGTGCTTCCCCCAACAGGGCCTGTGTCTCCCCCTTACAGCGGCTTGCTGTTTCCTAGTTAGAGCCCAGATCATACTGAGTCTCTTCATTTTGAAGACCTTCCCTCTCTGCTGCCTGATTACTTAGGTCCCAGGTGAAGGATTCTCCAGAGTGAGTCAAGGAAATGCACACTATCCTTGCCACTTTATCACAATATATATGTATATATATAGCTTCAAATAGCTTCAAAGCTACAACACTACCTGGATGTGTTCTCTGTAAACAAGAACATGGTATTCTGTTTTGGGCTCTTCCATACATTTCTACAAGACTCAGGAATTTAAAGTATAATGTCCGGTACACTTTTCAAACATAAAAAAGTTGTAGGGATCAACAGCAGAGGAGGGTTGACTTCTTGTGGGCAACCCTCCTCGGCAATGTACTGTATGTCCGTGAATGCACTGTTTTAAGCAATTGTGTTATATAATTTATTTTAATGTTTTTGGGAGGGAATACCATGGTGCTTAATAACTGAAATGCTGAATAAAAATGACTGTAAATATTTGTAGATTTTATGAAATACATGTTTGTTTTTTTTCATATATTTTTATTAAACACATTTTCAGAATATAAAAAACTAAACATAACAACTGTAGATAAAGAGAAAATAAGAAAGTATAAACCTCGGGATCCCCAAGGGAGCAATATAGATCCCAACCAGGAACAAACAGGAACAAATAGCCCACCCAGTATCTCAATCCCCCCCCCCCCCACCCTAGATATAATAGCAAACATCAAATGTCCTCAGAGAGGGATATGCAATCCCAGGAAACAATGTTGGTGTCCATCAGCAAAAAGGTGGCTCACGGTATGGTCAAATGGTAAACGGGATCTGTAACACAGCCACACAACCCCCATACATGCCCAAAGGGCGTTGAGTGCGGGTCCCTTGCCAAGAAACGAATTGGAGCCCAGCAACAGCTCCTCTGACTCCCAGGGGATCCAAACAAAATAAAAAAAGACGCAATCATAGAGCATCAGGTGTCAGGTAAATGTAATGCACCTAGAGAGCCTCTTAGAGATTCCATACAATACCAGGCTGTGTACCTAAAATGCCGGACAATTTCGGTGATCCCCGGAGAGTCAAAGCGAGTGACAATGAAAGACCCAATTTTGGGAAAAAAAATTTCTGACAGTGCCGGAGTGCCCCTCGGCATCTAACCGGTCTACAGTCAGAAATGACTTCAGTTGGGCTATCAGCATAGGCACATCTGGAGTAGTGGGGTCAACCATTTAGCGAAAAGACACCAAACCATGGAAACCTCTCTCCCTCCTCCCCTCCTCCCTCCAGTGGGCGTAGCTGGTGAAAGAGTAGTGACTGTGGTGTGAACGGTATCTACACCCTCCAATGGTCCCATATGTAAGACTGTATTAGATGCCAGTAATCCGCTGAGTGGGAACACTCCCAGACCCCATGATACATGTTAGTGAGCAGGGTTTTGCATTTAGGACAGTGAGTGATCCTATCCGGGAAAGAAGAAGAGGGCAATATATTAAAGCCATACAATGTGGCGTGAGCAACCTTGAAATAAGTCTAAAGTTTTTCCTCTCCACCTCTCAGCCATGTAGAATAATGTCAGCATTGTCGGTGTTCCTATTGCACCATTCACATGGACGGAACACACGCTTGGAGTCCTATTTGAGAAAGCGGCCTCTAAAGGCTACATACAAATCAGAGATCGATAATCTCCGGGGCCGGCTGCCTATAATCTCATCCAGGGTGTGTAATGGGGCCTCCTTTGACAGGTCCCATAATCTAGAGGGACAGAAGGCATGAACCTGGTTGGCATAGAAAGCATAGGAAGGGGGAAGGTCAAATGTCTGCATCATCTCCCCCGGTGTGAGCCATTTATGATCAATACTGTGAATAAGTCACCCAACTGTCGTAAGCCCTTAAGAAGTCCATTTAGCCATGAAGAGAACCCACCCTGTGGGAATTCTGGATAGTCATGCAAGGGAATCCGTTTGGACATAAGGAGCGGTAGTCCAAAGGCCTTCCGTACCTCCTTCCAGGTTACTATAGTATCATGCAGTAGCACTAAGCCCTTGATCCTGGTGGGGAGCCTGACATAAGAGGTATGTCGCAGCGCCAACAGCAATTAAGGGGCAGCTGGGGCCTCTTCCACTGCTACGATAAAGAAATTAGTGGAGCCATGCAGCCAGTCAAGCGTATGGCGAAACAAGCTTACAAAGTTATAGCCTCTGATATTGGGAAATTGTACCCCCCCTCCGCTTTCCCTGAGGCGCTTATTATCTGCATGCCGAAGCAGGAGGGAGAGGTTGCAGAGGAGTTGGCACCTTCCCAGGAAAGATAATGGCTAGTTCTCCCAGTACTTCAGTTTGGCCAAAAATCGCAGTATCGAAGAAGTACGTCATTCGCAAACAGACAATTTGAGCTCCTGGGAGCCCACACTTATGCCTCTGTAGAGATCAGTAGAGACCAGAAATCGCTAGGTCAAACAACAAATGCAACAAGGGGCAACCTTGGCATGTACCTTTCGCCAGTGTGAGGGGAGTGGATAGTATACCTGGTGTATGCACCCTAGCTTTAAGACCATCATACAAGCCCTCAATGAAGGAGCTGAATCTTCCTGCTATCCCAAATTTTGACACGACCAGTCCCAGCCAGTCCCAACGAATGTTACCAAAAGCTTTCTCAGCATCAAAGACTAGTAAAGCAGGCTGGGTGGCTGTCCGGGACTGATCCGAAGACTATCCATAGCCGCTAGTACTTTTCTAATGTTCGTGACCACTGAGCGGGTTTTCACGAACCCTACCTGGTGCTCACCTATAAGTGTGGGCAGAAATCTGGCCGGTCGATCAGCTAGGATCTTAGATAACAGCTTCAGAGATGGGGCAATAGGAACCAGGATCTAAGGGGTCTTTACAAGGTTTGGGGAGTACCTTAATGTAAGTGTCACGCACATGATAATGGGCTGTCACGGAGTTGGTAGTGGATCCTCTACCTGTGTGGCTGATGACTCGGACCGTATCGGGGAGCGGAGTCTATGGTGCCGCTGGTCTTCACCAGAGCCCGCCGCAAAGCAGGATGGATTTGCTGCGGCAGGTGACACCCAGGTCGCTACCCCCGATGCGGCTCGACCACACAGGTAACTGGGCAAGGCGAAGTACAGGAGGATGAGACAGAGGCGTAGTCAACGTAGCAGAAGGTCAAGGCAGGCGGCAAAGGTTTGGAGTCAATAAACATAGCAGGAGGGTCTGGAAAAACAGGTAGGCAAAACAGGCTATGGGAATGCTTTCTCTTAGGGAATGAGCACTGAAGATCCAGCAGGGGGGTGCAACAACTTTATAATGTGCTGTTCGGGTACATTACTAATTATGGGCGTACTGGCCCTTTAAATCTCAGTGCACCAGCGTGCGCCCTAGGAGACGGGGACACGTGCACTGGAGCTGAGACACAGTGGAGGAGGCAGCAGAGGAACGAGGTAAGTGACGGGCCGGAATTCGCATGCGGGCGCGTCCCGTGATGCGAATCCCGGCCCCGCCGGGAGCAGGGACATTGTGCTCGCGGCCAGAGCGCAGGTTGTAACAGTAAGCTAGTTTCACTGCTGGGGATAACACTCCCATACGCAATATCTCATTAAAGTATGCTGTCAGGGAGGGTACCACCTGATCCACAAGAGATTTGTTGAATTCGCCGGGGTAACCATCTGGTCCCGGTGCCTTCCCGTTAGCTAGGGAACGGATGCTGACCTCCTCCGCTGTCACATCTGCATTGAGCTCCTGATGCTGCTCATCGTTTGAGGATAGTAAAGACATTCCCTCCAAAAATTGTGCCCCCTCGTCAGTAGGAGCAGGGGGGGGGAGGAATAATGAGCAGTGTAATAAGATTACAAGACAGAGTTGATCGAATGCAGTTCATGCATTATGTGCCCCGTCGAATCACACAAAGCTAGAACAACCCTTTCGCTATTCGTGCAAGAAGTCGGCCCGCCTTATTGCCATGCCAAAACAAGTCTGCCTCAAAATGATACCTATAGACCCTCCCTTTTCTGTCTAACCAGAGTTCATGTGAGGACTTAGCTTCCTGCCATAGAAGTTTGTGGGCTGCAGTGGGGGAGTCTAGAAAACGGGAGTACACCTCCGACAGGGCTGCGCTTGTCGTTGCATGACCTTCCAGAGTTTTGCATTTAATCATGTTACTATAAGACATAATCTAACCCCTAAGGACCACCTTCACGGTTTCCCAGTAGAGGGAAGGATTGTCTACATGAGATGCATTGTCAGTCTGGAATTCCAGCCACCAACCCCTGAGAAGACTCTGAAAGGATTCCTCTTTCGTTAGATAATACGGAAACCGCCATAAGAAATCAGAACTCTTGGGGCACGATGGCAGAAGCTCCAGAACTACCGGAGCATGGTCCAAAATCCTGTATGTCCATAGCAGGGGACTAATCAGGAGATAGTCAATGCGAGACCAAGAATCGTGGACATGTGAGAAGTGTGTGTACTCACGCCCTTCTGGGTGTAGGTGCCGCCAAGAATCTAGTAGCCCCATTTGCGCCAAAAAGGGGGGAGGACTTTGTCACTCTGACGTAAAGAGGTAGTCGGAGGTGTCGAGCGTCTACGATCCACTAGCGGGTCTACCACAGAGTTCAAGTCCCTGCCCAGGATGGTAAGCGGACCGTTAACACCATTAATTATACCTGATGGAGATTGGAAAAGGGGAGAGTTATCACCATTGGGAGCATAGACATTGTAAATATGATAAGTATTGCCATTATGGAGCAGCTGTAAGTGTGAAAAGCGCCCCTCTTCATCCCGGTCATGTGAGAGAATGCGATGGGAGAAAGATTTATTAATTAAAGTCACTACTCCAGGGCTGTCCACCACCTTACCCACCCACAACTTCTGAAAATCCCGCTCCATTAGGTGGGTCTCCTGGAGCAAGACTACGTCTGGATGCCGGCACTTCCGAAAATGCAGAACTTTTATGCGCATCTGAGAGGAGCACAGTCCCTTAACATTCCATGTCACAATCTTACACATATTTGCTGAATAGCCTCCTTGGGGCAGGGAGGAGGAGAAAGAGACAAGACCGGAAAGATTGCGGACAGAAGACTGTATTGAGAAATGAACTGGGGAGACACACAGAAAAGATGCCAGAGAAGGAGAGGGGGAGCCGAACAGAGGAA
Source organism: Hyla sarda (assembly GCF_029499605.1). Lineage (NCBI taxonomy): Eukaryota > Metazoa > Chordata > Amphibia > Anura > Hylidae > Hyla > Hyla sarda. Next base: position 63,539,681 of record NC_079198.1, read on the forward strand.
ACCACCATGACCTAGGAGACTGAAAGACAAGTGGACCACATCTTGTGTAGAATACCCAGGGAGGGGGAAGGCTAACCAGCACATGGATCAATATAAAATATCCCATAGACAGAACAAGAACCGCGACAGAAAAAGCCCAGGACAGACCGACCCCCAGTAGAGAGGAGAGAAGGATCTGTTTACTGTTTACATCAAGTAAACAGAAACAAACATGGACCAAGAAAAGAGGGGAGAGATCACCACAAAAAAACAAAAAACATGAAAAGAAAAATGGAAGACTAAGGACAGACCAATACCCAAGGTGTAATCAGGGTAGCTGCAATGTGGGTGATGGACTTCACTTTTTTATGGCATGTGGGAGACCAGTGTCATGACCGACTGGGGGGACAGGGAGAGTGAGCCCTAACTGACCCTAAAAAGACTCTCCCTGCCTACTTGCCCATCCATCCTAAACGACGGATCGACAACAGGCCGTCAGTTCCTTCCTGCGCTAAAGTGCAGTGGCGTAAAAACCTATAATATACATAATGGGTCACAGACCAGAACAGAAACAGAAAACTACTAGACAACCAGATATACCAGACAGAATACAAATACTAAGAGGGCAGAATATAGTGAATTAACAAACAGTTCATGAACTGGATATCAGATAAACGGCAGACATGATAAAATGAACAAGACTAGGTATGATGTGAGTATACAACAGAATCCAGGAGATGAAGGAGATAAACAGAAGAACTGAGAGCCAAAACGCTAAACTGAACAGGTAACGTAGAACACGGTTCACAAACAGGTACAAGTACAAAGGACAAAAATCAGATCAACCAAACAGGATATAAATATAGGACACTGGTTCACACTGGGACACAGAACATACAAACTGCACTCCCTACTCCACTATAGGAGTAGCCATTAATAATAAAGCCAAATAGGCTACTGGCCAGCAGACATACTTCACCGTGTGGACAAAATGCTGACCCAGTAAGAAACGGAAATATAATACATGAAACACTTGACTAGAACTGGATGAGTCTGAATAGATTCCAGAATACCGAACAAGAATATAACATACAGAGCACAGGGTACAAGCTAGACTCAGACACAGTGTGAACACAGACAGAGCAGAACAAACAAACTTAATCCTAAAACCGACTAATGTAACACAGACTAAAATACAAGGAGCCTGCTATATAACCATGGCTAAAAACCCAGATAAAATGACAAGATAAATATAAGGTAAATGCTCTGGCAGACATAGTCAGAATATTGCACAAACAGACATAGTGGCATTAAACTAAATAACCAGCACCATAATGCAGGAAAACTCTGGCTAAATAACTCCACCCAAGATCTCATTCATTCAGAGCATTAATTATTCCCTATCCAGGAAGAATAGCAAACTGCTCTGAACAAACTAGTGTATGAATACACACCTAAGCAGAAAAATACAAAAACAAATAAACTGACATTACAACCAAAGCCTCAACACTAGACCTCAGCGTGACCAGGTAGCTAGTACAAGGGCCATAGACAAGAGCTTAGTAGTGTGCATAGGGAATATATGTCAGAGAAGGTCCTAACCTTATTCCCACTAACCCAGGAATCCAGAGGAGAGGCTCAGTATCCAGAACATAGGGGCCTAGCATCTGTGCAATAATATAACAAGTCTATCTGTCCCCAACCCCAAACACTGAAAAGGAAGAACACAGTAAGTAAAAGGACAGATAACCATGGCACATAGAATAAGAACAGAACACTCCGTAAGTGAGGCTGAGAGGTACAAACTCTATGGGGCAGTCATCGAGCTACCTTCCAGTAGCGAACATAACTGTGACCCTACCGGTCAAATGTGAGAGATAACCCCCCGAAGATGCATACATCCCTACGAACAAAGACAGGACAGTCAAACATACAAGAAGATACTTAATCCAGAGAAGACGATCTGCTGCTCCTACTCCTGCTTTACCTCCCAGTGCATTTTTGACATTTCCGTGTGTCACTCTGGGATCTCGTGCAAATGCCTCTGCGTCGTGAGGAGTGCGATGAGGGAGTACCTAGGCCCCGTGGAGATTGAGATTGATGAGATGGAGATCGGGGGTGGTGAGCTGTTCCCGCAGAATGTCCGACATGGCCACCTCTACAGCAGCCAGGGTTTGGTAAAAAGAAAATGAGCCATCTGGACGAAACACCTTCAACGTGGCTGAATACTGAAGCTGAAAACGCTTTTTTGCTCTTATGCTCTTTTTTGCTTTTATGCTCTCCTGCGTTGGCCACATCAGCAGAGAAGTCTTCAAATAACAGCAACTTCCTGTTACGAAAAGTTAGTGGAGATGTGCGTTTGCGGTAAGTCCTCAGGATCTACACTTTCTAATTATAGTCCAGTAATTTGAAGATAACTTGCCTTGGGCGAGAGGCATCAGCTGGAGTAGAGTGAGAGGCACAAGCGGTGCGCTCTCTCCACTCTGCATTTGTACTGGAGGCCCAGAGCTTTGGGCAGGTTACTGGAAGGACCAGATGGACCAGATGGAAGGAGAGATTCACTGACCCCAACCAGCCAAAGATTGTTCCAGCGGGAACGATTTTCCAAATCCTCCAGCTTCTCGCTGACATAAAAGAGGTCTGTTTCAGTTTGGTGGAGTCGGGTACCAAGGCCGTTGTTTTCTCCTTCGAGAGCAATAATCCTTTGTTATGCTTCAGTTAAACGGCCCCCCTGAGTGCAAAGGTCTGATTGAATTTGTGTAAGGGTAGTGCACATGGTGTTCTCCGTGGTGAGCTGAATAGTAGGTGTGATCAATTTCACCAGAGCAGCTGCCAGTGTTTGAAGATACATAAGCTGGGATAAGGAAATCTCTGTGACCCCTGCCAATGGGGGGTTCAGAGGAAGAACAGGCTGAGTTGAGGCATAGTCTTCGGTGGTGAACAGAGTCTGGCTGCCAGATACATCAATAGCCACCGACTGGCGACTGTCTGCTTGGGGATGCACGGAATTGGTAGTTAGATTTGTGGTGGTAGCAGCAACTGTGGTAGGCATAGTGGTTCGACAAACCCACTTTGCAGGATCCCTTCTGTATATAATGGTCCATAGTCACTGGGATCAGAAGGTGCAGAGACCACTGAGGAGTATGGATCCCTATTCAGAGGGCACCGCTGCAAAGTCCCAGAAAGGCGGGATGGGGTTCCCCTACTAATATTGTCCCCCTGAGCAAGCTTAGGAAGTAGGGGGAGAAGCAGTCACCAGAGGCAACAGTAGGAAGCAGTCACTGGGTGGCCAGCAATAGCTCTTGCGGCCAGAGACAGGGGCCTTCCACACACACTACGGCTGTATAATGGCACCTATCTTCCTGCGGCTGGCATCTGTAATTATGGGGCCATGCACAGGTTATGTCCCTGTGAGACTGTATGTGACTGTAGCGTGGTCGGAGTGGTCCCCAAGCAGCAACCCCGAAACTGGTATCTGAGTGGGCAGTATTGAAATAGGGATACCCCGGTACCTGGATGCACTTCCATCTGCTCTGCATTCTGAATGCCGGGAGCGCTCAAGGAGGTCTGCGCTTACGCACTGCATGTACTGTATAAGATGGCCGCTGCAGGGAAGAGGGAGAAGGAGGCTGCCGAATTCCCGGGGGATCCTGCGCCTGCTGACCAGAGATGACAGGTTTCATTTTCCCTCTGCGTTCCAGGACCTCTCACTGTCAGCTGGAGTGTGAACAGTTCACGTGGAGGCCGGTACGGTGCGGGTATGAGGTACGGGGTGCAGGAGCTCCGACTCCGTGTGCCTCACATGCCCGCTCCAGAACCGGAAGTCCATACATGTATCTGTTCTAAAAAAACTTTTTTATACTATAATCTATGTATGGAATAAAATATTTTCTGATTCTCATGAAAAAGAAGATTCAGATGTAATTTTTGATAAATCTTATTTATTCTATTTTCTGAGCTGGATACAAATTTGTCTTCCATATCCATTATTGAAAAACCTGGAAATGGTTAACACTTGAATTGCTTTCCTCTCCTAGGAATCTCTTCCTCTTCTAGGAATGTTTTTTAGAGGGTGTTTATCTCTATTTCATTATAGGAAAATAACCCTTATGTGCAATATGCATTAACTTGCAAGAAACCAGAGTGCACAATGGCATGATGAAACCTAAAGCTGCATATAATTCAGGCAGCCCAAACAAAGTACTTATGTTGTAGCTACACCTTCCACTTCTGGACCAGTGAGACATGCAGCATCTGGCTAAGATAGTCAGATAATTATCCTTAGTATTGCTCGGATATATATTTGAGTAACCTCAGTCCAACATTATATTTTCCCAAACGAATGATAGATTAGAAAATTGTTTTGCTGTTTCCATATATAGTTATTTTTGCAATTACATTTTAGACACTCATTTATTTCAATAGCCACAATGAGAATTGAGCCATACAAAGCATGCTTCAAAACTCAGGAATTGTACCCAGTGAAACTCAATGACCCAGATTTACCAATCTGTCCGCCACAACAGACAATGCAAACTTAGAAACACACACTTTAAATCCCCCAGATTCATCAAGGTGTCTCAGACTGACTGATGAATGTGGTGAATCTGAAGGCTGCAAGTATAAGTTTACACCATATTTTTATTTTTTTAAAATTTAACATGTGCCAGACTTGGCATTCCTTAAAGGGGTACTCCGCCTCTAGACAACTTATCCCCTGTCCAAAGGATAGGGGATAAGATGTCTGATCTCGGCTTCGGCACCCCGCTGTCATCACTGCACAGAGCAAACTTGCTCTGTGCGTAATGACGGGCGATACAGGGGCCAGAGCATCACGGTTCCACCCCATCGTGACATCATGGTTAGCCCCCTTAATGTAAGCCTATAGGAGGGGTTGTGACGGCCACAATGCCCCCTCCCGTTGACTTGTATTGAGGGGGCGGGGCCGTTACATCACCATCGCCCGTCATTATGCACAGAGCGAGTTTGCTCTGTGCAGTGATGACAGCGGGGTGCCGCAGTCGAGATGGCGGTGTCCCCAGTGGCAGGACCCCACGCGATCAGACATCCTATCCCCTCTCGTTTAGGATAGGGGATAAGATGTCTAGGGGTGTAGTACCCATTTAAGCCATGACCCTTTCCCATGAGGCAAAGTCCCTTTAGTGGGAGAGGCAGAAAAGTAATCAAAAAGTGTCTCAAATACGTAATAGGTGACAGAAGTCCTTTAAGACGGGTTTTTGTCGAGAGTTTGGCTGAGATTGCCGGATATGGCGGATTAGCTATAGTAAATATTGGCCAATGTGTGTATTTGGAAATAATGCAAAGATAATTATGAATGGTTATTTTTTTCAATAAATTGAGCCAGATACTGAAACATGGAAACAGCACAACTTGCTGTGTACCCTTCTCCAGATCTGTGCTTCCACCCAATCCTGTATCTGAGCTCTACGGGCAGTTCTTTCCAGCACATGGCTTTGTTTTTGCTCTGATATTAATTGTCAGCTATAAGACCTTATATAGACAGGGCTGTGTCTATCAAAATCCTGTCATCAGAATTTATCACAGGTGACTGCAATTAAGGTGAAAAAACATCTCAGAGGTGATCAAAAGAAAGGGAGGCCTCTCCAGAGCTAAATTTCATACACCTTAGCAAATACTTATGTCCATGCAAAAGTTTAGTGATTTATTTTTAGTAATTTATGAAAAAAAATCTAAAGCTCTGTTCTTACTTTGGGTTATTGAGTGCAGAATGATGGGGGAAAAACAAGATTTTTTTTATTTTAGCACAAGGCCTCAACATTACAAGAAGTGAAAGTGTATGAAAACTTCTGAATGCATTGTTCATATATATAAATAGAGATGAGCGAATCGAAGCTGACCAATCCAAATTCGTTACAAATTTCAGGAAAAAATTTGTTTTGCAACGAATGTGAATATCGTTGCGATTCTGTTGCGATAATCGCTTCATTAAACTCCATTTAGTGTGGTCCATGCTCCAGGGCATCTAAAATGGCGGATCCACATGTTAGGACATGGGGCAAGGAACCCCTGAATCACATGCAGGAGCCAGACACCCCTGTGATGTCACAGCCCTATATAATCAGCAGCCATATTCACTTTATTCATTACACTGCAGAGAGATAGGATGAACAGCCTGTGTGTGTTACACAGAAAAGCTTATTCCAGCAGCGTTTCACATCCTAGTCACATCAGTGTTCTGGTGGACAGAGAGCAGTGCTTTTTTTTTCACTGAAAAGGATTTTTACTGCAGCCATTAACCTCGCAGTCACTTCCTACAGCATTGTATTACAGAGAGGGGCAGAGAGCTATGTTTTGAATCATACATTTCAACAAGCTGCCTCAACTTCATAAACCTTAGCAGAGGAGGCAGGAATAATTTTTCAATTCTGTGTGTTTGTTCCCCAACAAATCATCTGCTGGTTATACTAGTCTGTATAATACATACCCAGCAGTCCTTTCCTAATAGTCTTTAACAGAGTGCAATTTTGGGTTTAGTACACAGCTTATTTGTGCTGCAGCACTGTTGTGTACTGCTGGTGTTGTGCAAAAAAAAATGTTTTTAAGCGTACAGTAGCGACCCTGTGAACATCTGAGCAAAGGGTGGTGAGTGGCACAGTGTGCCCAGTTTTCCTTCAAACAGGATATACATTCAGACACTTTCATTTTAAAGATCCAGTGTCTGCTGGGAATAATATTGTTGTATCAAATTTGGACATATCATTTATCCAAAGGATTGGAAACATTAGGAATTAATTGGATTCTGCATTTTATTATATTTTTTTCAGGACTTTATTTTTTCAGGTCATTCCACCACAGGACTTTATTTTTACAGGCTATTCCACTACAAGACTTTATTTTTTTTTTGACAATATTATTATTTTTTACAAGTCTATTTTTATGTATTTTCTTTGCATGATTTTTACATGTAACAATTTACATAAGGGCGAACCGCAGTAATATATCAGATCACCATTTCTATAAAGAATTGTACTAATATATTCTCTTAAGTGAGCCTATTTACTGCAAGGGCCCTGCGCAGGCGTAACTTTTAGAGAAATTTTTTATTAACATTTTATTACTGTATATTAAATAGTGTATTTATTATAACTGGCTTCATTATTTACACCAGATATCCATCACATGCTCACAGATGTGGGTGAGACACTGAGGACTGACCTCTTTGTTTCTATATTTTTTCCAAAAGTACTCAGCAGCTGGTGTTGTACTGTACTGTTTTAAGTGTACTGTAGCACATTTTTCTGCCCTCATAAGTGCATACCCCATATGTACATCTAAGTAGTGTACTATGTTGTACCTATTAACCTCTCAAGGGCCTAGATACTGTGAAAGGCCAGGGAAAAGTAATCACCGGCTGGTGTTTTACTAAAATATGTTTTTTAAGCGTACTGTAGCACATTTTTCTGCCCTCATAAGTGCATACCACATACAAACATGTAAGTAGTGTACTATTTTGTACCTGTTAAACTCACAAGGGCCTAGTATGAAAGGACAGACCTGCTGCTGTTCTAGATAAATACTGTTTTAAGCGTAGGGAAGCGTATTGTACAGGCAGAGAAGTTCCAGGACGTGCACAGAGGAGTGGCAGAGGCCTAAATTCATCAGGCACAGACAGAGGTCGTAACAGACTAGGGGCGAGTGGCAGCAGGAGTCGCAGCGAGAGGCCTGAGCTCCCGGTATCAGCTAGCGGTCGTGTCTCAACCAGCAACCCATCTGCCGCCATCAATTGGTTAACACGGTCATCCACTTCATCACAAGTGCCATCTAATACCCCAGTCAACAGTTGGTGGGTTCCTCAGACACAACCCTCAGTTGGCATGGCCCGGGAGCAGTCCCTGTCCTCCCATTGCCTCTGTCCTATGCTGTTCCCTCCCCTAAAGAAGTATCTTATGCTGTGGGTTCAGCTCAACTATTCAGTGAGGACGATCTAATAGAGGACAGTCAGCAGCTACTGCCCAGCCAAGAAGTGGAGGAGACATCCGCCGCTTCCTCCGCTAGGCGGGCAAGTAGTGATGAGGAGAGTGACATGGGAGGTGGTGTTGCCAGCATTCAGGGTCCAAGCAGACACTGTTGAGGACATCGGTGACAGGCAAGCACTTGTTGATGAAGATGAATCTGATCGCAATTGGAAGCTGGATGCAGAAGGGGCTTCATCATCATCATGAGAAGAGGGTTGCAGTTTGCTCCTGAGGCAGCAGCTGAGCCAGCAAGCTGGTAGCATGGTTGGCAGTCAGCATGGTGGCAGAAGTGGAAATTCTGGAGCCAAACGTGCCCGGGGGAGACCACCTGCTTCGCGGCAGCCTACCTTCCCGGGAGGTAATGGAACAGGGGTTCCTGGAGACGGAGGCAGTAGCAGTTCATTAGTGCGTACTGTTGGTGAGAAAATCGGCAACTCGGCGGTGTGGCAGTTTTTCATCAAGCATCCGGATGAGGTTAACATAGCCACATGCAAGATATGTTGGCAGAAGGTGAAGATTGTCCAGGGTCCCAATGTTGCCACCACGGCCCTACGTCAACATATGCTGCGCCACCATAAAGTGACCTGGGAGAACCATGGCTCTGATTTAGTGGTCCAGCTTGCTGCATCCCCCAGTGGTACGCTGCTCCCTCTTTCAGCCAGCCAAGGTTCCACCACCTCAGCCCAAGGGAGCTGTGTGTCATACCCTTCTTTTGTCGCTCCAGATGCTCCTGCTCCTCCTACTTTTTGTCAGTCATTCTGCCAACAATCCATCGGCAAAGCCATGTCCAAGAGACAACAGTATGCGCCCACTCATCCAATGGCGCAGAAGCTGAATGTGCTCCTGTCCAAGAGACTGGTGCTGCAGTCCTTCCCTTTTCAAGTGGTGGACTCTGCACCTTTCAGAGAACTGATGGCTTGTGCCGAGCCGAGGTGGAGAGTGCCAAGCCGCTATTTCTTTGCGAAGAAGGCAGTACCAGCCCTGCACAATTTTGTGGATAGAAGGTGGTCCAGTCCTTGAGCCTGTCGGTGTGTACCAAAGTGCACGGCAGCACAGATGTCTGGAGCTGTAACTATGGTCAGGGAAATTACATGTCTTTTACAGCTCACTGGGTGAATGTCGTTCCTGCACAGCCACAACACCAACTTGGACAGGTCACACAGCGGGATCACTTTTGACTCTCCACCTTTTTGGACCCTAGCTACCGCCACAAAATAATGGCCTTTTTTACACCCACTGAGAGGGAGGGCAAACTGATCTACTACAGAGACATCCTATATAGTCAGTTTGCCGATGCCTATTGGCGCCATCGTCCATCCTCTCGCAGGTCTGAATTGGGGGGCTCTCTGCACCCACCTTCCACTGCCATGGCTGCTCTGGAGGGGTGGGGTGGCAGGAGCAGTACTTGCTTCATCAGCAGCAGCCTAAATCTACAGTCACTGATGGGTAGCTTTCTTCACTCGCATAGTGAAGCAACTCATCAGCAGCAGGTAGACCTGGATCAGGACCTGAAACAGCAGGTGGTGGCACACCTTGACATGCCCATGCCAACACAACTTGAAGATCCGCTGGACTTCTGGGCAGCCAAACTTGATTTGTGGCCACAACTAGCAGAGTTTGATCTGGAAAAGCTGTCCTACTCGTCCAGTAGTGTGCCATCAGAGCGGGTGTTAAGTGCGGCGGGGGTCATAGTCATCCCAAGGAGAACTCGTCTGTCCACAAAAAATGTGGAGAGACTGACCTTTGTGAAGATGAATCAGGCATGGATCAACCAGGATTTCCACCCATGAATGCCTGATGCATCAGAGTAGATTGACCATGGTGCCACATCAACACTTCACAAATATGGATAGTGCCAAACAGATTTAAGGTGCTGCTCAGTTTCAAACATTCCTCCGCGTGAGACCTATTTTCACCCACCTTCATCAGTACTGGTACTGCCATCCTCTGCACCACTCTATCACCGGGTCACTTTCAGGACTCCTGATGCTGCTGCTGCCACCTCCAGGCTGTGCCATTCAGCCACTATATGGTCTCCTCATGCTTCACCACCTCCAGGCTGTGCCATTAAGCCACTATATGGTCTCCTCATGCTTCAGCCTACTCCAGGCGGTGCCATTCAGCCACTATATGTTCTAGTCATGCTGTTGCCACCTCGAGGCTGTGTCATTCAACCACTATGTGGTCTCCTCATGCTTCAGCCACCTCCAGGCTGTGCCATTCAACCACTATATGCTCTCCTCATGCTTCAGTAACCCCCAGGCTGTGCCATTCAGCCACTATATGGTCTCAACATGCTTCAGCCACCTTCAGGCTGTGCCATTCAACCACTATACGGTCTCCTCATACTTCACCACATCCAAGCTGTTCCATTCAGCCACTATATGTTCTACTCATGCTGCCACAAACTCCAAGCTGTGCTATTCAGCCACTATATGTTCTGCTCATGCTGCCGCCACCTCCAGGCTGTGCCATTCAGACACTATATGGTCTCCTCATGCTGCCAAAAACTCCAGGCTGTGCCATTCAGCCAATATATGTTCTACTCATGCTGCTGCCAACTCCAGGCTTTGTATTTCACCCACTATATGGTCTCCTCCTGCTTCAGCCAACTCCAGGCTGTGCCATTCAGCCACTATAGGATCTTCTCATGCTTAATCCACCTCCAGACTGTGCTATTTAGTCACTGTATGGTCTCCTCATACTGATGCCACCTCCTGGCTCAGTCATTGTGCCATCATGTGACATGTGACTCATTGTGAAATTTGGTCCTTTGTAACAACACAGTGGGGCCCGGGACATTGAAAGTTGGGAGTGTATTCTTAAATTTCAATTTCAAAATCTTAAATTTCAATTTCCAAAAATCTATGTAATCTTTTCAAGACTGAGGCCCTATGGTCATTGACATCATTTAGTAGCTGTGGAATTATCACAAGAATCCAATGAAACAGGTTGGAGCGATCACAATGAACCATTGCTGATTAAATTAAACATTTGCAGTTCCACAAAAGAGTAAGAGAGTGGGAGGGGGGAGGCGGGGCTGTGAGAGGCGTGGGCTGGAATAGGTTATAGCTTGCCTTGCGGCGAACCGCCAGCTTGATGCTCACCAGAATGGGTACTCAAAAAATTTAAATAAATTCAAATAAAATTAAATTAAAATTACATTAAAAAATCTATTTACTCTCTTCAATTTTGACGCTATATGGTCTCCCTGCTGCCACATTCAGATGCTCTGCTGCAGTGATTCAAATAGTGACACCTGTAATCTGCATGCCATACTGAATAACAGTATTATTTCACTAATACAACACACTCCCTATGCGTGTTAGAACAAAGCAAACTGTTCTACACCTATTGAGGCTCTCAGTAGGCCAGAAATAGCCATCTTTAATACAGATTCACCAGACCAAACCTAATATTTTCAGAAAATTCGACGAATCGAGTGAATCAAATTTTTCAAAACTTCGCTCATCGTTACTTATAAATGTTGGCTCAGAATAGTCTCCATATCCAGTGCTAACTTAAAGCATCCCTTTTTATTAAAATAAACAAGTCACTTGTCAGTGCAGAGACCCCCACCAATAATTAAAATGAGCTAGAAGAAAAGGGTAGTAAGGCTCTTCGCTCTCCAGCTCACAGCAATCTCTGTCTGTCCCTTTCAACATAGTATGCCGAAAAACTATTCTTCTCCTTTTTTTTTTTATAATAAATACAAAATAAGTTTTGCATTATATAAGTAAGATGTTTAAATGTATTAGAATTTAAGATCTCAGCCTAGAGCTGCTATTGACAGGAAGAAGTGCTTTAGGAAAAAGTCAAAAATGTAACTTCTAAAGTAATATTACTACAGTACAGGGAGGGAAAGGGTAATATCTCACAAGGCTAAATTGTTTCATGTACTGCAAATGAGATGTGAATTTCTATAATTACTTTTGTTATTGTTCTGCTACGATCACTCATTGCCTACAATGTGGCTGGTAAAGGACTCCAGATCTGGCTTTATGATCTTTAATGGTAGTTAGATCACTGAGGTGGTTATGGTGTGTCATGCAAAGTCATGAAGTGATTTTATTTTGGGCAATATTACATTTACAATTACTTTCATAGAGGAGTGTGATTGGCAATAAACAGTTTTCAGCATTAGCAATAAAGGTTAAACAACTATGAAAGAATGTTTTATTTTATCACTATGACACACAAAAGAGAGGGGATGTACTCAAGTTACTTATACTAGGTATATAAGGTCCTGTGGTATACACACTAACTATGACTTTATAATATTTTGCATTTTTACTATCCTAGTTTCAGAGACCTCATGAGCAGTACCCTCCATTGAAGTTTGGTACAGTACCCAATGGGAGCACGGAGAAGAACATTAGAAGTAACTACCCAGATATGCATGCTTACATGATCAAATATAACCAACGACATGTGGAAGATGCCCTGCAAAATCTTAAGACTGGGTGAGTGACAGGATGGTTTGCAGTTCAGTTTCTTTTATTGTATCCTAACTTAAATGTACCTCTACACTGTAAGATCTTGTAGACTGTAAGAAAGAAAAGAAAACTACATTGTCCAGGTAATTTGCTAGCACCACAATGTTCCCATTTCATGTAGTAATAGAAAGCATCATTGTATAGTATATTACCTGATCCTGAATGGGAAAATGGTAGGGAGTAGATGCAAAATGATAGTACAAAGCATCAAATTATGTACTTTTTATCTTCTCCTAGTCAGTACATTTATGAAATCATCACAGAATTGTCTATTCCCTGATGCCCACCACACAAAATTATCCATAATATTGTGCAAGCTCCTTAGTGGTGTCCATAAAATTGCTCCAAACACATAGTGCTGTCCACAGAATGGTCATTAGTAGAGATTAATTCAGAGTCGGTCTAAATCTCACAAAAAAAGATGACTTTGTTAGAAACCAAACTGAATTGTTTAAAATATATTTGATCCCTGCTCCTGTACATTATGTTACCTGGTGGGCATACCAACATGGAAGCCACAGTTGCCCTATGATTTATGTCATCCATTCCTGTATCAATCTCTGTAGTTGTTTTTGAAGACACCAAGTCAAGAGGTTCACAGAAATGTTATATTAGTAGTTGATGGCATTCATTGTGGGACTGCCTTACTGAATCCTGGAGTGGTAAAGAGCTAAAGGATATAATAATCCTAAACTACATTGTGGTAACTCTAGTACTACATCCCTACAGCTGTACTTTATACTTTAAATATACTTTAAATACATGATATGAGCAGAAATCAAGTTCTTTAATGTCAGAAATGTTTCTTTATGGAAAGAAACACCATATTAAAGAGTACCCGTCTTTAAACCATATTTTCTAAAATAACTCAGATTATATTCTCTAACTACTCATAATACCCCTCCGGTCCTTAAAATTCTTTTTTTTCGAGCTTTAAAAAGCTCCTACCTTTCCCTTTGCTCACATTGTGTGAGCTTCCAGCAGGAAAAAGTGGCGCAGCAGGCGCGACATCATTGAAGCCTGCGAGAGTTGTGCCTCGTCATGCCCTGCACGCATTTGGGCTTCTGCCATGCCGGGAGGAGACCAAACTAACTGTTTGGCTTGTGGCAGGGAACAGAACAGAGCCACCTAAGGGCTGTTTTTTTCAGTCTCTATAAAAACATATAAAGGTTGAGAATTTTAAAGGGGTACTCCACTGGAAAACATGTTTTTAAGTCAACTGGTGCCAGAAAGTTAAACAGATTTATAAATGACTTCTATTAAAAAAAGCTTAATCCTTCCCATACTTATCAGCTGCTGTATGATCCACAGGAAGTTATTTTATTTTTTTATTTCCTATCTGTCTGACCACCATGCTCTCTGCTGACACCTCTGTCCATTTTAAGAACTGTCCAGAGTAGGAGCAAATACCCATAACAAACCTATCTTGCTCATGACAGTTCCTGACATGGACAGAGGTGTCAGCAGAGAGCACTGTGGTCAGACAGAAAGGAAATTAAAAAAGAAAATAACTTCCTGTGGATCATACAGCAGCTGAAAAGTACGGGAAGGATTAAGATTTTGTCATTTACAAACCTGTTCAACTTTCTGGCACCAGTTGATTAAAAATTTTTTTTTCCAGTGGAGTACCCCTTTAATAGCAAGTAAATAGCAAGTGTCTTACAATTAAGGAACAATGGGGGAGATTTATCAAAACCTGTCCACCGGAAAAGTTGCCCATAGCAACCAATCAGAACACTTTTTTCATTTCTCAGAGGCCTTTTCAAAAATGAAAGAAGTGATCTCATTGGTTGCTATGGGCAACTCAGCAACTTTTCCTCTGGACAGGTTTGATAAATCTCCCCCAATATATTAAGTTTAGTTTGATGGCAGGGACCCTTTTAAATAACACAATACTTGTTGACGGTCTTTCATGTTCTCCTTTGCTTATTTTTTTAAAGGAAACTTGATGCTTTCATTTATGATGCAGCTGTGCTGAACTACATGGCTCGGAAAGATGAAGGGTGTAAGCTAGTGACTATTGGTAGTGGGAAAGTCTTTGCTACCACGGGTTATGGCATTGCTCTCCAAAAAGGTTCCAAGTGGAAGCGGCCCATCGATCTAGCCTTACTGCAATTTTTAGGAGATGGTATGTACCTTTTGATCCAAATAATAATTCTTCTCAGCTTTCTGTGATTTGATGTATTTATTATGAAACACAGAGAATGATTACAAAATGTAATTTTATAATAGAAACAGTGGGACAAAGTTCTTTTTTGAGCGTAATGTGCTATTGCACCATTACAATAAAACGAATGACAACTGGCTTATTTCAGCTGGTTTACACATGTGATATATATTTTTTTCTGAGGAGCAGCACGGTACATATTAAAATAATCCCCACATTAGTGATGAGCGGGATTGGCCATATTCAAATTCGCAATATTTTGCGAATATGTAGACAAATATTCATCCTATATTCGCGAATTTCACATATTCGTTATATTCGCACATTCAAATATGTGAATATTCGCATATGTGAATATTCGCATATTCGCATATTCGGGGAAGAAAACAGTGAGGCGGTGGGCAACTTTACTATTGGTTGCCAGGGATGTTGTTGATAACCTCTGACAAGTGTATTTGCATCATTCTAATTGGCCCACAAGTGAAAAGAAGGAATATGCAAATATTCACATATGCGAATATGCGCAAATTAGAATATACAGATATGCGAATATACACATATGTGAATATTCACATATGCGCATATGCAAAAAAGCAAATATTAGCAATTTTGAAAATATAGTAAATATATTCGCAATATTCACGAATTCGCAAATTTGCGATATTCGCAATAAAAATTAGAAATGCGAATATTCGCGCCCAACACTACCTCACATTATGGCACCAGATTTTATTACAATAGATAAAGGTATTCATTGATGAGTTCTTCACTCTTTTCCAGGACCCTTGGTCCAATTCCTTAGCCACTATAGGTGTCCATGCATTTTTAATAAATTTCTCCCAAACTCCCCATACACATGAATATTCAGGGTGGCCTACGGGGAGGGGTAAGCTGCAGCTCTGGCGCCAGCTTTAACTCTTAGAAAAAAAAGGGTCAGGTAGTAAAAATCCAATATAGCTAATCCTTTTCTCCACCAACACCTTAGACAGTCGGTAGAGCCTGTGTTTAGCCAACTTTATCCTAGAGTGTATGGTCACCTTAAAAGGGTACTACGGTGGAATTTTTTTTTTTTTTTATTAACTGGTGCCAGAAAGTTTAACCGATTTGTAAATTACTTCTATTAAAAAATCTTAATCCTTCCAGTACTTATAAGCTGCTGTATGCTCCATAGGAAGTTCTTTTCTTTTTGAATTTCTTTACAGTCTGACCACAGTGCTTTCTGCTGACACCTCTGTCCATTTTAGGAACTGTCCAGAACAGGAGCAAATCCCCATGGCAAACCCACCTTCTCTGGACAGTTCCTGACATAGAAAGAGGTGTCAGCAGAGAGCACTGTGGTCAGTATAGGTTCTTGTCACCTATTAGCAAAGAGAATTAGATCAAGCAGGGCCATGCCATCTGTCTCCAAGAGCTGTATGGTCTGTCTCTATGGTATGTACAGTATACCTGCATTAATATATATATATATATATATATATATATATATATATATGATCCAACAATAACGCAGCACTCCAAAGAACGGTGAAAAAAGTGTTGATTTATTCCTGTCACATCAGTACAAGCAACGTTTCTGCTCCTATGGAGCCATTTTCAAGCTTAGTGTCACACATCAGTAGGGAGTTTAAATACCCATGTGCATTAAACATCATACAAATTTCAATTAAGTGCTCATTACATAAAAACATTAAAATTTTATAAACAGTGTGTACATACATCTTCCATTGTGTATATATCATAGATCTTCAGTGCATATTTCATATATTAAAGTGCAAATTAGTGCATATTAGTGCATATAAGTGTTTTAAAACATAGCAGCGCTCGAAATTGAATGCTCCACTAACATTATGTTGATACATAGCAGCTGTATGATATAATTATACATATATAATATAATGAAATGGGGAGTTTGACTCTTACCCGCTCTGTACTTGTTTAATGGCGTCCAGTGGCGTGGGTAAAAACACCGATGCGCCTGTGCAGGAAGCGGTCCCAGTCTAGAGCTGTCGCGCGAACAAGTCACGTGACTAACCCTGGGTCATGTGATCACTTCCGCATACTACTGCACTGAAAGCGTCACCCGTTGTCCTGGTTACCACCTGTGCTGATCAGCCCTGGTGTAAAGCAGAAAACAGGCGCGGCGGATATTATAAAGATATATGCCAGACCTGAATACAAGTTATTCCATAAAGACTTGTGATGTATACTTATTATTAACCGAATCTATATAAATAGTGCATGAAGGTCAGTTCGTTAACCAACAAGGGTATTGGATAAAGAAAATAAAGAATATATATATAAAAAAAATAATAAATAAAAAAATACAAAAAAATAAAAATAAATAAATAAATAAATAAAAAAATAAATAAAAATTTAAAAATTAAATTTTTATAATAAAAAAATACATAAAGCAAGATAAATAAATAAAAAAATGAAAAAATTTTTTTTTAAATAAATATCACTCCTTATTTATAAGGATCCCTTCTTTTTTAGGACAATTTTATACCCAGACACACCTTACATTTACATCTCAGAACCGCTCCTCTTATGTAGGACTTTCATCCCTCAGAGTCATCTCTGATCTCCAAAGGGATGTCTGTCACCGGGGGACAGTGACATTGGGATTGTAGGGTCCCAACATGTCTCCGTCTATCCACCTACATCTTGATTGGAGCTTCTCTGTTATCATAGCAGCATCAATCACACTCAATGTGGTCTGGGTTGTCCATTGATGGTATATAAATAAAAAAGAAATAATAAAAAGACAAAGTATAAAAAAAGGAAATAAAAAAGGAAAGAGATTTGGAAAAAATAAAGAAATAAAGAAAATAAATGTGTATTGAGACAGAGTCACCCACCAACTGTATAGGGGGACTCTCTCTCCATTACACATCAAACTGTTGGAGAGGGGAACCGACATGCATGCACACTGAACCAATTCAAATTCTATAATACCATATTATATTCAAGAAAGGCACATATTCTAAGCATAACTCTTGAAGTTTATTGATCTCTAGAATAACGCCATACAGATGATCTACACAGAGCAGGTAATGTCTTCTCCTTGATGTTTCATCTTGAATTAAATCTATAAGAATAGACAAACAGAAAAAATTGTAAAAATAATATCCACATTATACATAGTACCCTATCCAAAACTGTGTGTAACCGCCTTAGGATTCAGAGTCAAAACTCTATGTGGCACCTCTGGTTATGCACTCTCTGCCATATTTTAAATAATGTTAAAATCTACATTTAAGCCCTTTGGTCTTAGTGAATCCAACTTATGAATCCACCACATTTCTCTCCTTTTCAATAATGCCAGTCTATCACCCCCTCTTGTTGGTGCTGGTACAAAGTCAATCGCCATAAATTTCAAGTCCTTCTCGGAATGTTTACACTCAATAAAATGTTTAGAAACTGGTAAATCAACTTTACCTTTCCTTATGCTATACCTGTGATTGTTAATTCTAACTTTTAAGCTCCATGTGGTCTGTCCCACGTATAACTTCTTGCATGGGCACATAAGAATATATATGACCCATGTAGAGTCACACGTGAGGAAATACCTACATGTATGTACTTGTTGGGTTACTGGATGTATAAATGTAGATCCTTTCATCATCTGATTACAATTTATACAGGACAGGCAAGGGTATGATCCCATCCTCCTAGGGGTCAAAAATGTCTGCCCTGTTTTTTTCTCCGGTATGACTTCTGTTTTAACCAATTTGTCCTTGATGTTCTGACCTCTCCTATAGGACATGAGTGGACCAACTGAAAATTCATCAATCTCCTTGAAGCTGTTTCTCAATATAAACCAATGTTTATTCAATATTTTTGCAATCTGTCCACTCATGTCATGATAGGTAGAGGTAAAGGGAATACGTTTGTTCTCAAGAATTGAGAACAAACGTATTCCCTTTACCTCTACCTATCATGACATGAGTGGACAGATTGCAAAAATATTGAATAAACATTGGTTTATATTGAGAAACAGCTTCAAGAAGATTGATGAATTTTCAGTTGGTCCACTCATGTCCTATAGGAGAGGTCAGAACATCAAGGACAAATTGGTTAAAACAGAAGTCATACCGGAGAAAAAAACAGGGCAGACATTTTTGACCCCTAGGAGGATGGGATCATACCCTTGCCTGTCCTGTATAAATTGTAATCAGATGATGAAAGGATCTACATTTATACATCCAGTAACCCAACAAGTACATACATGTAGGTATTTCCTCATGTGTGACTCTACATGGGTCATATATATTCTTATGTGCCCATGCAAGAAGTTATACGTGGGACAGACCACATGGAGCTTAAAGGTTAGAATTAACAATCACAGGTATAGCATAAGGAAAGGTAAAGTTGATTTACCAGTTTCTAAACATTTTATTGAGTGTAAACATTCCGAGAAGGACTTGAAATTTATGGCGATTGACTTTGTACCAGCACCAACAAGAGGGGGTGATAGACTGGCATTATTGAAAAGGAGAGAAATGTGGTGGATTCATAAGTTGGATTCACTAAGACCAAAGGGCTTAAATGTAGATTTTAACATTATTTAAAATATGGCAGAGAGTGCATAACCAGAGGTGCCACATAGAGTTTTGACTCTGAATCCTAAGGCGGTTACACACAGTTTTGGATAGGGTACTATGTATAATGTGGATATTATTTTTACAATTTTTTCTGTTTGTCTATTCTTATAGATTTAATTCAAGATGAAACATCAAGGAGAAGACATTACCTGCTCTGTGTAGATCATCTGTATGGCGTTATTCTAGAGATCAATAAACTTCAAGAGTTATGCTTAGAATATGTGCCTTTCTTGAATATAATATGGTATTATAGAATTTGAATTGGTTCAGTGTGCATGCATGTCGGTTCCCCTCTCCAACAGTTTGATGTGTAATGGAGAGAGAGTCCCCCTATACAGTTGGTGGGTGACTCTGTCTCAATACACATTTATTTTCTTTATTTCTTTATTTTTTCCAAATCTCTTTCCTTTTTTATTTCCTTTTTTTATACTTTGTCTTTTTATTATTTCTTTTTTATTTATATACCATCAATGGACAACCCAGACCACATTGAGTGTGATTGATGCTGCTATGATAACAGAGAAGCTCCAATCAAGATGTAGGTGGGTAGACGGAGACATGTTGGGACCCTACAATCCCAATGTCACTGTCCCCCGGTGACAGACATCCCTTTGGAGATCAGAGATGACTCTGAGGGATGAAAGTCCTAAAGAGGAGCGGTTCTGAGATGTAAATGTAAGGTGTGTCTGGGTATAAAATTGTCCTAAAAAAGAAGGGATCCTTATAAATAAGGAGTGATATTTATTTTAAAAAAAAATTTTTCATTTTTTTATTTATTTATCTTGCTTTATGTATTTTTTTATTATAAAAATTTAATTTTTAAATTTTTATTTATTTTTTATTTATTTATTTATTTATTTTTATTTTTTTGTATTTTTTTTATTTATTATTTTTTTTATATATATATTCTTTATTTTCTTTATCCAATACCCTTGTTGGTTAACGAACTGACCTTCATGCACTATTTATATAGATTCGGTTAATAATAAGTATACATCACAAGTCTTTATGGAATAACTTGTATTCAGGTCTGGCATATATCTTTATAATATCCGCCGCGCCTGTTTTCTGCTTTACACCAGGGCTGATCAGCACAGGTGGTAACCAGGACAACGGGTGACGCTTTCAGTGCAGTAGTATGCGGAAGTGATCACATGACCCAGGGTTAGTCACGTGACTTGTTCGCGCGACAGCTCTAGACTGGGACCGCTTCCTGCACAGGCGCAGTGGTGTTTTTACCCACGCCACTGGACGCCATTAAACAAGTACAGAGCGGGTAAGAGTCAAACTCCCCATTTCATTATATTATATATGTATAATTATATCATACAGCTGCTATGTATCAACATAATGTTAGTGGAGCATTCAATTTCGAGCGCTGCTATGTTTTAAAACACTTATATGCACTAATATGCACTAATTTGCACTTTAATATATGAAATATGCACTGAAGATCTATGATATATACACAATGGAAGATGTATGTACACACTGTTTATAAAATTTTAATGTTTTTATGCAATGAGCACTTAATTGAAATTTGTATGATGTTTAATGCACATGGGTATTTAAACCCCCTACTGATGTGTGACACTAAGCTTGAAAATGGCTCCATAGGAGCAGAAACGTTGCTTGTACTGATGTGACAGGAATAAATCAACACTTTTTTCACCGTTCTTTGGAGTGCTGCGTTATTGTTGGATCCTATTTAAACTGAGGACTTTTGGTCAAGAAGTTTTTTGGACGCTGGCACCCACACATTGAGGCTGAGTAGTGCTGCAATACTTTTTTGGCTTTTATATATATATATATATATATATATATATATATATATATATATATATATCGGAGCGGAGAAATTAAAAGGAGAGCACTACACTATGTGCCACTGTTAAGGATTAGTTCATGTGCGGCCTTAATCTGTGAGTGACTACCGTTATACTAATTTCCGACGTAAGAGAATTCACACTAGGCCAGGTTGGTATGGGTTCCCTCCTCTGTACCCCGGGGAGTTCTGTTTATTACAGGGAGTAAATTTGTTTTTTACATTGTACAAAGAAGGAGGGTGAATTATGACATCACAATTAGCATATTACATTCTTATTGGTCATTTGAGCGTGGCGTAGCATAAGTCATTATCTTGCAAGTCTTCTTAGCTTAATATTTCAGCATCTTTCCACAAAGTCCAACGTTTAGATGTCTTGTATCCATAGTCTCCATCTCAAGGCTCTAGTCATAGTTACAGGCAAAGCGATAAGATGAAATATTTTGCATTTAGCATTCTGATGTATCTGGGTTAAAGGTTAAGGGAACAGATATTTTTCCAACAGCAATGGCATTTAAATATTAATATATATTAATCAGTCATTAGAAACATAAGGGTCATCCCTATCACCACTAACGGTGGGAGGATATGTAAGCGGTGGTGGCTAGGAATCCTGTGAGACACTTGACACCTGTGGGGTGCATGTAATAGAGCTGTAGTAACACCGTAATAAACACTAAGAACAATAACATGAACTCACCGCGACAATGGTGTCTATGCGTCCGGAGATCCGGGATACCGGGAGGACATCGGGCTTCCAGCCCGATGTCCTCCCGGTATCCCGGATCTCCGGACGCATAGACACCATTGTCGCGGTGAGTGCATGTTATTGTTCTGTGTGTTTAATACCTGCATTAATGTTTAAAACTTTAGTTAAATACATTAATCTACATGTTATTTTTGACTGTACCCAATCTTCAAAAAAAGAAAATGGCAATTTGTAACATCTGTTCTAATATTGTCTATTTCTTAACTTGCTGTCACTGTTACTTTAGGTTTGTCTTTGCTGTGTTTTCAATTTGTCCTATACACTCTTCCTGAATAGAACTGCTTACCCCATACACACTGGAAATTAGAAAAGTAGAAATGAATCATCAGTTGTTTAATGTCTTGTTCACTGCCGGTGGCCTAATAGGTAAAATAATAACTAGCCAATCCACTGAGAGCATCCGGTGGCGATGTTCCCTGGTCGGGTGTTTCCAGCAGCAGTGAAACAAGGAGGAAAATGAGCCTTTTTTCCAGCAGATGAGGTTATTGATTTTCCTGTGTGTATGTGAGAAATAAAGAACGTGGTGTTACTTTGAACAACTTTACACGGTCATAAGTATATGTTACGCCACTTGATCAAACCTTTATTTAACAGGGATTGACACTTAAAAGCTAGTTTGCAATGTAGTAATTTTTCTCCTTGTTGTGACAAGTCCCTTCCCAGTGATTACATTAATTCATCTGACATAGGAAGGATGAACAGATGTAGATTTTGTTTGGAAAATTAACCATTTTATCATTGACGTTAATTGTCAGCCAAAACAAAAGACTGTCAGCCATTAAGTGGATCCTTTGTCCATATAACCATATGACAGTAGACAGTCTGTTGAAATAATAATCTAAAATAATACTTACACTAAGGTGACATATTCTTGTTTTCCAACTAGACTGTTAGACAATCTGTCAGGGGAATTTATTTCCTTATGGAGCTGACAATCTTGTTGAGTTTTCCAACTAGATCTGGCAATATTTCTGCTTACTTGATGATGTTGCTAGGGCTTTAATCTCACAACTTAAGCCCTTAAGGACGGTCCCATTTTTTACCTTAATGACCAGGCTCTTTTTCTTATTTTTTTTATTTGACATGTGTCTCTTTAAATGCTTTTTCTGAGCAGACCAGTTCTGAGATAGCTTTTTGTGAAATATTGTACTTTATATAAGTGGTTCATTTTTGTTGTGTGAAAAACTACAAAATATTGTGAAAAAATGAAAAATTTCTGGCGTTTTTTGTTTTAAATTTTTTTCTTATGGTGTACACTGTGTCGTAAAAATGATGTAATATTTATTCTGTGGGTCGGTACTATTATGGAGATTTTATTATATAGCTTGTTATCTTCTTTTAAATTTTTTGATGTTTTTTATTCCGCTATTTGTACAAAAATTTGTGAATTTTGCGCATTTTTGTTGTTTTTTTATGGTGTTTATCATGCGGGATAATTTACATTATAGCTTTATAGTACATGTCATTACGTATTATGTAGTAATATCTAGTATGTATATGAATTGTGCTTTGTTTTTTTTTGTTTTTTATGATCATACAGGGATTTTATTGGGAAAGGGGCATTTATTTTTATTTTTTTACACTTCATACTTTTATTGAAGAACTTTTTATAATTTTATTTCTCACTTTTACAGGTTATACTAAGCAGCAATACATTTGTACCGCAGCACAGTATAACCTGATGAGCTGCAGACACTACAGCCAGTGCTATCCAGCCTGTGGTGGGATCTCACAGGCTTCCGTAGCTGGCATACAGGAGGCCATCAGCTGGACTCCTGCTGCCATAGCAACCAATGGCGAACCGCAATAGTATCGCGGCACCACTGTTAGTGAACAGGGGGAGCCCCCTTGCCCTGTCAACATCATATATGCCGTAAACAGGATTTATCATGGCATCTATGGGGTTAATGTTGCCGGGACTGGTGCGATCGCGGCTCCAGCAGCTGCGGCAGGACCCAGGCTGTGATTGACAGCCGGGTCCCACCGCCGATCTCCTGAGCTGCACACAGCAGAGCAGGAGATCAGCAAGACATATGCGTACATCCCAGCGCGTGAATATGTCGGGTGCCGGGACGTATGCATACGTTCTGTAGTGGGAAGGGGTTAAAGGAGTACTTTGGTGGAAATCAACTGGCTCCAGAAATTCAAACAGATTTGCAAATTACTGCTAGTAAAAAATCTTAATCTTTCCAGTACTTATCTACTGTTGTGTACTACAGAGGAAGTTGAGCTGTTCTTTTCTGTATGTCCACAGTGCTCTCTGCTGACACCTCTGTCCATGTCAGGAACTGTCCAGAGCAGGTGAAGTTTGCTATGGGGATTTGCTCCTGCTCTGGACAATTCCTGACACAGACAGAAGTGTCAGCAGAGAGTACTGTAGTCAAACAGAAAAGAACAGCTCAACTTCCTGTGGAACATACAGCAGGTGATAACTACAGGAAGGATTAGGATTTTTTACATAAAAGCAATTCACAAATCTGTTTAATTTTCTGGAGCCCGTTGATATGGAAAAAACAGTTTTCCACCAGAGAACCCTTTTAGTGGTGAATGTTTTCCTGTTGAGTGAACAAATCAAGAAACCTGGGCCATCTTTCTTTCCAGTTGAGACATCTTCATAATAACATAGATTGAAATAATCAAGAAAAGAAGAATCCAGCTTTCAATGAAGAGAATAGTGGTTTCTTTATTTCAAAGTTACACTGGCATGATCACAAGCTTGCATGTAAAAGGCTCTTGATCATTGTAGCTTGTGATCTGTGGCCTAGGTAACTCCACCGACACACCACTTATCACAACAGCCCAGTACACCAATATATCACTAGAAACATTCATACATTGAATTAAAACATATTCTATGTGCTTGGAAGAAAGCAGAGCTACATGTACTACTGAAAAAAATACATTCCTGCTTATGCAATCCAAAATGAGACTGCGGAAGGACATATAGGTTAAAGGAAATCTGCCATCAGTGTCACCTGCATTAACCTGTTGATACAGACAGGTAGTGCAGGTGACACTGATGACAATGGTACTTACTTTGTCCCGTTCCGTGCAGGCGTTCTATGGTAATCCTTAGCTTCGGGCCCGGCTTGGGGCATGGGCGGAGCTTAGTGACAACACCACTGCTGCTCTCTGCTGGGTCCCGCTCCTAGAGAACAGCAGCCGTGATGTCACTAAGCTCCGCCCATGCCCCAAGCCGGGCCCGGAGCTGAAGTTACCAGAAAAGATTACCAAAGAACGACTGCACGGAATGGGACAAGGTAAGTACCGTTGTCATCAATGCCACCTGCACTACCTGTTGGGACAGACAGGTTAGTGCAAGTGACACTGGTGACAGATTTCCTTTAATGAGTATCATCATTTTAGTTACCAATGTCATGTATATGGAGGGATAAAACCAGTGGGCACAAATGTGGTCCTGCTTACCGTAGATGGTTGTGCAAAACAAACACAACTTTGTGCAGAGTATGAAGTAAATGGCTGCAGCCTTCCCACTGGAACATATCAATATGTCCAAAATTTCCTCCCAGTGTAGTGGGATAATCAGGCGCTGCACACCTCAGGTAGGTGGATAAAAGGATGTATTACCTACAATGCTTAGCAATGCGTTTCCCGGTGATATGACCCCTTCCTCATCCTGAGGAAGCAGTCATATGACCGGAAAACTCGTCGCTAAGCATTGTGGGTAATAAATTCTTTTGTCAACCTACCTGACGTGAGCAGCACCTGATTATTCCACTACACTGGGATAACATTTCTTTCATATGATTGGATTCTTGGTCACCTTTCTTGCCAAAGCCCTTTTCCCCTGAATACCTAGTTTGCTGTGGTGGCCAGCTCCAGGAAGGGTCCTAGTTGTTCCAAACTTCTTGCTCTTGGGAACTTTAGGGACAGTAGAAAGTATCTCTATCTGTACCTCCACACAGTCCTGAGCCCTGCAGGCAGTTCTTTCAACCTCATGGTTTAGTTTTTGCTCTATGTCAGCTGTGTCAGCTGTGTGATCTTCTATAGAAAGGGCTTTGTCTTTTGTCTTACCAAATTAATTTACCACAGGTGACTACAAATATTTAAAAGATAATGAAGAGAAATAAGAGAAGCCAAAGCTAAATTTTAAAAGGTCTAAATATAATTTTTGGTTTATCCTGTTTAATAAATTAGCAAAAATTTCTAAAATGTTATTTTCACATACTCATTATGGGGTATTGAGTTCAGAATGATGTGAAAAATAGATTTTTTTCTTTTTAGCACAAGGTTGCAACATAACAAAATGTGACAAACTTATTGTAGCTCTATTGAGAGAGAGAGAATCCATGAGTAAAATAAAGATATGTGACAATTAAAATATTAGTATACTCGACAATGAACATTTGTTGTTAAGATTTAAAAAGGAGATTTTTTTTTCTTAGTATAAAAATAAAATCAATGGTTATACAATCTGGAGCAAATCTGACTAAAAGAAATATTGTAGCTGTACTACATGGTAAAATATTTCTCCCTACAGACACAATTCAGTTCTAATAGGATCTTGGATGCAATACATAAACATTTGTGAATGTCATAATAATTTTCATAGAAGTTGTCATATTTTTTTTATTACTTCTTCCCTATGTGAGGCTAAATTTGCATCTTTGTCATTTCTTTTCCTAGACATTAGGAATAAGATGTTCCTATGGCTGATTTTCGGACTTAGTTATATGTATTTTATGTATTTCTGCTCTCTAGCATCTATCTATCTAGCTACCGTATTTATCAGCGTATAACACACACTTTTTAGGCTAAAATTTTTAGCCTAAAGTCTATGTGCGTGTTATACGCCGATACACCCCTAGGAAAGGCAGGGGGAGAGAGGCCGTCGCTGCCCGCTTCTCTCCCCCTGCCTTCCCTGGGGTCTAGAGCCCTGCTGCCGGCTCTTCTCTCCCCCTGGCTATCGGCGCCGCTGCCCGTTCTGTCCCCCTGACTATCGGTGCCGGCGCCCCACTGCTGGCGCAAATAGCCAGGGGGAGAGAAGCGGCGTCGACAGCCAGGGGGAGAGAAGGGGCAGTGGCACCCATTGCCGGCGCCGCTGCCCCGTTGCCTCCCCCCATCCCCGGTGGCATAATTACCTGGGTTGGGTCCGCGCTGCTGCAGGCCTCCGGCGTGCGTCCCCTGCATCGTTGCTATGCACGGCGCGGCGCACTGACGTGATGCGCCGCGCCGTGCAGCGCTTAGCAACGACGCAGGGGACGCGCGCCGGAGGCCTGCAGCAGCGCGGACCCAGGTAATTATGCCACCGGGGATGGGGGGAGGCAACGGGGCAGCGGTGCCGGCAATGGGTGCCGCTGCCCCTTCTCTCCCCCTGGCTGTCGGCGCCGCTTCTCTCCCTCTGGCTATCGTGCCGGCAATGGGGCGCCGGCACCGATAGTCAGGGGGACAGAACGGGCAGCGGCGCCGATAGCCAGGGGGAGAGAAGGGCCGGCGGCAGGGCTCTAGACCCCAGGAAAGGCAGGGGGAGAGAAGCGGGCAGCGACGGCCTCTCTCCCCCTGCCTTTCCTGGGGGTGTATCGGGGTATACACGCGCACACACGCACCCTCATTTTACCATGGATATTTGGGTAAAAAACTTTTTTTACCCAAATATCCTTGGTAAAATGAGGGTGCGTGTTATAGGCCGGTGCGTGGTATACCCCGATAAATACGGTATTTATTTATTTATTTATTTATCCAAATTCCATTATATCTAGCTACAGTTGCAATCAAAATTATTCTATCCCCATTGCAAGTTAGGTTTGCATTCAAAATTTACTTACCTTTAGTTGTTTGCAAAAACAATTAATAAATAAATAAAAGAGCTCAATAAAACTAATATGGTCAGAGCCATAGGAAGGGAATTAATCAGCTTTTTTGTGTACATTTTGTGACCTTTTTAACTTCAGCCTTTTGCCAAATGTGCTCTATATGAAGCTAAAAAGTCACAAAATGTACACAAAAAAAGCTGATTAAATCCCTTCCTATGGCTTTGACCATAATGACTTGCGAATAAACTTTCTAATATCTACGCTATTTACCAATTTATGAAAAATGTTCACCTTTAAGATAAATATAAGGGAACATGAGGTATGCAAAGGCAAATGGGAGGAAAAATAACTTGATTTAGACAGAGATTGATAAAATCACCCCCCCCCACATAGTGTGTTAACTAGATTCACTAACCCATTAACTAGATTCATTCACTTTATACATGTATGTATAACTTAGTCAATAGAACAGTTCAAAAAGTTACAATGTACCTGTCACTTCAAAAAACATTTCACATGTCCTGAAGACATGTCAAAAGTCTTGATCGATCAGGATCTGGGTGGTTAGACCTTGACCAATTGCTCTATAAAGTTGAGAGAAAATCATGGCTGACCAAGACAATCCTAAAGACGTACATTATAAATTTGTCTCGCTTAGCACACTCTTCTCCAGGCTTGTTTTTTGTGATCAGTTGGGGTTTAGGCACTCAGACCCCAACCGATCAAAACTTCTGTCTTTATAACATGTCAAATGTTTTTTTTTTTTAAGTGACAGTGCCCTTTTAATAGATAAGATCAATGCCTTGCATGAACAAAATATACAAAAGACACATGGAATGTTCCTAGGGATACAGTTTGAAGCACAATTTTCAAGTTCAAAGTTGAAGTTACACTGTCTTTACTACCAGGACGTGGCAGAAAGTGGAAGCTGTCACTGGCTACCACCAGATTCCTGAGGAGGCAGCTGGTTAAAAATGTTTGCATTCCTCAGAAATGTTGTCAGAAGCTAGTGTGGTCTAGTTATGCACCACATTAGCAGCAGGTCATAGTAATGGAGTCCTACTAAGACATGTTGAACAATTCTGAGACCACAGAGATAATAAAAATTTGCTTTTCAGTTGAATTTGGAGAAGCCACTTGCAACATTAGCTGTGCTGAGCTATTTACATTGTTATTAGGTTTTATTTTTGCAAACTGCTTCAATTTTGTAAATTATCTATTTATCTATCTCTCATATTTATCTTTCTATCTATCCATCTCTCATATTTATCTGTCTATCTCTAATATTTATCTATTTATCTATCTATCTATCTATCTATCTAGACAATAGCAAATATGATGCAGCACTCCACAGGTTGCGAAAAAAAGGTGGTTTTATTCCATCATGTGCATAGACAACGTTTCACCAGCCTCACGCTGGCTTTTTCCAGCGTGAGGCTGGTGAAACGTTGTCTATGCACATGATGGAATAAAACCACCTTTTTTTCGCAACCTGTGGAGTGCTGCATCATATTTGCTATTGTCTGGATTAAGGAACCGGTGGACCCAGGTTCCAGCTATGCGGGCACCCCTCATCTCACTTTTCTTCTGGATTTTGGTTGTGCCGTTTTTATGCACATTGTATCTATCTATCTATCTATCTATCTATCATCTATCTCATATCTCTCTCTCTCTCATATGTACAGTATCTATCTCTATCTATCTCATAGCTATCTCTCTCTTATATGTACAGTATCTATCTCTATCTATATATCTATCCATCTCATCTCATATCTATCTATCTATCTTTTTTTTTTTTTCACCAATAATTGTATGTGGCAAACTAGCAGTAGTAACATTTTTCTAGAGAGACAAAATGCTAGAATGTTCCTAACGCATCTTCTGTTTTGATGTAGTCTGAGAGCTTTCTCATGTTTTTCATGCAATGATCGATCCTAAGGATGGGACCTTGTCTCCCTAAAGATGTCATAAATGACATTACATTGGAGTTTTTAACACATTTAAAATGACATCCTGCTGCATGAATTAGGGTGAATGATGAAGATTAACAGTATGGTTGGTAAGAAAAGGAAAATTAATAGAATCAGCTCAGATGTGTTATTGAAACCTTCTATGACAGATGTTTAAAGGGGTACTCCGGTGAAAAACTTTTTTTTTTAATCAACTGGTGCCAGAAAGTTAAACAGATTTGTAAATTACTTCTATTAAAAAAATCTTAATCCTTCCTGTACTTACTACATACTGAATTCTACAGCGGAAATTATTTTCTTTTTGAAACACAGAACTGTCTGCTGACAGCATGAGCACAGTGCTCTCTGCTGACATCTCTGTCCATTTTATGAACTGTCCAGAACAGCATATGTTTGCTATGGGGATTTCCTTTTACCCTGGACAGTTCCTAAAATGGACAGAGATGTCAGCAGAGAGCACTGTGCTCATGATGTCAGCAGACAGCTCTGTGTTTCAAACGGAAAATAATTTCCACTGTAGTATTCAGCAGCTAATAAGTACAGGAAGGATTACGATTTTTTTAATAGAAGTAATTTACAAATCTGTTTAACTTTCTGGCACCAGTTGATTAAAAAAAAAAAAAGTTTTTCACCGGAGTACCCCTTTAAAGGGGTACTCTGGTCCTAAGACATCTTATCCCTTATCCAAAGGATAGGGGATAAGATGTCTGATTGCAGGGGTCCCGCGGCTGGGGACCCCTGCAATCTCTCATGCAGCACCCACCTGTGTCAGCTGCACAAAGTGATGATTGCTCAATGAAGCCTCGCGATCAAGGGGCCAGAGTATTGTGATGTCTAACTCCGCCCCCTCAATGCAAGCCTACTGGAGAGGGTGTGACGGCCATCAGATCTTACAGATACGGCAGTGTGGCACTTAAAATGGCTGATCTGATCGCCCGCGGCATTCCAGCGGGGATCAGATCAGCCAAGATGGCGGATGGAGGTCCCCTCTCTTGCCTCCATCCATCTCTCGGGGTCTTCTGCACTGATCTGCCTTCTAGCAGTATTAGCAATATAGAACAGTATTAGCAATATAATGATTGCTATAAATAGTCCCCTATGGGGACTAAAAAAGTGTAAATTAAATTTTTTTTTTTTTTAAAAAGACCCTCCCCATAAATGTTTTAAATCACCCCGTTTCCCCATATTAATGCAAAAAGCGTAAAAAAATAAATAAATAAACATGTTTGGTATTGTCACATGCGTAAATGTCCGAACTTTAAAAATATATGTTTTATGATCCCCAACAGAGAACTGCGTAAACGTAAAAAAAAAAGGCCAATATTTGAGCTTTTTTGTCACATCAAACTGCAAAAAAATTTAATAAAAAGCGATCAAAAAGTCAAATATACGCAAACATGGTACTAAAACTAAATACAGATCATGGCGCAAAAAATGAGCCCTCAGACATCCCTCAATACAGAAAAGTAAGAAAGTTAGAGGTGGTCAAAAAAGGTCAATTTTAAACGTACGGATTTTGTAAAAAAAATTTTGAGATTTTTTTTAAAGCAGTACAATAATAGAAAAGTATGTAACCATGGTTATCATTTTAATAGTATTACAAAAATAGAGAAACATAGCAGCACATCCACCATTTGTAATTTGATCTACTTGCTTCTCCGCATAATAAAAAAAAACTAACAGGTTGTTAGTATACATTTTGATCACAAAGTACAAGCCCACTCACCACGTCAAGGCCACCTAGTCAGAGTAGGTCCCTAACCTATTACTGTCGTAGGGCCGTACAGTGACCACTGCCTCCGAGACACCAAGCCCACCGGGGGAATGACCCAGTGGCCGCCGCCCGGTGCTAGGCCAGTTTTAGATATGGGACCCACTCTGACTAGGTGGCCTTGATGTGGTGAGTGGGCTTGTACTTTTTGATCACTTTCGTGAAAAATACGGCAAAACGTGCGTTGAGGTCAGGGGAGGTGCCGAAACAGGACTACAACACAATGGGTAAGCATAATGCTGTACTTGTGCATATGCAATTGTGATAGAGGGATATACAGTATAGGTGTTTGGGTCTCTATAAGGAGTGATTAGTTTCCCATCCCTGAGATATATTATTATATGGAGTTTTACGGTTAATCTGTCACATGCTTGCAATGTATTAATAGAGTACATAATATATAGTTCAGCAACCGGTATACCTTCCCCTCCATGCACTCTTGAGTATGGGAAGTTTTAATATAAAAGACTTAATCATGCGTCAGAGACATTTTAAATGTAACTTAAATAAAGTTTATGGTTTTATTGACCTTGAATATTGGTGAAGCTCTCTTTTCTTGAAGTGTACAGTGTAGCATGGAGCGACACATACACCGCAATAGGATCACCTGGGGATAGCGCCATAATAGAAACATAGTTATGATAAGAACAAACCCATACCCAGTTAGAACTAATGTGTATTTATTTTTGATCAAAATGTATACTAACAACCAGTTTTTTAAATTATGCTGAGAAGCAAGTAGATCAAAATACAAATGGTGGATGTGTGGCTATGTTTCTCTATTTGTGTTGTATGTTTGTAGTCTCACCTTTCTTCCATGGCCAGCACTCCACTCCACCCATTCAGCCCAGGCATTTTAATTAGCAGGAGACTGCATAAGGGTTTCCTCCTAACATTCTCCCAACCCTTTGGCAGGGATGACATGGCAGGTTTCACACTGGTGTGGTTCTCTGTGGCGACCATTGTTTCTGTGATGTTTTGTCTGTGGGGTGGCCCAAAGCCAGGGGCTTGGTCGGACAGCAGTGGGGCTGCCTTGCCACTGGGCCATCCCCACTGTGGGCATGGTGTCTCGAAGGTAGCGCTGCCTGGTGCTATGCCAGTGTTAGGTTAGGGACCCACTCTGATTAGGTGGCCTTGATGTAGCGAGTCTGAAAAGAGCAAAAGAAGGAAAGTCCGACGGAAAGGCGCCTAGTGTGATACCGTTGATGACAGGTGGGAGGGGTTAGCCGAAGAGTAGATGATGGGTGCTCACCTTGAGCGAGCAAAAAACTTGCATGTAGACCCACAGTGGGGTTAGTGGTATGGATAATAGTCCACCGGATACAGCTGCTAAGCCCAGGGTACAGGACAGGACTAGCCAGTCCTGGATAGATATGCAATGGTAAGGAAGAAAAAAACCCTTTTCAAAGGGCGCTGCTGTTGTCCTTGGACTTGGGGAACAAGATCATCAGACAAGAATAATCCCGCATTCCTTGGTGGTGGAACCACTTGGTGTTGGCATTGGATATTGCCTCCAGAGACAGGGAAACTGTATTCCTAGTGTAAGTTACACACAGCGAATGTCACGAGGATGCTTTCCAAGGTCATGCAGATGCTTTACATGTCTTTTTTTTTATTTGTCTAGCATCTGTATTTGGAGCCAAATACAGATGCTAGACAAATAAAATAAAAAAAAGACATGTAAAGCATCTGCATGACCTTGGAAAGCATCCTCATGACATTCGCTGTGTGTAACTTACACTAGGAATACAGTTTCCCTGTCTCTGGAGGCAATATCCAATGCCAACACCAAGTGGTTCCACCACCAAGGAATGCGGGGATTATTCTTGTCTGATGATCTTGTTCCCCAAGTACAAGGACAACAGCAGCGCCCTTTGAAAAGGGTTTTTTTCTTCCTTACCATTGCATTGATGTAGCGAGTGGGCTTGTACTTTTTGATCAAAATGTATACTAACAACCTGTTCGTTTTTTAAATTATGCTGAGAAGCAAGTAGATCAAATTACAAATGGTGGATGTGCGGCTGTGTTTCTCTATTTGTGTTGCATATTTTATTGACCCAGAAAATAAAGAAAACATGACATTTTTACCATAAAGTGTACAGAGTTAAAATGATACCATACATGTTAGGGTAAAATGAGTGATGTCTTTACAAATTACAACTGGTAATGCAAAAACAAGCCCTCATATGGGTCTGTGAATGAAAAATATGAAAGAGTTATGGATTTTAGAAGGCGAGGAGGAAAAAACGAAAGTGCAAAAATAAAATTGACTGCATCCTTAAGGTCAAAATGGGCTGTGTCCTTAAGTGGTTAAATACATAACATGTGACAAAGTACAGTAAATAACAACAAAATAAATGACAGACTGGATTAAAGGGAGAAAGAACCCTGTATGGAAGGACTTCAACAAGTCTACAAGTTAGGGGGAAGGAAGACAGTAGGTGAACAAAGAAGATGTTTAAATAGAAGCACAATGTAAACTGGGTTATTTTAGGTTGTAGTCTTTTCTGGAGAAATGGGTTTTCACATTGCTTTTGAAGTTTTTGTGGGTTAAGTTCTCATGTGTTGTGGTAGTGGGTTACAGATTATGGGGGATGCACAGGAGAAATCTTGGAGGGGGTTTTGTAATCAACAAACAAGTGTAGAAAACAAAAGGAGACTTTCTGGCTCAAAGTATAGATGGAGAAGAGTAGGGATCCAGGAACAGGGCCTTGAAGGACTCCAACAGGTTGGTGAGGAGTGAGGATATCCAGAAGAGGGCTTAGTCTATTATCTCAAAGGATGAGAAGGTCAAATGTGTGAAAGGCAAAGGAAAGGTCATGAAGAGGAGCAGGGCTCAAGTCCTGCAGGAATTCATGGGAACTGAGTTCCTGTACTTTTTCTACAGCAGGGACACTGTTCCCATTAGGAGGACCATCCCTTATGTGGAGTTCCCACACTTTTTCCAGGACTTGACCCCTGAAAAGGAGGCCAGAGTAATGTTGTGAGGCTTTGACAGATAGCAGGTCATTAGTAACTTTAATTATGGCAGTTTTAGTAGAGAGGTGGAGGTGGAACCAGATAGAAGACAACAGAAAAGAGAGTTGGATGAGAGATGTCAGCATAGTCTTAGAAGACATGCTGTTCAAGGAGGTTTAATTCAAATGGGGTTTGAAAAGTGGGACAGCAGCTAAACAAACAGGATGGATCACAGAAGGGATTCTTAAGGATTTGTGTAATGGTAGCATGTTTAAAAGAAGAAGGGGTGATACCAGTGGCTAGTGGAAGGTTGAAGAAATGGGATAGGGCCAGGATAAACAGAGAAGGGATGGGATTGGGACTGGTAGGGAGGAGTTTTTAATCAGTATTGGTGGAGAAGCAATTTATGGGAAAAGAACCGGGGGGGCGGGGTATTCATCAAAACCTGTCCAGAGGAAAAAATGCTGAATTGCCTATATCAACCAATCAGATCGCTTCTTTCATTTATCAGAGGCCCTTTCAAAAATGAGAGGAGTGTAGATTTCAAAATGAGAACTACTGTTCTTTCAGACTGTCACTTGCCTTAGTAAGATTGATGTGCCAAGGCTGTCTATTAATTTACCAAGTGCTACTGTGTATGAGAATGCCATCTGAGTTAAAGGCTTTAAGGGATTGTCCCACCATTGTCCATAGGATAGGGGATATGTCTATTGTCTATGGATTGCCTGCTGAGATCCACACAGTCTTGAGGTGGAAGAAGCACTCCTGTTTGGAAGAAGCACATCATTGCTTACTATTGTCTAAGAAAAAGTCTTAAGTGCAGGACAACCTGACTAAGTAACTGCAGTGTTATAGAAGTCCATGTCTATGGCTGCGTCATGAAGTGAAGATATAGAGATTGGTAGAAGAGGTGATGATCTAAAGATTGGTAGAAAAGAGTAAAAAGTCTCTTTTCATTGGGATGTGGTACAGTCTGGACTGAGTAGAGAGTAGCAAATACATAATAAGCAGGTTATGTCAGAGAGGTGAGTTTGAGAAGTTAGATGTGGTTCATAGGTGAGTAATAGGGAGTAGAGATGTCGCGAATTGTTCGCCGGCGAACAGTTCCCAGCAAATTTTGCATGTTCGCGTTCGCATCGCCGTGTGAACATATGTGAAGTTCGATCCGTCCCCTATACTTTAACATTGCAGTAAACTTTGACTCTATGAGTCAGAGTCAGCAGACCCATTACAGCCAATCAGCATCAGTCCCTCCCTTCCAGACCCTCCTACCTCTTGCACGGACACCATTTTAGCATCATTCAGCATGCTGCAGGCTTAGGAAGTGGAGAGAGAAGCTGCTCCTGCTGTATATGGAAAGCGATAGCTAGGTTGCTGCTAGGGGGTGTATTCAGGGTCCAGTTTACTCCTAAAGCACTAGTGTAACATCTGCTTTAAGGACAGCACCCAAAAAAGCCCTTTTTAGGGCTGAAAGATATCAGTCCTGGTTGGGAGGGAACCGCTGGTTAAAAGGGGTACTCCAGAATCAAACTTAAGTTCCTTCAAGCAACTATCTACTACAGTATTAAAAGGGCTGAAAGATATCAGTCCATTAGTCTTGCAACAGCTGGAGGCACCCTGGTTGGGAGGGAACCGCTGGTTAAAAGGGGTACTCCAGTATAAAACTTAAGTTCCTTCAAGCAACTAACTGCTACAGTTTTCAAAGGGCTGAAAGATATCAGTCCGTGTGTTTTGCAAAAGCTGTAGGTTCCCTGGTTGGGGACCACTGCATAAAAGGGGAACCCCGCTGGCAAGTTTTTTTGCTCATTGTCACACTAGTGCAAATCCCATTAGGTGTGACAGTTGTGCAAATTAAAAAAAAAAAAAACTTTTTTGGCTGTTAAAGAAAATCAGCCATCACTGTTAGTTCACGTCACAGTTGACATTTTTCCTGCCTGCAGGGCAAACTGTGTCACCCTAGTGCAAATCACATTAGGTGTGACAGTTGCGCAAATTAAAAAAAATACCTTTTTTTGGCTGTTACATAAAATCAGCTGTCACTGTTAGTTCACGTCACAGTTGCCATTTTTCCTGCCTGTAGGGAAAATTGTGTCCCCCTAGTGCAAATCCCATTAGGTGCGACAGTTGCGCATATTAAAAAAAAAATAAAATTTGGCTGTTAAATAAAATCAGCTGTCACTGTTAGTTCACGTCACAGTTGCCATTTTTCCTGCCTTCAGGGCAAATTGTGTCACCCTAGTGCAAATCACATTAGGTGCAACAGTTGCGCAAATTAAAAAAATATACCTTATTTGGCTGTTAAATAAAATCAGCCGTCATTGTTAGTTCACGTCACAGTTGCCATTTTTCCTGCCTTCAGGGCAAATTGTGTCACCCTAGTGCAAATCACATTAGGTGCGACAGTTGCGCAAATAAAAAAAAAAAACCTTTTTTGGCTGTTAAATAAAATCAGCCGTCACTGTTAGTTCACGTCACAGTTGCCATTTTTCTTGCCTGCAGGGCAAATTGTGTCACCCTAGTGCAAATCACATTAGGTGTGACACTTGTGTAAATTTAACCAAAAAATACCAGGCAGAGGAAGGCCACCCCGCAGGGGCCGTCGTGGTGCTGGGATTCCCTTTGGCCCTAGAATGGCCAGTGTTCAGAGTCCACGTACCCTGAACCCCCAAAGTTCTGAGGACTTAGTTGACTGGCTATCACAAGACACCCAATCTACTACTAAAGCTTTCGCTCGGAACCTTGACGCACCGTCCTTCTCCTCCTCTAGCTTAGCTTCGGGCACCTCTCATGCTACCACTTGCCCGCATGCCGCCATCACCAACACTAGCACCACAGCAGCTTTACTCTTACTTCACGTCAGAGGAGTTATTTACACATCAGTTTTAAGACATGAGTGATGCACAACCAATATTGCCAGAGGATGTAGTTAACAGGGGTATGTCTCAGTCAGGCAGCATTACACACATGGACGTACGGTGTG
Organism: Hyla sarda; assembly: GCF_029499605.1. NCBI lineage: Eukaryota > Metazoa > Chordata > Amphibia > Anura > Hylidae > Hyla > Hyla sarda. The sequence continues at coordinate 63,576,971 of NC_079198.1, forward strand.
ATGATGATGTTGTACCCGTTGCTGCTTCCTTTCTTGAGGTGTCAGATAGCGGTGAAGGTGTTGATGATGACAATGTGTCCATGGATGCCACGTGGATGCCTGCTAGAAGAGAAGAAGAGGGGGAAAGTTCAGATGGGGAGACAGAGAGGAGGAGGAGACAAGTTGGAAGCAGGGGGAGGTCATCGCAAGCAGCTAGTGGCACAGTCAGACAGCATGCATCGGCACCCGGGGTCAGCCAGACGGGACGCCAATCAACGCATGCTGTTGTCACCATCAGAATGCCGTTATCGCAGAGCTCAGCAGTGTGGCATTTTTTTTGTGTGTCTGCCTCTGACAACAGCGAGGCCATTTGCAACCTGTGCAAGAAGAAACTGAGTCACGGGAAGTCCAACACCCACCTAGGCACAACTGCTTTGCGAAGGCACATGATGTCACATCACAAACGCCTATGGGATCAACACATCAGTACGAGCAGCACACAAAGTCAAAGCCGCCATCCTCCTCCTGGTCCAGCATCTTCAGCCAGGTCAACCACTGCTGCCCTCCTTGCCTCCTCTCAACCATCCACCTCTCTGTCTCTCGCCTTGAGCAGTTCCTGCTCATCTGCCCACAGTCAGGTGTCTGTCATGGAGATGTTTGAGCGCAAGAAGACAATGTCTAAAGTCACCCCCTAGCCCGGCGTCTGACAACTGGCTTGTTGGAATTGCTAGCCCGCCAGCTTTTACCATACAAGCTGGTGGAGTCTGAGGCCTTTAAAAAATTTGTAGCCATTGGGACACCGCAGTGGAAGGTACCCGGGCAAAATTTTTTGGCACAAAAGGCAATCACCAACCTTTACTCCATTGTGCAAAAGGAAATTATTGCATGTCTGGCACACAGTGTAGAGGCAAGGGTCCATCTGACCACTGATACCTGGTCTGCAAAGCATGGTCAGGGCAGGTATATCACCTACACTGCTCATTGGGTAAACCTGGTGACGGCTGCCAAGCATGAAATGCGTGGCTCTGCAGGGGAGTGGGTGACACCGCCACGACATGCAGGCAGGCCTGCTGCCACCTCCTCTACTCCTCCTACTCCATCCTCTTCCATAAAATCCTCGGCCGAATCCTCTTCCACTGCTGCGTCTTGCTCCACATCACCGGCACCCCCCCCCCATCTCCCCAGGTGCTATTCCACATCCCGGATGCGGCAGTGTCATGCCATCTTGGGGTTGACTTGCTTCAAAGCGGAGAGTCACACCGCACCAGCGCTCCTGTCGGCCCTGAACGCACAGGTGGACCAGTGGCTGACTCCGCACCAACTGGAAATCGGCAAGGTGGTTTGTGACAACGGAACACATTTTTTGGCGGCATTGAGGTTGGGCAAGTTGACACATGTGCCGTGCATGTCACATGTGTTTAATCTGATTGTACAACGCTTTGTGCTCAAGTATCCAAGCTTACAGGATGTCCTGAAGCAGTCCAGGAAGGTGTGTGGCCATTTCAGGCGTTCCTAAACGGCCATGGCGCACTTGTCAGATATCCAGCGGCGAAACAATATGCCAGTGAGGCGCTTGATTTGCGACAGCCCGACACGTTGGAATTCAAGACTCCTAATGTTCGACCGCCTGCTCCAACAAGAAAAAGCCGTCAACGAATATTTGTATGACCGGGGTGCTAGGACATCATCTGCGGAGCTGGGAATTTTTTTGCCACGTTACTGGAGGCTCATGCGCAATGCCTGTAAGCTCATGCGTCCTTTTGAGGAGGTGACAAACCTGGTCAGTCGCACAGAAGGCACCATCAGCGACATCATACCATTTGTTTTCTTCCTGGAGCGTGCCCTGCGAAGAGTGCTGGATCAGGCAGTAGGTGAGCGTGAAGAGGAAGAGTTGTGAACACCATCACCACCAGAAACAGCCTTATCAGCATCGCTTGCTGGACCTGCGGCAACGCTGGAAGAGGATTGTGAGGAAGAGGAGTCAGAGGAGGAATGTGGCTTTGAAGAGGAGGAGGAAGACCAACCACAGCAGGCATCCCAGGGTGCTCCTTGTCACCTATCTGGTTTCCGTGGTGTTGTACATGGCTGGGGGAAAGAAGATTATACCTTCCCTGACATCACTGAGGATGAGGAACGGGACATGAGTAGCTCGGCATCCGTCCTTGTGCAAATGGGGTCTTTCATGCTGTCGTGCCTGTTGAAGGACTCTCGTATAAAAAGGATGAAGGAGAACGACCTGTACTGGGTGTCCACGCTACTAGACCCCCGATATAAACATAAAGTGCCTGACATGTTACCGCATTACAGCAAGGCGGAAAGGTTTCAGCAGGTCCAAAATAAATTAAGAAGTATGCTGTACACAGTGTATAAGGGTCATGTCACAGCACAACAGGGATCTAACAGGGCAAGAGGTGAAAGTAATCCTCCTCCTCCTCCTCCCACGAACATGCCGGCAAGGACAGGATGCTGTACAGACATGCTGTTGATGGAGGACATGCAGAGCTTTTTAAGTCCTACGCATCGCCACAGCCCTTCGGGGTCCACCATCAGAGAACGACTTGACCGACAGGTAGCAGACTACTTGGCCTTAACCGCAGATATCGACACTCTGAGGAGCGATGAACCCCTTCACTACTGGGTGTGCTGGCTTGACTTGTGGCCTGAGCTATCCCAATTTGCGCTCGAACTTCTGGCCTGTCCCGCTTCAAGTGTCTTGTCAGAAATGACCTTCAGTACAGCAGGAGGTATTGTCACTGAGAAGAGGAGTCGCCTTGGTCAAAAAAGTCTGGATTACCTCACCTTTCTTAAGATGAATGAGGGATGGATCCCGAAGGGACTGACACTGGGCGATACATTTAACTGAACAAGGCCTGATCAGATGAGCTGCCTTGGGCTAAAAATGGTCCTGTATTTGAACTCTGAATGCCGGATGACTTGCGTGACTTATCCGCCACCAACTAGGGTTCAAGCCCAATGTTTTAGGGCACTTTCTGCCTGGCAAAACAAACAATACCAAATTTTCCAGCCAGGTGTACATGCCTAATTTTTCTGGCCTCTGCTGCTGCACTTGTTGTGGTGCTGCAATTTTTATGGCCGCTGCTACAGCTGCGACAATACCAAATTTTCCAGCCAGGTGTACATGCCTAATTTTTCTGGCCTCTGCTACTGCACTTTTTCTGGTACTGCAATTTTTCTAGCTGCTACTACAGATGTGGCTGCGTCAATACCTAATTTTTCATCCATGTGTACATGCCTAATTATTCTGGCCTCTGCTGCTGCAATTGTTATGGTGCTGCAATTTTTATGGCCACTGCTACAGAAGCGGCTGCAACAATACCAAATTTTTCAGGCATGTGTACATGCCTAATTTTTCAGGTACTCTCTGCTGACATCTCTGTCCATTTTTGCAACCGTGGATATTAGATGTATGCTAAGGGTAGCATGGTGGCTCAGAGGTTAGCACTGCTGCCTTGCAGCGCTGGGGCCTTGTTCAAATCCCACTATGTGCTGCCTCAAGGGTGGCTCTAACTATGTGCTGCCTAATATGGGGGAATCTTATGTGTTGCCTAAAGGGGAGCTCTAATTATGTGCTGCCTAACATGGGTGAATCTACGTGATGCCTAAAGGGGGGGATCTAACTATGTGCTGCCTAAAGGGAGGCTCTAACTATGTGCTGCCTAATATGGGGGAGTCTAAGTGCTGTCTAAAGGGGGGAATCTAACTATGTGATGCCTAAAGGGGGGCTCCATGTGCTGCCTAAAGGGGGCTAAAGCACGTTATTCCAAACCATTTAGGAATAATAGGTGATTTATGCCCTTTATGGATTAAAACCAGAATCTGCATCAACTATGTAATATTCCATGGGATTTTTGCTATGGATCCCACTACGGCACACCACAGTCCAGGTGTTAGTCCCCTTGAAACAACTTTTAAATCACTATTGTGGCCAGAAAGAGTCCCTGTGGGTTTTAAAATTCACCTGCCCATTGAAGTCAATGGCGGTTCACCCGGTTCGCGAACTCTTGCGGACGTTCACGGTTCGTGAACCGAAAATGTTATGTTTGCGACATCACTAATAGTGAGGTATAGAGTATGGCCATCTGTTGAATGGCAGTGGAGAACCATTATGAGGGTCTGAAGAGGAAATAAGTAAAGTTTAGAGACAACTGAATGGCATGTCTCAAAGGGTATGTTAATGTCATCTATGATGATAGAGGGGATGGCATTTGAAGGAAAGAGTAAGAGCCAGGTAGTTATAATACAGTACATCCAAGTAGCAAACATAATACTGTATTAGATCTTCTAGTTCCTAAAGAATTAACAATGAATTAACATGAAGAAACACAGATATACCATTACCACTTGTCAACCGTGCCTATCAATGTAGTGAGTAGCTGAGAAGAAGGATTAGGATGAATAAGGACGCTAACCCCTTTCATCTTTAGGCATCCTGATCCACAACAGATCCTTGTTCTACAACCTTACAACATTTGCAGTTTTACATTGATACCTTGATTTTAAGAGTAAGTCAGTATTCTGACAATATTTATTACTTAACAATTCCTCCTTACAATATTAATGCATTGACATTCTGACTTGTTGATACCGAACATCGCTCCTGAGACCACAAGCAGTTTCATGAACTGGCATGATGGTGGACGTCCTGTTCATTACATGAAAAGATAATTTCCTGTTATGACAGCAATTTACATTGTAGCTTCTGATGGGTTTATGAATTGATTTCCAGTCGAGTGAAGGTCATGACACCAACTCATTGTAGCCTCTAATGGGGCTGTGAATCCTGCAACCATACAAAGACAAACAAGTAGACTGCATCTCCACATTGCAGATTCCCCCGTAAACAGAATTGACAAGTTAGTGGTTGGGAAATAAACCCCTCATCTGGGAAAATACATTATTCCTTTTTTCAGGTTATATTATTTCATAATAAATAGGCTTGGGTATTGTAACTGAGTTAAAAAAAATCTTGTCTTGGCGCTACGTCCAATAATTTTCATCACAAGCATTTGAAAATGTTTCATGTGTCTAATATATATTAAGGCTTTTTATGTTAATTAAAAAATATTATAATCATTTTCTATTAATGTAACTGAAAGTCAGCTAATATGCATGCATAAATTACATCTGTTATATTGTAATATTATGCATAGTATTATTGGCTGGAAGGGATGTGGTGTTCAAGTAAAAAATAAAACAATTTCCATATCAAACAATATTACACAATAATGTGAAATAATAATAATAATAATAATAATAATAATCTTTGCTGGTATAGTGTCAATATACTACGCAGCACTTTACATTTCAGAGATTACATGTACAGACAAAATGAGACATTACAGAGTAAACGACTTTATGAAAGATTAAACAAGAGGAGTGAGGGCCTTGCTCACAAGAGCTTGCAATCTATTAAGAATTAGGAATGAAATGAAAGATAAAAAAATGCTTGATTTGTACAAAGGTCCAGACATCTTGTATAGATAAGTGCACATAAAAGCAGCATGAGTCAGTTGGCATTTATGCTTGCAGCAGATTCCCACAATTTTTTTATGGGATTCTGCTGCACTGTGCTCACTGGAATTTCTGCTGGGGAAATTCTGGACCTGTCAAAAGAATAAACACATTCATTCTTCTAGGTGGTCCTAGCTCCGATCGATAATGGAGGCTCCTGCTACACACAGACTTTCTAAGACAAAAATTTCCCCAGTGTATATATATTGAGGGAGGCCAAAATGAAGCAACGGAAAAATTCCATATAACAATAAATTTCCTTAACAATAACATTACTATTATTTTTATTATCTTTGTATCTTTGTACTGGTGTACACATTGAAAAGTTCATTGAAAATCCCTGTTTTCTTCCTATACCTCAAGTATGGAAGAGGAGATAACTTAGCTCATTCCAAGTAGTTCAGTTTATCTTCTCAATAGCTATACAGGACATCTATAAATATTTACAGATAATGCACTACTTAAACTCTATCCAAACAGTTATTCATACTTTCAATAGCCTTCTTTTCTGTATTTTGTAAAGGCAAATAAAAAAAATAAGATGGATAACACAGTGATATTCCTGGAAACAAGTCCCTATTGAATCTGTTTTAAAGACCTAGTAATTACATTTACGACCTACAACTGGGAAATCTCCTTTAAATGGGCACATAAAGGGCTTCCTTGCTCCCAACATATGGAAGCATTTATAAAAAACAGATTATGAACTGTACCATACTGCTGAGGTGTAAAGTAAGATGTTTCCTGATTGTTCTTCACTTTGTTGGAGACTTTGTGCACAAACAAGGTTCCTTACTCCATTTATTTTGGTCATGTCCCAAAATAGTCCCCTTCTAGGAGAATGTGATTTATTTGGTACCTTGTACCTTGTTTACTTATATAATAATGGATCTCATGGACATATGTCATCTGCTCAGTGAATATTGGCTCCTGTATTCCTTTGTTCATGTTAATTTTAAGTGAAAACTTTAAAGTCCATTTACAGCCCCATTACTCAGACCTAGTGTTGAGCGCAAATAATCAAAATGCTAATTTTTATCGCAAATATCAGCACTTCGCGATTTTACGAATATTTAGAATATAGCCCAATATATTCGTAATGACGAATATTGTTTTTTTTTTTCTTCACAGTGCACATGGCAACAATGATGTGTACTGTGTAAAAAAATATATATATATATCATCCTTCCCTGCTTTCAGCTTGTGGTCCAAAGAAGGCTCCAATATTATTTACTTTGTGAGTCGGTGTGGAGCAAGAATGTTTCGTATATGTGAATATGCAAATATTCACGAATATCCGCACTTCCAGAGGACACTGATCCCTTCCTTCTTTTAGGTGAAAGATATAATGCGCACTGTGCTAATTTCATTACGAATTTTCGCATGAAAAAAAAGGGAAAGAACATAGCGAATATGCGAAGGTCGCAATCATAGGACGAATATTCGTCCATATATTCGTGAAATATCAGAAATTAAAATATGGCTCCTGCCGCTCATCACTACTCAGACCATGTACAAGGTTATGTGGTTTGACTTGTAACATGGCCAGTTGTTCTGGTCATATTAAAGACACTATAAACAGTTGTTTTGTGGCCATTTGATATAGGCTACACTCTGTAAGCTGTAAAAAAAAATATTTAATCAGTCATTTACAGGCAACATTGCATTTTCCCAACAGGTCCATTCTGCTTGTAAGATGAGCTGCATTCTTTTTGCTCTCAAACTACACCATGTGAGATGGAAACTATTTGCATCACTGCTTAACTCATATTCCTTGATCAGGGTACACATACTTTTGTACCTTGCCATGTGAGGTCAGTGGTGATGCATACAGTATGCATTGCAGCTCGTCTAACCTTTACCAGGCTAGGTGTGAGAACCGCCAGCTCGCAGCACACCTTGCACTGCTCTAGTGCTTGTAGCTCAATTTGGCAATATTAATATCACATGCAGTTCAACTATACTGGAATTTTGGGCTCTTTCTCTTGGCATGGGAGCGGTGGAGCTTTTCCCTAGAAGCCTGTCTACTCTGGACCTCCTACTTTTTGACGCATGCTCAGAACCAAGTCTCAAACCTGCCACTCTCTCCTCATATTCTTACGTAGCTAGTATCTTGTCTGACTATAGATCATGTTGACTACATTTATTTAGGTGAGCACTGTGTGGGGGCTTAACCCTTTATGAAACTTGCACCTCAAAAACATTTTTAGATACCTCCCTTTACTTTACTCTTTACTGATCTCTCCTTCCCATTCAAACTCTCTCCTCTCCAAACTCTCTCTACATCTCCCTACATATCCTCCCTCATTTCTGGTCCCTGTCTAACATCCTATGCTCTGAATTCCTCCAACAGTTTTAACTGAAACAAAGGACAGACAGCGCTCCGTAGTGTGATACCATTATTGCACACAGTTAGCCTGAGCATAGATAGCGTTTACCGCAACAGGTTACACTCAACCAAGTGCAACAATGGGAAAAGGCAATGATAGCAAGGCATCTGCAGCTGCTCCACGTCCAAATCAATGTAACAAAAGAATAGTACCTCCTACGTGTCGATGGGATTCAAAGCGCAGGTTTGAATCCCGTCGACACGTTGGAGGTCCTATTCTTTTGTTCCAACAATTTTAGACTTACATCCTTGTAAAGCTTCTACTCCACTCTCCAAGACTTTTCATGTTCCACTAGTTCTCGGGGATTTGTTACCCTTCAGATTTTAAAGATGTCTAAAGCTTTAGGAATGTTTTAAAAATGTATTCTTTAGGAAGGCATACCATATTATTAATAGCAAATCCTCTTGTACTGTTCTTCTGAATCTGTTCACTTATTTAAATAGTATTCTCTACTGTTCTTGCACATTAGTTCACTTCATGCAGTATCTGTATTTATACAAATACTTGACATTATCGTGTCAATGCCTATCCAGTTTTTAGGGGCATTTTTTTTATCTCTCAAATGGGTTATACTGCTTTTAACTAATACAGATTTGCATATATTTTTCAAATATGATTCATGTTTTTTGTATCTTGTGAATTTCTCACTACAGATGAGATTGAGATGCTGGAAAGACTGTGGCTATCGGGGATTTGTCACAATGACAAGATTGAAGTTATGAGCAGCAAACTGGACATTGATAACATGGCTGGGGTCTTCTACATGCTTCTAGTTGCGATGGGACTGAGTCTTCTGGTGTTTGCATGGGAACATCTCATTTACTGGAAGCTACGGCACTGCATGAGGCATTCCGGGAGGCTTGACTTTTTAATGGCATTTAGCAGGGTGCGTATTTCATCAATTATCTTTCTGTCTTAATTGACAATTTGTAGATTGAAACCAAACTTATTGTGTCAGTTTCCTAACCTCTGGTTCAAGGATTATTATTCCTTGACAGATAAGAACAGTAATATTGTGTATTCCAGCTAATAAACCTTTCTTGTTGTTCTTGGAATGGGAAAAATGGTTCGATGGGAACACCCTCAAGTTTTGATGTTGCCTGATATGATATTTTAGTGATAATACATAATTGCTAGTAGCAGAGACTGCTGGGAAGGGAATTGTTTTTTTAAATTATTTATAGTAGTTGATACAATGAACAAAAACTAGATAAAACAACAATAAGATAACAAATATTAAACATGCTAAGCTATACAAGTTTAAAGAACATCCTTTGTATTGTACAAAATCAAATATTTTTGCTTGCATAGACCTGTGTGATTCAGACATGACCAGCAGCCCTTTCTGTTAAATTAAAAATTGCTTAAAAACATAAAATTATAGAAATTAACAGTGAATGAACGGAGTGACATAGGTTGATAGGGATTAATAGAACCATGGGCCCTGGGTACTGCAAATCCACAGCAATTAAACCATGTCTTGAATCATCCTTTGAAACTTGAAATGTAGCAAAAAGGAACTTTCCACAGTGCTGGTCCTTTCATACAAAACAGGAGCTAATACATCGAGTCTTATTCATGAGGATAGGTTTATTAGCACAAATCAATGCATTTCCAGTCCATAACGAACTTACAAAGGTTACGTGCATCAGGGTATTCACAATGACAGGAGTAGCACATTTAAAAAGATTAACACATAAAAACTGATTCTTAAAATCAAAGTTACAGGTAATAGTATAAGGACAGAACATTAATAACATATATTACCAAAAACATTTACAGATATTCACTTTTCTTTATGCCTAAGTTACCCTATCAGTTTGTAGCGCAAGCAGAGTTATATCAGATCACGCTTCAGAGTGGACTCGGTGGAGCACTTCTAATGAATGAGTGAATACAAGCACTGTAGTGCTGTAGCGGAGTTGAAAAGGGGCGGTCCTATTCCTTAGCGCTCATTCTGATGCATGTTACTAGTTGTGATGGATAGACGATGTTGCTAGTTGTGATGAGTAGGAGGGGATCTACTTTCACTTTCTCAGCATCCATAGCTAGGCTTTCAATGTGTTAAAAGGTAAGACTGGAGGAGCACTTTATCGCCGTAGTAGTGTTGATAAGGGTGGGCCAAGCTGTCAGTGATCTAGCTTTTAATGCCCAGAAGAATTTAGGGGACATGTCATTTTAACAACAGTTGTTGTTCAAGTCAATAGGATACAAGCAATTATATTAGAATCACATTAATGTACTAACTAAAGTGATGATAGTATATGCATTAAACAGTAATCACATTAATGTACTAACTAAAATGATGATAGTATCTGCATTAAAACCTATGGGCTCTATAAAGGAATATCCAGAACCCCATTAAGCAATGTACGGGTGCATATGAAATACATATGTACTATGTACTTCATGTGCATATGACCCATATGAGGACTTATGTTGTGCCCCGCCAATTGTACTATGTAATAATATCACTCTTTTTACCATAAAATGAATGGTGAAATGAAAAAAATATATATATTTGTGTGTAGGAAAAAAAAAAAGTAAATTTCAGGGGCTTCCGTTTCTACGCAGTGTACTTTTTGGTAAATATGACATGTTATCTTTATTCTCTAGATCCATATGATTACAATGATACCAAGTCATATAGGTTTTTTTTAATTTTTCTTTAATTTTCTAAATTAGTATACTTGAAATTGTCCTTTTCTGACTGCAATTTTATTTTTCCATAAATAAGGATATATGATGGCTCATGTTTTGCGCCGTGCTTTTTTTTTATTGTTACCATTTATGTTTTGATGGGACCTTTTGTTTGCTTTCTATGATTTTTTTATGGTATATGAAGTGACCAAAAACACGCAATTCTGGACTTTGGTATTTTTTTACGTATACACACCATTGATCGTGTGGTAAAAGGGGGGTAATTCAAACTTTTATTAGGAAAGGGGTTAATTCACATTTATTAACATATTTGTTCACATGTTTTTAACCGCATAGTGGACTATTATGTGCAGTCTTTAGATTGCAAACACTGAACAATGCTCTTTCATAGAACAGCATTGATCAGTATTCTCGGCACTCCATTGCTCCAGCCTGCCATAGCTTCCTTTTGAGCTTTGAAGCGCCGATCAGACAGCAAGGAGGCAGGTAAGGGCCCTCCCAACATCCTTTAAGCTGATGGTTGTCTCAATAAGCACCACTGTGCTACCAGCACTTGATTTTCTGCATTTTAGATGGAAAATCAAGGTTTAATGACGGACATTGGCCTGAATGGATATGAAACAATCTATCTATATATATATATATATATATATATATATATATATATATATATATATAACTTAATGTATGTGTGTATGTATGCGTGTTTGTGTATGTTCCAGTATCATGGCCAAACGGCTAAAGATATTAACATGAAACTTGTTATATGTCAACAACAAACATAGGATAGGTAACTTAACCCTTACTCACCCCCATTTGCCAGAGTCGGGCTTTTTGTTTAAAGTCCCATGCAAGTCTATGGGAAATATATGTTCCCACATAACTTCTGTACGGCTGGAGATATTTCAATAATACCTGGTACACATATTATTTATATGTCAAATAAAAAATATATGAGATTTGAATTAACATGGGTTTTTGTTTCATGGGACTTCCAGTACCTTACTCCACAAGCTCCGCTCTACATCTTCTGGTGAATGTGGCAGTCCGGCTTGCGAGCCACACCCCATCTCACAAAGCCATGCCCACATTTTAAGCCCCACCCCTTTTATTATCTACCCTTTTTGTGTATCACTCTGGCTTGCAAATCACGCCCAGTCCAACAAAGCCATGTCCCCTTCTATTTTCAGCTTACAATATCTTCATCACAAATCAGTCCCACCTGAGGACAAGATATGAGGATGGAATTAGAAAAAGGGGAACACACTGAAATAGCATCAGCACACCAACACACAAAATAAAGAAAATATATACCAATTTTATTATTATAATACCAAATATATATTCATACAAAACAAAGGGAAGAAGAAAACAGTGTTAAAACCATTTAAAATAATGAGCTAAATGTAAGCCCAAGCACTCATCTAGGGAGGGGCCATGAACCCCCTCTCCTAGTAACAGGCACCCGTCCTACTATGTTGAATAATTAGTCACACCATACATATAACACCGTTATGAGTAATAGAAGTACAAGCTATATAGCAGCATAATCAATAATGTGTAAACAGCAATAGGCAACTATGATAACCACTAACAAAGCCTGTGATACTTGCAGATAACACTATGTATGAAACAAACGTGCAAAAGATGGAGGACTAGACCAGATGTAATGATCAGGGTAAGGACAGGGCCACAGAGACTTCCCCCTGAGGAAGTCGCCTTTTGGGACATGTTTTGGGACATGTTACCATGTTTTTATTGAACACACCATGTAAACATTCACAGTGCAGGTGGAAAAAGTATCTGAACCCTTGAATTTAATAACTGGTTGAACCTCCTATGGCAGCTATAACTTCAACCAAACGTTTCCTGTAGTTGCAGATCATATGTGCACAACAGTCAGTTGTAAGAATAATTCTTGACCATTCCTCTTTACAGAACAGTTTCAGTTCAGCAATATTCTTGGGATGTCTGGTGTGAATTGCTTTCTTGAGGTCATGCCACAGCATCTCAATCGGGTTGAGGTTAGGACTATGACTGGGTCAATCCAGAAGGCGTATTTTCTTCTGTTTAAGCCATTCTGTTGTTGATTTACTTCTATGCTTTGGGTCGTTGTCCTATTGCAACATCCATCTTCTGTTGAGCTTCAGCTGGTGGACAGATAGCCTTAAAGGACATCTGTAGTGCATAAAAATTCCTGCCCAGATATCCCCCATACAAAAGTTATACATTTCAGTCAATTACTTATATGTACCTATCTGCAGCCGTTTCGTAGATATTACACTTACCGGAAGTCCAGTAGTCCTGACGGCCGTCCCCTATTCACTTCATTACAGCTGCGATCTTGGGGACGGAGATGTTGTCTTCCCAGCGGTCTTTGCACTCTTTCCATGCCTCTCCCTAGTCTCCATCGGATCATCCCCACTTATGCATATGCATAAGCGGGTGCTTTCTGAGGCAGCAGGGAATAATCCCTGCAATGCGTCGAATTAATATGTACTAGTACACCATTTTAAAATGTATGTTTCATTGGAATAAATCGTTTCCTTGATTTAAAAGAACCGGTGGTTTGCGGTTTTCTCTGGAGAAATTCTGGCTACTCCCGAAGCTCGACCTGGCATGTCGATACTAAGGTGTTTGCTTGAAGGCTTTCAGGACTGAGCGGGGTTAAGGATGGAGAAACCCCTCTCAGTGAAGTAAGTGGAAAGGAAAATTACTGCACGTCTTGCACTTTAATATCGATCCTGTCCGCTCTCCAATTTTTGCATTTTTTTTTTTATTTTGTCCCATTCAGAGTGGCTGGACACTGACCAAAATAGATTGTAGCGGATAAGGACCATCATAAGATTTTGGAAAACTGCAATATAGGTGTCTTCTGTGTTTGAGTGGTTTGTCAAAAAACCCTCGCCAAGTGTAAGTGTTCTTTTTTTTGGAAGATAAAATTGCTGAATTGGTGAAGTTTACTTTGACCGCTCCCCCTAAATTTTTATTTTTATTTTTTTTATGTACTTTCAACTACAGACAGGAGCAGGCAGCAGCATGAGTACACAAGAGGGGTTCACAACCCCTAATATTAAAAGGTGAATGTTGAAATCTCTCTTGAAGATGCATGTTAGCTAGTGCTACCATCCAAAAATTTAAGCCCCATCACTAAACCATGTAGTTGCTGAATGACACAAACAGGAGAAGTCAGCAGCAGGACTACCCAAGAGGGTTTCATAACCTCTAAGATTGAAAGATCAATGTTGAAATCTCTATTAAGCATGTATGTAAGCTAGTGCTAACATCCAAAAATGTAAGGCCCAAGCCCAGGAGCATCAGTGAGCCAAGTACTTCCTGAGGCACACAGTCAGGAGCAGACAGCAGCAGTACTCAAGAGGGTTTCATAACCCCTTAGATTGAAAGATCAATGTTGAAATCTCTATTGAACAGGTATGTTACCTTGTGCTATCATCAAAGAATTTAAAGACAAAGCTCAGCAGCATCACTAAGCACAGTAGTTCCTGAAACACACAGCCTGAAGCAGGCATCAGCATGAGTTTAAAATATTGGCTTCACAACCCCTAACAGTAAAAGGTGAATATTGAAATCTGTATAGAATATGTATGTTAGCTAGTGAAAAAAAAATGTAGGCACAGGCCCAACAGCATCAGTAAGCCAAGTAGTTTCAGAAACACACAGCGTGGATCAGGCAGCAGGATGTGTACATAAGAGGGCTTCACAACACCTAACATTAAAAGATCAATGTTGAAATCTCTATTAAGCATGTATGTTTGCTAGTGCTACCATAAATAAAATTGTAGGTAATATCCAAGACAGTCCCAGCAGCATCAGAAAACAATATATTGGCTGAATGACACAGCCTGGAGGTGAGGAAAGCATAAGGAGCCCATTTAGTGTGTTAATGTACAGCCAGGAGGTGGCCGAAGCATGAGGAGACCATATAGTGGATGAGTGGCACAGCCTGGAATTTGCAGAAGCATAAGGAGACAAAATAGTGGCTGAATGAAACAGCCTTGAGGTGGCAGCAGCAGCAGCAGCATCAGGAGTCCTGAAAGTGACCCGGTGACAGAGTGGTGCGGTGGATGGCAATTGCCATAACCGGTGATGAAGGTGGCTGGAATGTTCGTAAATGGGGAACAGTGCCTTAAATCTGTTTGGCAATGTCCATATTTGTGAAGTGTTGGTGTAGCACCATGGTCAATCTACTCTGATGCCTCTGGCATTGGTGAGGGAAATCCTGGCTGATCCATGCCTGATTCATCACAGGACCAACAGACTGACAGCGTGGAGGAGGAAGCGGCGTGACCTGTCCAAGTTGGGGTTGTGGCTGTGCAGGAACCACATTCACCCAGTGAGCCATAAAGGACATGTAGTGTCCCTGACCGTAGATACAGCTCTAGACGTCGATGCTGCTGTGCACTTTTATACATACAGACAGGCTCAAGGACTGGACCACCTTCTCTTCCACAAAATGGGCTGGTACTGCCTTCTTCGCAAAGAAATGACGGCTTGGCACTTTCCACCTCGGCTCGGCACAAACCATCAGTTCTCTGAAAGGTGCAGAGTCCACCACTTGAAAAGGGAGGGACTGCAGCACCAGCAACTTGAACAGGAGCACATTCAGCTTCTGCGCTGTTGGATGAGTGGGCGCATACTGTTGTCTCTTGGACATGGCTTCGCAGATGGATTGTTGGCGGAATGACTGACTAAAAGTGAGAGGAGCAGGAGCATCTGGAGCGATAGAAAGAGGGTATGACACACAGCTCCCATCGGCTGAGGTGGTGGAGCCTGGCTGGCTGAAAGAGGGAGCGGCGTACCACTGGGTGATGCAGCAGGCTGGACCACTTCTTCGGAGCCACGGTTCTCCCAGGCCGCTTTATGGTGGTGAAGCATATGTTGACACAGGGCCGTGGTGCCAACATTGGGACCCTGGCCACGCTTCCCCTTCTGCAGACATATCTTGGATGTGGCTACGTGAACCTCCTCTGGATGCCTTATGAAAAACTTCTACAACGCCGAGTAGCTGATTTTCGCACCCGCAGTCCACACTAATTGACTGCTACTGCCGCCTTCTCCAGGAACCCCTGTTCCACTACCTCCCACGTCACTCTCCTCATCACTACTTGCCCGTCTAGTGGAGGAAGCGGCGGATGTCTCCTCCACTTCTTGGCTGGGCAGTAGCTGCTGACTGTCCTCTATTAGATCGTCCTCAGTGAATAGTGGAGCTGAACCCACAGCATAATATACTTCTGTAGGAGAGGGAACAGCATAGGGCAGAGGAAATGGGAGGACAGGGACTGCTCCCGGGCCATGCCAACTGAGGGTTGTGTCTGAGGAACCCACCGACTATTGACTGGGGGTGTCAGATGTCACTTGTGATGAAGTGGATGACCGTGTTAACCAATTGACGATGGCAGATAGGTTGCTGGTCGAGACACACCACTAGCTGATAACGGGAGCTCAGGCCTCTCACTGTGACTCCTGCTAACACTCACCCCTAGTCTGCTGCAAGGATTTAGGCCTCTGCCACTCCTTCATGCATGTCCTGGTACTTCTCTGCCTGACATGCTTAGTGCATATATGAGGGGAGTACAATACGCTTCACTATGCTTAAAACAGTATTTGTCTAGAACAGCAGCAGGTGTGCACTTTTGGCTGGCCTTTCACAGTACCCAGGCCCTTGACAGATTAACAGGAACAAAATAATACACTACTTAGATGTAGGTATGCGGTATGCACTTATGAGAGCAGAAAAATGCTCTACAGTACACTTAAAAAAGTATCCGAGAACAAAACCAGCCAATGAGTACTTTTGCCTGTACTTTCAAAGTATGTAGGCCCTTGATAGATTAACAGGTACAAAATTGTACACTACTTAGATGTAGGTTTGTGGTATGCAATTATGAGGGAAGAAAAATGCGCTACAGTACCCTTAAAAATATATATTTTTGTAAAACACCAGCAGTACACAGCAGTGCTGCAGCCAAAAAAAGCTGTGTACTATACACAAAATTGCACTCTGTCACAGACTATTAGGAATGGAATACTGGTTATTATACCATCTACAGACTATTATAACCAGTAGATGATTATTTGTTGAACAAAGACCCTGAATTGATGAATTACTGAAAAAATTATTCCTACCTCCTCTGCTAAGGTTTATGAAGTTGAGGCAGCTTGTTGAAATGTATGAGGCAACACCCAGCTATCTGCCCCTCTCTGTAATACAATGCTGAAGAAAGTGACCGGGAGGTTAATGCCTGCATCTGCAGTAAAAATCCTTTTCAGTGAAAAAAAACAATGCTCTCCATCCATGAGAACGCTGATGTGACTTGGAGGATGTTAAACGCTTCTGGAATGTGCTTTTCTCTGCTGTAACACACACACAGGCTCTGCGTCCTATCTCTCTGCAGTGTGATGAATGAAGTGGCTGGCTGCAATATGGCTGCCAATTATAAAGGGCTGTGACATCACAGGGGTGACTGGCTGCTGATAGGCTGCATCCTGCATGTGATTCAGGGTCATACTGCCTACTTCCCTTCCCGCCTTCCCAGCGTCACTTGCCCCATGTACTGACATGTGGATCTGCATTTTAGATGCCCTGGAGCCTGGAACGCTGTAAAATGAAGTTTAATGAAGCGATTTGCGCGATAGAATCGCGGCGCTATTCATATTCGTTGTGAATTGAATATTTCCTGAAATTTGTAACAAATTCTGGTTCGGCAGCTTCGATTCGTTCATCTCTAGTCATTAGTCTACAGGTTAATGTTTACATGGTGTGTTCAATAAAAACATGGTAAGTACATGGTAAAGTGACCACTAAGCATTAATAACTCTGAGATCCTTTTACTTTTTTTTCTGATTCCGAGATTGTTTTTTCGTGACATATTCTACCTTATGTTAGTGGTAATTTTTTGTCGATACTTGCATGATTTCTTGGTGAAAAATTCCAAAATGTGATGACAAAATTGAAAATTAAGCATTTTTCTAACTTTGAAGCTCTCTGCTTATAAGAAAAATGGACATCCCAAATAAATTATACATTGATTCACAAATATAATATGTCTACTTTATATTTTCACAAAGTCTGAATTTTTCAGGGACCAGTTCAGTTTTGAAGTGGATTTGAAGGGCCTTCATATTAGAAATACCCCATAAATGACCCCATTATAAAAACTGCAACTGTCACGATTCGTCTGGCAGGATGTGGATCCTCTGTGCCAGAAAGGGATTGGGGTGGACCGTGCTGGTGGACCGGTTCTAAGTTGCTACTGGTATTCACCAGAGCCCGCCGCAAAGCGGGATGGTCTTGCAGCGGCGGTAGCAACCAGGTCGTATCCACCAGCAACGGCTCAACCTCTCTGACTGCTGAAGATAGGCGCGGTACAAGGGAGTAGACAAGAGCAAGGTCGGACGTAGCAGAAGGTCAGGGCAGGCAGGTAGCAGAAGGTCAGGGCAGGCAGCAAGGATCGTAGTCAGGGGCAACGGCAGGAGGTCTGGAACACAGGCTAGGAACACACAAGGGAACGCTTTCACTGGCACAATGGCAACAAGATCCGGCGAGGGAGTGCAGGGGAAGTGAGGTATAAGTAGGGAGTGCACAGGTGAGAATACTGATTAGGCCTGCTGCGCCAATCAGTGGCGCAGCGGCCCTTTAAATGGCAGAGACCCGGCGCGCGCACTCCCTAAGGAGCGGGGCCGCGCGCGCCGGGACAACACAGACGGGGAACGGGTCAGGTACGGGAGCCGAGATGCGCATCGCGAGCGGACGCGTCCCGCATCGCGAATGGCATCCCGGCTGGGAGTAATATCGCAGCGCACCCGGTCAGCAGGTCTGACCGGGGCGCTGCGAATGAGAGAACGCTGCGAGCGCTCCGGGGAGGAGCTGGGACCCGGAGCGCTCGGCGTAACAGTACCCCCCCCTTGGGTCTCCCCCTCTTTTTGGAGCCTGAGAACCTGAGGATAAGACTTTTGTCCAGGATGTTGTCCTCAGGTTCCCAGGATCCCTCCTCAGGGCCGCAATTCTCCCAGTCGACCAAGAAGAATCTTTTACCTCTGACCGTCTTGGATCCTAGAATCTCCTTCACAGAAAAGACGTCAGAAGATCCGGAAACTGGAGTGGGAGAAACAACTTTGGGAGAGAAGCGGTTAAGGATGAGTGGTTTAAGGAGAGAGACATGGAAGGCATTGGGAATACGGAGAGAAGGAGGAAGAAGGAGTTTGTAAGAGACAGGGTTGATCTGGCACTTGATTTTGAAAGGACCAAGATAGCGTGGTCCCAGTTTATAACTGGGGACACGAAAGCGGACATATTTAGCGGAGAGCTATACCTTGTCTCCGGGAGCAAAAATGGGGGGAGTTCTTCTTTTTTTTATCAGCAAATCTTTTCATCTGGGATGAAGCCTGTAAAAGAGAATTTTGGGTCTCTTTCCATATGGTGGAAAGATCACGAGTCACTTCATCCACAGCGGGCAAACCAGAGGGCAAGGGAGTAGGGAGGGGAGGAAGAGGGTGACGGCCGTACACCACGAAAAATGGGGATTTAGCAGAAGATTCGGAGACTCTGAAGTTGTATGAGAATTCGGCCCATGGTAGAAGATCTGCCCAGTCATCCTGGCGGGAGGAAACAAAATGCCGTAAATAGTCACCCAGGACCTGATTAACTCTTTCTACTTGCCCATTGGATTGGGGATGATAAGAAGAAGAGAAGTTTAATTTGATCTTGAGCTGTTTACAGAGGGCCCTTCAGAATTTAGACACGAATTGGACGCCTCTATCTGAGACGATATGCGTGGGCAAACCGTGAAGGCGAAAAATGTGTACAAAAAATTGCTTTGCCAACTGAGGCGCTGAAGGAAGACCAGGAAGAGGAATAAAATGTGCCATCTTGGAAAATCAATCAACGACCACCCAAACAACTGTGTTGCCACGGGATAAGGGCAAGTCTGTAATAAAGTCCATACCAATCTGTGACCAAGGTTGTTCGGGAACGGGCAGAGGATGAAGGAGGCCAGCAGGCTTCTGGCGAGGAGTCTTATCCCGGGCACAGACAGTACAGGCCCGCACAAAATCAACAACATCCGTCTCCAGAGTCGGCCACCAATAAAAACGAGAGATGAGTTGCAAGGATTGTTTGATGCCCGCATGGCCTGCGAGGTGGGAGGAGTGTCCCCATTTGAGAATCCCGAGACGCTGGCGTGGAGAAACGAAGGTCTTCCCTGGAGGAGTTTGCCTGATGGAGGCTGGAGAAGTGGAGATCAGACAGTCCGGAGGAATGATGTGTTGCGGAGAGACCTCTACTTCAGAGGCATCAGAAGAACGAGAGAGGGCATCGGCCCTAATGTTCTTGTCAGCAGGACGAAAATGAATTTCAAAGTTAAAACGGGCAAAGAACAACGACCACCTGGCCTGGCGAGGGTTCAGTCGTTGGGCAGACTGGAGATAGGAGAGATTCTTGTGATCAGTGTATATGATAACTGGAAATTTTGATCCCTCCAGCAGATGCCTCCATTCCTCAAGCGCCAATTTAATGGCCAGTAGTTCTCGATCCCCGATGGAGTAATTTCTCTCCGCTGGAGAGAAGGTCCTAGAAAAAAACCCACAAGTAACAGCATGCCCGGAAGAATTTTTTTGTAGAAGGACAGCTCCAGCTCCCACTGAGGAGGCATCTACCTCCAATAGGAAGGGTTTAGATGGGTCAGGTCTGGAGAGCACGGGAGCAGAAGAAAAGGCAGACTTGAGATGTTTAAATGCGTCTTCCGCTTGTGGAGACCAGGACTTGGGATTGGCATTTTTCTTGGTTAAAGCCACGATAGGAGCCACAATAGTGGAAAAGTGTGGAATAAATTGTCTGTAATAATTGGCAAACCCCAAAAAACGTTGGATAGCACGGAGTCCGGAGGGGCGTTGCCAATCTAGGACGGCAGAGAGTTTATCTGGGTCCATTTGTAGTCCCTGGCCAGAGACCAAGTATCCTAGGAAAGGAAGAGATTGACATTCAAAGAGACATTTCTCCATTTTGGCATAAAGTTGATTGTCCCGAAGTCTCTGAAGAACCATGCGGACATGCTGGCGGTGTTCTTCTAAGTTGGCAGAAAAAATCAGAATATCGTCCAGATAAACCACAACACAGGAATATAAGAGATCACAAAAAATTTCATTAACAAAGTCTTGGAAGACGGCAGGGGCGTTGCACAGGCCAAAGGGCATGACCAGATACTCAAAGTGTCCATCTCTGGTGTTAAATGCAGTCTTCCATTCGTCCCCCTCCCTGATGCGGATGAGATTATAAGCACCTCTTAAGTCCAGTTTGGTAAAGATGTGGGCACCTTGTAAGCGATCAAAGAGTTCCGAGATAAAAGGTAAGGGGTAGCGGTTTTTTACCGTGATTTTATTAAGTCCGCGGTAATCAATACAAGGACGTAGGGAGCCATCTTTTTTGGACACAAAAAAAATCCAGCTCCGGCAGGAGAGGAGGACTTGCGGATAAACCCCTTTTTTAAATTCTCCTGGATGTAATCCGACATGGCAAGAGTCTCTGGAGCAGACAGAGGATAGATTCTGCCCCGGGGTGGGGTAGTACCCGGGAGGAGGTCAATAGGACAGTCATAAGGCCTGTGAGGACAGCAAAGCCTCAGTTTGCTTTTTGCAAAAAACGTCAGAATAGTCCATATAAGCCTTAGGAAGACCGGATACAGGGGGAACCACAGGGTCACGGTAAGGAGTACTGGGAACTGATGTAAGACAGTCCTTGTGACAAGAAGTACCCCAGTTCTTGATTTCTCCTGTGGACCAATCAAGGGTTGGGGAATGGCGTTGAAGCCACGGTAATCCAAGAAGAATTTCAGAAGTGCAGTTGGAGAGGACCAAAAATTCAATTTTTTCGTGATGAGGTCCGATGCACATTAGGAGAGGTTCCGTGCGGTAACGCACGGTACAGTCCAATCTTTCATTGTTAACAGAATTGATGTAGAGGGGTCTGGCGAGACTGGTCACCGGGATGTTGAACCTGTTGATGAGAGAGGCCAAAATAAAATTTCCTGCAGATCCGGAATCCAAGAAGGCCGTAGCAGAGAAGGAGAAGGTAGAGGAAGATATCCGCACAGGCACAGTAAGGCGTGGAGAAGCAGAGTAGACATCAAGAACTGTCTCATCTTTGTGCGGAGTCAGCATACGTCTTTCCAGGCGGGGAGGACGGATAGGACAATCTTTCAAGAAGTGTTCGGTACCGGCACAGTACAGGCATAGGTTCTCCATGCAGCGTCGTGTCCTCTCTTGAGGTGTCAAGCGAGACCGGTCAACTTGCATAGCCTCCACGGCGGGAGGCACAGGAACGGATTGCAGAGGACCAGAGGAGAGAGGAGCCGGGGAGAGAAACCGCCTCGTGCGAACAAAGTCCATATCCTGGCGGAGCTCCTGACGCCTTTCGAAAAAACGCATGTCAATGCGGGTGGCAAGATGAATAAGTTCATGCAGGTTAGCAGGAATTTCTCGTGCGGCCAGCACATCTTTAATGTTGCTGGATAGGCCTTTTTTAAAGGTCGCGCAGAGGGCCTCATTATTCCAGGATAATTCGGAGGCAAGAGTACGGAATTGGATGGCGTACTCGCCAACAGAAGAATTACCCTGGACCAGGTTCAGCAGGGCAGTCTCAGCAGAAGAGGCTCGGGCAGGTTCCTCAAAGACACTTCGGATCTCCGTGAAGAAGGAGTGTACAGAGGCAGTGACAGGGTCATTGCGGTCCCAGAGTGGTGTGGCCCATGACAGAGCTTTCCCAGACAGAAGGCTGACTACGAAAGACACCTTAGACCTTTCAGTTGGAAATTGGTCCGACATCATCTCCAAGTGCAGGGAACATTGCGAAAGGAAGCCACGGCAAAACTTAGAGTCCCCATCAAATTTATCCGGCAAGGATAATCGTAAGCCGGAAGCGGCCACTCGCTGCGGAGGAGGTGCAGGAGCTGGCGGAGGAGATTGTTGCTGGAGCTGTGGTAATAGCTGTTGTAGCATTACGGTCAGTTGAGACAGCTGGTGACCTTGTTGCGCTATCTGTTGCGACTGCTGGGCGACCACCGTGGTGAGGTCGGCGACAACTGGCAGTGGGACTTCAGCGGGATCCATGGCCAGATCTACTGTCACGATTCGGCTGGCAGGATGTGGATCCTCTGTGCCAGAGAGGGATTGGCGTGGACCGTGCTGGTGGACCGGTTCTAAGTTGCTACTGGTATTCACCAGAGCCCGCCGCAAAGCGGGATGGTCTTGCAGCGGCGGTAGCAACCAGGTCGTATCCACCAGCAACGGCTCAACCTCTCTGACTGCTGAAGATAGGCGCGGTACAAGGGAGTAGACAAGAGCAAGGTCGGACGTAGCAGAAGGTCAGGGCAGGCAGCAAGGATCGTAGTCAGGAGCAACGGCAGGAGGTCTGGAACACAGGCTAGGAACACACAAGGGAACGCTTTCACTGGCACAATGGCAACAAGATCCGGCGAGGGAGTGCAGGGGAAGTGAGGTATAAGTAGGGAGTGCACAGGTGAGAATACTGATTAGGTCTGCTGCGCCAATCAGTGGCGCAGCGGCCCTTTAAATGGCAGAGACCCGGCGCGCGCGCGCCCTAAGGAGCGGGGCCGCGCACGCCGGGACAACACAGACGGGGAACGGGTCAGGTACGGGAGCCGAGATGCGCATCACGAGCGGGCGCGTCCCGCATCGCGAATCGCATCCCGGCTGGGAGTAATATCGCAGCGCACCCGGTCAGCAGGTCTGACCGGGGCGCTGCGAATGAGAGAACGCTGCGAGCGCTCCGGGGAGGAGCGGGGACCCGGAGCGCTCGGCGTAACAGCAACCCTCAAAGTATTCAAAATGACATTCAGAAAGTTTGTTAACCCTTTAGGTGTTTCACAGGAATAGCAGCAATGTGAAGGAGAAAATTCAAAATCTTCATTTTTTACACTCGTAAGTTCTTGTAGACCCAGTTTTTGAATTTTTACAAGGGGTAATAGGAGAAAAAGCCCCCCAAAATTCGTAACCCAATTTCTCTCGAGCAAGAAAATACCTCATATGTGTATGTCAAGTGTTTGGCGGGTGCAGTAGAGGGCTCAGAAGGGAAGGAGCAACAATGGGATTTTGGAGAGTGAATTTTTCTGAAATGGTTTTTGCCCTCAAATCGTCACATTTAGGAAGCCCCTATGGTGCCAAAACAGCAAAAATAAATAAATAAATAAACACATGGCATACTATTATGGAAACTACACCCCT
The DNA here is from genome assembly GCF_029499605.1 of Hyla sarda. NCBI lineage: Eukaryota > Metazoa > Chordata > Amphibia > Anura > Hylidae > Hyla > Hyla sarda. The sequence goes on from NC_079198.1 coordinate 63,600,790, forward strand.
CAAGGCAAGTAACAAGGGGTTTATTGAGCCTTAACACCCCACAGGTGTTTGACGACATTTCGTTAAAGTCGGATGTGTAAATGGAAAAAAAAATCACTAAGGTGCAGTTTTTGGGGGCATATCGCATTTAGGAAGCCCCCATGATGCCAGAACAGTAAAAAAAAAAAAAAAAAAAAACACACACATGGCATACTATTTTGGAAACTACACCCCTCACAGAATTTAATAAGGGGTGCAATGAGCATTTACACCCCACTGGCATTTGACAGAGCTTTGGAACAGTGGGCTGTGCAAATGAAAAATTCCATTTTTCGTTTTTACGGACGACTGTTCAAAAAATCTGTCAGACACCTGTGGGGCGTAAATGCTCACTGCACCCCTTGTTATATTCCGGGAGGGGTGTAGTTTCCAAAATGTTGTCACATGTGGAGGGAGTCCACTGTTCTGGCACCATAGGGGCTTTGTAAATACACATAGCCTTCAATTCCAGCCTAATTCTCTATCAAAAAGCCCAATGGCGCCCCTTCTCCTCTGAGCATTGTAGTTCTCCCGCAGAGCACTTTACATCCACATATGGGGTATTTACATACTCAGAAAAAATGGGGTTACAAATTTTGGGGGGCTATTCTAATATTACCGCTTGAGAAAATGAAAAATTTGGGGTAACACCAGCATTTCAGGAAAAATTTTTTTAATTATCATGTCCAACTTTATTGAAAATTTGTCAAAGACCTCTGGGTTGTTAAAGGGGTACTGTGCTGTTACACAGTTAATATTCTCATTATTGTAGATGCAATTTACATAGTTTATTCTGTGATTTATTTACCATGTATTTTTGTATGGGTAGGCCTCAATTGTACATGGCACGCTCTCACTCCTGAGCCATGTAGTTCTTCCGCAGAATATTTTACATCCACATATGGGGTATTTCTGTAGAAATTGCGTTAGAAATTTTGGGGGCCTTTTTCTCCATTTACCAATTGTGAAAATGAAAATTATGGGGCAACACCAGCATGTTAGCCCCCTAAGGACCCGGGCTTTTTCTGTTTTTCATTTTCAATTTTTCCTCCTTAACTTTAAAAAATCATAACTCTTAAAAATTTTCACCTAAAATTCTATATGTTGGCTTATTTTTTTGCATCACTAATTCTACTTTGTAATGACATTAGTCATTTTACCCAAAAATCTACAGTGAAACGGGAAAAAAAAATCAATGTGCGACAAAATTGATGAAAAAACACAATTTTGTAAGTTTTGGGGGCTTCCATTTTTACGCAGTACATTTTTCGGCAAAAATGATACCTTATCTTTATTCTGTAGGTCCATACGGTTAAAATGATACCCTACTTGTATAGGTTTGATTTTGTATCACTTCAGAAAAAAAATCATGAATACATGCAGGAAAATGTATGCGTTTAAAATGGGCATCTTCTGACCCCTATAACTTTTTATTTTTCTGTGTTCAGGGCGCTATGAGGGCTACTTTTTTGCGCCGTCATCTGACATTTTTTGCAGTACCATTTTTGTTCAGATCAGACTTTTTGATCACTTTTTATTCACTTCTTTGTGGTATAAAAAGTGATCAAAAATGCGCTATTTTGGACTTTGGAATTTTTTAGCGTGTACGCCATTGAACGAGTGATTTAAAAAGTGGTATATTGTTATAATTCGGACATTTCCGCACGTGGTGATACCACATATGTTTATTTTTATTATTATTTACACTGTGTTTTTTTTATTCTTGGAAATGCCGGGTGATTCAAACTTTTATTAGGGGAAGGGATAATTGAAAGGGTTAATGATTTTTTTACACTTTTCTTATGCAATATTATAGCTCCTATAGGGGGCTATAACATTGCATCTACTGATCTTTAACACTGATTGATGCATCTCCATAGGAATGGATCAATCAGTGTTTTCGGCGATTGAATGCTCAAGCCTGGATCTCAGGCTTGAAGCATTCATTCGGTGATCGGACAGCACAGGAGAAGGTAAGAAGACCTCCTCCTGTGCTACAGCTGTTCAGGATGCCACAATTATACCGCGGCAATCCCGAAGAGCTCCCTGAGCTAACCGGCAACTTTAACTTTCGTTTTTAGCCGCGGCTATACTGTTAATAGCGCGCTGCACAGCGATCAGTGCCGCGCGCTATTAGAGGCAGGTCCCGGCTTCACTATGCTGCCGGGCCCGCTGCGATATGATGCGGGGTCACCGTGTGACCCCACGTTATATCGCAGGACCGGGACCCAAGATGTACCAATACATCCTGGGTCCTTAAGAGGTTAGTGTAAAATTTTTTGATTTTTTTACACTAACATGCTGGTGTAGCCCCCAACTTTACCTTTTCATAAGGGGTAAAAGGAGAAAAATACCCCCAAAATTTGTAACGCAATTTCTCCAGAGTACGGAAATACCCCATATGTGGCCCAAAACTGTTGCCTTGAAATATGACAGGGCTCTGAAGTGAGAGAGCACCATTTGAGGCCTGAATAAGGAATTTGCAATAGGAGCGGACCCGGTTTCAAGCATGGGGCTTGTCTCACCAAAACTCTACAGCAGTGTTTCCCAAACAGGGTGCCTCCAGCTGTTGCAAGACTCCCAGCCTGCCAGGACAGTCTATGGCTGTCCGGCAATACTTGGAGTTGTGGTTTTGCAACAGCTGGAGGCTCCGTTTTTATTTTTTCCTCCTCGCCTTGAAAAAATCAGAACTCTTTTATATTTTCACAGACTAGTATGAGGGCTTGTTTTTTGCGCAACCATTTGTCCGTTGTAATGCCATCACTCACTTTACCATAAAATGTATGGCGCAACCAAAAGTTCACGCCGTTCGCCGTACGGTATCATTAACATTTTATTTTAATAGCTCAGATATTTATGCTTGGGGTGATACCAAATATGTATCTAAAAATGTTTTTAACACTTTCTGGGGGTAAAATAGGGAAAATGGGGCAATTTACGTTTTTATTGGGGGAGGGGGTTTTTCACTTTTTTTTTACTCAATTTTTTTTACTTTTTTTTACTTTTATTTTTAAACTTTAATAGTCCCCATAGGGGACTATTTAAAGCAATCATTCGATTGCTAATCCTGTTCAGTGCTATGTATAGGACATAGCACTGATCAGGGTTATCGGTCATCTTCTGCTCTGCTCTGTGGGAAGGCAGATCAGAGCAGAAGACTCCCGGAAGACAGCGGAGGCAGGTGAGGGGACCTCCGGCTGCCGTGTAGGATGATCGGATCGCTGCGGCAGTGCTGCGGGCGATCCGATCATCCAATTAAGTGACCGCGATGCTGCAGATGCCGTAATCTGTATTGATCACGGCATCTGAGGGGTTAATGGCGGACATCCGCGGGATCGCGGTTGTCCGCCATTACCGGCGGGTCCCTGGCTGCGATCAACAGCCGGGACCTGCCGCGCATGATCCGGGCATCGTTCCGATGCCCGCGGTTATGCTTAGGGCGTAAATGTATGTCCTGGTGCGTTAAGTACCGCATCACCAGGACGTACATTTACGTCCTTTGTCGTTAAGGGGTTAAAGAAGGGAGGACTCAATATTCGCGAATATGCGCATATGCGGAAAACCAGTGTAGAGGAAGAGTTGTGCAGTTGCCCATAGCAACTAATCAGATTGCTTCCTTCATTTTTTAAAAGGCCTCTGAAAAATGAAAGAAGCGATCTGATTGGTTGCTATGGGCAACTCAGAAACTTTTCCTCTGGACAGGTTTTGATAAATCTCCCTCTATGGGGGAGATTCAGCAAAATCAGTGTAGAGGAAGAGTTGTGCAGTTGCCCATAGCAATCAACCATATTGCTTCCGTTATTTTTGAAAAGGCCTCTGAAATATGAAGGAAGTAGTCTGGTTGCTATGGGCAACTCAGAAACTTTTCCAGGAAAAGTTTCTGAGTTGCCCATAGCAACCAATCAGATCGCTTCTTTCATTTTGCAGAGGCCTTGTGAAAAATGAAAGAAGCAATCTGATTGGTTGCTATGGGCAACTAAGCAGCGTTTCCAGGAAAGTAAAGTTAAGCCACAACACTGTAAAACTCTGTCCCACCCCAGGACTCGAACCCGTGGTGGTCTCCCATCCACTGTGCTGCTGAGACGGTCTTGCTTAGCTTACTGTTTTGCATGCCATGAGATCCCCATAGACCACAATGGGCCTATTGGTTTCTTTGGGCAAAAAAAATCACAGAGTGAATGCACTAGTCACAGTTCCCTATACCATTAAAGAAGGGAGGGCTCAATATTCTCGAATATGTGCATATATTTTCGCATGTGCGCAAAAAAAAGAATATAATGAATATGCGAATTTCGTGAATATATGACGAATATTCGTCCATATATTTGCGAAATATCGCAAATTCAAATATGGCCTATGCCGTTCATCACTACTTGTAAGGAAAATAGACATTCCAAATAAATTATAGTTTGATTCACAAATACAATGAGGGACATTTATCAATGTTTGCTTATGTATTCTTTTTTTTTAGTAATTTTTTCCTTGCTTTTTTTTTGCTAATGTGTGACTTATTTATCAATTGCTTTCAGCCTGTTGATAATTTTCTTTCACGTAAGCAATATTTCCTTTTTTACTTTGGTAGTAGCTTTTTCTGCTCCATGTTTGAGCTGGAGTACATTTAGTCAATTTTTAACCCTGTTGCGAATTTTTTTTGCGCAGTTGCGACTGTTGCAGTTAATAAATACCTGACTACCCGTAGACCATTTTTAAATTATTACTACGTAGTTAATTTTTGGAAAACTTGCTTTTCTCGCTTTCCAGTCAAAATGTTGCACGAAAAATCGCGTAGTCGCAGTTGCGACAATTTTGCGACAATTATAGTAAAAAAACCTGACTAAACCCGTTGATAAATGTCCATAAATATGTCTACTTTATGTTTGCATCATAAAGTTGCCATGTTTTTACTTTTGGAAGACATCAGAGGGCTTCAAAGTTCAGCAGCAATTTTCAAATTTTTTACAAAATTTTTCTTGGACCTGTTCAAGTTTGAAGTGGATTTGAAGGGCTCTCTTATTAGAAATACCATATAAATGACCCCATTATAAAAACTTAACCCCTCACAGTATTCAAAACGACATTCAGTAAGTGTGTTAACCCTTTAGGTGTTTTACAGGAATAGCAGCAAAGTGAAGGAGAAAATTCAAAATCTTCATTGTTTACACTCGCAAGTTCTTGTAGACCCAGTTTTTGAATTTTTACAAGGAGAAAAAAAAAATCCTCTCAAAATTGTAAACCAATTTCTCTCGAGCAAGGAAATACCTCATATGTGGATGTAAAGTGCTCTGCGGGCGCAGTAGAGGGCTCAGAAGGGAAGGAGCGACTATGGGATTTTGGAGAGTGAGTTTATCTGAAATGGTTTTTGGGGGGCATGTCACATTGAGGAAGCCCCTATGGTGCCAGAACAGCAGAACCCCCCCCCCCACATGGCAAACTATTTTGGAAACTACACCCCTTAAGGCACATAACAAGGGGTCCAGTGACCCTTAACACCCCACATGTGTTTAACGACTTTTCGTTAAAGTCGGATGTGTAAATGAAAAAAAAAATTTTTTCCACTAAAGTGCAGTTTTTTTCCCAAATTTACAATTTTTACAAAGGGTAATGGGAGAAAATGCCCTGCAAAATTTGTAACCCCATCTCTTCTGAGTGTGGAAATACCCCATGTGTGGACGTCAAGTGCTCTGATGGCGCACTACAATGCTTAGAAGAGGAGGAGTGCCTTTGGAAAGATAATTTGTTTGGATTGGAAGTCGGGGGGCCATGTGCATTTACAAAGCCCCCCGTGGTGCCAGAACATTAGACCCCCCCAACATGTGACCCGATTTTGGAAACTACACCCCTCACAGAATTTAAAAAGGGGTGCAGTGAGTATTTACACCCCACTGGCATTTGACAGATCTTTGGAACAGTGGTCCGTGCAAATGAAAAATTTAATTTTTCATTTTTATGGACCACTCTTCCAAAATTCTGTCAGACACCTGTTTGCCATAAATGCTCACTGTACCCCTTATTAAATTACATGAGGGGTGTCGTTTCCAAAATGGGGTCACATGTGTGGGGGGTCCATTGTTCTTGCACTATGGGGGCTTTGTAAACACACGTGGCCTTCAATTCCAGACACATTTTCTCTCCAAAAGCCCAATGGTGCTCCTCTTCTGAGCATTGTAGTGTACCCGCAGAACACAGAACACTGTTTCAAAACTACAACTTCCAGCATGTACTGACAGACCGTGCATGCTGGGAGTTGTACTTTTGCAATAGCTGGAGGCACACTGGTTGGAAAACCTTTAGTTAGGTTCTGATACCTAACTCAGTATTTTCCAACTAGCGTGCCTCCAGCTGTTGCAAAACTACAACTCCCAGCATGTACTGATCGCCAAAGGACATGCTGGGAAATGCAGTTATGCAACAGCTGGAGGTACGCTACTGCAACTCCCAGCATGCCGAGACAGCTGTTTGCTGTTTGGGCGCGCTACGATTCGCAGTTTTGCAACATTTGGAGAGTTACAGTTTAGAGACCACTGCACAGTGATCTCTAAAATGTAGCCCTTCAGCTGTTGCAAAACTACAAATCCCAGCATGCCCAAACAGCAAACAGTTGTCTGGGCATTCTGGGAGTTGTAGTTTTGCAACATCTGGAGGCTACAGTTTAGAGACCACTGTATAGTGGTCTTAAACTGTAGCACTCCAGATTTTGCTAGGCAAATCACCGGCTTCCGTAGGATCCAGGGAGCCGCATCGCCGTCCTCTTCTGCCGACGATCGCCACCCGCTGCTGTTGTCGATGGGTAAGTGGACTCTGGCGCCGGTCCCCTTCGATTTCCCCGTTCTGCACTGCCCAGGTGGGTGGGCAGAATGGGGAAACCGAAAGTTAACCCTCCCGCCCCCGATCTGCAATTGGTCGGCACTTCTTCATGACCATTAGCAGGGATAGGAGGGGTGGCAGCCCTGCCTCCTCACTCCTATCCCTCCAGGGGGATCGTGGGTGTCTTGGACAACCCCAATCCCCCTTATTTTCTGGGTCACCAGAGACCCGTATGACCCGGAATCGCGCAAATCGCCGGTGCGAATTCACCGGCGATTTGCGGTGATCGGCGACATGTGGGGGTCTGATGACTCCCCTGGGCATTTGCACGGGGTGCCTGCTGATAGATATAGGCAGTCACCCCCATCTTGTCCCTGCCCAGCAGGGACCGAAATTCCCACGGACGTACGCATATGTCCATAACTACCATATAGCTAGGACATACGCGTAATGCACCATTGCAAGTTATAGTCACTTAAGCTTGCATGCTTCTTGACTTTCTGCGTTGTCCTGATTTGTATACTGTTATATTCTGTTCCGCCTTGTGAATATATTTAAACAGTAGTAGTATGATTTTTCATACATGGTTTTAAATTTACTTTCCCTTACAAACTCATATTTATGACTATCCCCTTGTTTAATAAATTTTCAATGAGGTATGTGTAGCCATAAGTTTTACTGGAGAAACACAAGTATTCAGTTCCCACTGACCATATAGAGACTTTTTGAGGTGATTTATTTCGTTATGTGAATCTTTAGTGTGCAGCACAATTCTTTTTCTATGTTATTATAGTCACAGGAACAATTCATAGATCTGCAGTATTCTTAGATTGTAGAATAAATCATAACTTGTTTTGTGACAGGAAATAAAGCAACATGGTCTAGAATATATGCCATATCCTATGACAATAATGACAAATGTCTTGCCAGCTGCCTCCTGCTGATAGGTGCTGAGAAACTCAGGATATTTTTGAACTTTGCTAAAAGGAGAGGAAGGGTTACATTACCTGAGGTACCAGCTCCCCCAGCCAATCAGGAGGCAGTAAAGGACTGATGTCAGAGCCACTATATAATCCTATGCAAAAGCTTCAGCAGTCATTTTAGAAATAGCAGGTGTTAGCAGAAGACCTCTGTGAGGGACAGTGATCAGTGAACAACACAGACAGGAGTAGTAGAAACATATATAATATGAGTAGTAAAGTATTATAAAGGAGGGGGGAGAAATTGAACAGGGGGAATCAGAGGGGGGATTGGGAATTGGTGGTCCCACTTATCCCCCTGTGAAATGTTAATTACCCCCCTATGCCATTTCATTTACAATTCCCCCACCCCTGTGCCATTTCAATTATCCCCCTCAAATCCCTCTGTGCTGTGCCATTTTAATTACTCCCCAATCCCCCTGTGCCATTTAATTAACCCCCAATCACCTTAGCCATTTCATTAACCCCCCTCCCTTTGCCAATTCATTAACCCCCCACGGTGCCATTTCATTAACCCCCCCCCCTTTTCCAATTCATTAACCCCTGGCTCGGACTACAGATTATAAGGCTGGGGCAGGCCCCCCGCGCAACGTCAGGGGCGTCACTCATCATCCAGAGCCGGCCTATCACAAGCACTCATTGATTTAAAGAGGCCACCGCGCTGCGTTTTCAGCAGCCGCTGCAGCCTGGGCATTTAGAATGGTGAGCTGCGGGGGAACCGGCATGATGCAGGACTGGCCAGACCATGAAAACCAGTGGAAGTCGTAGAACCCATTTTTTTGGTGTCTTATTATTACCACATCATGGTCCTAGACCATGATGTGATAATATGGGGAAAAAAATCTCAGGCAGCAAAGCGCCATCCCTGAAAAGTGCTGGCTGGGACCAATGGTCCTACTGGGTCCCATGGCATGGCCGGCCCTGCCTGTTGTTACTCCCCAAAATCATTATAGGAGCCGGGTCTGCACCATACCCAGCAGATGTTGACTGCTATTTGTGGTTTACATCATGATTTGACATTATGTTGCATGCACATGGATGGCAACAACATTTTCTTTTGATATATTTTCTGTTGAACAGTGTATTACTTTTTCAATTATGTAAATATTTTAAAGCCTGCTCACAATATTTGAAATCTTGACAGAATCTTAAGGTTTCAACCAAAAGCTTCCAAGGGTTGTTCATAATAACTACAATTTAGTTATTTTTGGTTATAATTTACTTGCTTTCTTCTGTTTTTGTTTTACCTATATACATATAACCCTGCATTTACTTATCACAAATCTATCCTCCTCTTCTACACATTCACTCCATAGTCTCCATTGACATCAGATCTTGTATGTAATTAACATGCCAGCCGCATTAACAGCTGCCTGAAAAACGTGTCTTTTTACCGCACCATGGTTTCTTAGGTGATTCCTGGCATTATGTACTACCTCAATCTCTCTTAATCGAATCCCCCTCCTTCCAGTTTGCCTCGCCTTGTTACTGTTTTGTCAAAAATTAATGACCTAAAACAAGGACAAACCGAAAGACATAACATATCATTCTAGAAAGAGAATAAAACAGATCAGATAAAGGAGACAGAGAAAGGATTCAAATACATCCAGGAAATACTGTATAATCATTATGTAGAAGCCTGGCAGTGATCTAACAGCTTTAACCCTTAGCAGACTTTGTTTTCACAAAAATTTGAGAAATGTAGAGAAAATGTAATGCTATTTATGAAATAGAATTAAAATGGCCAGCTGAAGAATTGCAATGTGATTATAGAACATGTACAATGTATTGATTTAAACAACAATTATTTACCCCGGAATGGGTTAGGGTCAATTAAACATAACACCATTGACCCAGGGACAAGACCCTGGGTCACTAATACCCTTCTTAATCCCACCCCCTAAAACTTAACTTTTATTCAAGTAACAGTAATAATAGTGATATGGTGATCAACTGAATTAAAATAGACCTCCTTGTGTGTATATAACTATATAATTGGTGAACTATGAGCTGGTTGCCTCCTAGTAGTTAGTCACAGCCAGTGATCTGCAGTATCACTGGTTAATGAGACACAAGGGAGGTTTTGATAAAAACTGAATGTGCCCCCTCTACATGTTTCGTTGCAGTAGCAACGTCTTCAGGAGGGAAATGGGCATCAACCTGTGTTGTCAACTCCCCAGTCCATAAATAGTAGAGGGGGCACATTCAGTTTTTATCAAAACCTCCCTTGTGTCTCATTAACCAGTGATACTGCAGATCACTGGCTGTGACTAACTACTAGGAAGCAACCAGCTCATAGTTCACCAATTATATAGTTATATACACACAAGGAGGTCTATTTTAATTCAGTTGATCACCATATCACTATTATTACTGTTACTTGAATAAAAGTTAAAAGTTAAGTTTTAGGGGGTGGGAGTAAGAAGGGTATTAGTAACCCAGGGTCTTGTCCCTGGGTCAATGGTGTTAGGTATTGATTTAAAGGCTCATAAAGACAGAACATTAAAATAGATACACCATAATGGCTGTCACTGTACCCGCCAACCCACTTCTCTATTAGTGGTATTTTTAGGCCAAAAAGTACTATAGATATGTTGATGAGCATAAATGTTAAAAATGGTAATGCATAGAATATAACTCGATAGGTAAAAGAAAAAGTATTGCTAAACAATACTTACTTAAAGGTCAACCCATATGACCCCAGATTGCACAACTTTAAAAACAAAACAACAAAAAGATATATTTTTTATATATTTACATAGCACCAACATATTCTACAGAACTTTACATATGGTCAAGTCCTACATTGATCCCTTTCCCCCAATCAGGCTAGCAATCTAAGTGGCAAAATAACCTTTTTTGGGAGTATGTGTGGGGGGAGGGGGGGTCTGGTTTGATGCTGGATTTGAACCCATGACCCCGGTGCTGCAAGGCAAAACTAAACTGCCGTAACATGATATAGAGGCAATCCATCCATAATGTCATCAGGTACAATGAACATGTAAGCAGTGGTACAGGTCTAAACCAAGTGGGGCACATAATAAAGCAATGAACTTTACATTGTCTCTAAAACTTGCCTTGTCAACCCTAATAGGTAAAATAGAGCAATCATTTTGGTTTTGTTTGGTTCCTCCATGGCTCTTTTGCTTTTATACTAATTTGGGGAGATTTATCAAGAGATTTATCAAAACCTGGCAGAGTAAAAGTCGACCAGCTACACATAGCAACCAATCAGATTGCTCCTATTTTTTTTTTTTAAAGGTCTCTGAAAAGTAAAAAAAAAAAAAAAATCTGATTGATCCATTGATTTTTTTGTTAAGTAAATATCATGCTTTTAGATTTAACTTGAAAAAAAGTTGTGTATAACCAGTACTGTTCAGCAACAGTGAGCTTAAATGGGCACTGTCAGATACAAAAATGTTGTACATCTTGGCAAAACATTAACCTTTCTAATATGATTTATAAGAAAATGTTATTTCCTTTTATAGGAATCTTGATTTATAAAATCATGGCTTTGTCCAAGCTGAAGCACAGGCATGGACAAAGTCCAGTAAGTGAGGGTGGCTTAACACTCCTCTGTGCTCTATACTGTCTAATAGTTCTCCTCTGTGCTCTCTCCTGTCTGATAGTACTCCTCTGTGCTCTCTCCTGTCTGATAGTACTCCTCTGTGCTCTCTCCTGTCTAATAGCACTCCTCTGTGCTCTATACTGTCTGATACTACTCCTCCGTGCTCTCTCCTGTCTTATAGTTCTCCTCTGTGCTCTCTCCTGTCTGATAGTTCTCCTCTGTGCTCTCTCCTGTCTGATAGCACTCCTCTGTGCTCTCTCCTGTCTGATAGTTCTCCTCTGTGCTCTCTCCTGTCTGATAGTTCTCCTCTGTGCTCTCTCCTGTCTGATAGCACTCCTCTGTGCTCTCTCCTGTCTGATAGTACACTTTTGTGCTATCTCCTGTCTGATAGTCATCCTCTGTGCTCTATCAGAGCTATCAGACTTGAGAGAACACAGAGGAGTGCTAGCCCACCCTCACTTAAAGGACTTTGCCCATGCCTGTGCTTCAGCTTTGACAAAGCCATAATATAAAGAGATATTCCAATGTCACAAAAAATATATATATAAAGGAAAAATACCTCCACTCCCCCATAGCGTCCGTTTGAAGCCTTTTCGTTCTGTAATATATGGATCTTCTTCTTGCTTCCAATAAAAGAAATCGGAGTGAGACATGTCTGTCAACCAATCACTGACTGCAGCGATGTCCAGTCCCAATCATTGATTGGCTGAACGCTCAGTCCTGCTTTAACCTCTTGGCTCAGTAGCAGAAAGAAGACAAGAGCATTGGGAGTACAGAAGGAGCCAAATGGAAACTGTAGCAAGACCTGTGTGGGACCAGAAATGAGCAAATATATTGTTTTCTCTTCTTTCCCTTACGGACCTAGCATTATTTAACATTTTTAGGGACACTGAAATATGCATTTAAGTGCACCACAAATATTGCAACCAATCTAATAGATCCAGGGGGGGGAAGCTGAATTCTACATGTCTCCATATACGTTGTGTACAGGATAAGGCAATTGTACAAGTAATTCTAAAAATACCACACAAAATAGTACAGCCCTATCTAGGATTTATTTATTTGTAGACCTTTTGTTTTCTCCTTACTTTCCTGTTGGGAAATTACTGTGGAAACTGAATTTGTACTGCATATTGTTTATGTCCATCTTCCCATAGTATCAGGCTGCATGCATTTGGCCATAATAAGGTCTGTAATAGAACCCTTACCCTACTGTACACCTGTATAGCTCTGATTCCAACAACAACAATATATATATATATATATATATATATATATATATATATATTTCATTTTTTTATCAGATGTTGCAGAATGGAGCATTACTTTCAGAATTATTTCCATATTTAACAAGACCCCATTAACTAGCACAGTGAGTCTGTATGTTTAGAAACTTTTTTTTATTTTTTATTGTATGTTTTTAAAGCCCCCATAGGGGACTTTTATATGCAATCATTAGATCACATTCACTGCATAATGCTATGCCGCTAGCTGATTTTGGGGCTAACGGTAAGCCCCAGGTTGGTAATGGATTCCGTGTATAAGACAGCTTCCACTACTAACCCTGAAAATTCAATAATAAAAAACATGACACTAAATTTTAATTAAAAAAATGCTCCCCCACCGCCCTCATTAACCATTTTATTGAAGTAAAAAAAAACGCTGGTCATCATCGCAGTCCCCAGAATCTAACGTAGTCCTCCACATTCACGTATCTGAAATGAGAAGAAAAGAAAAAAAACAAGAAATATGGGTTAGTACATTTTTTGCGCTCTCCCCTGGGAAGAGCGCACATAATGCAGCATGTTCCTAAACAGGGAGCCTCCAATTGTTGCTAAACTACAACTCCCACCATGGGGGGCTGTAGTTAAGCAACAGCTGGGGTCTCCCTGTTTGGGAACACACGGCTCTGTTCCCATTATGCAGAACGCATAATGTGAATAGAGATCTGTTCCTCTGCCCTTGGACTACTACTCCTATCATGGGATAGAGTCTGTCCCATGATGGGAGTAGTTGTAGTACCACAACGCTGCTGAGGGATGGCACTTGCACATCCCCGGCTGTGGGACTTTTAGGACTACTACTCCCATCATGGACATACTCTGTCCATGATGGGAGTTGTAGTCCAGGGGCTGAAGCGCAATTCGCACTGGGTCATTCTGCAGAGACACGCTGTGATCCGCATTTAAGTTAACAAGCCGGCGGTACATGCAGCTACACTGCGCACCCTGCCGTACGCAGGCGAGGGGAGCTCTGAGCTATTCACCAATCAGAGCTCCCGTGTTCCAGCGGCAGGATTATGAACTATGACAGTGTATACAGGAGCCGGCGGCAGAGCGATGTAGGCTCATGTACCGCCGGCTTGTTAACTTAAATGCGGATAACAGAAGATCATTCTCTGGAGATCCGCTGTGATCCACATTTATTAACTATGCAAATTGGCAGAACATGCGGCTACATTGCGCTGCCCGCCGGCTTCTATATACACTGCCATGATTCATAATCCCCGCTGCCGGAACACAGGAGCTCTGATTGGTGAATAGCTATTGACCATCTCCCAGCGGTGGGGATTATGAATTATGACAGTGTATACAGGAGCCAGCAGCAGCGTGATGTAGCCGCATGTACCACCGGCTTGTTAACTTAAACGTGTAAAGCAGCGGGTCTCTGGATAATGACCCGGTGAGATCTGCACCTCAGCCCCTGAACTATAACTCACATCATGGGCAGAGTCTGTCCATGATAGGAGTAGCAGTCCTTACTGTCCCAAAATAGACACTTTGGTACGTGTCCTCCGAGGTGGTGTATATTTGTGCAGGAAAAGTGCTTTTGCGCCATTTTTTTTGCGTAAAAAAAACGCAGTTAATAAATTCGATTCTACAGTAGAAAGTGCTCTATGGTAAACTTAACCGTAGATGTGGCTATAAAAAATTCAATCAGATTTTGCGCAAACAAATTCACAAAAAAACTCCTTTGCAAATTTTTGTGTTAAAAAATACACCAAAAAAACTCTATATACAATGATAAATTCCCCTCTTGGTCCTTAACAGGTTATAGATCTTGACCACAATTTTATTATTTTGGCCTAACTGTGTGGTTGAGGCAATATTTTAGCATATTAAACTAATGAGTAAATTCCATATTAGGCTTTGTTTATATGTTGCGGATACTTAGAGGTACCTCAGCTAAGTACCACATGCGTTTTTGCTGCAATGACCACAATTGCTGCAGATTGGTGCATTTTACAACGATTTGCCTACTTAGAATACTTGCAGTAAAACATGCCATTTTTACTGTGATTTTAGTCATTTAGTTATTAATTATAATTATCAAATTAACAGCAACAGGTGAACACAACCTATTAGAGTGGAATTGCTAAATCATGCAAGTACTGAAAAAATTTATGTTTACAGCAGCATTTGAGAAGTACTTTCCGGCATACAGCCAACCACAATACAACCACAATACAACCACAATACAACCGTGTTGTTACCCTTACTGCAGCGCAACCCCAATGCAACTTGGTTGTGTGGTTTCAAACTCAGAAATGCACTCAGATTTCCTCTTTATCTGTGAGACATAAATGACCATGGGGGACATTTATCATTGCCTTTAGAGCTTTGTTCTTGCTTATATTCCGCACATGAAATGTGCATCAAAACACTCCCCCCCCCCCCCCCCCCCCCACACACACACACACATCCCCTCTGGGCCAACCTGGCCTCACTGACACACAAGTGTCTGGTGCCGTCAGTATGATAAATATGTTGGTAGCATTTAAGCAAACCCAAAGCAAAGATAAATTACTTCAAAACACACTTTCTTAAGACAACAATGCTAACTATCCCTCATAAATTTTGTGATCGCTACAGAATGCATGAAGTTTATACTGAATCATGCACAGGTTATGAGTTTTGTGACAGTCAAAGCCCCTTCTTCGGTCTCAGAGCTGATTCATTCATTATAAGGTTTCTTGAAGTTCTTTCCTTTAAACCTCATCAAAGGAATTTTAATTTGTTAAAGCAAAGTAAAGGGATTTTGATAAATAAACAGTATGATGATAGTGTTACCAGCTGGCAATTTTACACTTTTCAAAATTATTTTGAATACTGGAATACATGAGAGCATTACTCTATAACACCAGTGGATGGCCGAAGTAAAGAATGCCCATCTGACTTCCTGGTTTGCCACTTACAGGTACACCCTTGTCCCCTGGGCCTTAACGCACCTAGGCATATCAATACCTGCAGGAGCTGCACTCGCTTCAGAGCAGTGTCGGTTACCGTCAGTAGCCAGGTACTTAGAGCCGCTGCACCTGTCATTAACCCTTAAGATGCTGTGATCAATGCTGATCACGGTGTCTAAAGTCAAAGTAAACAATCCCGGTCAGCTTAGTGGGGCTTATTGTACCCTACGTGATCGCTGGGGTACAATAAGCGAAAATGGCATAGGGGGGGTCCCCTTACTTACCTCCTGCCATTGATTGCAGACTCACTGATGCAGTCTGGCTTTGCTAGGCTATATCAGTGGATTGTCAATCACACTGTGTACTAATTTGCCATGGGCATAGCATTATACAGTGAACGCAATATAGTGATTGCATATAAAAAAATTCTCAAAAAATTTATAAAAACCCCTCCCCTCCCATAATAAAATACAAAATCACCCTTTATTTTCCATTTTACAAAAAAAAAACATAAAAAAATGAACATATTGCAGCAAGTCATCTGTCAGCTATGATAAAGTAGCCATTATTGGTGCAGTGGCAGCAGGATCATTGAAGGCTGTAGGCTTGCTTGAATAGATGGGTCTTCAGGTTGCTTTTAAAGGTCTTGATGGAGGGTGAGTTCCAGTATACGGGGGAAGCTCAGGAAAAGTCTTGGAGACAGTAATGTGAAGTGCGAACCAGGAAGGAGCATAGGCGGATGTCGGAGATTGCATGCAGGGTGGTATAGGGAGGTCAGGTCAGAGATGTATTGAGGGGACAGGTTGTGGATGGCCTTATATGTCAAGAGTTTAAATTGGTGAAGAGTTTAAATTGAATATGTTGGGCGACAGGTAGCCAGTAAAGGGATTGGGACAGGGGAGAAGTAGAGGAGAAGCGAGGTAAGAGGTGGTACATTCAAGTAGTAGAGTTTAGGATAGATTGGAGGGGAGCAAGTGTTTTAGATGGAAGGCAGCAGAAGTCCAAGCGGGAGATGGTGAGGTCATGTACCATTTGTTTAGTTGAGTCAAAATTGAGGAATGGGCGGATTTGAGAGACGTTTTTGAGCTGAAGGCAACAGACAGTGCTAAGGGTTTGAATGTGGGGTTTGAAAGACAGTGCTGAGTCAAAAGTGACTACAAGGCAGCGGACTTGGGTAGCTGGAGATAGGGTAGAACCATTGACTGTGATTGATAGACCGGGTGGGGGGTTGGAGCAGGGTGGGGGAAAAATCATTAATTCAGTTTTCTCCATGTTGAGTTTGATAAAGTGGGAGGAAAAAATAAAGAAAGAGCTGACAGAGCTGAAAGAGCTGTTATTCTAGATAGTAGAGAGGAGACATCAGGGCCAGAGAGATGGATTTGAGTGTCATTAGCATAGAGGTGGCATTTGAAGCCATGGGCTTCTATAATCTGTCCAAGGCTGAGGGTGTAGATAGAGAACAGTAGGGGCCCCAGGAGAGAGCCTTGGGGGACTCCTACAGAGAGTGGGCGAGGTGAGGAGGAAGCATGAGAGTGGGAAATGCTGAATGTGCAGTTAGTGAGGTATGAGGAGATCCAGGAGAGGACCAAGTTTGTGATGCCTAGGAAGGAGAGAGACTGTAACAAGAGAGAGTGGTCTACTGTGTCAAAGGCAGAGAAGAGGTCAAGGAGAAGGAGAAAAGAGTATTGGCGGTTGGCTTTTATGGTCAACAGATCATTGGCCACTTTGGTTAGGGTGGTTTCAGTAGAATGGTGGGGTTGGAAGTCAGATTGCATGTAGTCAAAGAGTGAGTTGGATGAGAGGTGGGAAGACAGTTGAAGATAAACATGTTGTTCAAGGAGTTTAAAGCAAAGGGAAGAAGCGAGATGGTAGCTGGTGGTAGCTGAACAGAGAAGATGGGTCAAAAGAAGTGAATCATTGTGGAGGAGCACTGGGCTGGAGTGTGGATTGGTTGTGGGGGCTGTAAAGTAAAGCTTTCCCTGATGATGAAGTATGTAGCAAAGTCGTCTGCTGAGACAAGAGACATGGGTGGGGTAGTGGTGGACGGAGGAGTTAGTTAAAGGTGTTAAAGAGTTGCTGGGGTTGTGGGAAAGAGAGGATATGATGGTAGAGAAGTAGTTCTGCTTAGCAGAATTGAGTGCAGACTTGAAGGAGAGGAGTACTTGTTTGTATGCTGTAAAGTCTTCTGTGCAGTGGGTTTTCTTCCAATGACGCTCTGCAGCCCTGGAGGCTTGCCTAAAGTGTTTATTCACATCTGTGTGCCAGGGCTGCCTATTGATATGTTGAGTTCTGTTTTGTGTGATGGGGCCACTAGGTCGAGGGCTGAATTGACTGTAGTTTTATAGCATTTGGTGGCTGTGTCAGCGGCGTAGAGAGAAGATATTGTGGGGAGTCGTAGAAGAGAGTCAGTGTGTTAATGTTGAGATGTTTGAGGTTTCTATGAGGGTGGGAAGGGTTATGGACTGGGGAGATAGAAGGAGAGAAGAGAAAAGAGAATGTCAAAAGGTTATGGTCTGATACGGGGAGTGGTGTGTTTGAGATTTTCGATATGGAGCAGAGGCGGCTGAAGATTAGATCAAGCTGGTGACCCTTTTTGTGAGTGGTACTGGAGGATCACTGTGAGAAGCCAAAAGAGGAGGTCAGTGATAGAAATTTATAGGTAGTAGACTGGGATGTGTTGATGAGGATGTTGATGTCGCTTATGATAATAATGGGGATATCTAAGGAGAGGATCTGTAAGAGGCAGGTGGTGAAGTGGTCAATGAAGGATGCTGCAGGGCCTGGGGGTCTGTAGATGACAGCCACCTGGAGATTTGAGGGGGACTAGATGCACACAGAGTATTCTTTAAAAGAAGGGAAAGCAAGAGAAGGGAGAAATGGAGTTTGGGTGAAAGAGCAGTTCTCTGATAGCAACAGGCCAACACCACCAACACATTTCTTACCAGGGCGGGGGGGGGGGGGGGGGGGTGTATTGAATTGAAGGCCACCATAGGAAAGTGCAGCAGGGGAGGACATAAGCCAGGTTTCTGTGACGCCTAGAAAGGCTAGTTTGTGGGTAATAAAGAGGTCATGGAGGAATGTGAGCTTGTTGTGAACAGAGCGAGGGCGGATGCGTATTAGTTTAGAGGGGTTGTGCCATATCGTGGTTGTTGTTCAGAGTCAGGAGGGTGGGATTTGGTGAGGGGGCCCAGGGTTAGGGGAGATTTTGCCAGCAGCAAGTAGAATCATGGACAGAGATAGTAGGTGTGAATGGCGTAGTTTTTCCTTGTAGATTGTTAGCCTTTGCGGGCAGGGTCCTCTCCCTCTCTGTGTCAGTTGGCAAGTAACTCTGCAATGCTCAACGGTTCCATGTTAGTCTTATGTACTGTTACTTTTATCATATGTAAAGTGCACCGGAACCAAGGGCGCTATATAAACAAAGTGTTGACGAGTGTGTAAATATCCATTCCATTAAAATATAATATTTATGATCCCGTACAGTAAATGGCATAAACATAAAAAATAACAAACACCAAAAATATAGATTTTTAATCATATTGTATATCAGAAAAAAATTAATAAAAAGCAATCAAAATCTCCTATCAAAACAAAAATGGTGCCAAAAAAAACTGAAGATCACGGTGCCAAAAAGTTGGCTCACATACATTCCTGTATATGGAAAAATAAAAAAAAGTTATATGGGTAAGAAAAGGAAAATTTTATGCATACCAATTTTGTTTAAAAAAATCACATTTTTAAAAGTTAGCATTTTTTTAAAGTAGTACAATAATATAAAAAATAGATAAATTTGGTATCATTTTAATTGCAATGACCTACAGAATAAAGAGAATGTATCATTTTTACCATAACATGCACTGTCCATAAACCAACCCCCCCTAAATTGTCAAACTGAAAAAGCCAGTCAAACAACTCCCCCCCCCCTGCCTGCTTGGAAGCATACTAGTCCTGCTGTTTCCATGCATCATCACCTATGTCATGGACACACTTCCTTGATTGACAGGTGTGAGCTCAGGGCTCACAGCTGGAGGAAAAATCATCCCACTGTCAGCTTGTGTCCCACTACTGTCAGTGAGGACAAGCTGGGAGTTGTAGTTTTGCCAATGCTATGGGAGATGTAAGCAGACAGCAAATTGAGGGAGGGGGCGGAGACCTGCACAGTTAGGCCACGCAGGGCCACTTTGAGAGGAATTCAGACTAGTGAGCTAAATTAAAAGTGCACAAAAAAGAAAGTTGCAACAGCACTCTAGGTCAAAAAATGGAGGCTCTTAGTGCACTTTTTGATCAAAATGTGTCCCCCCATCCACCACGCGGAGGTGGCCTCATATCGGATGGGACCCTAACTTGATAACTCACCTCTGCTGTGCATATAGCCTCTGACTGTGTGACATGTTGGATCAGCCATTGACTAAACCACCTCCAGTCTGAGAGGGGTGGGGTGCACGGCTAAAGAGGGTGCCACATCCCCCAATTTACAAAGTAAAAGCAGTCAGAGGCTATATGCACAGCAGAGGTGAGTTATCATGTTAGGGTCCCATCCGATATGAGACCACCTCCGCGTGGTGGATGGGGGGACACATTTTGATCAAAAAGTGCACTAAGAGCCTCCATTTTTTGACCTAGAGTGCTGTTGCAACTTTCTTTTTTGTACATTTTGTATTTGCCACAGCAACGGGCACCTGTGTATTAGGTTGTTGTGCTGGCTATTTTTCCTTTTGTTTTTACTAAATTAAAAGTGTAACAAAAAAATTAAGGAGTTAGACACATAAAAACTGGATTTACATGGTCAAGATTAGATACTGAGTGATATATTTAAAAAAAGGGGGTTAAAAAGTAAGAAGAATATTAAAACCCTTTTAAAATTGAAGATGGCATACATATTCCTTAGGCCTACACCAGAGCGGAGGAGGAAGACTGTTGCTCTGTGCAGGAGAGGAGATTTTTGTTGTTATTATTTTAGCATGTAAAGGTAATGAGGAGACCTGCCTGTCTAATGTGGTTGATGCATGTCTACTTGGGGGCTGAGCTAATGGGGGACAACCTGTCTACTTGGGGCTACCTGCCTATTGAGGGCTACCTGCCTTCCGAGATGTCTACTGGGAGGAACTACCTGCCTACTGGAGGCTAACTGCCTAATGGAGAAATATCTGCTTAATGGGGGGGGGGGGGGGTAGCTGCATAGTGGGGAACTACCTGCCTACAGATATGCCTACATAATTGGAGAATTACCTAGCTGTGGTGAGACATACTTAGATTTATATTTATATTTAGAACATATTTACCTAATGGGGACCTACATTCCTACCCACTTTAACTCTGCAGGACAATAAGTGGGGCATTATTACTGTTTTGGGGACAGTGGATGATGCGATTGTATGCTTTTGAATTTTGAAAAAGAATGGATTGCAGCTCTCAGCAAGGTCACATGGCCACAGGTTAGCCAATCATGGCTTGCATACAGATCTCAGACCAATCAGGAGACAGCAGCATAGAGGTGGGTCTAAGTGACTGATAAACCTATACACTGCATTGTAGACATTTTCTTGGAAAGAAAGCTGAGCAGTACATAGAACAACTCACTGTGGAACTACTGATCCCAGAAAGCTTTCACAATACAAAGCAATTTGAGCAAAACATTAACCTCAGTGATCTGTATTACTCCTCCATTAAGAAGTTTTAAACGTATCTTGAAATTTAAAGTTAAGAGGGTTGTCTGCTGGCACCGACTACATCTCAAATCAGAATGGTTTAATGTGTCAACCACTACATCTCAAGCTCCCATTACCTCAAACTGATTTCCAATGGCCTCCACAGGAGAAGGATGTGCAGCTGACAAATCTGCAATGTGTGTGATGATATCATTTCCAAAAGGACCAACATTTTTGAGAAATGTTACCAGCACTTGTAGAAAGTATACCACAAGGAATGAAGGCCGTATATATATATATATATATATATATATATATATATATATATATATATATATATATATATATATTAGTTAGGAGTAGCCGTATTAGCCCAGTGATGCAAAAAGCAAAATCATCGGTAGTTGCAGGTATTACAAGATACTGCAACTACCGATGATTTTGCTTTTTATATATATATATATATATGTATATATATATATATATATATATATATATATATATATATATATATATCTTGCTATTAGAGCTAGGCAATTAATCAGTAAATAACTGAAACCAAAATATGATGCACAGAGTGAAAGAAAGGAGGTGTGACATATAAAAAGAGATGTGACGTATATAAAGGAGCATGATCTTGATAATCATTCATTAAAGGGGCATTATGGTCTTATCGCATCCCCTATGCACAGGATAGGGAATAAGTGTCTGAGACCTCTCGTGGTCTCCTGTACAGGGCCTGTCTGCTTAAAAGTTCCTGGAGCGCTTTTGCCCTCACCTTTGGAGACATGCTTGTGTAATGGCCTGCTCAGCTAATCAAAGGAGATCACAAGGGGTCCTAGTGATTGGACTCTGACCCCCCCCCCCCTTCCCTAGGATCAGACCCCTAAGTTAGGCCCCCCAGAGTAAGTCTTATTAAGTAAGCAACCATGATTTTGATTAAGGTCATAATGGTCTTAATAGTGAGCGTAAGAAAATTTAGTCTGACACTGATTGTTTCTTGGATGGAATATTACGTATGTGCTTGATCAGGTTCCCTTTATGTAATGCTGCATTTTAATGTGAAAAAATAATAAATACATTAAATAAACAACAATGAAGACCTCGTAATAGGGGGATATATTTTTTCATGGTATGGCAGCTATTTCTCTGTATAAATATTCAAGGTATTGGAACAAAATTTGAAAAAGGCATGCAGCATTGAATTTTAAGCAAGAAAAGCACATCCATCTATACAGCACATCAATATCATGTCAATAACACAAGCTGCTTTCATGCTATTTTTATTCTGCTTATGTCACTAAATGGTTTAAGATGAATTAGCAGAAGAATACAAAGTAGCAAGAGAAATGCATTGTTGTATAGATTGTATTCAGGGTGTATTTTAAATTAAGCAGTAGCCCTCTAAAACATACGGTAGATAGATAGTACAATGAAGAGAAGCTAAAAATCATAAAATTAATAATAAAAAAATATGTTAAAGCTATTTTTACTGAGGTATACTTCCTCGCCGGTTTGTTTTCAATATGCCATTTTCATAAGCTTATAAATGACTATGCATTTTTATTTTACCTTTAGGGCATGTACAGCTGTTGCAGTGGAGAAGTTCCAAAGGCCATAGACCAACAACTTCCTACCTTAAATCATTGTTATCCACCACAAAGAATACCAGCTCTTTCAAATTCTGTGCCACCACCTCCACCGCCATCTGCTCCTTTACCATGTTCCAACTTTTTGCCACGAGAAAGGCGCATAGTAGAAAGATGGCGCCATGCCAGAAGTCCCAACTGTTATAAAGATATGTATACTCCTACCCGCACTGTCCATGATCCTAATAGCAAAGTGGCTGCTCCTCGTCATTCCCATAAGAACACATTTTCAGATGGCTTTCACAGATATTATGGACCTATTGAGCCTGAAGGTCTTTCAGATCATTTAGTAGAATCAGGGCAGGCATACAGTAAAGACAAAAAATTATCTCCATGTCAAATGTCACCACCAACTCAAAGGGAACACTTCCTAGAAAATCCACCATCTTATTTTGCAATTGTGCGTGAAAAAGATGCTCCTGAGCCACCTGGGTGGCAGTCAAAAATTTCAAGAGGACTTTATGAAAATTACCAAGGAGGAAAGGAACGGACTCCAAAATCAGGTGGTGGAGCAAGGGGGAGTCGTACACCTGAAACAGCAGTTAAAAAATTTGATCACATGGGAAGTAGTTATCAAGGAAAGAGAACATGTGAGATGGAATGTGAAGTTTATAGTGGTGGTGGCCCAAATGCGAGCACAAATCGCCCAAATAAAGCCAGTGTGGAGGTATGTGATGGTTCACATTATACAGGCCATACAAGGTTTACATATGAAGATGAACGAAGTTGCGGAAGAGATTGCCACCATAGACGAGAAGAGATGGACGTGGAGTCCCAGCCCTTGCTCCATAAACAGTCTAAACGTTCTCATATGTGCAGGAGCCATTCTCACCCTCTGGTTATGAATGCCAATCAAAGTAAATTTGCTGACCTTTCAGATTCTGATTCGGATGTGTGCGAGAGAGAGCCCCCATGTGTAAAATCTGAAATGGGACATAACTGTTGGTACTCACCAAATTATTTCTGCACATACCCATCTAGAGACAGACAAACAACATCTGCACCTCGTAAACCCATGAGATATTGGTCTGTGGATAAATTAGGCAAATATCGACAGTTAAGCAAGGAGTACCTTCCAAATACTTGCCATGGTTCTTGTTATTGTAATAGCTTAGAAATGCTACAGCCTCACTGCCATAAGGAGCCAAGATATTTCAGCTGTTCTGATGAAAAGCTCGAAAGAAGATTGGACTGGGATCACTTACGTGGAGGCCATTGCTCTTTTCTCCACCATCATCATCACTCTTGTGACTTAACCCCTATACATCCCACCTCCCGTAGTTTGGAGGACCTAAGCAGATGCCATTTGCGGTGTCATAGACACATCTTCTCCCCAGAATGTCAACCTAGATCAAGTCAAAGCGGAACCCTTTATAAAAGAAGGGGATCTGCACATTTCTCTAGTTTGGAATCTGAGGTATGACCAGTAGAACACAAACTTATTTCAAGGCCACCAATGTTTAGTAATGGGAAACTTTTGTTCCACATGAGTTGAAACCAAAACTTAATATAAACTCAGCTGTAGTCGTGAAAAAACTTTTGTCTTACATGGGACATATTATTAGACTATAAATCTTAATATCCAGATTTTTACCTATACCAAGGATTTTGTTTTCTGTTATGCAGTCATACTGTTGCAGCTTTGCATTAACTGGTTAATGTTTTGAGAAGAGCTTACACCTATTACCTACTGGCTGGACCAGCAGAATGACCGATTTGCAATCAATCATGGAAGGCATTGTTGTTGAGAATAATAAAGGATGGGAGATTCAACCAATATTTTAAGGAGATTAAATTGGAGGTCACAAAGTCTAACATCAGCAATTTAGTTACTTAACAAAACAGGGACAATGGTATAGATGATTTGGTATGTAGACGTGTCAGAGATGGAGACAAATCAAGGAATCGATTAATGGACACAACTTTATTAGACTGTCCTCTTCTGCTTTTCTGTTTGAAGAAAAGTTAAGGGCTTATTTAGACATTTGTAACACTTTCAAGCACACTGCAATAGATATATAAATAATTGTGACTAGGTAAAAATTAGTATACTTATATAATTATTTAGCTATAGTATTCCTAGATACCCCCCCCCCCCCCAGCCAAAACAATGAAAGCCTTTGGCTGCAATGTGCTTCTTAGCTTCAAAACTGAATTTTTAATGTAAATTGTCAGCTGTATCAAATAATACATATTAGTTGTAAGAATTTTTTAAACTTTTTTTTTTAATTTTGGAGACAAAACTGTGATATATACATATATAAAAAAATGGCAAAAAAATTTAGTACCCCTAAGTTTCTTGTTGTTGAAGTACGATTTACAATACATACCATTTATTTTGATATTTTGTGAAAGGTTTGTTTTCATATAAACTGGCAATGGTCATGAGATAGATGTCTAGTATTTAAGAAGTAAGTCCCAGTTCCTAATTCATATTTTTTCTGCCACGGTCCATTTTTAATACAAGAAAAAAAAAACAAAGTGGCCTACTCTTGTAGCGATGAGTCATTGGCCTTTTCAGGTAAATTCTACATTCTGTCTTTTGATTGTAGTGCTTATTCCAGTTCTCTTGCTGATCTATTATATTACCCAAGCTGGGTACAATTTCTGGGGTATTGAATTTGCCCACCCATGCACTAAAGTTAAAACGCTGAGCCTGCACAATGCATAGCTCTTGCACATATTTTGTAAAAGAGAAACCATACATTTACACTGTTTGCATGTTTCACTCTTCTACATGATATACAGCATGGGCTATATAAACATACAGTGTAAATGTTCCAGTTCACTATATGTATGATTTCCATAGCTAGTGAATGGATACTACTGGTCATTTTGCACCAATCAAATTGCAAAATGATATCCTAAACAATATGCTGCTGTATGGCTATATATATATATGTATGTATATACGCTCTAACTACCCTTTTTAGCACTGTGACCCCTAAGTGCCACAAATTGCTAATCAGATGTCAGTTCTGAAACAAATCTATGGATGTGCCACAATATGCTCAACAGATGTGAGGTCTAGGGAAGTCTTATGGGAATATTGGAAAACAATAATGTAATGAAGTCTCTAAACCATTCACATCTATCTTATACGGTGCACAGCATGCAATGTAACATTACCAATCATATACAGTTTATGTCTGAGTGTGTGAATATGAAAGGTTTTGGATCATTTAAGGCTAAATAAAGGGATTATCTAGTAAAGTAGAATGTTTTAGGATTAGTGACTGAATATACGAAGGCCCTTTATATGTAAAGGGATTATCCAGGATCTTAGTTTCTCTCTACCAGAAACAGCACAATTCTTGTCCTCAGCTTATGTGTAGTGTTGCAGCCCAGCTCTATTGAGGGGAATGGAGCTGAGTTGTAACACCCCAAACTACCGTACAGGTGTGGCACTGTTTTCGTAAGAAAGTAATCTTTTGAAAATTTAGATAACCCCATTTGGGTCTTGCTGTATTTAAAGTCTGGTAAGTCTAGGGAAGTAATAGACTAGTTGAAATTTTGAATTTAACCTTAAAGGGGTACTCCACTGAAAAAAAAAAATTAAATCTACTGGTGCCAGTAAGTTAAACAGATTTGGAAATAACTTCTATTTAAAAAAAATCTTAATTCTTCCAGTACTTATCAGCTGCTGTATGATTCTTTTCTTTTTGAACTTCCTTTCTATCTGACCACAGTGCTCTCTGCTGACTTCTCTGTCCATTTTAGGAACTGTCCAGAGCAGGATAGGTATGCTATGGGGATTTGCTCCTGCTCTGGACAGTTCCTGATATGGACAGAGGTGTCAGCAGAGAGCACTGTGGTCAGACAGAAAGGAAATTCAAAAAGAAAAGATCTTCCTGTGGATCATACAGCAGCTGATAAGTACTGGAAGGGTTAAGATTTTTTAATCGAAGTAATTTACAAATTCTGGCACCAGTTTATTTAAAAAAATTTTTTTCCAGTGGAGTACCCCTTTAACCTTTAGGTTCATGCACCAGTAATGAGTTTCTTAAGACTCACAAAATAGATATACAAAATAGGCTTAGAACAGAACAAATTACAATAAATAGGAAATCTGTAAAGCCTTATGGGTTCTATTTTCAACACTATTTTAGGACAAGGGAGGTAGTTTGTCTCCATCTGGCATATGGAGTCTTATAAGCCCTACAATGCTCCATGTTAAAGTACACAGAAGGAAAGGGACTCTACATTGACACCTTCTTGAGGTAGCTTTTATTCAAATCAATGTTCGACCCTCAGGCTGTATTCACATTACGTTTGCTTCGATCTGCCAGATCTGGCTAATTTTTGGTCCGTATCTGGTTTTGTGACCGGACTTAAAACCGCAGTATACCACGGTCCGGTCACAAAACCGGATGCGGGCCAAAAATGAGCAGCTCAGAGTGATCTGATTCCGGTCGGCTCATTAAAGTGAATGAGAAGCTGCACAGGTCCGGCTGGGATGTGGGAGTGCCTGGTTTTCACATTTCCCAGCTGTAGGAAGCAAACGTAATGTGAATGCAGCATTAAAGAGCCTTAAACATGAATGGGCATTATATGACGATGGGTGACTTTCCCTTCTTGTAGAAGTATATTATATACCAAGCTAGAATCTCCACAAGAAGGGGAAAACTATTTTATCAACTGGTGCCAGAAAGTTAAACAGATTTGTAAATTATGTTCAAACAGAGAGTGTAATGTCCGGCACTGCTGCTGATATTCTCACGTATTTGGACTAGGGGACGTGTTGGAGTGTTCCCCGAAGTGTTGGTGGTGCTCTGACTATCAGTAGTAAATCACAGATCTTGAAATAAAAAGGAGTAGTAGAAAAGGTCGGCAGACTCACCAAAGACTTCTTTTCCAGGGTAATTTCTTTATTTCATACTCACATATAAAAGATAGATACAAATGGTGGGAGAGGGATCACAGTGGGGGGTATTCACTGTCTGGCGACAGACTCTGTTTCGCTCGGTATTCGAGCTTCTTCTGGCCTTCTTCAGGCCAGAAGAAGCTCGAATACCGAGCGAAACAGAGTCTGTCGCCAGACAGTGAATACCCCCCACTGTGATCCCTCTCCCACCATTTGTATCTATCTTTTATATGTGAGTATGAAATAAAGAAATTACCCTGGAAAAGAAGTCTTTGGTGAGTCTGCCGACCTTTTCTACTACTCCTTTTTATTTCAAGATCTGAGATTTGTAAATTACTTCTATTTAAAAATCTTAATCCTTGCAGTACTTATCAGCTGCTGTACAAGAAGTTATATTTCTTTCTGGAGTTCTTTTCAGTATGACCACAGTGCTCTCTGCTGACACCTCTGTCCATAAGTTCCATAAGTACTGGAAGGATTAAGAATTTTTAATAGAAGTAATTTACAAATCTGTTTAACTTTCTGGCACCAGTTGATAAAAAAAAAAATAAAAAATGTTTTCCACTGGAGTACCCCTTTAACCCCTTAAGGACTCAGGGTTTTTCCATTTTTGCACTTTCGTTTTTTCCTCCTTACCTTTTAAAAATCATAACCCTTTCAATTTTCCACCTAAAAATCCATATTATGGCTTATTTTTTGTGTCGCCAATTCTACTTTGCAGTGAAATTAGTCATTTTACCCAAAAACGCATGGCGAAACGGAAAAAAAATTCATTGTGCGACAAAATTGAAAAAAAAACGCCATTTTGTAACTTTTGGGGGCTTCCGTTTCTACGCAGTGCATATTTCGGTAAAAATTACACCTTATCATTATTCTGTAGGTCCATGCGGTTAAAATGATACCCTACTTATATAGGTTTGATTTTGTCACACCTCTGGAAAAAATCATAACTACATGCATGAAAATTTATACGTTTAAAAATGTCATCTTCTGACCCCTATAACTTTTTTATTTTCCCACGTACAGGGCGTTATGAGGACTCATTTTTTGCGCCGTGATTTGAAGTTTTTATCGGTATGATTTTTGTTTTGATCGGACTTTTTGATCACTTTTTATTCATTTTTTTAATGGTATAAAAAGTGACCAAAATACGCTTTTTTGGACTTTGGAATTTTTTTGCGCATACGCCATTGACCGTGCGGTTTAATTAATTATATATTTTTATAGTTCGGACATTTACGCACGCGGCGATACCACATATGTTTATTTTTCATTTTTTTTACACTGTTTTATTTTTATTATGGGAAAAGGGGGGTGATTCAAACTTTTATTAGGGAAGGGGTTAAATGACCTTTATTAACACTTTTTTTTAACTTTTTTTTTGCAGTGTTATAGGTCCCATAGGGACCTATAACACTGCACACACTGATCTCCTATGCTGATCACTGGCGTGTATTAACACGCCTGTGATCAGCATTATCGGGGCTTGACTGCTCCTGTCTGGATCTCAGGAACGGAGCAGTCATTCGTCGATCGGACACCGAGGAGGCAGGTAAGGGCCCTCCCGGTGTCCGATCAGCTGTTCGGGACGCCGCGATTTCACTGCGGCGGTCCCGAACAGCCCGACAGAGCAGCCGGGATACTTTCACTTTCACTTTAGAAGCGGCGGTCAGCTTTGACCGCCGCTTCTAAAGGGTTAATACCGCACATCGCCGCGATCGGCGATGTGTGGTATTAGCCGCGGGTCCCGGCCGTTGATGAGCGCCGGGACCGAAGCGATATGATGCAGGATCGCGGCGCGATCCCGCTTCATATCGCGGGAGCCGGCGCAGGACGTAAATATACGTCCTGCGTCGTTAAGGGGTTAAGGCTCCTTAGGGATTACACATTGATTTGAAGGAAAATAGAAGTGCTACAGGAGTTATTTTCCATTAGAAGCAATTATTTTTCTCCATAAAAATCCATCAGAGGAAACATCTGTCTACATCCAGATTTAGAACTTTGATATGGCCCGATAGACATATATGGGTGCTTTATTATGTCTCACCACAAATTAAGAGCTCCTGCTGAGACATACTTTAACTGTTTGTGATACTGGGAATAGGTCCAATCGGATAGAGACATATCAAACATGTTCTATCTTCACATATGGATCTGATTCTAGCTTTTACAGGAGAGAACTTTCTTCCTTGGGGAAAAAAAAAAAAAAACTGTTACCGGTATATCTTTTTTGTTTTTTTTGTTTATCTAGGACAGTTAAGGGGCAACCAAAAAGGCCAAATCTATTCCTCTCACATTGGTCTATTAAATATTCAGTATGGCTGAGTAGGGTATTGCACATTACAGGTTATACCAATAATATTTTCTTTATTTATAGTGTATCAATATTTCATTCATTCAGGGATGGAAAACTCTTTACATTGTCCTGCTACTGCAGAAATTTAAAAGGACAGTATCATCATCATTTTCATTACCTTAATTTTATTTCAGTTATACAGTAACACATTTCATATTATGCAGCATTGATTTCATGGAGCAAGCCTATAACGGAATTAAAGGGGTACTAAGCCCACAGACTAAAGGATAGAGGATAATATGTCTGATCTCGGGGGATAAGATGCCTGTGGGCGGAGTACCCCTTTAATTATTTCTCTGTACTACATAAAGGGTCATATTTACCAGAGTCAATACTGGTTTGTGGGTAGAGGTCCTGCCTCTCAGCTCTGTGCCACGTGTCTGTAAAGTTCATTTTGCTAGTGTAAAAGCGTGTAAAAGCTGCTTATCATGGTTCGAACAGTAGCCATCCTATTTTAACATTTCAAGAGTTTCTGGTTTAATAAAAATAAAGCAAAATCATTGTATGCTGAAGAGTTAGGCAACAAATAATGTACTACAGGTTGGAAACATTAGTTCTGTATGGATTACATTTCTCTGGATGTGAACAATATTTTTTATTCACTGACACCCGAGATCTTATGAGGATGTGAAGCACAAGCTTTTACATTCGTCTAAATCGTTAATAGCGCACGGCACCGCGATTGCTACCGCATGCTATTAGCCCCGGGTTCCGGCTTCAGTTCCATGCGTGACCCCGCGTTATATTGTGGGAGCCGGCCACGGACGTAAATATACATCCGTGGTCGTTAAGGGGTTAAAGTAAGTCATAGTTGGTCTAAACTTGGAAACAGTCTTCAGATATGTCACATAGCCTGATACATTTTCATACATCTGGCACATTTAAAGACTGTTTAAGTCAGTATTTTGTCTAAAAAGTTAACATTTTTAGTAAATCTGGGCCATTGAGTTTGAAATCAAAGGGAAGTAGCTGCATTTACAAACAATCATTAATAATAAAGTATTTAGCAACAATGCAATTTATGTGGGTAGGTGGCATCTAATTTGTAGCTCATTTTAAAGGGGTACTCCAGTGATTTTTTTTCCCTTTAAATCAACTGGTGCCAGAAAGTTAAACAGATTTGTAAATTATTTCTATTTAAAAATCTTAATCCTTTCAGTAATTCCAGAGAAAGTTCTTTTCTTTTTGAATTTCTTTTCTGTCTGTCCACAGTTCTCTCTACTGACACCTCTGTCCATGTCAGGAACTGTCCAGAGTAGGAGCAAATCCCCATAGCAAACCTATTTTGCTCTGGAAAGTTGCTGACATGGGCAGAGGTGTCAGCAGAGAATAAAGTTGTCAGATAGAAAAGAAATTCAAAAAGAAAAGAACTCCCTCTGTTGTATACAGAAGTACTGGAAGGATTAAGATTTTTAAATAGAAGTAATTTACAAATCTGTTTATCTTTCTGGCACCACTTGATTTAAAAATAAAAAAAATATCATTCCACGAAGTATCGCTTTTAAGGGTGAGTTTCCATGTCTATGTTGTGGCCAAAGACTGTATGATAGGAAATCTGCTGTATTATCGGCAAGATTGTGCAGCCCTTGACTAACACATATGGGCATGGTTTAATCCACATTCTTAAGCTTGACCACAGCCCATTTTTGTGCCTATTTACTTTCTTGGCGTAAAATAACAAATGTCCCAAATCTTAGCACACTTAAAGATCTAAGTTTTTTGGACAACTCTGGACTAACTTTTGTTAAATGAAGAGAGAATAAATGATTGATATTTTCATTTAGCTAATTATTATTTATACAGTATAGCAACACTATGTTATATTTTTTCCTACACAGATGCTCTTATAAGTATAGTTATCCGCTGAGGAAACCAGAGTGCCTGAAAGAATCTATGACAGGATAAATAGTCCAGCAAGACAGTAGTTTTTCAGAATTTTAACCATGAGTAATATAATGGACCATTCAGTCCTGTGGAAGGGAAAGTGCTTCAACTGTCTAAAGATTTTGTTAAATCTAAACATATAATAGATTAAAGAGGTATTCCTGTTTTAGAAATGTTATCCCCTATCCTCTGGATAGGTGCAGGCCCTGGCATTCTGTGCCGGGCACTGCCTCCAAGATGGGTGCCACGCCCCCTAGTGATTTCATGCCATACCCTCCTTTCATGTCTATGGGAGGGGGCGTGATGGCCATCACGCCCCCTCCCATAGACATGAATGGAGGGGTGTGGTGTGGCAGCACTAGGGGGCATTGCTGTGACATCACATCCCCCCTTCTCAGAGGCAGCGCCCGGCACAGAATGCCGGGGGCTACCCCAAGATCGCGGGGGTCCCAAGTGGTGGGACCCCTGCGATCATACATCTTATTCCCTATCCTTTGGATAGGGGATAGGATGTATAAAGCCAGAATACCCATTAATAATTGCATTGAAAACAGAGCTATATTTACTTGCCATATCTTTTTGGATACATATTGTACATAGATAGATAGTTCTACATGCATATCTTCCCCAAACATTTTACTTACTTAAATAATGTCATCTGGAGATCTTCTGGTGCCCTAGGTCAGAACCAAAGCTTGTATTGGTCATAGCAGCATAACTGAGATACCAGTCTAGCTACAAACTGCAGGTGACCACACAGTAACAGTTTGTGCCTAGTTCTTTTATAAGTTAAGTGGTCACCAATACAGAAAGTAATTGATATGTGACTGATTAACTTAAGACAGAAAACTATGAAATAAGTTAAAATAAACCGTATTGCCAAGAATAATAGTACACTGCTCAAAAAAAATTAAGGAAACACTTAAAGGGGTACTTCGGTGAAAAACTTTTTTTTTTTTTTTAAAGCAACTGGTGGCAGAAAGTTAAACAGATTTGTAAATTATTTCAATTCAAAAGAGAAGGAGTGAACCCTGCACCTTTCTGCGCAGAACCTGGCTGATGCAGCATTATCACAGCGTTCACCCCACAGCTATATTGTGACACTGTCCCGGTGAAGTAGTGCTCAACGTAAAAAGTACTTAGCAGTACACAAACTTAGATAGGACAAAGAAGGAACGGAGCACTGACCGGATTAGCAGGTGTCTTTTATTCCATCTTCCACGAATACATGGCGTGCGGGGGAGCAGAGGTGTGCTGGAGACTCAGCCCACCTCTGCTCCCCCGCACGCCATGTATTCGTGGAGGATGGAATAAAAGACACCTGCTAATCCGGTCAGTGCTCCGTTCTTTCTTTGTCCTATCTAGATTTGTAAATTACTTCTATCAAAAAATATTAATCCTTCCTGTACTTATTAGCTGCTGACTACTACAGTGGAAATTCTTTTTCGTTTGAAACACAGAGCTGTCTGCTGACATCACGAGCACAGTGCTCTCTGCTGACATATCTGTCCATTTTAGGAACTGCCAGAGTAAAAGGAAATTCCCATAGCAAACATATGCTGTTCTGGGCAGTTCCTAAAATGGACAGAGATGTCAGCAGAGAGCACTGTTCTCATGATGTCAGCAGACAGCTCTGTGTTTCAAAAAGAAAATAATTTCCTCTATAGTATTCAGCAGCTAATAAGTACAGGAAGGATTAAGATTTTTTAATAGAAGTAATTTACAAATCTGTTTAACTTTCTGGCACCAGTTGATTTAAAAAAAAAAAAAAGTTTTTCACCTGAGTACCCCTTTAAACAACACAATGTAACTCCAAGTCAATCACACTTGTGTGAAATCACACTGTTCACTCAGGAAGCAACACTGTTTGACAATCAATTTCACATGCTGTTGTGCAAATGGAACAGACAACAGGTGAAAATGATTAGCAATTAGTAAGACACACCCAATAATGGAGTGGCTCTGCAGGTGGTGACCACAAACTACTTCTCAGTTCCTATGCTTCCTGGCTGATGTTTTAGTCACTTTTGAATGCTGGCGGTGCTTTCACTCTAGTGGTAGCATGAGACGGAGTCTACAACCCACACAAGTGACTCAGGTAGTGCAGCTCATCCAGGATGGCACATCAATGCGAGCTGTGGCAAGAAGGTTTGCTGTGTCTATCAGTGTAGTATCCAACTAAAACAAAAGAAAAGCGCTCTGTAGTGTAATAATGTAAATGCAAGATATTAATAAACCAGAGTGACTGGTGCTCACCAACGGTGGTTGTACTATACCAAGTACAACAATGGTGACAGTGTGTATAAGTCAAGACAGACGAGACCCAGCAGCCGCTCCTTAGGTAATGCACAGCAGACAAAGGAACACCTCCAAATGGGATCTCAGGATCAAGCAAGGTGAAAAGTCCTATGCACCTTGCTTGATCCAGAGATCCCATTTGGAAGTGTTCCTTTGTTAGCATAGCGTCCATAGCATGAAGGCCCAACCAGGAGACAGGCCAGTGCATCAGAAGATGTGGAAGAGGCCGTCTGAGGGCAACAACCCAGCAGCAGGACCGCTACCTCTGCCTTTGTGCAAGGAGAAGCACTACCAGAGCCCTGCAAAATGACCTCCAGCAGGCCACAAATGTGCATGTGTCCACTCAACCGGTCAGAAACAGACTCCATAAGGTTGGTATGAGGGCCCGATGTCCACAGGTGGGGGTTGTGCTTACAGCTCAACACCATGCAGGACGTTGGGCACTTGCCAGAGAACACAAAGATTGGCAAATTTGCCACTGGTGCCCTGTGTTCTTCACAAATGAAAGCAGGTTCACACTGAGCACATTTGACAGATGTGACCGGAGACACAGTGGAGAACATTCTGCTGCCTGCAACATCCTCCAGCATGACCGGTTTGGCAGTGGGTCAGAAATGGTGTGGAGTTGCATTTCTTTGGGGGGCGACACAGCCCTCCATGTGCTTGCCAGAGGTAACCCGACTGCCATTAGGTACAGAGATGAGATCCTCAGACACCTTGTGAGACCATATGCTGGTGCGGTTGGGCCTGGGTTCCTAGTGCAAGACAATGCTAAACCTCATGTGGCTGGAGTGTGTCAGCAGTTCCTACAAGATGAAGGCATTGATGCTATGGACTGGCCCGCCTATTCCCCAGATCTGAATCCGATTGAGCACATTTGGGACATCATGTCTCACTCCATCCACCAATGCACCACAGTCTGTCCAGAAGTTGGCGAATGCTTTAGTCCAGGTCTGGGAGGAGATCCCTTAGATACCATCCGCTACCTCATCAGGAGCATGCCCAGGCATTGTAGGGAGGTCATACGGGCACGTGGAGGCCACACACACACTACTGAGCCTCATTTTGACTTGTTTTAAGGACATTACATCAAAGTTGGATCAGCCTGTAGTGTGGTTTTCCACTTTGATTTTCAGTGTGACTCCGTATCCAGATCTCCATGGGTTGATAAATTTGATGTCCATTGATAATTTTTGTGTAATTTTGTTGTCAGCACATTCAACTATGTAAAGACGAAAGTATGTCATACGATTAGTTCATTCATTCAGATCTAGGATGTGTTTTCTTAGTGTTCCCTTTATTTTTTTTTTGAGTAGTGTAGTTGGAATCAACAAACACAGATATCTGTTCTTTTATGAGTCAATATTATTCAGTGGCCCAGCTGCCACAATAGAAATTTTTCTTAGATGCCTGCTATATGAAAGAGTCCACACAGGCTATAATTGAATGAAATAGGATTGAGAGCCTTTTCTGTGCTACTTTTATGTAAAATGTATGTTAAATTCAGGGCTCATGCACCAGTACATAAGTATGTCTACAGTAATGAATGTCTTCTGATTCTCAGGTGTGATAATGAATTTAATGCCTGACATTAATTCTGCCTCTCATTGTGCACCACAGTAAGTGGCAGACTGGAAGAAGAGGAATCTAATTAAAACAATACAGGATCAGGCTAAACCGGCCAAAATAAAACACTTTCTGTTCAGAGGAACTGATAACATTCATAAATCGGTAAATGCCATGGTTGGGGCTCACGTGAGCCCTTGAGCCTTCAGGCATTGAGTGGTTTTCAATGCTTTGCTTGTCCCTGTTTTGCTACATTGTCTAATAGAGTTGCCTCTGTAGAGTAAAACATATAATAGGCAAACTCTAGTGAAGCTGTAATAGGTGTAATGTTGGCTATTTTCAGTTATTCAGAAGAAAGACTTCCAAATAAAGGTGGCCATACACATTAGAAGTAGGTTGAACAATTTTTGGACAAACAATTGTCTGGTGAATGATCGTTTCATATACAGTACACAGCTATTCATATTTTATGTTGTTTTTTTATGAGAATATTCTTTTCTAAAAATTGTGGATAAAATATATTTCAAAATTCTAAACACAACCGACAACAACAACTTGCAAAAATTACCATTTTAAACAACTTTGACCCAATATGTATGGGCACCTAGGAGAAGGAAGAAAAGAGTAATTAACTAGAGAGAATAACTAAAAGATTATATATGTTTCCCCAACAAATTGCTTCATAAAAAGGGTACTCTGCCCCTAGACATCTTATAAGATAAGATGTCTGATCGTTTAAAATGCTGGGTGCCGGCGTCGGGGATTGTGATGTCACGACCACGCCCCTCATGATGTCTCACCATGCCTCCTTAATGCAAATCTATGGGAGGGGGCGTGGTGGTCACCACACCCCTCCCATAGACTTGCATTGAGGGGGCGCGGTGTGATGTCACGACCCCCGCTACCTGCTCCAAGCGTTCGGAAACAAATGTTCCAAAGGAACGGGCAACAGAGTACCCCTTTAACTCTATTTCTACACTGATCACATCTTAAGGCATAGATAATTGTTTTTCTAGCTTTGTAACTTTGTTTTGGCTCATATCAATTTAATGAGGTTCTTATGCCTAGAAATAGTTTTAGGGTAGCATAATAAAAACTAAGTAATGGGCTGAAATTGAAGTCCTTTTATTGATTTTGCAAGCATTATAGGTCAGAGATCATTGTTGCAGGTAGGATAATTGATCCAATTGTTTGGTTACTTGATCATTTCTAAGAATGAAAAGATGTGAGGATGAAAACTGAGGTGAAAGTGCAGTAAACACAACTTTTTTGCATTTACCCCTAGGACCTTTTGAAAAGCATGTACAATGTTGTAATGATGTAGCCCTCATTTTAGCATACAACATTTTGTTGTGTAACCACATATTCTATTAGCTCATGCAGAAGTCACAAAGGGAAATCTTCCCAATCAGAACTTCATTAGCCAAACGCTGTGACCTGTTGCAAAAAGTGGTTCTGGTAGACTTAGCACAGCCTTTTATTTCACTGTTTCCAATTCCTTTGAACCATGTCATGTTACATTTCTTCAACAGTGGCTGTAATGCAGGATGTCTGCAGCCACCCACAACTTACCAACTGTAATGACTGTATTCATTTCTAAGAAAAGGATCATTGATGTCCCCATAAGATTCTTTTTGAATTATGTGCAATACGATAAAAAATAAGAGATAAGAATGAGATAATAAGCTTATTGGCTTGAATTATTAATATCTAAATCCCATAGGTCTTTTGGTTTAGTGCATCGAGATTGAACAAGGAGTCAGACAGAGACATTTCCACTTCACTAACAGCTCAAAAACTTTCTGAACATGAAATGTGAAAATTTTCTTTCCTCTCTAGTTACATGATAAAATGTATCATCTCAAGTAGAAGAAACAGAAATATGAGGCAGAGAGATACCTATTCAAAATGAAATGTAGCTGAAATGTCCCTTCTTAAAAGTAGTTCACTTCATTAGAAATAATAGACTTACAACGAAGTTAATAGTTCTACTGGAAGATTTTTCAAACGTCAGATATATTCTCCTTATCTCTTTCACTTTCAGATATTGCTCCTACAGGCTTGGCATAAAACTTGCCATCTTACACCCACCATATTGGGAGCTATCAGAACTCCAAAAATATCTGTAGTCCTTTGTAACACCTTTACTAGATGACTGAATTTCAAATACTATTCTATGGCTGTTGTGATCCTAATAAAAGTAGCTGAAACATTTCACTCTACTGTTCACTAGAAGAACCAGATGTCTGATTTTTAACTTCCTGACTTCTAACAATGGATGGACCAAAAGTTTAGATGTGTAAAGGATGAGTATGGCAAGTGATGTTGCTAAAAAAAATCTTTATATATGAAATCATAACATTTTGGAGTAAAAAATCTAATGCCAGCTTAATCTCAGTGATGCTTCTACAGTATATACCAATACGCTAGATATAGTTGTGGGGTGGTTGTTAGGGCAAAAGCTCGGGTGCAAAGTGCCAAGAAAGATAACTAAGAAGTCATATTCTGATATGCCTAGGATATGCAAGATATGCAGAGGGCTAGGGTCACAGACTGCCTCTATTCACTGGGAAAAGCCTATCTGAGGCTGATAGAGTCTACATATGCAAAAATATAAGGAAAAAATATAGGGTAAAATTATAGTCTCGGTAATAATAACTGAGAGAATGTAAAACAAAGCTATTAACATGAAGAGAAATGGCAGATGTCTACATGGTAGTCCAGTTTGGCCAAGATGTGTGCAAGCATATCTTCGGATATGGATTCCACTGTTTCAGTGATGCTTTGTCTCAGGTCATTCAGATCATGTGGCTTTGTACAAACTGAGTCCTTGATGTAGTCCTGTAGAAAGAAGTTGCAGGGTGTGCTGTTATTGGTTGCTTTGGGCAGCTAAGCCAGTTTTGCTTTGATTTTCCATCACTGGCCACTTACCACTCATGTTACTTTATAGGGGTTAGCCAGAAACTGACAAACAGAACTAATTTCTTTCAAAAACAAAACTATACCTGTACTCAGGTTGTGTGTAGTATTAAAACTGGCCTCCATTCACTTCAATGGAACTGAGCTGCAATACCACACTCAATCCAAAGACAAGTATGGTACTATTTATTAAAATATTAGCTCTGTTTTTCCTTTACTTTTGCACCATTCTTTTTCTTTTTTTTTTTTATTACCCTCTACAGAAATACACATATATCACAGTTTGTCATTTTAAGGCATTTTGTGCAATTAGGACAGTTCTTTAAAAAAAAAAAAAAAAAAAAAAGTTATAAATAGTAAGCCTATCCATTTTTTTGTATTTGTAAATTCCTACATAAAATTAAATAAGATTTGGTTAAGTGTGTGTGTGTGTGTGATGTTGGTTTCAGATCCATAAATGAACATTAGTAAGAGACAGATGTAGTAAAGCTGGGTTTGTCAACTCATTGCGATATAATAATGAATACTTATCTGTATGTCTTCGCAGGACTGCCGGTGAGCCTACATAGTTATTCTTACTCAGTGAGTTAACACAGTGCACAAGAAACAGTTAAACACAGCTCACCTCCATCTGTAGGCAATGGTCTTAATTAGTTAATGTGTTGCAGAGGGTGCTGAAAGTCTTGCGAATCAGGTGAAAACTGCTTCTTATGAACACTCTAAACTGCACATTTTTTCTAGCATCTGTCTTTTAATGAATACAGGAATTCATTTGCTTTGGGTGGGTCCATTTTGTTTGAATTTGCTTTAAGCCTATAGCAGTTTTATGCAGGTATTTATCCTAGTGGATGCTTTGACATAAACCCATCAATGCAGAATACAGGATAGCTTTGCATATTACTTGACTGATGTCTTTAAAGAGATACCTAACACTGGGAACAAATGAATCCCTTTTGATGTGAATGTAGTTTTAGAACGTATCAAGTTGAGTTTGACACTTTCTCTTTTTCATGTATAAAAAAAAAAAGAAAAAAAAGTTCTATTTCCACTTTTAGGAAGAATTCCCACTTGATAAAGGAAAATATATATTAAAGTTTCTCCATCAGAGTCATCTGCCATGTATATTCTGTACAGATATATCTCTGTGGATATCTCAGCCTCATTTTTATTCCCAAGTGCTTGTTGCCCCTGTTATGTGCTGTTTCCGTCAATGTACTTTTATTGTAACATTTATATTCTCTATCTGTCAAATCCACTGGCCTTCTGTAGATGTTCGAAGAAGAGTTGAAAAAATTCATGCTAGAAAGATGTAGTGTTGGCTACAATGTGGGTTTAAATGTACAAGGTGTCCTCTAAGTTCCTTTTTAAATAGTATTTTTTATCTACTGAAGCCAAGCTGCGTTTCTAATGCTGTGTATAATAATTCAGTGCATTTTAATAAGAGATACATTGCTGTGAATGGAGAACGTCACATCAATTGTCCCCCCAAGGTGCCAACTCTGT
The DNA here is from genome assembly GCF_029499605.1 of Hyla sarda. Lineage (NCBI taxonomy): Eukaryota > Metazoa > Chordata > Amphibia > Anura > Hylidae > Hyla > Hyla sarda. Next base: position 63,641,030 of record NC_079198.1, read on the forward strand.
ACACATCTGTGGACGTTTTCCTCACATTGCCATGAAAATGCTCAGGAACTTCTTGAAACTGTTTTTGGTTTTTCATGTTCTTTTCTTTCTAATGAACTCAGTACTGAAGCGCGTTGCCACAATGAGCACCAGGAGGTGTCACAGAGTTTATACAATATTAAGGGCAAAACGAATCTGCTTTTCAAATGTGCCTCAATAACACCGAAGAGAAGCATATGGATGGCTTGTCATTCTATTCCTCTTTCCCACTCTTCACTTTAAGTTGTAGGACTGACTGTTCAGTGTCTGTGTATGAAATCATGTTTATGTAGATGTATTAACACTATGTGCTTATTAATGTTAATTGTTTATGTATGTTGTTCATGTTTGGATTGGGAATGAAGAGAATGATTCAGCCAAACCAAAAGTGTGAATTGTAACATGGTATTGCCATTATGTTCTAGATCAGGCTTAAACATTATGGATGGGTATTAAATAAAAGAAAATCAAGTTAGGCCCATCTATACAATTAATATATTTTCTCTACCATACATAAGCTTTCAAAAGAAACTACCTAAAGATAAAGCATGTACGAACACTAGAGGATTAGTGGGGCAGGATGCACAGTATGAACAGTATCTGAAATGAAAAAAATGTCAGCAGAAATTGGTTGCTATAGGCAAAACAAGTCTGCAAAGTATATCATAATAGCCATCTTTTATCCTTAAATCTTATTTTTATATGATATATAGAAATATATTATGACTGGCCACTATAAGGCAAAGTCAAGAGCGAGCCCAAATTGCTTGTTTCTCTGCTTTGCTGGAAAGAACAATTGCAAAATGTAGTATTTTCTTCAGCAAGAGCAGTTGGTGGTTTGAACAGTGTCTGTGATCCTGATGTATGTTAAATCCTTGTGACCATAGAGCCCTTATCCAAAAGTGCCATTCCATTTACATGGATACAGAATATGTTAATTTCTGACTAGGAAAACATCGTTAGTAGACCAATTTTGTTTTGGTCTTTTTGGCCTGGTCAGCACAGAAGAAGATCTTGCTTAGCCCTTAGAAGTACAGTAAAAATCTATGAAAAACATTTCTTTTTTACTCACTAAAATGACACAGTGACATGCATAAACATAGTTTTCTTTCTTTTAGTGGAAAGCTATATGTTCTTTTTATTTATTATCAGCCTCACCTATATGGTCACTAACTTTTCAGCAAACTTTTCAGGTTAAACTGAAATATGTGTGTATATAAAGTATAGCACAATATTTAAGGCCATTATATAACCTATGTATGGCATTTTTACCAGCTTTTTAATTTCAGGCTACATATATAATTTTCGGTGCTCCTTAGCTAGTGGGTAGAGACTAGCTCCTATGCTATCTTGCATACATTGCTCACAGCAGCCGGTATGAAAGACATTATATAGCAGTACAATAATCCGAGAATTAAGCAGATGAACAAGATAATAGACTAACTAGGGCTTTGCTCTAGGTCTCTCTCTCTGTCTGTCTCTCTTTCTGTTTCTTTCTTTCTCACTCTGCAACTCCCTTCTCCTTCCTATCCCCTCTTTATACCTTTTTAGGGGCTGCATGTAACTGATCCCTCAGTGAGCTTGCAGTCTAAGATGGACTTTAAGCAGTGTTTTTCAGATTCAATAATTGAAAGGGAGGGGGGACCCTGGTAAATGGTAAGACATTTTATCTAATAAGATATACAAAGTTTCTCATGTCCACTTGTACTATTGGTTATGTAAGGTTTGTTGACAGGTTAGTGACCATCTAAAGTCTCCATTTCATGTGCAAAACATTAAATTAGTCACAGTTTTAATCACAAATTCACATTAGCTATATTCATAAGCTTGACTGGTTCCATTTTAAGGGACAGTACTATATATTGTAATTTAAAGGAGTACACCGGGATATGAAAACGTATTCCCTATCCTAAGGATAGGGCATAATACATTTCAAAGTATAACATATACACAAAATCTGTAGATTATATCTCTCTTATCCAGCCAATGGAACTTTTACTACATCCACCAAGTATAATTTGACAAGTAAACCCTATGAATAGTAGTCATATGGTACTGCAATATATTGGGTGGGAATTTTCAGGTCATTTAAGTGTCCAACTATTAGCAATACCATGGAACTGATTGCTGTGGCATTTTAATTTATTTATATAATAAATGGAGGAGCGGGGTCACTTTTTAAGAAAAATCTTAGACAATAAATGGATCAATAAAAGCACTATAAAATAAATGAGTGTGTTATCCGGCTTTTTATTTTTAGAGTTGCATCATTTATTTTGGGAAGGTTCATCACAGTCCAGTGTGTTGTCTGCCTAAGTGCACCACCGTGAAGTTAAATCAAATCAGATGTGGCGACAGACTTCTTGTCTGTCAGGTGTACCTCTATGTACCCAAATGCTTCTATTCTTTCCTAATCTGTCATTTGAGCAGTTAATTCCTAACAGCATCACTTCCCAATGAAAACAAGCAGCATGCTCGGCTTTGAAGGTCATGCAAGGATTTGGCAATGTCCATTTAGATCCTCTGTAAATCATCCACTACATGCAATATGTCACAATGAAAGCATCAGTAATATAAAATACAGATTCCATTATGCTATAAAATTTTCCATTATACATTTCATCATCACCTTCCTGTTAATAGAAGATGATTCTTTACCTACATTAACACAGGAGAATTCTCTTAATCACACACTTGGATGTTCCGATCATTTGCAGTCTGGAAATCAAATGTGTTTGCTGCTATTTGCTGGTATTGTGCAGTTATGTGTCTGTCTACAATATTGCACTATTTAGGTCTATACAAAAAATGAGCAATGCTAAAACTAGTATGATCAGAATTTCATCCTTTAACCCCTTAACGACCACGGACGTAAATGTACGTCCTGGTTTGGCGGTACTTCGTGCACCAGGATGAACATTTACGTCCTGTGTATGACCACGAGCATCGGAACGGTGCTCGCGTCATACACGGCAGGTTCACGCCCGTAATGGGCGACATCCACAATTGCACGGATGTCCGCCATTAACCCCTCAGATGTCGTGATCAATACAGATCATGGCATCTGCGGCAGTGCGGTACTTTAAATGGATGATCCGACAGGCCGGAGATCCCCTCACCTGGCTCCGGCCGTCTCCCTCACCAATAATACTGATCAGTGCTATGTCCTATGCATAGCACTGAACAGTATTAGCAATCAAATGATCGCTTTAGATAGTACCCTATGGAGACATAAAAAGTGTTAAAAAAAAAAAAGTTGTAAAGATAAAAAGTTAAAAAAAAGTGAAGAATCCCCTCCCCCAATAAAAATTGTTAGTTTTTCCCATTTTGTACCCAAAAAGCGTAATTTTTTTCATAAACATATTTGGTATCGCCGTGTGCGTAAGTGTCCGAACTATCAAAATATAATGTTAATGATCACATATGGTGAATGGTGTAAAAAAAAAAAAGTCCAAAAATGCAGCTTTTTTGTCACATTTTATAAAACATTTTTTTATAAAAAATGATCTAAAAGTTTTCTATATATGCAAATGTGGTATCAATAAAAATTACATATGATGGCGCAAAATATGAGCCCTCATACCACCCTATATACGGAAAAATGAAAAAGTTATAAGTGGTCAAAATAGGGCGATTTTAGATTACTGATTTTGTACAAAAAGTTTGAGATTTTTTTTTAAGCGGTACAAAAATATGAAAGTATCTAGCCATGGGTCTCAATTTAATCATATTGACCCACAGAATAAAGAACACGTCATTGTTACCATAAAATGTACAGTGTGAAAACAAAACCCTCCAAAATGTGCAAAATTGTGGTTTTCTTTTAAATTTCCTCCCTAAAAAAAAAGTTTTTTTGGGTTCGCCATACATTTTATGGTAAAATGAGAGGTTTCATTACAAAGTACAATTGGTCACGCAAAAAAAAAAAAGCCCTTATATGGGTCTGTAGATGGAAATATACAAGAGTTATGGATTTTAGAAGGCGAGGAGAAAAAACCAAAACGCAAAAATAAAATTGGCCTGGTCCTTAAGGTTAAAAATGGTCTCGGTCCTTAAGGGGTTAAAGGGGTTATCCTCCTCTCTTTTCATGTTGATTCCCCTTCTGCATGCGGCCGGCACTTAGGTGTTATTCCAGCAGTGACGTGTAACTGTTCACATGACCACCACAGCCTAATAACAAACTAGGTGGTCACACTCAACGCTCAGTAATGGGAGCCATGAAGCCAGAAAAATGTGCTTGTGGCCGCTGAAGCTGCTGATTGGAAGCTGAGTGCCGACCAGAGGCAGAACAGGGATGCAATGCTAATACCTCTCCCTATACACCCAAACATTCTACTAGCATTTCCTGCTGCTCTGTTACATTATCTGCCTACCTTTAAACTTCTGAAACAATTACCACTGAATCCCTTCAAATACTGCGGTATCAAATATTCAATATTCTGCCCTTCGGTTTTTACACCCAAGATGCATTAAAGACCCCAAGGCAGAATATAGAATATGTGATACAATACTAACCTCATCATTTGAAGAAAGGGGTACTCCACTGGAAAACATTATCTTTTAAATCAACTGGTGCAAGAAAGTTAAACAGATTTGTAAATTACCTCTATTACAAAATCCCAATCCTTCCAGTACTTATCAGCTGCTGTATGCTCCACGGGAAGTTATTTTCTTTTTGAATTTCCTTTCTGCCTGACCACAAGTGCTGGTATTGCAATAGATTGCAGATCAACTTCCCTGACTATGTGGCTGGGGCTTAATAAAGGGGTACTCCAGTGGAAAACTATTTTTTTATAATCACCTGGTGGCGGAAAGTTAAACAGATTTGTAATTTACTTCTATTTAAAAATCTTAAAGGGATACTCCGGTGCTTAAACTTCTTATCCCCTATCCAAAGGATAGGGGATAAGATGCCTGATCGCGGGAGTCCCGCCGCTGGGGACCCCCTGGATCATGCACGCGGCACCTCGTTTGTAATCAGACCCGGAGCGTGTTCACTCTGGGTCTCATTATGGTCGACCGCAGGGCGGGCGGCGTGTGACGTCACGCCTCCGCCCCCGTGTGACGTCATGCTCCGCCCCTCATTGCAAGCCTACGGGAGGGGGCGTGATAGCTATTGAGGAGCGGAGTGTGACGCACACGGGGCGTAGTCGTGAAGTCAAATGCCGCCTGCCCTGCGGTCGCCGGTAATCAGACCCGGAGCGAACACGCTCCGGGGTCTGATTACAAACAGGGTGCCGCGTGCATGATCCCAGGGGGCCCCAGCGGCGGGACTCCCGCAATCAGGCATCTTATCCCCCATCCTTTGGATAGGGGATAAGATGTTTAAGCACCAGAGTACCCCTTTAATCCTTCCAGTACTTATGAGCTGCTGTATGGTCAAGAGGAAGTGGTATAGTTATTTTCTGTCTGACCAGAGTGCTCTCTGCTGACACCTCTGTCTATGTTAGGAATTGTCACGAGCAAGAGAGGTTTGCTTTAAGGATTTGCTCCTACTCTGGACAGTTCCTAAAATTGACAGAGGTGTCAGCAGAGAGCACATTGGTCTGACAGAAAAGAACTTCAAAAAGAAAAGAACTTCCTGTGTACTATACAGCAGCTGATAAGTACTTGAAGGATTGGGATTTTTTAATAGAAAGAATTTACAAATCTGTTTAACTTTTTGGCACCAGTTGATTTAAAAGAAAATGTTTTCCAATGGAGTACCCCTTTAAGAGTGTTTTTGATATCTGGTATGATGGACATAAAAACCCCTTTATTCCTTTTGTTTTTCTATAAGGCATTTGTAGGTTTGTATGGGACTGTAGGTAACTCTACTAGGTTATGTTGAAAAGAAGCTATTGCCTTAAACATACTGTCTGGTCTGAAGGCATCATGTTGTAGGGCAGGAGGAGCTAAGCAGATATATATATATATATATATATATATATATATATATAGATAGATAGATAGATAGATAGATTTCAGAAAAAAGAAGTAGAAATTGTAAAATCCTGCTGATTCTGGGTTTGGGAGTCTAGTGAGCGGTCCTATTCATCAACTGACAGTTATCTCTGTATGTATGCTTACACAGGAAAGACTCTATAGATTAAAAAATATGGAATAAATTGAATGCGGTTTATACTGAATCTGTGCAGAGAAAAAGTGGTACAGTTGTCCATAGCAAACAATCAGATCACTTTCCTTTTTAAAGAGGCCTCTGAAAAATGAAAGAAGCAATCTAATTGGTTGCAATGGGCAACTGCCCCACTCTTCCTCTACACAGGTTTTGATAAAGCTCCCCCTATATGTACACTAAAAGGATGCTTAAAAAAAATATATATATATGTATATATATATATATATATATATATATATATATATATATATATATATATATATATTACTGTCAGTAAGCACAAGGTTATGTTCACACATTTTAAAAAAATTCCAGTGGTCAAAAGTAAACCCTGCAATCTAAAATGTATCCTCTAATCTATGTATGGGGATATGTTTTCCTGCATGATATGTGTTCTTTAAGGCAGCCAAAGTTCTGGTAGTGCTCTTTGAAGAGTGCACATAGTAGGAACTACTAGCAGAACTTCACAAACTATGGGGTTTTCTGGGACTTCATGTGCTTTTTTAAATTAAAAAAGAAAGCATATTTACTTGCCCCTGTAAGGGATTGCTTGAGGTGAGGCATTAAAATATGAGTGACCGCTGCTGCATATGCTGAGGGCCGGCGCAAGATATTCACACCAGACAGGATGTTGGTATAATATCTCCTTACTCAGCATACTCACAAAAGAGCTGCCCAAGGAGCTCTATTTAATTCAGGAAGTACATTTGGTTTTTACATTCGAAAAAGAGGAGGGTTAGTTATGACATAAAAAATCTGCATGTTACATTTTGATTGGTTATTTGAGCTTTATCTCTTTATATATTAGCATATTTTGTATGTTATTTCTTTCTTGGCTAAAGTTTATTTATTCAGCCCTCTCGCTCTAATACTGGAAAATTACAGTTCTTCTTATACAATCTTCTTCTTATACAATCTGCATCTTCCCCAAATGTTTTGACTTCCAATGTCTCATCTTGGGCCTTCTGGCATCATTCCAAGGTTTCTTAGTCACGAGCAGATTGCAAGCTCAGGAACATGGTGCATAGTTTAAAAGTAGGTAACCGATATATTTTTTCTGCATTAGAAATGACATTTAAATATATAAGTATTAAAGGGGTATTCCAGGCAAAAACTTTTTTTTTTATGTATCAACTGGCTCCAGAAAGTTAAACAGATTTGTAAATTACTTCTATTAAAAAATCTTAATCCTTTCAGTACCTATGAGCTTCTGAAGTTAAGGTTGTTCTTTTCTGTCTAAATCCTCTCTGATGACACCTGTCTCGGGAAACGCCCAGTTTAGAAGCAAATATCCCATAGCAAACCTCTTCTAAACTGGGCGTTTCCCGAGACAGGTGTCATCAGAGAGGATTTAGACAGAAAAGAACAACCTTAACTTCAGAAGCTCATAAGTACTGAAAGGATTAAGATTTTTTAATAGAAGTAATTTACAAATCTGTTTAACTTTCTGGAGCCAGTTGATATATATAAAAACGTTTTTGCCTGGAATACCCCTTTAATATATATATACATTGATCGGCAGTCAGAATCATTTTAATCAACTTGACACACCCATTTCCTGCAGCTGCCTTTCCGATGGCTCCTGGTCCTAGCTGCTCAAGTCTGACCCCTGTGCCACCCGCCCCCCCCACACTTCTTATGCCAACTGGTTCCTGAAAGAAATGCCCATGATCAGTGATTGGTTGACTGGCAATCGCACCACAAGAGCGCCACAAGAAGAAGGGAGCAGTGGAAACTAGAAGCTATAGGAACAGCAGCAGATTGGCAAGTGAGTATGCTTTCTTTTTATTTTGGAGTACCTCAAGTCCACTCTACGACTTTTCGTTTGCACAGAATACTTTTTTTTAATAAAGCAGCAATCCTGGAAAGGTAAGCTTAACATCTATAGGATTTTTATAATAAATAACAATATCAGTATGTACTGTGGGGAAAAAAGTATTTAGTCAGCCACCAATTGTGCAATTTACCCCACTTAAAAAGATGAGAGATTCCTGTAATTTTCATCATAGGTATACCTCAACTATGAGAGACATAATGAGAAAAAAAATCCATAAAATCACATTGTCTTATTTTTAAAGAATTTATATGCAAATTATGTTGGAAATTAAGTATTTGGTCACCTACAAACAAGCAAGATTTCTGTCTCTCACCGACCTGTAACTTCTTCTTTAACACCTTAAGGACCAATACAAGTAAACCCAGCCTGATTTTACAAATCAGGGATGTATGACTATATTAGAGAACAACTCTTGTAATGTTTTGAAAATCATGACAATTCTGACATTGTTTTTTGTCACAAATTGTACTACATGTACATAATAAAAGTAAGCCATATCATTTGTAGTTTTTTTTAATAATGCAAAAATACATGAAATAAAAAAAATGTTCTGCTATTTTAACACTAAGAGGTTGCATATATTTATACTTACTTTGCAAATAGTTTATAAAATGTATATTTTCAGATGTCTACTTTACACAAAATGTAGATGTGCGACCATGTCTGTTTTCTCTACTTGAATTCATATTTTGTTTTCTATCCCCTCCTTATTTTGTTACTTTCACTTGGTCTGCACTCTGCCCCACTCCCTGAGCCAAACCCTATATAAGTAGCAGATAGCTACACAGGGCCCTTTCATTTCTGGCAGCCTACCAGTCTCAGTCTAGCAGCCTCCCAGGGAGCACATGGTAAGTGAGCATTTACACCTTGTTCACACTGGTGTGGTGCTGTGTGGTGTCTGTGGGGAGGTGCAGCCCAGGGACTGGGTTGAGTGACATTGGGGCTGCTCTGCCAGTGGGTCCTCCCCCCTGTGGGCACTGGTGTTGTGGCAGGGTGGTTGGTCGCCGCCCAGTGTTACGCCATTTTATGCTAGGGACGTTAAGGACCCACTCGAAATAGGTGGCCTTGATGTGGCAAGTGGGCTTGTACCTTTTGATCAAAATGTATACTAACAACCTGTTAGTTTTTGAATTTATGCTGAGAAGCAATTAGTAGAGATGTCGCAAATTGTTCGCCGGCGAACAGTTCCCGGCGAACTTAGCATGTTCGCGTTCACATCGCCAGGCGGACATATGTGAAGTTTGATTCACCCCCTATGCTTTAACATTGCGGTAAACTTTGACCCTGTGAGTCAGAGTCAGCAGACACATTACAGCCAATCAGCAGCAGTCCCTCCCTTCCAGACCCTCCTACCTCCTGCATGGACGCCATTTTACCTTCATTCGGCATGCTGCAGGCTTAGAAAGTGGAGGGACAGAGAAGCTGCTCCTGCTGTATAGGGAAAGCGATAGCTAGGTTGCTGCAAGGTGGTGTATTCAGGGTCCAGTTTACTCCTAAAGCACTTTTTTTGCTCATTGTCACACTAGTGCAAATCACATTTGGTGTGACAGTTGTTCAAAAAAAAAAAAAAAATTTTTGGCTGTGAAATAAAACCAGAGCTGCCTAAAGGGGGGCTCTAACTATGTGTTGCCTAATATGGGGGAATCTATGTGCAGCCTAAAGGGGGATCTAAATATGTGCTGCCTAAAGGGAGGCTCTAACTATGTGCTGCCTAATATGGGGGAATCTATGTGCTGCCTAAAGGGGGGCTCTATGTGCTGCCTAAAGGGGGGCTCTAACTATGTGCTGCCTAACATGGGGGAATCTATGTGCTGCCTAAAGGGGGGATCTAACTATGTGATGCCTAAAGGGGGGATCTAACTATGTGCTGCCTAAAGGGGGCTCTATGTGCTGCCTAAAGGGAGGCTCTATGTGCTGCCTAAAGGGAGGCTCTACCTATGTGCTGCCTAAAGGGGGGATCTAACTATGTGCTGCCTAATATGGGGGAATCTATGTGCTGCCTAAAAGGGGATCTAACTATGTGATGCCTTAAAGGGGGCTCTATGTGCTGCCTAATGGGGCTAAAGCACGTTATTCCAAACCATTTAGGAATAATAGGTGATGTATGCCCTTTATGGATTAAAACCAGACTCTGCATCAACTATGTAATTTTCCATGGGAGTTTTGCCATGGATCCCCCTCCGGCACGCCACAGTCCAGATGTTAGTCCCCTTGAAACAACTTTTAAATCACTATTGTGGCCAGAAAGAGTCCCTGTGGGTTTTAAAATTCGCCTGCCCATTGAAGTCAATGGCGGTTCGCCCGGTACGTGAAAGTTTGCGCTCGCCGTTCGCGAACCGAAAATGTTGTGTTCGTGACATCACTAGCAATTAGATCAATATACAAAATGTAGACGTGCGACCATGTCTGTTTTGTCTGTTTGCAAAAGGCAAACATCCCTCTCGTCCCAAAATTTTATGAACAGTAATCCCTAACTGCAGAGGCCCCTTGTTTCCCCACGCCTCAGTTTCTGTTGGATTGAGGGTTTGGGGAGCTCTTTTTGGTTCCTCTTTATGGTGCCACAGGCGACTGTTCGTCTGCATGCAAAAGTAAGGAGAAGGGGCATACTTGTATAGAAGTTGTCAATATACAAGTGATACCCCTTGTCCAAAAGTGTATGTATTAGGTGCCAGACTATTTTCACAGGTACATTAAGTGAGGCGGGACATTCAGGGGGGTCAAGCTTGCTATTTTTCCCCTCATATACCTGGAAACTGTGCGTGTACGCCGTTTTATTTTTGCACAATTTATATACTTTCATACCAAAACATGCCAAAACATGTACGTACTGTTGGAAACTTAAGCGCTCTTTAACCCCTTAACAACCAAGGATATATATTTATGTCCTTGGCCGGCTCCCAAAATATAATGCAGGGTCACGGGTCGGTCCCGGCATGTAGCTGAAGCCGGGACCAGGGGCTAATAGCGCGCAGCAGCGATTGTGGTGCCGCGCACTATTAACCCTTTAGACGCGGCGTTCAAAGTTGAACGCTGCGTCTAAAACGAAAGTGAAACCTTCCCGGCTGCTCAGTGGGGCTTATCAGGACCACTGCAGTGAAAATGCAGTGTCCCGATCAGCTGGGACACGAGTGGAGGTCCTCTTACCTTCCTTCGGCGTGTGATTGCTCCAAGCCTGAGATGCAGGCTTGAGCAATCGACCGCCAATAACACTGACCAATGCAAAGCTATGGCTTTGCAGTGAACAGTGTATAAGGTCAGTGGGGGGGATTCATCAACCTATATAGAGTAATTTTAAGTGTATTTTCTTGCGCAAAATCTTGCGCAATGATATCTTCTGCGTTCTTTTTTGGTGGAACTTTTTCTAAAGATTTCCCCCTTCGGGTGTACCGTAGAGCTATTTTTCCTGTAGACATCGATTTACTAACTGCGTTTTTTTTTGGACGCACAAAAAGAATGCAAGTCTAATTTTTTTGCGCAAATATACACCACCTTGGAGGACACGTACCAAAGTGTGTATTTTCACACAGTAAGGACTGCAACTCCCATCATGGGCAGACTCTGCCCATGATGGGAGTTGTAGTCCAGGGGCTGAGGTGCAGATCGCAGCAGGTCATTCTGCAGTGACCCGCTGCAATCCGCATTTATTAAATGTAAAAGTCGGCGGTACATGCGGCTACATCGCGCTGTCACCGGCATCTATATACACTGTCATAATTCATAATCCCCGCCGCCAGGAGAGGGGAGCTCTGATTGGCCAATAGCTCCCCTCTCCCGGCGGGGATTATGAATTATGTGTATATAGAAGCTGGTGGCAGCGCGATGTAGCCGCATGTACCACCGGCTTTTTAATTTTAATGCGGATCGCAGCAGATCATTCTGGAGATCTGCTGTTATTCACATTGCATCTGTAGCGCACTAAGGGGGGTGGCATGAGGGAGGACATTCTGCCAGGACACCCTGCCGTGCGTCCGACAGTCGGTGTCACTCACTGCTTCTGTGAGCTCGGTCTGCAGATGGAGCTCACAGAAACAATGTGCAATAATAATTGTATACACACCCAATCGTGTCCCCACTGACCTGCTGGACTCCGAAGGGGTTAACTTGTTCCTGGAGACAATTTGTCTCTGATACGTGACGTGACGCCCGTGCGGGAGGGGGGGGGGTAATGGCGTGGGTGGAATTTGTCGGACAGCGGAGCTGCGCTGACATCTATTATGTCAGGTGTCAGGACTGGTCCCAAGCATACCAGTTCAGTGAAGCATGAGGAACGAGCGAGCAGGAAGGTCAGGAACAGCAGGGGTGAGTGGTGCACCCTGCCAGGAGAGCTAAGGGGGGGGGGGGGGGTGGAGAGGAGAGGGGGAAGGAAATGGGCATGCTGGGAGTTGTAGTTTTGCAACATCTGGAGGGCCGCAGTTTGGAGACCACTGTATTCTGTGCTCTTCCAAATGTTGCAAAACTACAACTCCCAGCATGCCCAGACAGTCCAGGCATGCTGGGAGTTTTAGTTCTGTAACATCTGGCCCTTCAGATGTTGCCAAACAACAATTCCCAGCATGCCTTCGCAGTCTGGGCATGCTGAGAGTTGTAGTTTTGCAACATCTGGAGGGCTACAGTTTGGAGACCACTACACAGTGGTCTCCCTAAACTGTTCTCCTCCAGTTGTTGCAAAACTCCCTGGGCATGCCGGGAGTTGTAGTTTTGCAACAACTTGACGAACACTAGTTGGGAAACATTGTCTGTTTTCTAACTCAGTGTTTCCCTACCTGTGTGCCTCCAGCTGTTGCAAAACTATAACTCCCAGCATGCACTGACAAACCGTACATGCTGGGAGTTGTAGGTTTGCAACAGCTGGAGTCGCACGGGTTGGTAAACAATGAGTTAAGTAACAAACTATCAGTGTTTTGCAACCAGTGTGCCTCCAGCTGTTGCTTAACTTCAGCCCCCCATGATGGGAGTTGTAGTTTAGCAACAATTGGAGGCTCCCTGTTTAGGAACACTCTGCATTATGTGCGCTCTTCCCAGGGGAGAGCACAAAAAATTTACTAACCCATATTTCTTGTTTTTCTTTTCTTTTCATTTCAGATACGTGAATGAGGAGGACTACGTCAGATTCGGTGGACTGCGACGATGACCAGCGTTTTTATTTTTATTTCAATAAAATGTTTAACGAGGGCTGTGGGGGAGTGTTTTTTTTAAATAAACATTTTTTATCTCAATGTGCTATGTTTTTTTATAATTGAATTTTCAGGCTTAGTAGTGGAAGCTGTCTTATAGGCAGAATCCATTACTAAGGGCTTAGTACAAAAAACAGCTAGCGCTAACCCCCAATTATTACCCCGGTACTCACCGCCACAGGGGTGCCGGGAAGAGCCGATACCAACAGGCCCGGAGCGTCAAAAATGGCGCTCCTGGGCATAGGCGGTAACAGGCTGGTGTTATTTAGGCTGGGGAGGGCCAGTAACAATGGTCCTCGCCACCCTGGTAACGTCAGGCTGTTGCTGCTTGGTTGGTATCTGGCTGATACTGAAAATAGGGGGAACCATATGCGTTTTTTTTTTTTTTTTTTTTTTATAAATAAAAAAAGTGTGGTTCCCTAATTTTTTCAGTATTAGCCAGACCAACCAACCAAGCAGCAACAGCTTGACATTACCAGGGTGGACAATGACCATTGTTACTGGCCCTCCCCAGCCTAAATAACGCCAGCCTGTTACTGCCTAGGCCCAGGAGCGCCATTTTTGATGCTCCGGGCCTGTTGGTACTGGCTCTTCCTGGAAACCCTATGGTGGATAATACCGGGGTAATAATTGGAGGTTAGCACTAGCTGTTTTGGGGCTAATGCTAAGCCCCGACTTAGGGATGGATTCTGTCTAAAAGAACTACTAAGCCTGAAAATTCTATTACAAAAAACACAACACAATGAAAAAAACATTTTATTTAAAAAAACACTCCCCCCACAGCCCTCGTTAACCCTTTTATTGACATTTAAAAAAAAAGGTGTTCATCATCGCAATCCACAAAATCTGACATAGTTCTCCGCATAAACGTATCTAAATTTAAAAGAAAAAAAAAGTTTAGTACATTTTTTGGTTTCCACACACGCAAAAATGCAAGAAAAAAAAACACAAGAAAAACTGACAAAACGCAGGAAAAAGTTGGGACAGTTTTTCTGGCGTTTTTTATGATGCATAAAAAACCTCAATGGAATCTAACCTCAAAGCAATAGAACAAAATCCCTACGTCCACTTTTCCTGTGAGGTAGAGAAGGAGTGTATGGTAGAGCGAGGGGGGAAGTTTCTATATTTGCACAAGATTTATCAAAGGACGTGTACAGCCTTAGTAAATTCTGAGCAAGAGTATATAATAGACAAGAAGTGTAAATGGATAGAACTGTGTCTACAATAGACACATAATGATGAATCCCCCCCAGTGTGTGCAGTGTTATAGCAACCTATGGGAGCTATAACATTGCAAAAAAAGTGTAAAAAAAAGTTAATAAATGCCATTTAACCCTTTCCCTAATAAAAGTCTAAATCACCCCCCTTTTCCCATAAAAAAAAACATGTAAATAAAAATAAATATAAAAATATGTGGTATCGCCGTGTGTCTAAATGTCCGAACTATAAAAATATATCATTAATTAAACCGCAAATGTCAATGGTGTACACTAGAGATGAGCGAATCTAAGTTGACAAACTCAAATTAGTTCCAAATATCATGAAAAATTTGATTTGCAACGAATGTGAATATCGCCGCGATTCGATTGCACAAATTGCTTCATTAAACTCCATTTTACAGCGTTCCAGGCTATTGGAGACCTAAGATGGCGGATCCACATGTGAGGACATGGGGCAGGGGATTATGGGAGGGCGGAAAACAGCGGCGAGAATGAAGGTAGGCGGGCTGACCCTGAATCACATGTGAGATGCAGCCTATCAATGTTCACTGACCCCTGTAATGTCACAGCCCCTATATAATCGGCGGCCATCTTGCCTCTCTTCATGACATCTATGCACTCAGATGGAGAGGACGGGACTGCGTGTGCGTGAATAGCTCATACCACAGCGTTACACTGCAACTGCTAGTCACATCAGCATTAGGGAAAGGCAGGAGTGCAGAGTGCTTTGCTGTTACACTGAGAAGGATCATTGATAGCTAAACCTCCTATTCACGTTATTGAGCATTGCAGCAGAGAGGGGCAGATAGCTGTCAGCTGCCTCATACAGATCTCCAAGCTGCCTGAACTTTCTGAAGCATCTTATCTCCTAATTTTTCAGCCCAATTGAGTTTATTTTTTTTTGCTCCACAAATCTTCTGCTGCTCAGAATTGTGTGACAATTTAGGGTTTAATCCCAGTTTTTTTTTGTTTTTTTTTGTGGTGCTGCACTGTTGGGTCCTGCTGCTGTTAAGCAATACGTGATTTTTCAGTGGACTGTAGTGCATTTGTACCATTTTGTACCTGTAAATCTGTCAAGGGGCTGGCTACATACTGTGCAAGTCCAAAAAATACTATTCACCAGCTGTTTTTTTTTTATAGTTTTTTTCTGCGTTTAGTTACGCATATATAACTGCCCTCATCAGTGCATACCGCATAGGTACATCCAAGTATTGTACCATTTAGTACCTGTTAAGCTGTCAAGATGCTCCATACCGTCAAAGTCCAAACAATAGTATCCACCGGCTGGTGTTTTACACAAATACAGATTTTTTCTGCAAATAGTTAGGCATATTATTACCCTCATCAGTGCGTACCGCATACGTACATCCAAGTATTGTACCATTTAGTACCTGTAAATCTGTCAAGGTGCTCCAAACCATCAAAGTCCAAACAATAGTATCCACCGGCTGGTGTTTTACAAAAATACAGATTTTTTTCTGCGTATAGTTAGGCATATTACTGCCCTCATCAGTGCATACTGCATAGGTACATCCAAGTATTGTACCATTTACTACCTGTTAATCTGTCAAGGTGCTCCATACAATTCCTGGTGTTTTACAAAAATACAGAGTTTTTTCTGCGTACAGTTAGGCATATTACTGCCTTCATCAGTGCATACCGCATATGTACATCCAAGTATTGTACCATTTACTACCTGTTAATCTGTCAAGGTGCTCCTTACCATCAAAGTCCAAACAATAGTATCCACCGGCTGGTGTTTTACAAAAATACAGAGTTTTTTCTGCGTATAGTTAGGCATATTACTGCCCTCATCAGTGCAGACCGCATAGGTACATCCAAGTATTGTACCATCTAGTACCTGTTAATCTGTCAAGGGCCTGAAAGGACAGCCGTAAGTAATCACCTGCTGCTGTTCTAGACAAATACTGTTTAAAGAGTAGTGTAACGTATTGTAATACCCTCATAAATGCACTAAGTATGTCAGGCAGAGGAATGCCAGGACGTGCACAGAGGAGTGGCAGAGGCCTAAATACTTCAGGCAGAGTTGGCAGCAGACTTGGGGCGAGTGGCAGCAGGAGTCGCAGCGAGAGGCCTGAGCTCCCGTTATCAGCCAGCGGTCGTGTCTCCACCAGCAACCCATCTGCCGTCGTCGATTGGTTAACACGCTCATCCACATCATCACAAGTGACATCTGATACCTCCAGTCAACAGTCGATGGGTTCCTCAGACCCAACCCTCAGTTGGCATGGCCCGGGAGCAGTCCGTGTCCTCCCATTGCCTTTGTCCTATGCTGTTCCCTCTCCTAGAGAAGTATCTTGTACTGAGGACGATCTAATAGAGGACAGTCAGCAGCTACTGGACAGCCAAGAAGGTGAGGAGACATGCGCCGCTTGCTCCGCTAGGCGGCCAAGTAGTGATGCGGAGAGAGTGATGTGGGAGGCGGTGTTGCAATTGTTCAGGGTCCTGAAGCAGACACTGTTAGGGAACCTGAGGAGGACATCAGTGACGTGCACACAACTGTTGATGATGATGAAGCCGATCGCAATTGGGAGCCGAATGCAGAAGGGGCTTCATCATCATCAGGAGAAGAGAGTTGCAGGTTGTCCTTGAGGCAGCAAGGCAGTAGCACGGTTGGCAGTCAGCGTGGTGGCAGTAGTGGAAATTCAGGAGTCAAATGTGCCCGGGGGAGACCACCTGCTTCGCGGCAGCCTACCTTTCCGGGTGGGTAGTGGAACAGGGGTTCCTGGAGACGGCGCCAGTAGCAGTCAATTAGTGCGGACTGCGGGTGGGAAAATCAGCTACTCGGCGGTGTGGAAGTTTTTCATAAGGCATCCGGAGGAGGTTCACGTAGCCATATGCAAGATCTGTCTGCAGAAGGTGAAGCGTGGCCAGGGTCCCAATGTCGGCACCACGGCCCTGCGTCAACACATGCTTCGCCACCATAAAGCGGCCTGGGAGAACCGTGGCTCCGATGTAGTGGTCCAGCCTGCTGCATCACCCAGTGGCCATCCGCTCCCTCCTTCATCCAGCCAAGGCTCCACCACCTCAGCTGAAGGGAGCTGTGTGTCAAACCCTCCTTCTGTCACTCCTGCTTCTCCCGCTTTTAGTCAGCCATTCCGCCAACAATCCATCGGCGAAGCCATGTCCAAGAGACAACAGTATGCGCCCACTCATCCAACGGAGCAGAAGTTGAATGTGCTCCTGTCCAAGTTGCTGGTGTTGCAGTCCCTCCCTTTTCAAACGGTGAACTCTGCACCTATCAGAGAATTGATGGCTTGTGCTGAGCCAAGGTGGAGAGTCCCAAGCGGTAATTTCTTTGCGAAGAAGGCAGTACCAGCCCTGCATAAGTTTGTACAAGAGAAGGTGGGCCAGTCCATGAGCCTGTCGGTGTGTTCAAAAGTGCACGGCAGCGCCGACATGTGGAGCTGTAACTACGGGCAGGGACAATACTTGTCTTTTACGGCCCACTGGGTAAATGTGGTTCCTGCACAGCCACAACAGCAACTTTGACAGGTCACACTGCTTCCTCCTCCACCCTCTCACTCCCAGGCAGTTGGTCCCGTTACAGCAAGCGACGCCGCCTCCTCATCCTCCACCATGTCCTTGGCCTCCACTGCACGTCCAAATCTCGGTGGCCCTTCATCGTACCATGTCTGTAGGGCATGGCGGTGTCAAGCTGTTCTTCACATGGTTTGCCTTGGCGAACGGAGTCACACAGGGGAGGAACTGCTAAAGTTCATTCGTAAAAAAATCCGAGTATGGCTTACTCCACGAAATCTGAAAATGGGAACTATGGTAACTGACAATGGGAAGAACATCTTGTCCACGCTGCGACAAGAAAGTGTGAAACATGCGCCCTGCATGGCACACGTGTTGAATCTGGTTGTCAAGCACTTCCTCAAGTCTTCACCCCATTTGCAAAACAACCTGAAAATGGCAAGGAAACTGAGCATGCACTTCAGCCACTCGTACACCGCCAAGCACACCTTCCTTGAGCTGCAGCGTCAGAACGGTATCCCACAACATAGTCTTATTTGTGACGTTGCCACACGTTGCAATTCCACCCTCCATATGTTGGACAGACTATACGAACAAAGAAAAGCCATCACCGATTTCTTGATGATCCAAGCAGATAGGAGTACTCCCCTGTGTAACTTCAATGTGAACCAGTGGCAGCTCATGCGTGACACCTGCCGTTTGCTGAGGCCCTTTGAGGAAGCCACATTATTTGTGAGTCACCTGGATTACGCCATGAACTACGTAATTCCACTCCTACATTTCCTACAACAAATGATTGAAACCATGGCTGGTAACGGCAATGAAGACGTTGCGAATACATCTCAAGGCTACATGAGCCCTGTGGGGGCTAAACTGGAGGAGGCGGATGATGAGGGGCAGAGCGGAGCACAGTTTAGGTTGGATGAGATGGCCGGTGTTACTAGTCTTCGGACAGGAAAGGAGGAGCAGGAGCAGCCAGAGGAGTTGGAGGGTTATGAGGAAGTTGAGACAGAGGACCCAGACACAGTGGCAGTATGCAGTGGAGATGGAGGCAGGTAGTCCCTCCGAGTCACTGGCACAAATGGCACGATGCATGCTCAGTTGCTTGTGTAGTGACCCCCGAATTGTCATAATTCGTCAGCGGGATGACTTCTGGATCTCCACCTTATTAGACCCTTGCTACCGTCCCAAAATGTGGGCCTTTTTTACACCCACTGAGAGGGAGGACGAATTGACCTACTACAGAGAGATTCTACGTAGTCAGTTGGCTGATGCCTATTGGCCACATGGTCCATCCACTCACAGGTCTGACTTGGGGGGCCCTCTGCGTTCACCTTCCACTGCCATGGCTGCTGGGGAGGGGAGGGGTGGCAGGAGCAGTACAGCTCAATCAGCAGCAGCCTGATTCTACAGTCGCTGATGAGTAGCTTTCTTCACCCGCATAGTGAAGCAACTCATCAGCAGCAGGTAGACAAGGAGCAGGACCTGAACCAGCAGGTGGTGGCATATCTTGACATGGCCATTCATACAACCATTGAAGATCCTCTGGACTTCTGGGCAGCCAAACTTGATTTATAGCCACAACTAGCAGAGTTTGCCCTGGAAAAGCTGTCCTGCCCGGCCAGTAGTGTGCCATCAGAGCGGGTGTTTAGTGCGGCCGGGCCATAGTCACCCCAAGGGGAACTTGTCTGTCCACTAAAAATGTGGAGAGACTGACGTTTGTCAAGATGAATCAGGGATGGATCATCCAGGATTTCCAGCCAAAAATGCCAGATGCCTCAGAGTAGATTGACCATGCTGCTACACCAACATTTCCCAATTATGGTTTGTTATGAAACCCTCTTGGGTTATCAATTAGTGTTATGAAACCCTCTTGGGTACTGCGAATGCCTGCTCCATTCTCATTCTGTGTCTTTCAGGAAATACTTGCCTCCCTGCCCTCAGGCCTTGGGCCTTTAATTTTTGGATGTTTAGCAGTAGCTAAATTCATGCTTAATGCAAATTTCAACATTCATCTTTAAATGTAAGGGGTTGGTTATGAAACCCTCTTGGTTACTGTGATTGCCTGCTCCTGGCTCATCCTGTGACTTTCAGGAACTACTTGCCTCACTGATGCTTTTGACCTTGGGCCTTTAATTTTTGGATGTTTAGCAGTAGCTAAATATATGCTTAATGCAAATGTCAACATTGATCTTTAAATGTAAGGGGATGGTTATGAAACCCTCTTGGGTACTGCGAATGACTGCTCCTGACTCATTCTGTGTCTTTCAGGAACTACTTGCCTCCCCGATGCCTCAGGCCTTGGGCCTTCAATTTTTGGATGTTTTGCAGTAGCTAAATACATGCTTAATGCAAATTTCAACATTGATCTTTAAATGTAAGGGGTTGGTTATGAAACCCTCTTGGGTACTGCAAATGACTGCTCCTGACTCATTCTGTGTCTTTCAGGAAATAATTGCCTCCCTGATGCCTCAGGCCTTGGGCCTTCAATTTTTGGAAGTTTAGCAGTAGCTAATACATGCTTAATGCAAATTTCAACTATGATCTTTAAATTCTCAGCGCTCTGCTAGGGCCTTCTCCTACCCCGCCGGGGCCGATCTGAGGACCTCACTAAACCATCCAATCGGTAGTAGAGAGTAGAGGTGTATACAAAGGGCAGGGACTTAATGAACCCGAGCTTATGACCCGCGCTTAGTTGTGATTCTTCTTTTCTGGCAAATAATTGCAATCCCTGATCCCTATCGCGAACGGGGTTCAGCGGGTTACCCGCACCTGTCGGTGAAAGATAGACACACGCTGGTCCGTTCAGTGTAGCGCGCGTGCAGCCCCGGACATCTGAGGGCATAACACACCTGTTATTGCTCGATCTCGCGAGTGATCGTGCAATGTAAGGGATTATTAAAGCCTCTTGGGTACTGCTGATGTCTACTCCTGACTGCTTCTGTGTCTTTCAAGAACTACTTGACTTCATGATGCTTCTGGGCTTGGGCCTTTAATTTTAGGATTTTTGAAATACATACACACATGCTTAATTTAAATTTCAACATTTATGGTGCAATGTATGGGGTTTTTAAACATTCTTGGGTAGTGTTTTTTTTTTTCTTCAAATTTTCTGATAATTATCACAGTAATAAACTTGAATTTTCCACAATAATAACTATTACACCATTGAACGATTGTTGCGTGTGATTTTTTAAGTAAAATTTTCACACAAAAAAATACGCAGAGGGATGAACTCTGCTTCTTTATTTCATAATTTTTTTTTTTTTTTATAGAAGAATGTCTTTTGGTGGTCCACCATCCTGCATTATAGAGTCTTCTGGACCTTGGATATGTGTTTGTTCTTAAACAAAGGTACAAAAAACTAAAATGGCCAGTCAGGGCTATGGAGATGTTGCGCCTACATCTTACAGCCACATGAGCCCTGTGGGTGCTTGTGAGATTAGGTACTTTGTACACAGACGGGTGGGTCCGGGACACAAATTTCGATTTAAATTTAAAATAAAAAAATCATACATTTCAATGGTCTCCTCATGCTGCAGCCAACTCCAGGCTGCGTCATTCTGGTA
This sequence comes from Hyla sarda, assembly GCF_029499605.1. Taxonomy (NCBI): domain Eukaryota; kingdom Metazoa; phylum Chordata; class Amphibia; order Anura; family Hylidae; genus Hyla; species Hyla sarda. Next base: position 63,662,467 of record NC_079198.1, read on the forward strand.
ATATATAGAGAGCACTCGCTGTCCTAAATTTTCGCTAAAATTTTTCGTCAAAAATTTTGTCTTTTTTATTAGGGATTGTGAAACTTTGGTGCGTACTCATGCATCAGCCAACTCCAGCCTGTGTCATTCAGGCAATATATGGTTTACTGATGGTGGTGATGGTGATGTTGGGCCTGGGTCTGGGAATTTAAAATTTTCTCATAGGTAGCACAATTGTTGTATTTTTTTGGAGGGATTGCGAAGCCCTAGTGTGTACTCAGCCAACTCCGGGCTGTGTCATTCAGGCAATATATAGGTAGCACACACTGTCCTAAATATTCTTAAAATTATTTTTAAAATATTAGTTTTTTCTTTGGAATTCTGTAGCCCTGGTGTGTACTCAATGCTGCTTCCTGCTACCGTCTGTCAGCCTGTTGGTCCTGCGACAGTGTGCTACTCCGCCTCCACATCCTCCACTGTGTCTTAAGCCTCCACTGCCCGGACAAGTCTCAGTGGCCCTTCAGCATACCATGTGTGCAGGTCACGGCGGTGTCACGTTGTTCTTCACATGGTTTGCCTTGGCGAGAAGTCTTGGAAACAATGGCCGGTCTGGGCAATGGAGACGTTGCACCTTAATCTCACGGCCACATGAGCCCTGTGGGGGCTTGTTGGATTTGGTCCTTCGTACCCACACAATGGGGTCCAGGACACTCAAAGTTTGTTTACATTTTAAAATAAAAAAATGATGGCGTTGGGCCTGGGTCTGGTAAATTCAAATTTTGTCATAGGTAGCACCCGCTATCCAAAATCGTTTCCAAAAATTTCTAAAATTGTGGTGTTTTTTGGGGGGGATTGTGAAGCGTGGTGTGTACTCGTGCATCAGCCAACTCCAGGCTGTGTCATTCAGGCAATATATGGGTTACTGATGCCGCTGTAGGGCCTGGGTCTGGTAATATCAAATTTTCTCATAGTTAGCACCCGCTACCCAAAATCTTTTTCAAAAATTTTGAAAATTGTAGTGTTTTTTTGGGGGGGTTTGTGAAGCGTGGTGTGTACTCGTGCATCAGCCAACTCCAGGTTGTGTCATTCAGGCAATATATGGGTTACTGATGCTGCTGTGGGGCCTGGGTCTGGTAATTTAAAATTTTCTCATAGGTAGCACCCGCTATCCAAAATCTTTTTCAAAAATTTCTAAAATTGTGGTGTTTTTTGGGGGGGATTGTGAAGTCCTGGTGTGAACTTGTGCATCAGCCAACTCCAGTCTGTGTCATTCAGGCAATATATGGGTTACTGATGCCGCTTTGGGGCCTGGGTCTGGAAATTTCACATTTTCTCATAGGTAGCACCCGCTATCCAAAATCTTTTTCAAAAATTTCTAAAATTGCGGTGTTTTTTGGGGGGATTGTGAAGCCCTGGTGTGTACTCGTGCATCAGTCAACTCCAGGCTGTGTTATTCAGGCAATATATGGGTTACTGATGCCGGTGTGGGGCCTGGGTCTGGGAATTTCTAATTTTCTCATAGGTAGCACCCGCTATCCAAAATCTTTTTCAAAAATTTCTAAAATTGTGGTGTTTTTTGGGGGGGATTGTGAAGCCCTGCTGTGTATTTGTGCACCAGCCAACTCTAGGCTGTGTCATTCAGGCAATATATGGGTTACTGATGCTGCTGTTGGGCCTAGGTCTGGGAATTTCAAATTTTCTCATAGGTAGCACCCGCTATTCAAAATCTTCGGTTTAAATTTCTTAATTCATCTTTTAATCTTAGGGATTGTGAAGGCCTAGTGCCTACTCATGCTGCTGGCAACTCTGGGCTGTGCCATTCATCCACTATATGGTCTCCTCATGCTGCCAACACCTCCATGCTGTGTCATTCAGCCACTATATGGTCTCCTCATGCTGAAAACATGTCCATGCTGTGTCATTCAGCCACTATATGGTGTCCTCATGCTGCCAACACCTCCACGCTGTGCCATTCAGCCACTATATGGTCTCCTCATGCTGCCAACACCTCCACGCTGTGCCATTCAGCCACTATATGGTCTCCTGACACTGATGCCACCACCAGGCTCTGTCATTGTGCTGCTGTGTGGCAGTGATTCTAAAAGCGATGCCGGTAATCTGCATGTTATTCTGAATAACAGTATTATTTCACTAACCCAGCACACTCCATATGCGTTTTAAAACACAGCAAAGTGTTCTATACCCCTATAGAGGCTGTATGTAGGATAGAAATAGCCTTTTTAAATATAGATTTGCACCGAAAAAAATCGGAACGAAACATACTTTATCAGAAAATTCGGCAAATCGGCCGAAACGAATTCTTGAAAAGTTCACTCATCTCTAGCGTACAATCAAAAAAATTCCAAAGTCCAAAATAACACATTTTTGGTCACTTTTTACATCATGATATAATTAATAAAAAGCAATCAAAAAGTCTCATCAATACAAAAATTGAACCGTTGAACCGATCACGGCGCAAAAAATAAGCCCTCATACCGCCCCGTAAGCAGTAAAATAAAAAAGTAATGAGGTCTGAAGATAACAATTTTAAACGTATAAATTTTCTTGCATGTAGTCATGATTTTTTCAAGAAGTATGACAAAATCAAACCTATATATAAATAGGGTATCATTTTAATCGTATGGACCTACAGAATAAAGATAAGGTGTCATTCCTAATGAAAAATGTACTGCGTAGAAACGGAAGCCCCCAAAAGTTACAAAATGGTGTTTTTTCTTCAATTTCATCGCAAAATGTTTTTTTTCCCCGTTTCGCCGTAGATATTTGGGTATAATGACTGATGTCACTGCAAAGTAGAATTGGTGGCACAAAAAATAAGCCATCATATGGATTTTTAGGTGCAACATTGGAAGGGTTATTTTATTTTATTTTTTTAAAGGTGAGGAGGAAAAAAAGAAAGTGCAAAAGTGGAAAAACCTGTGGTCCTTAAGGGGTTAAAAAGAACTAGGGGGGGTGTGGCCTGGGCGCCGAGCTGAGCAGACGCATGCTGCTGTAGCTCCTCTGAGAGTCCGTGACTAACTGTATTCTGTACTAATCCTGGACTCCCTTATCTTACCCCAGAGGCTCCGGAACCGCACTGGATCACTGGGATCCATAATGCCGGCGAATAAAAGTGGTGAGGCGGCGGCTGTTAAACTCCAAAGCTATGCCTGCGCTGTGTTCCAAGATGGTGCTGGCCCCTCTCGTCCCTCACAAGCTGGCGCACGAAGCTCGCCTGAGTCGACTGCCACTGCTGCCGCGCAGGAGCTGACTCTTGGAGATGTGTCAGCCCAGCTTCTGACCGCCATTACTGCCTGCAAAACGTCGCTAACTAATATGCTGGAGGAGGTTAAAGTAGACATTTGACTCTTACGCCAGGACCTCCACAATCTCCGGGACAGAGTGCGACACGTGGAGGATCGAGTCTCTTCGGTGGAAGACACTGTGGCGCCGCTGCCTGCCTCCGTGGAGGCCTTGGAGCGCACTGCCTCGCAGTGGAAAGAAAAAGCCGACGATTTAGAAAACAGGCTGAGGAGGAACAACCTCCAGATCGTGGGCTTACCTGAACGTGCGGAAGGTCAGGATCCGGGGCTCTTTGTGGAGAACTGGTTGCGGGAGCTCCTGCCGGACGCTCCTTTCTCGGCGGCTTATGCAGTGTAGAGGGCCCATCGTGTGCCAACTCGTCCTCTCCCCCGGGGGCCTCGCCGCACCCAACTGCAGTGATCGGGACCTGGCCCTGCGGCTTTTGCGGAGACTGCCTGAGATTACCTACAACGGCTCCCCTGTCTCTATCTTCCCGGACTTTTCTCCAGATCTGCAAAAGAAGAGAGCCACTTTCCAGGCGGTGAAACGCAAGCTTTGTGACATGGAGGTGCCGTACTTGATGGTTTATCCGGCCCGACTACGTGTTGTGAACGGCGACCGTGCTCTCGCCTCAGGAGGCTGATGAGTGGGCCTCGCGGAGGCGCAACGCCAGATGCTGAGGGTGCTGCACCGCACTTCTTCCATTGTTGTCCGGTGGACGTTCTGTGATGGCTGTGCTGGGGACTGCCGTCTCCCTAAGGTGTCTTGAGTACTTTGCACTGCCCCACTCCCCACTGGTTGCCGCCATCACCCATGGCTTTCCCTTTATCATCTCCCCCTGCCGATCCCTGGTGGAGACACCTCTGCCACCAGACTGTTGATCGCCCGTACCTGTACCAGGTGATGTCCGGCATCTCCCTACCTCCCCCTGGCTTCCCTCTCCCCCCCCCCCCCCCATGGACCTGTCCCTGTGTCACTCTGGATGCCCCCCTGTGACCTTCCCTGTCCCCCCCCCCCCGTCCTGGCACACCTCACTAGGCACCTCTAGCTGTGCATGGACCTCTGTTGCTGCATACAAGACTTGCACCTGCATGTTTGCCTCGTCCCAGCTTGTCTACAGTGTGATCTATGCCACCTCTGCATGGTGAACTGTGCTGTGTTCCGGTCCCATCCATGCCTGGACTTCTCCGTTGCCCCTCACTTCCCCCTCACCCGTATACTCACCTCCAGCTGTGAACTAGCCACTGTTGCAGCATGCCGGACTCTGTGACTGTATGTGGCCTCACCCAGCTTGTCCTCATTCCAGGTCTACATCTCTGGGGCTTTGATGGTCGCTGTCGGGCTGGATGCTTACCTGCGAGTACCCATCCTACCTCCCCCTCCCTCTTCCCCCTTCCCTCTTGCCCTCCCTGGATTCTGTATGCGCCCCCTGTTATGGTCAGCTTTAGGGTACTAGACTTATGCTTCAAGAACTGCTATTGTACTTCACTATTGACATCTATATGTGATTTCTCCATTATTACGCTGATTTCTCTCCCTGTCCCTTTCTTCCCCTTTCCCCCTCTCCCCCCCCCCCCTGGATACTTACCAGCGAGTGCCCATCCTACCTCCTCTCCTCCCTCTCCCCTCCCTTCCCTCTTGCACTCCCCGGCTCTTGTATGCACCCTCTGCTATGGACAGCTTTAGGGTACCGGACTTATGTTACAAGACCTGCTATTGAACTTCAATGTTGGCATCTATATGTGGTTGCTCCGTTCTTATGCTGATTTTTCCCCTGTCCCTCCCCTCCCTTTCCCTCCTTCCCTCCCTCCCTTCCCTCCCCCCTCCCCTCTGCATGTTTGGTTTGCTAGGATTTGCTAGCTGATGTCCACCACTGTGTGCCTTACAGCCGGGTCACCTATGTTGCACGTGTTATATGCACCGTTGCTGGTTTTTCGTACCCCTTTAGTTCTTAAGGTATCCCATGCCCTCCTTTGTGCAGTCCATACAACCTGGTGGTTTCCTACTGCTGGGCCTAGTTTGCCGCCTGGGGTTAGCTCCTGTGGGAGTCATGTTTCTCCTATTGGGTTATCATACGGACTCCCCTCCCGTATACTATATCTCCATTGACCATAGGTTGATGGTTATAGCCACACTGTTTTGGTTGTTTCTTGTTTTGTCCTCTCGTCTGTGTCTGGTCTCCATGTTTGTCTTGTCAGTACGTTGGTGTTCTCGGCTCTGCTCTTTTCTTTTCATCTGCCCTCCCTCTACCTCTTTCTGTCCTTCCTCGTCTCTCTGCCTTTTCTTTCTCGTAGACCGTACTAATGCTTCTTACTCTCCTTTCAGTTCCTCCCTCCTATTGCCCTTATGGCCACCATGAAGTGCCTGTCATGGTCTTGATTGTCCCTGTAAACGCTCCCTGGTATATGCCACAAAAGTACAGCCCTTTACTTGTTTGCCTGCAGGAGACGCACCTAGTGCCAGACTCTACCCGTTGGCTGTCTCGCCCTTGGGTGCAATGGTCTATACATTCATGCCACACATCACATTTTAGGGGAGTGTCGATCCTTGTGCATAAGTCCCTGTGGTGGGAGGTCCGACACTCACAGGTGGACCCGGAGGGCAGGTTTATTTTCCTATCCTGTCATATAGATTGTGTCCCTCATGTCATTCTTGGCGTTCATGTCCCCCCCCCCCCCCCTGGAGATCTATCTGTAATCCACCAGGCTGCTGTATATGCTGCCTCGTTCCCTGGGGCGCAGGCCCTTTGAATGGGCGACTTTAATAACGCTCCTTTAGCGTGTCGTTTTCTGGCTCTACTTATTCTCCTCTTCCCCTTGCTGTCGGGGTTCCCCAGGGATCAGTCCTGGGTCCTCTACTCTTTCACTCTACACATCCCCCATTGGAAAAACAATCAGTAGATTTGGTTTCCAGTACCACCTCTATGCTGATGACACAATACTCTATACCTCTTCCTCCAACATCACCCCTGCACTCCTACAGAATACCAGTGACTGTCTCTCTGCTGTCTCAGACATCATGTCCTCTTTATATCTGAAACTAAATCTTTCTAAAACAGAACTTCTTGTTTTTTCTCCATCAACTGGTACTGTACCTTACCCTGACATTTCCATCTCGGTATGTGGTACTACCATAACTCCCGGGCAGCAGGCTCGCTGTCTTGGAGTTATACTTGACTCTGATCTGTCTTTCACTCCCCATATTCAGTCTCTTTCACGTTCTTGTCACCTGCATCTCAAAAACATTTCCAGAATCTGCCTGTTTCTCACTACTGAAACTGCTAAAACTCTCATTATTGCTTTGATTCACTCCCGCCTCGACTACTGTAACTGTTTACTAATAGGCCTTCCTTTCTCCAAACTCTTTCCTCTCCAGTCCATCCTTAATGCGGCAGCCAGACTCATCTTCCTCTCCAGCCGCTACACCAATGCCTCCTCCCTGTGCCAGTCACTACACTGGTTACCAATTCAGTCCAGAATATAGTAAAAAATCCTCAGTCTCACACACGAAGCTCTCCACAATGCTGCACCTCCCTACAGCTCCTCTCTCATCTCTGTCTACCATCCTACACATTCTCTCCGATCTGCTAATGATCTCACACTAACATCTTTTATAATCCGAACTTCTCACTCCCGTCTCCAAGACTTCACTCGTGCTGCACCGGTTCTCTGGAATGCTATTCCTCAGTCCCTCAGACTTAACAACAACATCCATAGTTTCAAACGTGGCCCAAAAACCCATCTCTTAAGACAGGCCTATAACATTCTCTAATTGGCCTCAACATATCCTCAATATATCCCCACATCTCTTGTTTGAATAGTTATTGTGTAATATTATGTCTGATACTTGTCTTTGTTTGTACCCCATAATTGTAAGCGCTGCGGAATCTGTAGGCACTATATAAATAAATAAATTTGAGATGAGGCCAGTAGAAGTGACTTTTGAGTCTCACGCCAGATGGAAGAAAAAATCTTGTGTCAATTCATCCACGACAGGAACCCCAGAGGAAGTGGGGATGGGGAGGGGGGAAGCGGGTGACGGCCGTACACCACAAAAATGGGGACTTGGAAGAAGACTCAGAGTTTTTAAAATTGTACGAAAATTCAGCCCAGGGCAGGAGGTCCACCCAATCATCTTGACGAGAGGAGACAAAATGTCGCAGGTAGACACCAAGTATCTGATTTACTCTCTCCACTTGACCGTTGGATTGAGAGTGGTAAGCAGAAGAAAAATTTTGTTTGATTTTTAATTGACTGCAGAGTGCCCTCCAAAACTTTGAAACAAATTGGACGCCTCTGTCTGAGACAATGTGCGTGGGAAGCCTGTGGAAGCGAAAAATATGAAGAAAAAATGTTTCGCCAATTGTGGCGCAGAAGGAAGACCCGACAGAGGAACAAAATGAGCCATTTTAGAAAAACGATCAACGACCACCCAGATGACTGTATTATTGTGGGATGGTGGCAGATCGGTGATGAAGTCCATAGCAATATGGGACCATGGCTGGTCAGGAATAGGTAAAGGAAGGAGGAGACCTGCCGGCTTCTGGCATGGAGTCTTGTCACGGGTACAGGTTGTACAAGCCCGAACGAAATCAGTCACATCCCTCTCCAAGGAAGGTCACCAATAGTGTCTAGAAATCAACTGCACCGACTTCTTGACACCAGCATGACTGGCCAGAAGAGAAGAGTGACCCCATTTAAGAATTTTGAGGCGAAGGCGTGGAGGTACAAAGGTCTTCCCTGGAGGAACTTGCGCAAGAGTAGTTGGAGCGGAGGAGATGAGACACTCAGGAGGTATGATGTGCTGTGGAGGGGCTTCAGATTCGGAGACATTGGTGGAACGTGATAGTGCGTCAGCCCTGATGTTCTTGTCGACTGGACGAAAATAAATTTCAAAATTAAAGCTAGCAAAAAACAATGTCCATCTAGCTTGGCGAGGATTTAATCGCTGGGCAGTCTGGAGATACGATAAATTTTTATGATCCGTGAAAATGATGATGGGATGCAGGGAGCCCTCCAAAAGATGTCTCCACTCCTCAAGTGCCAATTTAATGGCTAAAAGTTCACGATCTCCAATCGAATAATTTTTTTCTGCAGGAGAGAAAGTCTTGGAGAAAAAACCGCAAGTGTGATTTTTTCCAGTAGCGTTTTTTTTTTGTTAAAACGTCACCGGCGCCGACAGAAGAAGCGTCCACTTCGAGGATAAAAGGCTTCGAGGGATCAGGCCAGGACAGAACAGGTGCAGAAGCGAAGGCAGCCTTGAGAAGGTTAAAGGCCTCCTCAGCCAATGGTGGCCAGGACCTCGGGTCCGCGTCTTTCTTGGTCAATGTTACAATAGGTGCAACGATGTTGGAGAAGTGGGGAATAAATTGACGATAGTAGTTAGCTAATCCGAGGAAGCGTTGGATAGCTCGCAGACCAGAGGGGCGTGGCCAATCCAGGACCGCAGTAAGCTTGTCAGGGTCCATTTGAAGGCCTTGGCTGGACACTATGTAACCCAGGAAAGGTAGACTGCTATGTTCAAAGAGACATTTTTCAATCTTAGCATAGAGAGGAGATTTGCGTAGGCGCTGTAACACCTGACGGACATGGAGGCGATGTTCCTCTGAGTTGGAAGAAAAAATAAGAATATCATCCAGAGAGCATGTGTCACGGTACTGGTGGATACTGCTGGAGACCAATGGCAGAGACTAGGCCAAAGTGCAGGAGACTTGCACAGGAGTAGCAGGAAGATAAGCAGAGATCCAGGTGAGGTATCAGGAGGAGACTTGATAATCCGTCAGCAGGTACACAAGGTTAGCAGAGTAAACCGCAAGTGGAGGAACAGACCAGAGAGCAAGTTCCAGGCTAGAGGACTGTACAGGCAGGAACACAGACACAATACTCAAGCACTGAGCAACAGGCCTGAGGGGTTTATATATCAGACAGGAAGTAAGATGGCACCCAGCTGAGACACAATCCACCATCTTGACTGAGGGAAAACTTAAGGGAAAACTAGTCCAGACTAAACAGGCATAGCAGAGCTATTCCTGACATTACTCCCACCTCAACAGCAGCCTCTGGACGTGACCTGCAACGGCCTCCCAGGATGTCTTTGATGAAACTGTTTGATCAGTCGGGAAGCATTAATATTACTCACAGGTTCCCAATAATTTTCTTCAGGCCCATAACCTTGCCACTTAACGAGGTACTGTAGTTGGTTCCTGAAAATTCTAGAGTCCAAGATTTCTTCTACAATAAACTGTTCTTTCCCATCTACCTCCACTGCATCAGGAGGAGAAGGAATACATTCCGGAAAAAGGTTGAGCACAACAGGTTTTAACAGAAGCATATGAAAAACAGGATGCATCTTCATGGATCGTGGGAGTTGGAGCCGAACAGCTACTGGACTAATAATTCGGATAATCTTATAGAGCCCAATAAACTTCTGTCCCAGTTTTGGAGAAGGCACCTTAAGTTTCAAATTTCTGGTGGAGAGACATACTTTATCTCCTACCTTAAACATTGGTGCTGGCCTGCGAAATTCATCTGCCGCCTTCTTGTAATTTTCTTGAGCCTTCTCTAATGTTGTTTTGATTAGTTCCAAATTTTGCTGTAACTTAGAGATCCTTTCCGCAACTGCAGGCATAGGTGAAACAGCAGGGAATTTGGGTAGAATATTTGGGTGATATCCCAAATTCGCAAAAAAAGGAGTTTGCTTAGTGGAGGCCTTTTGGGAGTTATTATAGGAAAACTCAGCTACTGGGAGCAGATCGACCCAATCATCTTGTAAATGACAGATATAGCATCTCAAGTACTGTTCCAGGGTCTGATTTGTGCACTCAGTTTGTCCATTAGATTGTGGGTGAAAGGCGGTTGATAAGTTAACCTCACTATCAAGAATTTTCAATCTTACTGTTTCAGGTATATATAGCTGCTGCCCGTGGATCCACGTCTTGTTCTTAAGCGTTAAATGCACCTCATCAGGTGGTTGAGACAGCAAGGAATCTGTGTTATAGGCCTCTCTTCCAGCAAGGCCTCTCTTCCAGCAAGTCCTTATTATGGATTACTCCCACAAAGTTGGACTCAGAAACAATAGTTTTGGGTGGAATAATAGAAGTAAAATCATTGGAAAAAATTCTAGATAGAGCATCCGCTTTGCCATTTCGGGAACCAGGCCAGTATGAGATTACAAAGTTGAATTGGTTGAGAAAGAGACTCCAACGAACTTGGCAAGGAGATAGACACTTGGCAGATCTAACAAATCCCATGTTACGGTGATCAGTTAGAACAATTATTTGCTGTGAGGTTCCTTGGAGATGATGCCTCCATTCCTTGATGGCTGCAATAATGGCCAACAGTTCTTTATTCCCCACATCATAGTTCTTCTCAGCGGGTGATAAACGTCGGGAGAAAAAGGCACAGGGATGCAATAAACCCTTGTCTCCTGTTCCCTGTGACAGAATAGCCCCTATAGCCCAGTCTGAAGCTTCTACTTCCACAATGAAGGCACATTCTGGGTCGGGATGAATTAACACTGGGGCTGTAGTGGACTTAGACTTTAGGAGACAAAAGGATTCTTGAGCTTGAGAAGACCAGTCAAAGGCATTTCTTTTCTTAGTCAACTGCGTAATTGGAGCAATGATCTCCGAGAAATTCCTAATAAAACGTCTATAGAAATTGGCAAAACCTATGAAACGTTGAACATCTTTTATGTTTTTGGGGGTAGGCCAGTCTACTATTGCTTTAATCTTGCTAGAGTCCATGTGTAGACCACAGGGTGAAATTATATAACCCAGAAATTGGATTTCATTCTGATGAAATTCACATTTTTCAATTTTAATGTAGAGTTGTTTCTCCCTTAAACGGTCCAGAATCAGTTTCACATGTCTCTGATGTTCTTCCATAGAGTTGGAGAAAATTAAGATATCATCCAAATAGATAACTACAAACTGATCCAAAAGGTCTCTGAAGATATCATTGATGAGATGTTGGAAGGTAGCAGGGGCGTTGCAAAGACCAAATGGCATAACAAGATATTCAAAATGTCCATAACGTGACCTAAATGCTGTTTTCCATTCATCTCCGGATCTTATGCGGACCAAGTTATAAGCGCCATGCAGGTCTAACTTTGTGAACACTTTTGCATGTCGTACTCTCTCCAAGAGCTCCAGAATCAATGGTAGAGGGTAGCGGTTCTTGATTGTAACTTTGTTAAGTTCCCTGTTATCAATGCAAGGTCTTAGAGAACCGTCCTTTTTGACAAAGAATATGGGAGCCCCTGCAGGTGAGGAGGATGGGCGGATGAACCCCTTAGCCAGATTTTCTTCTATGTAGTCCTTGTGGGCCTGCCAAAGGGTAAATGTGTCCAAAGGGTATAGGGGAACCAGGAAGCAATTCTATGGGGCAGTCATAAGATCGATGTGGAGGAAGCTTGTCTGCATTTTGTTTCTCGCACACGTCTGCATAATCCTTATATACAGAGGGTAATTCTACCATTTTATTATCTTCAACTGGTTCTTTAGAATCTTGTTCAGAGTGCTCTGTCGAAAGACCCTTCTCCCCAACGAAACTTATTTCTTTAGTTTCCCAGTTTATGACAGGATTCTGTGCTTGCAACCATGGTAGGCCTAAAATAACAGGGAAATGTGGAGACGCGATCAACAGGAATGAGAGGACTTCACGGTGCTGGGGTGTTATAATGATCTCAAGTGGTTCCGTCTCTTGATCCACAGGCCCAGAGCTCAGTGTAGATCCATCTACGTTGTCCATTACCATGGGTGAGAGCTTTTTGTTAAATCTGACCCCATGATTTTGGGCAAAAGAAAGGTCCATGAAATTGCCACTAGACCGAGAGTCCACCATAGCAGAGGTAGAAATCCACTGAGAATTAGTCAGAAACTTAATAGGAAGAAGGCAGTAGGAATCTTTATTTTCTTTCTTAATATGAGGGGCCACCGATGAGATGGAATGGATAGCTGTTTTCTCTGATAATTCTGTTTCAGAAACAATTGATTCCCCGTCCACAAAGTCAGGATCCGTAATGGCTGCCACCAATCTCCGAGCACGGCTAGGGCCGTTGATAAGAAAGTGATCAGATTTTCCGCAGTAGAAGCATAAACTTTCCCGGAGTCTATGCTCTCTTCTGTCAACGCTTTCACGCCTTAGTATGGAATCTACTTGCATCGGCTCACTTCCCGATTCCCTTTGAATCTTTCCTTGCGGTTCCTTAGAGATAGTGTCGGGGAAAGAAGGGTACGGCTTAGTATCAAAATTCAAGGTAGCCCATTTCTCTTGTCGTCATTCAGACAGGTGTCAATCCTAATACAATGGTTAATAAAGGCGTCTAAGCCTAAAGGGGCCTCTGCACGGGCAAGTTCATCTTTTAATGTGCTGGAGAGTCCTAAAAAAAGACATTTTCGCTGCGTCATTCCAATCAGTGTTGATAGCCCACCTCTTGAATTCCATCGCATACTCAGTGACAGGGCGTCTGCCTTGGTACAATGCTAGTAGTGCTGCTTCAGCCGTAGCACCTCGATCAGGGTCATCAAACTTTTGACTCATGGCGTCGATGAAATCTTCAAGGTTGTTCAGCCGGGGGTCTTGGGTCTCAATCAGTGGACTAGCCCAGGCAATGGCTTTATGTGTCAGCAGCATAATGATACACAGGACTTTAGACCGGTCAGTAGGAAACTGGGTTGAATTTGCATCAAAGTATAGCCTACATTACATTGATTGAGGAATCCCCGGAATTTGTTGCGGTCTCCGCCAAATCTGAATGGCGGCAACTTAGGACTCATAACAGGCACGGAAATAGATGGTACAGAAGCTTGAGCCTCCAAGTGGGCTATCCGGTCAGATAATGTCTGCACCGTCCCATGTAGCTCTTGAATTGTCTGTCCATAAATGTGGACGTTGTGAGAAGTCTGTCCTTCAAAGGCATCATATTTGTTTTTTTAACACCTGCATCTCGATGTGCATATTAGCCAGAGTAGTCTACAGCTACTTAATGCGAACCTCCGAACTCCCAGTCCCAGCGGACTCCATTTTAGGCTTGAGTATCCTGTCACGGTACTGGTGGATACTGCTGGAGACCAATGGCAGAGTCTAGGCCAAAATGCAGGAGACTTGCACAGGAGTAGCAGGAAGATAAGCAGAGATCCAGGCGAGGTATCAGGAGGAGACTTGATAATCCGTCAGCAGGTACACAAGGTTAGCAGGGTAAACCGCAAGTGGAGGAACAGACCAGAGAGCAAGTTCCAGGCTATAGGACTGTACAGGCAGGAACACAGACACAATACTCAAGCACTGAGCAACAGGCCTGAGGGGTTTATATATCAGACAGGAAGTAAGATGGCACCCAGCTGAGACACAATCCACCATCTTAACTGAAGGAAAACTTAAGGGAAAACCAGTCCAGACTAAACAGGCATAGCAGAGCTATTCCTGACAGCATATCACGAAAAATCTCATTGACAAAGTCTTGGAAGACTGCAGGGGCATTACAAAGGCAAAAAGGCATGACAAGATATTCCAAATGTCCGTCACGGGTGTTGAATGCAGTCTTCCACTCGTTTCCTTCACGTATACGGATGAGATTATAAGCCCCTCTTAGATGAAGTTTGGTGAAAATTTTTGCTCCCCACAGACGGTCAAACAATTCAGAGATAAGGGGGAGTGGATAACGGTTCTTAACTGTAATTTTATTTAGACCGCGGTAATTGATGCATGGACATAGGGATCCATCTTTCTTAGCAACGAAAAAGAACCCTGCTCCAGCAGGAGAAGAAGATTTTCTGATAAATCCTTTTTTTAGATTTTCTTGAACATACTTGGACATGGCTTGGGTCTCTGGGGCAGAGAGAGGATAAATCCTGCCACGAGGCGGAGAAGTACCAGGAAGCATGTCAATAGGGCAGTCAAAGGGTCTGTGTGGTGGTAAGACCTCGGCTTGCTTTTTACAAAAAACATTGGAAAAGTCCTGGTAGGCCTTAGGCAGGCCTGGCAGAGGCAAAGCGATGGTTACTTGACTGATGGGTAAAGTCTTAAGGCATCGCTTGTAACAAGTAGGACCCCAACTTCTAATGTCCCCAGAAGACCAGTCGAGCGTAGGTGAGTGGCGCTGGAGCCAAGGCAAGCAAGGTAGAACTTCAGAAGTACAGTTGGAAAGCACAAAAAATTAAATTTCCTCATGATGGAGGACACCAACGTTCATGCGCAAGGGTTCTGTGCGATAGCGCACGGTACAGTCCAGATTCTGTCCGCTCACAGAGGAAATGAAGAGAGGCTTGTCGAAACGGGTCACAGGGATGTTGAATCTGTTGACTAATGAGGCCTCAATGAAATTTCCTGTTGAACCAGAGTCCAGAAAGGCCACGGCAGAAAAGGCAGTTTTAGCAGGCAAAGAAATCTGTACTGGAATAGTCAGGCGTGGAGAGGTTGAATCCACACCTAGTAACGCCTCTCCTACGTTTACTAGGTGCGTGCATCTTCCCAGACGCGGAGGACGAAAAGGACAGTCCTTAAGGAAATGCTCAGAGCTCGCACAGTAAAGGCAAAGGTCCTCAAGAGAGGAGTTAGGCGGGGACACCGCCTGGTGTGAACAAGATCCTTTTCTTGGCATAGCTCCTGTCGCCTTTCTGAAAAACGCATGTCAATGCGGATGGCCAAAGGAATTAGTTCAGACAGGGTTGAGGGTATCTCTCGTGCGACCAGAACATCTTTGATGTGGCTGGATAAACCTTTCTTGAAGGTCGCGCAGAGAGCCTCATTATTCCAGGCTAATTCTGAGGTAAGAGTCCGAAACTGAATGGCGTAATCACCCACAGTAGAGTTTCCTTGGACTAGGTTCAACAAAGCCGTCTCGGCTGAAGAAACCCGGGCTGGTTCCTCAAAGACAGAGCGTACTTTTGAAAAGAAGGTCTGGTCTGAAGCGGTGGCAGGATCGTTGCGGTCCCAAAGCGGAGTGGCCCAAGACAATGCCTTTACAGAGAGTAAGCTGACCACAAATGCCACCTTTGACCGTTCAGTAGGAAATTGGTCAGCCAACAGCTCCAAGTGCAGAGAACACTGGGTCAGGAAGCCACGGCACAACTTAGAGTCCCCGTCAAACTTGTCCAGAAGAGAAAGACGGATTCTGGTGCTGGAAGTTCCCGGGACACGTGTCATCAGAGAGCACTTAGAAAAGAACAACTCAACTTCAGCAGGTCATAAGTACTGAAAGGAATAAGACTTTTTAATAGAAGTAATTTACAAATCTGTTTAATTTTCTGGAGCCAGTATATATATGTTTTAACTGCATATTCATGTTTCATCTATATCTTTGTGCTGGCAGTGTGCTGCTGCATTCTTCTGTTGCTGTATATCTAGCCTAGTAGCGTGCACCTGTAGGCCAGGTCCATATAATAGTTTGGTATCAACTAAAGTGCTGGCTGACTTATTCTTTGTCTGAATTGCACATACGGGGGAGTGGCCACCTCCATGTTGGCCTTGCACCCCACCCACCTCTATCAGGTGTGTATATAAGGTGTCTTGGATGTTCCAGACCCTGCCATGCTTACTGAACTGTTCACACAGAGGCATATTCATAGTGTAGGGTCCGTCCCAATGAGGCTACCTTATCGCGGTGGGACGGTCCAAGCTATTTGACCACCGGCGGAGACAAATTTGCAAGCTAAGTGCCTCACTATTTCATAGTTTCACATTTGCATCTATTACACCATAGCTGTATAGCTCTCCATGTTTTAACTGCATATTCATGTTTCACCTATTTCCTTGTGCTGGCAGTGTGCTGCTACATTCTTCTGTTGCTGTATATATATATATATATATATATATATATATATATATATATAATATTTTTCCAGGATAACCCCTATAAATATGTTTAGCACTATCGATATTTGTGAAATGTTGAAGTGGCACCATGTTCAATCTACTCTGATGCATCAGGCATTGGTGGGTGGAAATCCTGGCTGATCCATGCCTGATTCCTCTTCACAAAGGTCAGGCTCTTCACATTTTTCATGGATAGATGAGTTCTCCTTGGGGTTACTATAAATCACCGCTCTGATGGCACACTACTGGCCGGGCAGGACAGCTTTTCCAGGGCAAACTCTGCTAGTTGCGGCCACGAATCAAGTTTTGCTGCCCAGAAGTCCAGTGGATCTTCAAGGTGTGTTGGCAGGGTCATGTCAATGTATTCACCACCTGCTGGTTCAGGTCCTGCTCTAGGTGTACCTGATGCTTCACTATGCGGGTGAAGAAAGCTACTCATCAGCGACTGTAGACTCAGGCTGCTGATGGAGCTTGTACTGCTCCTGCCACCCCATCCCTCTCCCAGCAGCCATGGCAGTGGAAGGTGAGCGCAGAGGGCCCCCGAGTCAGAACTGCAAGCGGATGGACGATGGCACAAAAAGGCATCGGCCAACTGACTGCATAAAATGTCTCAGTAGTAGGTCAGTTTGTCCTCCCTCTCAATGGGTGTAAAAAAGGCCCCCATTTTGTGCCAGTAGTGAGGGTCCAATGAGATGGAGAGCCAGAAGTCTTCCCGCTGCCGAATGGTGACAATTCGGCGGTCACTAAGCAAGCAACTGAGCATGCATCGTGCCATTTGTGCAAGGGACTCAGAGGGACTCCCTGCCTCCATCTCCACTGCATACTGCCATGGCGTGTCTGGGTCCTCTGTCTCGCCTCCCTCATAACCCTCTAGCTCCTCTAGCTGCTCCAGCTCCTCCTCTCCTGTCAGATGACTAGAAAAACTGCCCATCTCACAAAATGTAAACTGTGCTCCACTATGCCTCTGCCCCTCCTCCTCCTACAGTTCAGCCCCCACAGGGCTCATGTGGTCATGAGATGTAGGCGCCATGTTTCCAGTGCCCTGACCAGCCATTATTTCCAACACGCATTGTAGTAGATGAAGCAGTGGAATGACGTCATTCATCCCATAATCCTGGCAAATGACTAATAATGTGGCTTACTCAAAGGGCCTGAGCAGACGGCAGGTGTCACGTATGAGCTGCCACTGGTTTAATTGTCCCCCTATCCACTTGGATTATCAAGGAATCAGTGATGGCTTTTTTCTGTTTGTATAGTTGGTCTGACATATGGAGGGAGGAATTCCAACGTGTGGAAACGTCGCAAATCAGACTATGTTGGGGGGATACCGTTCTAACGCTGCAGCTCCAGGAGGGTGTGCTTTGCGGTGTACGAGTGGCTGAAGTGCATGCAAAGTTTACTTCCCATTGCTAGGATGTCTTGCAGATGGGGGCAACACTTCAGGAACCGCTTGACAACCAGATTGAATATGTGTGCCATGCAGGGCGCATGTCTCAGGCTTCCTTGTCGCAGCGCAGACAAGATGTTCTTCCCACTGTCGGTCACCATGGTAACCATTTCCAGTTTTCATGGCGTAAGCCATGATTCGATTTCTTCATGAATGACTTTTAGCAGTTCCTCCCCTGTGTGACTTCATCCGCCAAAGCAAACCATGTGACACAGCCTTGCCCTGCACACATGGTATGCTGAAGGAGACTTGTCCGTGCAGTGGAGGCTGAGGACACGGTGGAGGATGAGGAGGCGGAGTCGCACACTGTCACAGGACCAACGGTCTGAAAGCGTAGAGGCGGAAGCTGCGTGACCTGTCCAAGTTGCTGTTGTGGCTGTGCAGGAACCACATTTACCCACAGGGCCGTAAAGGGCATGTATTGTCCCTGGCCATAGTTACAGCTCCAGATGTCGGAGCTGCCGTGCACTTGGGTACACACCGACAGGCGGACTGGCCCACCTTCTGTTTCACAAAATTGTGCAGGTCTGGTACTGCCTTCTTTGCAAAGGAACGACAGCTTTGGACTCTCCACCTTGGCTCGGCACAAGCCATCAGTTCTCTGAAAGGTGCAGAGTGCACCACTTGAAAAGAGAGGGACTGTAGCACCAGCAACTTGGACAAGAGGACATTCAGCTTCTGCACCCACTCTTCCGTTGAATGAGTGGGTGCATACTGTTGTCTCTTGGACATGGCTTCTCTGATGGATCGCTGGCGGAATGACTGACTCAAAGTAGGAGGAGCATCGGAAGCGACAGAAGATGGGTATGATACACAGCGCCCTTCGGCTAAGGTGGTGGAGCCTTGGCTGGCTGAAATGGGGAGCGGCGTGCCACTGGGTAATGCAGCAGGCTGGACCACCACATCGGAGCCACAGTACTCCCAGGCTGCTTCATGGTGATGCTGCATATGTAGATGCAGGGCTGTGGTGCAAACATTGGGACCTGGGCCTCGCTTCACATTCTGCCGACACATCTTGCATGTGGCCAGGTTAACATCCTCCAGATGCTTGATTAAAGATTGCCACACCGCCGAGTAGCTGATTTTCCCACCAACAGTCTGCAATGATTTACTGCTACTGCTGCCAACTCCAGGAACCCCTGCTCCACTACCTCCCGAGAAGGTAGGCTGCCGGGAAGCACATTTCTACCTCGGGCACATTTCTCCAGACTTTCCACTTCTGCAACCATGCGACTGCTACCCATGCTACAACCTTGCTGTCTCAGCTACTGCCTCACGGGTAACCTGCAACCCTCTTCTCCTGATGATGATGAAGCCTTTTCTGCACCCAGCTCCCAAGTGTGATCGGCTTCATCATCATCGAGTTGTGTCTGCACGTCACTGATGTCCTCCTCAGGTTCCTCAACAGTGTCTGCTTCAGGAGCCTGAACGCTTGCAACACCACCTCCCATGCCACTCTCCTCATCACTAATTGCCCACATAGTGGAGAAATTGGCGGATGTCTCTTCCATTCTTGGCTGGGCAGTAGTTGCTGACTGTCCTCTAGTATGTCATCCTCAGTAAATAGTGGAGCTGAACCATCAGCATAAGATACTTCTGTGGGGGAGGGAACAGCATAGGACAGAGGCAATGGGAGGACAGGGACTGCTCCCGGGCCATGCCAACTGAAGGTTGTGTCTGAGGAACCTACCGACTGTTGACTGGGGCTGTCAAATGTCACTTGTGATGAAGGGGATGACTGTGTTAACCAATCCATGACAGCAGATGGGTTGCTGGTCGAGACACGACCGCTAGCTGATACTCGGAGCTCAGGCCTCTCACTGCGACTCCTGCTGCCACTCACCCCTAGTCTGCTGCGACCTCTGCCAGATGAATTTAGGCCTCTGGCACTCCTCTGTGCATGTCCTGGCACTTCTCTGCCTGACATAATTAGTGCGTATATGAGGGGAGTACAATACCCTCCAGTACGCTTAAAACATTATTTGTCTATAACACCAGCAGGTGTGTACTTTTGGCTTGCCTTTCACAGTATCTACGCCCTTAAGACTTCAACAGGAACAAAATGGTACACCATTTATCATGTATGCACAGGTTACACTTAATAGAGGACAATATGCTTTTAGTGCTCTGCTCACCCTAACTGGCTGGCTACTATTAGCTTTTTAGTTGTTGTACACACCTATGTTGTTGTACACAAAATTGCACTTTCTCTCTCAGTCTCACTCCTTTCCCTATCAGCGCTTCTAGGCTGGATTTGGGTTTGAGGTGAATTGCTTCTGTAAAAAAAACTTTTCTGTGCAACACACTGCTCTCTGTCGCTCTCTGCAATAGAACGCTGATGTGACTGGGAGGTGATTCGCTGTTGTAAAAATGATTTTCTGTGCAACACACATTGCTCTCTGTCCCCCCCTCTCTCTCTCTCTGCAATAGAACGCTGATGTGACTGGGAGGTGAATTGCTGCTGTAAAAATGTTTTTATGTGCAACACACACTGCTCTTTGTCCCTATCTCTGCAATAAAAGGCTGAAGTCACTGGCTGCAAGATGGCTGCCGATTATATAGGGCTGTGACATCACAGGGGTGGCTGGCTGCTGATAAGCTGCATACTGCATGTGATTCAGGGTCATCCCGCTGACCCTTTTTCCCGCTTTCCCAGGATTCCTTGCCCCATGTCTTCACATGTGGATCCTCCATTTTAGATGCCCTGGAGCCTGGACTGTACTAAATTGAGTTCATTGAAGTGATTTGCGTGATCAAATAATTGCGATATCCGCATTCATTGCAAATAAAATGTTTCATGAAATTAGTAAGGGATTTGGATTTTTCAGATTCGATTTGCTCATCCCTAATTGGTATATTCTACGAGAAGATGCTTTTTTAAAACAAATCCTTCCACCTCAACCTAAATTTACTTATAGGAGAGCTGCTACATAAAAAGCTTGCTAGCTCTAAAAAAGATTAAGAGGCAGAGGATTAAGGATAATCCACAGAGACCCATTTGGATGTCCCCTCAAAACAGGGGACTGATTTGTCAAATTAGTTGTGTTATATATCTGATTCAATGTCTGTATTGTCCATTCCAATATGTGGGATGCACCACCCAGCCCCTACATTACTATGTTAATCAGCATAGGGTTAATATGAAGAAATTCATGCTCCATGGCTCTTACAGCATTATGCTATGATCCATCCTGATGCCACGGAACATGTTTGGATTATGCCATTTGATTTTATCTCAAATAATGTTTACAATAGATTTGAACAACTCAAGTGCTGTGAAATTTTCTGGATTTTTAAACTCAACACCCTGGTTCCCAATGGTATTAATGAAATATCCAAAGTTATTGTTCGCATCTGTTCTCCTGTATCCTAATAATATCACTGTTGCTCTTCTTTATCAATACATTTAATGACATGTTTTCTGTTTATTATATTTAGCGGTGCTTTGCAGTACTTTGTTTGCTCAATTCCTTTAGATGTTAACTATGTCACTGTATCTAATTTTTGCTAATAATACATCATTATTATAGCGACTAACCTCTTCGCCCCATGGGTTGTCTATTATGGAGTAAGTTCTGGTCAAGTGTGATTTCCTGATGAAGTATGTGATGCAATCTACATTAGAACTTTCCACTAGTCTCTATATTTACTGTTAGATCCCTATACGCAATATTTTTGAGTGTATACCAATATTACTCTCATGTTATGTATAATGCAATTGGTTTCTACTAGTATAAGTATGTATCCTTATACCTCTGGATGTAAGACATTTGGGTGCTTCTTAGTAAGATTGTAATACTACTTTTGTATATGCATTTAGCGTTATGTTATACATTAATGTTACTTTTTTCCTCCTTCAGTGGAACGCATACGTTCATCTCCAGGTTAAAGTTATTATAATGAACACCTATGTAGTGTATGTCTGCATATGCATTCAGCGTTGCTATAGTAAAATATTGTCCATATATAGGTATGTTAAGAATAGGCATACGCATTTAGCGCATTTCTGGCTCTCCCATAGAGATGCATGGAGGGGGCGAGTTGACCACAGCTGCTGCAAGGAAGAGAAGAGCCGGTGTTCTAAACACATATGTTTAGAACACTGGGGTGCTTGGCAGGTAGCACCCCAACACCCCATCTCATTCCTACAATCAGATAGGTGTTGTGTACTAGAGTTCCTCTTTAAAGGGGTACTCCGGTGAAAACCTTTTTTCTTTTAAATCAACTGGTGCCAGAAAGTTAAACATATTTGAAAATTGCTTCTATTAAAAAATCTTCATCCTTCCAGTACTTATTAGCTGCTGAATGCTACAGAGGAAGTTCCTTTCTTTTTGGAACACTGATGACATCAAGAGCACAGTGCTCTCTGCTGACATCTCTGTCCACTTTAGCAACCGTGCATAGCAGATTAGCACTGCATTCTTGCAGTGCTGGGGCCTTGGGTTCAAATCCCACTAAGGACAACAATAAATAAATAAAGAGTTATTATTATTGTTATTATTATTATTATAACGTCAGCAGAGAGCACTGTGCTCGTGATGTCATCAGAGAGCATTCCAAAAAGAAAAAAAATGTCTCTGTAGTATTCAGCAGCTATAAGTACAGGAAGGATTAAGATTTTTTAATAGAAGTAATGTAAAAATCTGTTTAACTTTCCGGAGCCAGTTGATTTAAAAGAAAAAAGGTTTTCACCGGCGTACCCCTTAAGATGGCATATGTAAAAAGTAGCAATAAATATCAACAAGTATTACAGATATTGGTGACTGTCCCAAGTTGCCTGTTGTGACTTTTCCTCCAAGAAGCACTAGGCTAAAGGTTACCACACTGTCGGAGGACACAAGCTCCAATTCACTTTGTAGAACATGACCACACTGGCTCAAGAGTTCAGCTACCATATTTTTCACCATATAAGACGCTCTGGCATATAAAATGCACCCAATTTTAAAGGGTGAAAATCTAGAAAAAAAAGATTCTGAACCTTCAACCTGCGGACCTCCAGTTGTTGCAAAACTACAACTCCCAGCATGCCTGGACAGCCAACAGCCAGGAGTTGTAGTTTTGCAACATCAGGAGGTCCGCAGGTTGAAGACCACTGGAGGAGGTAATACTCACGTGTCCCCGCCGCTCCGGACACCGTCACCGCTGCCCTGGATATTTCACCGCGGCGGTCCCGAACAGACCGCCTGAGCAGCTGGGTTATTGTCACTTTCGCTTCAGAAGCGGCTGTCAGCTTTGATCGCCGCATCTGAAGGGTCAATACAGGGCATCACCGCGATCGGTGATGTCCTGTATTAGCCGCTGGGACCGCAGCAATAGGACAGGTTTTAATGTGTATTTGCAGTGTAAAACACACCAACTTTTCCCCCCAGTTTTTGGGAAGAAAAAGTGCGTCTTATACGGCGAAAAAATACGGTAGTTCCTAAATATTAAAAATAATTGTGACTAAATACAACATATTTAATTGTTATTATGAAGAGCAATAACTTCCTGCATTCTCTGCGTGAGCTTATTTCTCTGTAGATTGACTATTTCTTGGGGAAGGGAATATTTTAAATCATTACACAATGTTAGCAATACACTTATGCCATACATAACACATGAACATGCTATGTGGCCTCATTACAGGATTGCTGATTTCCCTAGCGTGGGTTTTCAATTCTCTTTGTCAGTGGTACGTTATTTAGTATTGATATGTTTAAATAATTTATAGCCTTTCTTTAACTATTCTTTATTCTTATTCATGAAAATGCTAGTTGGTACATAGAAATGCTATTAATGCATGAACATTCTTGTATTTTGTAAAGCAAATGTCAAGCCCTGGAAATTGGTTTATTAATACGCTGTCCTCAGTCCTTAAAAGAAACTCCAGTATATAAAACAATCCACTCTTACACAAATACATAGATGTTCCCACCCTTTATCAATGTAAGCGAAAATGAATATTACTGTGCTGTCAAGGATTAACCTTAGTAACAATCTCTTTTTCTGGTATTGCTTTTGTTCATTTGAACTGTTCAATGTTATATTCAATATACTTTGCAGAGCATTATTTTTGCATTGAAATGTTTGCTGGAAAAAACATTACATTTTTCTCTATATTTTGTTTCCATAGTCAATCATTGAATGCAAGAACCTTTAACTCAGAAATCATTTTACCCCTTCCCACAAATGCCCTGATCAGGGATCCAGTGAGCAAGTCAAGCAAGACAGAAAGCCAAAAAAAAATGGGTTTGCCCTTAGGCTAGATTTACACTGTGTATTTTCAGGTGTATTTGATTGTAAAAAAAAAAAAAAAAATCCCACAGTAAAGCACAGAAATGTTGTGCCCTTTCTTTTTTTTTACATTAATGTGCTTTATGTAAGTCTATGGGAAAGTATTTGTTTGTCTACACAATATGTTAAAAATGGCAACATTTTAGGTGACAGTGGGAGTGATATTAAAAAACTACTGTTATTTTTTTTGTCTTTTGTGCAGCCAAAATTGCAGAGTTTGGTGTCATTTTTTTTAATTTTTTCTATGGAATCGAAATCTGCAATTTTGTCACCAAATTGTAAATCCTGTAAATTCGGGCAGAAGTATCTCATGTAAGATTCCATTACTAGTATTCTAGTACCTAGACAAGCAATAACTCTGTGGATAGAATATGGGTTAAATGCCAGTGCAGGTGCAGTGCCCATGCAAAAATATATATTTAATAAAAAAATTTTAATTAATATTTATTTTTCAATAATTTATTTCAATAACACTCTCACACCCCCCCCCCCCAACAACAAAAACATTATAATAATAATTTAAAAAAAATACATAAATAAAAACAACAACCATTTCTGTGATTTCAACACTAGCAAAGAGCTGGTGTGAAATATTTGAAAATGGATTTTTACCCCTTTGAAAATATCATGTGAAACATGAAATTTACATAACCACGCCAGCATTTGTAAAACTAGCATAACTAGTGTAAACCTTGGATCATTCTCATGTAAAACACTGAAATCTGATGGTAAATTTTTTTGTGCCAAAATTTTGGTGTGAAACATGACATTTTTGACCTGAAGATGACCATTTTTTTTTTACATATTTTTACATATACTGTGCACATACAGCCACTTTCCCAAAGGCTTACATAGGGCACATTTATGTTTAAAATATGAATACAATGGGCCTCATTTACTAAGAGTGTAGGTTTTTTACTTTTTTGTTTTTTTATTTTTTTTGTCCTCTTCTGTTTTCCGTCAGCTATTTGCTATTTTGTCTAATGTTGTTTTTTTTTTTTTTTATGCACAAGAGTTGAATTTTGTCCACATCGAAAGGGACAAAAAAAAAAAAAAAAAAAGAGTGAATAAACAACAGGGGCTCTTCCGGTCTGTGAGCAACTGAGGAAAATGATCACACCGCAACAACCAAACAGAGGTGTCAGCAGAGAGGACTGTGGTCAGACAGAGAAGAACAACTAAACTTCCTCTTTAGTATATAACAGCTCATAAGTCCTGAAATGATTAAGATTATTTAATAGAAGTAATTTACAAATCTGAAAAAGGAAATGGGGCGTCAAGCACACTTTAAAACTCCAGGTTTATTGCAGCTTTAAACCAACAGGAACAAGGTGAACAGACAGTCAACATGAACGGTTGACACGTTTCGAGTCTATGACTCTTTAAAGAAACCTGTAGCATGCACATAATTGCGACATATTTATGGTCAGAGGGCAGGAGTGCATATTGATGGCCAACACCTGTTGGGGTGTTAACCCCTTGTGGTCCTTAACTGAGCACTTACACACCTCTTACATAGAGATTAAAATGTCCACTGAAAAAAAACGCATCATCGAAACTAACACTAAAATATGAAACAAACTCAATAATAAAAATATTGGGAAAAACACAAAGGAGACAAAGATAAAGAAAAATAGCAGTATTTTTATAGTGAAAAAATAAATCAGCACAATTATTCATTCCTTTTGGCTGAAAGCAATCAAATTGGTATATCCACAATGTCTCCCCATCCCTGAGTGCCCTCAGCCAATTCCCTTCTCTGACTTGTTTGCGGACCTTTTTGATGGCAAAAATAAGTATTCAAGAAACTTTACCATCATGAACATCACGAAAATGGAGAGACATGTTGGATGCATTCACATTGAGTGAATTGTTTGCACCTCTGATGTGTTCTTGGATGCGTTTTTTGAGGTTTCTTTTAGTGGAAATTTCATGAACATTTGGCAATTCAAATTCTCACAGATCTTCAGGAAAATGTAACTCAGAATGAAAAAAATTGATAATACTTATAATACATTTGCTACTAGAAACCCAGACTTCTACCCACGATCCGAAGGAATGGATTTATTCCAGACTAGTTTAGATGAAGATCTTAAAAAACTGGAAACACAAAGACATGGACATAAACATAATTTAACTTGACAACAAAAACAGGCTATTTATGAATTAACACATAACAAGTCACTTGTGATACAACAATCAGACAAAGGTGGCTCAGAAGCCATGATGGATGCTACTCTATATGAGAATCTCGTCATCAAAATGTTGAATGATAAGACAACGTAAAGAATACTTAAGGAGAATCCTACTGAAATTGTGAAAAATAAATTAAAGAATATTTTAGGAGAAGGAGTTGGTATCCATTATTACAATCAAACAGTCAGAATATCTGTCACGATTCGGCAGGCTGGAGGTGGATCCTCTGTGTCAGAGAGGGATTGGCGTGGACCGTGTCGGTGGACCGGTTCTAAGTTGCTACTGGTTTTCACCAGAGCCCGCCGCAAAGCGGGATGGTCTTGCAGCGACGGTAGCAACCAGGTCGTATCCACCGGCAACAGCTCAACCTCTCTGACTGCTGAGATAGGCATGGTACAAGGGATAAGGCAAGAGCAAGGTCGGACGTAGCAGAAGGTCAGGGCAGGCAGCAAGGATCGTAGTCAGGGGCAACGGCAGGAGGTCTGGAACACAGGCTAGGAACACTCAAGGAAAGGCTTTCTCTGGCACAAGGGCAACAAGATCCGGCAAGGGAGTGCAGGGGAAGTGAGGTATAAGTAGGGAGTGCACAGGTGGAAACTAATCAGGGAGATTGGGCCAGGCACCATCATTGGTGCACTGGCCCTTTAAATTGCAGAGACCCGGCGCGTGCGCGCCCTAAGGAGCGGGGCCGCGCGCACAGGGACAACACAGATGGGGAACGGGTCAGGTACGGGGACCGAGATGCGCATCGCGAGCGGGCGCGTCCCACATCGCGAATCGCATCCCGGCTGGGAGCAATATCGCAGCGCACCCGGTCAGCAGGTCTGACCGGAGCACTGCGAATAAAAGAACGCTGCGAGCGCTTCGGGGAGGAGCGGGGACCCGGAGCGCTCGGTGTAACAATATCTTTTACCTGATTATCCTAAATGTCCCATTTTTCATGCTCTACCAAAGCTACATAAGAACATATTTCCTCCCCCTTTGAGGCCAATTGTAGCTGGTATTGATTCGCTTTTGGAGAGACTTAGTGCCTGGCCCGATGGACTTTTGCAACCATTGGTATCCTGAACGTCAGGTTATATTCAGGACACTAAATCGTTATTACAAGCTGTGGAATCTATGACGTGGTCGGAAGATCAAAGTTGCATGGCCTGTGATATTGTGGCACTTTATACATGCATTCCTCATGACAATGCAATAGTAGCTGTATCCTATCATTTAAAGAAGTATAGCTTATACAGTTTTGATTTACAGGAATATATGATACAGGTGTTACGGTTTTTACTACAACACAATTTTTTCAGTTTCAATAATACCTATTACTTACAGATTACTGGGTGCCCTATGGGCTCAAAATTTTCTCCATCTTTAGCAAATTTGTACATGGCACACTGGGAGGAGGTGGTCCTGTTCTCCCTGATCAACCCATTTTGCCATCTGGTGGGTTGGTACGGGAGACATCTGGACGACCTCCTCCTAGTATGGAAGGACACACATTATTGAAAAAGGAATTGGAATAGTCCCTCGGAAAGGACGATCTTTGCAAAGTCAATTATCCCCTAGTGACTTTGCTACCTCACACTATGGGGATACATGGCTCTCTAGTAGAGGGAGCTAAATGCAGCCATACAAGATGCCGTACATGCAAATATATGTCCAATACCTCTACATTCATACCTTGCAAAACAGGTCAAAAATATTATATAAAAAATTTCATAAATTGCCAAACACACCATGTAATATATACCATTATTTGTGAGGAATGCAACATACAATATATCAGGTGTACTACCAGAATATTAAAAACTTGCATACAAGAACACTTACACATACCCAATTTCAGAATTAATTCACGGTCCATGTCAGGATTTACAAAACATATGGTGGACAAACATTCATGCAATATTCCCCGAATTAAAGTAATAGAGATCGAAAAAGTTTTTCCTCCCCTGAGAGGAGGTGATTGGAGCAAGGCAATATTAAGATGGGAAGCTTTTTGCATACTATGCATGGAAACCCGCTTCCCATTCGGTATATATATTGAATTAACTACTACCTTGTTATTACAATCTCAATAATTTATCTTTCTTCAAATACAACATTTAATATTAGCATTGCCATTTTTTTCAACTTTTCAATATTTTTATTGATATTTACGGTTACTTGGTATATTTCTTATTATAATGTTACCACTGACCTCTCATGCGATATCCATGGGGTTTTGCAAGCCCTCCTGTGGGGTACAGCAAAGGAGAACTACAGTGGGAAGCTACCTGTGGACTGGACCAAGGAGCAAGATACAGCATTCCAAGCCCTGAAACACCTGTTGACAGAACCACCCATCCTGGTATATCCAGACTACACTCAGCCGGCAGTTACGGCTATACATGGATGCCAGCTTCGAAGGATTAGGGGCGGTCCTATTCCAAGTCCAATAAGGACAAGAGCGAGTGATGCTAGTTGTAATCTGCAAGGAGCAGAGAAGAACAATGCCAATTATAGCTCATTCAAGCTGGAACTCCTGGCTCTCATGTGAGCTGTGACTGAGAAATTTAAAGATTACTTGGCTGCCACACCATTCACTGTGTATATGGATCCACTGGCCCACCTGAACACCACAAAACTGGGTGCCATTGAACAGCGTTGGGCTTCAAGGTTGGCCAATTATGACTTTACCATCAACTACAGAAGTGGAAAGTCGAATGTCAATGCCAATGTACTGTCTCGAATGACCCCTGGTGAAGAACCACCTGTCGAAGATGAGTGGGAAGACGTGGATATTCCTCCATTCTACCAGAGATTCGTGAGCGAGAATGTTGCGACCACCCTCGAAGAAGGCGAATCTAGGTCCAAGAAGGTCCAGAAAGACTTGTATGTGAAAAGAGACAAAAAACAACAAGGTGCGCTCCTAGTGTGGGCGGTATAGCAGAGTGGCTTCAATGTGCACAAAAATTGAAGGCTTACCACATCGTGTTGTGCTAAGAGCACAACACCTCAGCAGGCATATAGACTTGCAGGAAGAAATGGAGGTCAGCAGCCACGGTTTCCTTTCCAGGTTCCTCTCGGTCGCTGGATGGGCAATGAAAAGTGGTGGATAAAATCCAGGAAAACAGGAATTACCATACGGCGCTTTTACTCCTTGGACAGATGCAGGCAACAGTCCATATGACAGGTTAGTTCTTTATTGTGCTTTATTGCACAATAAAGAACTAACCTGTCATATGGACTGTTGCCTGCATCTGTCCAAGGAGTAAAAGCGCCGTATGGTAATTCCTGTTTTCCTGGATTTTATCCACCACTTTTCAGAAAGATTTGTACACCTGGAAGACTCTGCAAGACGAAAGTCAAGTCATGGGGGATCCGTTGGACTACCTTCTAATGAAAAAGGTGCCAACTGTCTATGCCGGGTTCAGAGCGACTACGAACTGAAGCATCTGTGGCGACAAAGGAAGCGACTGTTCGTGCACAAGGGACTGTTGTACCAGAACTCTTTGGATCCAGTGTCAGGTAGACTACTTCATCAGATCCTAGTCCCCCGAAGAGATGCGGCGATGGTCCTCAATGCCTACCATGATCAGTCGGGACACTTTGGGGTCCACAAGACCGAAGCTACTGTCCAACGATGTTTCTACTTGGAATGCAAAGCAACATTGAGAAATGGTGCAGTGAGTGTGCAGTCTGCAACGTCACCCAGAATGGCCGCAAGGACGCCAGAGCACCCCTCCATTCCATCGAGTGAAAGGCCTAACCAGTTGGTCGCGCTAGACCATGTCAAGTTGTCTCCTACCCGGTCCAGGTATTCCTATGCTCTGAAAAAGGTGGATCATCTGATGTCCAGAGTCTGTCCTCACGCACCGAGGAACGGCCTTTGAAGCCCAACTCTTCCAAGAGTTATGTCAGTTTCTTGCCTGCAAGAAACTCAAGACGACTGCTTATTACCCTTAAGGGAACGGGCTCGGTGAGAGAATCAACCAAGTCTTCATCCACATGCTGCGAGCAGTGTCTGTGTCCAGGCAAGAAGAGTGGCCCCGATTGTTTCCAGAACTATTGGAGATTTTTAACAATACCATACACTGTTACATGGGATACACTCCATTCTATTTGATGATGGGACGACAGGGCGAGGTACCAAAAGATAGGGTGTTTGGACTCCAAGCTCCCCTCAATAATTCTCCACAAGCTTCCATGGAATGGGTCTCCAACCATCAGAAAAGGATCAAGGAAGCAAAAGAAATTGTCAACAGAAAGATGGGTGAGGGTCAACAGAGGCAAGATTACAACCGTCATGTCTCCGCCAAACCTCTCCAGATAGGTGACAAGGTCTGGCTGCGGAAATTTCCAAGAACCCACAAACTGGACTCCATCTGGGAAACGGAGCCCTATACGGTGACCGCAGTACCCTATCCTGACTCAGATGTGTATGCAATCCAGAAGTCAGGGTACGAACCGCAAGTAGTTCATCGCAATTGCATCAAGTTGTGTCACAAGGAGGATCGGCCTGTGCTCCTGATACCTCCCTCACCACCAGTCAAAGTCAAACCTGAGAGGGAGTATGACACAACTCCCAATTCCAAGCTCCAGTCCTGTCAGTCAAGAATCACAACCTATTTCGGCTGCTGAAAGGGGGAACCAGTCACAAATCCAGCTCCTGAAAGAGCTCCTGAAGAGTTTGCTTTTCCTGAATCTCAAGAAATGGTGCTGTGTAGGTCCCAACGGTCCACGAAAGGGCAAATACCCGCTAGATACAAAGACTAAGACACAATAAATGTACACATAGTTATGTACACACAAGTCAAGTTTACCTCAGTCATGTACAGTAGTACTGTATCACTCACATTACACTGTCTATTAACAGTCATATGTCAAATGTTTATAATGTAATGTATCATTACGTTCGTGTGCAGGATACTTTCCTGGCCAGAAAGTACTCCTGATACTCACCTAAATGCACATAGTCAATACAAGGTAACATGAATGTCAAAGTGTTATCTGTATTCATTGTCTAGCATAAATATGTCTAGAATAAACTTAAATATAGTGTTCTGGGGAGATGTGTTTTAAATGCCAAGGGACCCAGTAGCCAAGGCATTGGGCAGAGAGGCTCAGACAACCCAATCCACCAATGTGTAATTAATAGTCATAAGTCTAGTCATGTATACAATGTCTAGTATATAGTCTAGTCATGTACAGAATATCATATACATAGTCAAAATGTCATGTTGTGTATAATTACCTGTAAAATGCATAGCCCAGTTGTTATATTAGTCAAAGGTCCTTACAAGTAAAGTAAACTTATATGCACAAATTGAATGTCATCTCTAATCCCGTTCAACCACAAATCAGAGCGTGTATGGACAATTTATACAAAGACACTAATGTTATTCATTATTTCACCAGCCTGATATGGACATTTGTACTAAATGTCTCAGAACTGCATCTGGCCCCATGGCCACTTCGGCCCTCAACTCTGACAGCACCTATGTCGAGGATAACTTATGTTTAGTAGGGGGGTTTGTGATGTCCCAGTACAGTACATGGTCGTGTACTACCTTTAGGCACTTTCAGGTTGAGACCCTCAGTGACCTTGGGGCTCCCCTACAGGGTCTCTCCTTGTTGTTTCCAGAATGTTGTGCATATCACTTTAATGCCTAGACAGCATCCTTATGTATAGGTAGTACAAAGGACCTGTGGGAGGATTCAAGGACCTGTGTAAGTCTGTCACATGTTATGTTATGCAGTCACATGATTTGTTGTCACATGTTCTCCCAGAGAGCACCATATTAACTTATGACCGCAGCTTCACCAATGGGCTTTAGTCCAGCCCCCCACTATATAAAGGGGTGGCCATTACAATTCTCTCTCTTCCTTTACTGAAAACTAGCCAGTACAGATGTCTCAGTGCAAGTGATCAGCATCTGGAAGAACCGAAAAGATACAGTCATTCCAGTAAGTTTCAAGTCTATGTCTGCTGTCACTGAAACTAGTCAAGTCCTGCATATAGTCAAGACAAGTCCAATCTCGAGCCAAGTTAATTACAACGATATTGGTTCACAGCAGGTACTAGGCCACACATCTTTGACTCTTGAATGCCTATTAAACTGCAAATGTCAGCAAATTAAAGACATAGACACATCTTTCAGAGGTCTCATCTGAATCATTTTATTGCATTCTATGTAA
The DNA here is from genome assembly GCF_029499605.1 of Hyla sarda. Lineage (NCBI taxonomy): Eukaryota > Metazoa > Chordata > Amphibia > Anura > Hylidae > Hyla > Hyla sarda. The sequence continues at coordinate 63,694,657 of NC_079198.1, forward strand.
CAGTCCATAGGTTTAATAACGCATTTTTGGGTGACAAATTCACGTTAAACTAAATACAAATGCGTGCAAAAAGTTAGGCTGGGTAAACCCAAAGGGGGAGATTTATCAAAGGATTCAGACTGGTTTTTCCTGTTTAATTTTGTTACACAGAAAGTCGCAGTCTAAATATGTGCAACTTTTTTGCGACTTTTGCTTTAGAGGATTTTTGGAACATGATGCATTCTAGTCTATTTTAGACAGAAAAATGCATTAGTGTTGAATTTATCAAAAGCGACTTTTGGGCAACAAGTCGCATTGGCTGAAAGTACGCCGAAATTTAAGACCATGCTGAAGCAGGTTTAAATACAGTCTAAAGCATAGATCCCAAAGTCCGTGCACAGAATTTATCAAGAGCCATGCGCCTTTTGATAAACTAGGCGCACAATGGACAAGCCTAACCCTCTGTAGTTTGGTCTATATTGATGTGGGACAAAGACAACTTTGATAAATCTCCTCCATAGTATTTTTGTCAATATTAAGTGAGTGCTAATAGCCAAAACTGAAGTAGACAATGTGAACATTGGCATTTGCATTGTCTTGAAGTTTGAGCATGAATTGGAAGATAGGAGGGAATGAAGTACTCAGCTTCAATATATGAGATTCTATGTTGTGAATATTAAAAAGGTTTTATTTTAATTTTTTTGTACTTTTACTTTTCTACCCCACAGACAAAGCCAAGCATCTTTAATATAGATGAATCACATAAGAGGTACTTTTTCAACTTAACATAAAGATGGTTGGAGTCTTCAACCTCTTGAAGTCTCATTATGCGAGTGTCAACTTTTATAATAACTTCAAACCTTTAGAATGTTCAAACATAAGCATTTCATTGGGGTAATGTGCTATTTGTATTAACAAACTGTGAATCACGTGTTAACCCAATGCTGGCAGCACTCTGCAGGTGTGGAATTAAACAAGCAAAAAATAAAATGTGCTCACAGATAATAGGACAGAATGGCCACAAGCCCTCTGTGGTGAATATTGAAGATCTGAATGAATATATAATTTGCTGTTTTTCCCACCAGTTGTCTGTGTTCCGGCTCTGTTTGAAGTGGCACTTGCATTAACATATTGCTATGTGTCCTCCAAAACAGGATTAGGACAAAATACTTTACAAAGAAAACTCATCTCAGTAAAACCTGCAACAGAAGGAGGAATACATCTTCCTTTATACGCAGACAGGTTGGCAGTGCAGCAGCCGGTACTGATCCTTGATCCTGCAGTGCTCATGTTGACCGCAGGCCACAATGATTATGTCTGTATTTATTATCTACACAGTGGGTTATTTTCCTGGTTGGATGGGTTTAAATGGCTTCTGCCTCAATGGCACCCGACAGTGCATGCTGAGGGTAACTGTGATTTGTGCAAGTCTGTCTGGTGTGTGCATGTGTTAATGTCTATGCATATTTATCATTGTCATTGTAGTAAGCCATTTTAGTTCTCTGCAATAGCCCACAGAGGTACTGTAATGTGATTATATTATGTTTCAGTATTATGGGAGATTAGCACTGTAGAGCCAGGGAAATAACGGCAAAGCAGTAGTCAGGGACAGTGACACAGAAGCATAGTTAAAACAGGGCTTTTCTTGTCTTTATTATTCAACACAAAACCAAATACAACCTTTAACTTCAGGCATTAAAAGGAAATAAACCCTGCTTGTCAAAGACTTCACAGTATTCATTAACTTTATTAATGAGGTAAGAAAAAAGACAATTACAATATGGAGGTACTCTATCTACCACAACAAATCTGACCGAGAATTTAGCCAAGGAGTGGTATCCTCTTAACACTCAGGATAATCTTTGGGTATCAAAAACAGTGGTTTGGCTTCTTCTCAAGGACTAGATATACTAGAAATAGATGTATGTGTAGTTATAGTGTGAACAGCAGAGATAAGAATGAATGTGTAGGGAGTTTATTTTAGTATTGTGTGTGTGCTTAGTTATGTGGTGTGGGTCTAATTGGGATCAGAGTGTAACTCAGTAACACAGAACTGGATACACTGTATAGAATAGATGTGTGGGAATATGTGATATGTGTGCTGTTATAACTGTAATGGGGTCAGAATGTAACTAAGTATACAGAAACTGGATACACTGTATAGACAAATGGTGTGATGGATGTGTCTGTTAGCAAAAGGAATCAATGTCTATGTCCAAGGTATAACAAAATTTATTCATAAAATATAAAGTAACAATTTAATGGAAATCCAGGATCCTTGCACTTCTCGTATATAAATAGTTATAAAACAAATTTAAAACATAGTATCACACAGACAGCTCTTTGACACCCTTAGTAATAGAAATGAGATATAGGGCAGTGGGAGTTGGTATGAGCGCCTACAATGCACTTGCAGGCGCTGGAGTACCCAAATTTACAGCCCACTGTTGGGGTGGAAAAACTGCCCTACAGATGGAAAAGCTCTTAAGTCTCTTAGACAAGTTGGGTTTAGTCCTCCGGGTGAAATTAAATGACCACAGCAGGGGGTCCGATGGTTAACTACAGAGAGGTGACCGTGGAACAATGTAGCGCGACAGCTTTGACAAGTGTGGTAGGATCGGCATGGCGGCCGTAGGAAGCGGGTACAGGAGCGGCACTGTGGCCGACAGATGGAAGCACGGCACTGCGGCCGACAGATGAAAACACGGCACGGCGGCCGACAGATGGAAGCACGGCGGCCTTCAGACAGAAATAAGGCACAGCGGCCTATGGATAGAAATACGGCACGGCGGCTGTTCGGTACACTGTACTGCTTACCCTCGGATGTGGCAGTCCTTGTGCCTCCTGGCTGTGACTGCGATGACCGGGATCTCCTTCTGAGCTGCCGGCGGGTCACGGAGTCTGCAGGAGTCGGGTAAGCGGTGTTGAGGTGATGTGTCCTGATGTGGAAGTCCTGATGTTGAAGTCCTGGGTGCTTCCTAAGTGTGCGCTCTTGTTTTCACGGTTCTCTCAGTGTGCTGTGTGCTGTGGTACAGTGGAGGTGATTGTCCTTGTGGTGTAGCAGAGAGGGGTTGGTGACAAAGTGCTGCTGGTAATGTAGATAAATGGGATGTAGATAAATAAACGCGTTTCGGTCCGTCTAGGACCTTCCTCAGTGATCTATCTGGATACAATGGGTGTGGGTGCTGTATATGTGCAAAATTGGCGTGAAAATAAAGTTTCAAACAAGACCTGCTTTGGACTGCTTGGACATAGACAGATGTGTGGTGGGAAGAACCAAAATGGAATTGGAATGGGCTAATTATGTGGATCTAAAATGTAGTGTGGTAATCATTGCATTAGAGTTTTATGGTAATAGATGTGTGGATGTATATATGTGTATATATAGTGTTGGATATGGTAATCAGTGACGTTGGGATATTGTGGGGGTAAATTTGGATGTATGTATATAAGATATAAGGGTCAGTAGAGATATGTAGGGACAGGGTGGGAAATGGTGCAATATTGCATTTCCATTTGATGGGAGTAGAATCTACAGTTGACAGGAACGGGATAAAGATTGGATAAAAAATTGGATAAAAAATTGGTGCAATATTGACATGGGTAAGTATGGATAAAAATGGATAAAAATAAAAAATATAAAATATGATAATGATTTGCTACTATGATTATTTGGTCATAATTGTAGTACTCGCTGTATGACAAGAGTAAGGATATGGGTAAAGGCATGAATAAAAGTAGTAGATAAAAAATAATAAAAAATAAAAAATAATGGTGAATAGTAAATAATAGTAAAAAATAGTAAAAAATAAAATATAAAATAAAATAGAATGGAATAAAATAAAATTACATAAAAATAGATAGGAGAGGAATGGTATATTACACCCTGTGTGATGGATTGACTATAATAGGTGCATATATATGGACAACAGAATGGGACAAAGCAAAACAAAATGGAATGGGTGGGAAGAATAGGATGAAGTAAATGAGAGATGTAAAATGAGGAAAGAATCTGATATAAGGGTAAGGATAAAAATAGAGGGTAAAGGATAAAAATAGATAAAAATGAAATAAAAATATGAAGTGAAAATATAAAATAGATAAAAATTTAATAAAAATATAAATATATAAGTGATTATAAAAAATAAGAAATAAGTTAATAAAAGCACGTGGATATGATGTGTGTGGATAAAAAACTAGTAAAGAGGATAATGAATAGTAATTAAAGGAAGCCAAAAATCTCCATCTCTGAGTTTAAACCATAGGGTGCTATTGATTGAAATTCGTAAATGTTGCGGCTTTCTATGCGGGACATCTTTGTAATATGGTTCCCGCCTCTCCAGTCTTTTGTTACAGTTTGGATAGCTGAGAAAGTTATGCCCGATGGGTCTTGGTTGTGGTGTTCTTTGAAATGTGAGGATAACGAATTGTTCATGAACCCTGTTTTGATGTTGTATATGTGTTCCCTAATTCTTGTTTTTAGACTTCTTTTGGTTTGTCCTATGTATTGTTTGTTACATGGACACGTAATGATATAAATAACGGAGGTGCTGTCACATGTTAATAACTAGTCTATTTTATGTTGGTAGGAATTGACTGTAGAGGTAACTGTTTCGGTTCTCTTCTGAAATTTGGTTTGCTTGCAGTTCGTGCATCTTCCACATCTGAAGAAGCCTTGGAGTGACAACCAGGTCTGGGACATCTCTTTTTTCTTGTCTAAAATAGGTTGTTTTGTGGTTGGTGCAATTTTTAGACCTAAGTTTGGTGCCTTGGTGTAAATTATCTTTGCTTTTTCTGTCAAGATAGTAACTAGTATTTTGTCTTGTCTCAGCAGTGGCCAGTATTTATTTATAATGTGTTCAATCTTTTTGTATTGATTATTATAAGGTAGAATAATTTTCCTTGGTTGTGTTTCTTCCTCCTTAATTATGATTTATTTTGTCTTGTTTCCGAATTTTTTCTAGGGCTGCTGAGATCGGTTTTACTGGATAGTTCTTCTGTTTGAAATCTTTTGTCAAGGCCATGGCTTCTTCTTTGAATGTTTCTTCATTGGTACAGTTACGTTTCAGTCTTCTGAATTGACCTTGGGGTACATTAATCAACCATCTTGGTAAGTGACAGCTCTCAAACAGGATGTATGAATTTTTTGCAGTCGGTTTCTTATAGGTTCTGCATTCCAATTTGTTTCTGTTGACGGATATTTTTTAATCTAAAAATTCCACGCAAGATGTACTAATAACAGGGGTAAAAATGAGGTTAGAATCATTAAAATTGATGTGTGTTAAAAAGGTTTGAAGGTCTTCACTGGAGCCTCTCCACACAATTAAAATGCCATCTATATATCTCTTCCAGAGGACCAGATCTGCACCCAGGAATGGGGAAAGGAATGTGGACTCCCATTCTCCCATAAATAGGTTTGCATAACTTGGAGCAAATCTGGTCCCCATCGCGGTCCCGACCTTCTGGCGATTAAATTGATTATTAAAGTAAAAATAGTTGTGGGTTAAAATAAACATAATACTCTCCGTTAAAAAGTTGATTTGTAGTGGTGACATATCTTCTTTCCCGGATAAACTGTTAAAAGCAGCCTTTGTGCCTTGTTCATGGTTTATACATGTATATAATGAACTCACATCCAAGGTCACCTGGGTCCATCCTTCTTCCCCTTGTAAATTCTCCACCAGTTTTATCGTGTCGGTTGTGTCTTTTAAATATGAAGCTATATTTCTAACATAAGGCTGAAGAAATTGGTCCACATACTGTGATAAGTTTGAAGTGAGGGATTGGATGTTGGATACAATAGGTCTTCCAGGTGGTTCTAGAGGATTTTTATGTACCTTGGGTATGCAGTAAAATAGTGGAAGATGTTTTCCCGTGTTTTGACAGAAAAAGCAAAGATAATTTACACCAAGGCACCAAACTTAGGTCTAAAAATTGCATCAACCACAAAACAACCTATTTTAGACAAGAAAAAAGAGATGTCCCAGACCTGGTTGTCACTCCAAGGCTTCTTCAGATGTGGAAGATGCACGAACTGCAAGCAAACCAAATTTCAGAAGAGAACCGAAATAGTTACCTCTACAGTCAATTCCTACCAACATAAAATAGACTAATTATTAACATGTGACAGCACCTCCGTTATTTATATCATTACGTGTCCATGTAACAAACAATACATAGGACGAACCAAAAGAAGTCTAAAAACAAGAATTAAGGAACACATATACAACATCAAAACAGGGTTCATGAACCATTCGTTATCCTCACATTTCAAAGAACACCACAACCAAGACTCATCGGGCATAACTTTCTCAGCTATCCACACTGTAACAAAAGACTGGAGAGGCGGGAACCATATTACAAAGATGTCCCACATAGTAAGCCGCAACATTTACGAATTTCAATCAATAGCACCCTACGATTTAAACTCAGAGATGGAGATCTTTGGCTTCCTTTAATTACTATTCATTATCCTCTTTACTAGTTTTTATCCACACACATCATGTCCACGTGCTTTTATTAACTTATTTCTTATTTTTTATAATCACTTATATATTTATATTTTTATTTCATTTTTATCATTTTTATCTATTTTATATTTTTATTTCAAATTTTTAATTCATTTTTATTTATTTCTATCCTTACCCTCTATTTTTATCCTTACCCTTATATCAGATTCTTTCTTCATTTTACGTCTCTCATTTACTTCATCCTATTCTTCCCACCCATTCTATTTTCTTTTTCTTTGTCCCATTCTGTTGTCCATATATATGCACCTATTATAGTCAATTCATCACACAGGGTGTAATACACCATTCCTCACCTATCTATTTTTTTTCCAAAGTATATGTTTATTGGAGTTTTCAAGTAAAGAAATACATAACAACACTCTATAGGGTAACGTGGTACAATGCAAACAGGGTGTATAGAACCATAACACTATGTCAAACAGAGCATATGTCCACTGTGCAAGACAGGCTGATCTTACCTGTGTGAGTCTCCAAATGACACCCGTACGTGACATCTCATTACCCACACAGAAATGTCTGAAGGCAAATGTCTGGGGTCAATGCAAAGAAATATCTTAAGACCATGGCTTCTGGAGATAGCAGGTAGGGAAAATAGGAGAGCCAATGAGAGTGGCATCTGTATCCATCAGCCGGGGTAACAGCGGCATATCATAACTGACACCCATATGAATAAACCGATAAGTATGTAGGTTAACAGGACGGAAAGGGGGGAAGCTGAGAGAATAGGAGAGGGAAATAAAGGGTAACAAGGATAAGGTCTGTATAACAAAGACATAACTACCTCATGATGCAGAATGGGCTCTGGTTTCCCCGGGCATTCTGAGCATGGCAGCATAGTCGGGGGGGGGGGGGGGGGAGGCCGGGCGAGGAAAGCAGACAGGGCTGACTATTCATTTAGGTAAAAGGTTTCAAAGGCATTAGAGGACATAAAGTCTATCCAGGGTCCCCATACTGATAGAAATTTAACAGATTGATTCCTAGAGTCCGCTATTAGCTCCTCCATTTTGTGTATATGGGACACTTCACGGAGCCAGGATGATACCGAAGGGGGTGTCGCTGACCTCCACAGTCTAGGAATCACAGTCCTAGCTGCTAATAGCAGGTAATGCAACAGTCGGGCTGAGGTTTTTGGGACAGAGTCCGGTAATATAGACAAAAGGGCCATTTTAGGGGAGAGGGAAAGTGTGGTGGAGGTCAGTTTGGATATTATGCCTAAGATCTGTGTCCAAAAAGGACAGATGGTCGGGCAGGTTAGCCAGATATGAGACATGGTGCCTCCAGGTGCCCCTCACCGCCAGCACACGTCCGACACGTTGGGGTACATTTGAGCAATCAGGGAGGGCACCCAATACCATTGTGTCAGTATTTTCTAGTTTGTTTTGTGTGCTTTGCACGATGTGGAAGTCCCGTGGCACCATGAGAAAGCCCTCTTCCACTCCCCCTCTGAAATAGTACATTGGAGTTCACGTTCCCAGGCCGAGCAAAAGGCCGGTGTGTCCGCTGTAGAGGCATCTAAGAGGAGAGCATATAGGGTGCTTACAGGTCTTCCAACTGGTGAGGAGGAAGTGCATACTCGTTCAAAGTGCGACAAGTTCCTGTGTAGATGAAGCTGGTCATGGTATGTCTTGTAGAAGTGTTTAAGTTGTGCGTAGTGGAAGCTCTGCATGAACGACAAGGTATCGCCTCTCAGTAGGTCCGGAAGGGGTTTTAGGCCTGATGTGTCTAAGAGGTCTCGGAACCTGGGCGCTTCATCTTTATGAAAAGATATGGTGGAAGGTGGATGATTTAACTGCTGGGGGGAAGGCCGGGTTGTTAAAGAGTGGGGTCAGGGGATCTGAGGGAGCTGCAAGTGTAGAGTGAGATTGGTATGCCTTGAGTGCTCTAATCACCAACGCTGTAATTGGGGGCGTATTAGCAGGTACCTTTCTAGGAATTAACCGTCTAGGTAACCACACACATGTCCTAACGTCCCAGTCTGAGGACAGTTGTTCAAGGGCAACCTATTGTTTCCTTGATCTATGGTGTATGCCATCGAGGACTCTCGACAGCACGGTGGCTAAGTAGTACGACAAGAAATCTGGAAGGGCAAGTCCCCCCTCTTTTTTACGTCTATGCAGCACATGTCCAGCTAAGCGAGGATGACGTCCCGCCCAGACAAAGCCAGTCTGGAGCCCAGCGACCTCCCTGAAAAAGGAGCGCAGCAGGAAAATGGGTATGCCCGAAAATAGATATAACAAGCGTGGGAGCACGTTCAATTTGAACACATTTATCCTGCCAAGCCACGAGAAGTCCCTACGCTCCCACCTGGCCAAGTCCGCGCGCAGCGCCTATAGCAGCGGAGGGAAGTTTAGACAGTACGCATCTACTAAGTTCGCGGGGACCTGAACCCCCAGGTAGGTAATGGAGTGCGACTGCCACTTAAAGGGATAAGCCGATTTCAGCGCTTCTATCACTTGGTGAGGGATGTTGATGTTCAGAGCCTCACATTTAGTGGGGTTGAGCTTATAGTTACAATAAGAGGAAAACTTACACAGGGTGGACATGAGCGAGGGGAGTGACATATGAGGGGTAGAAATGAACAACAGTAAGTCATCAGCGAAGGCCGAGCATTTGTAATGGCACAGTGGTGTCTGCAGGCCCCGTATGTCTGGATTCGACCGGATATCATTAAGGAGGTGCTCCATGCACAGTACATATAGCAGTGGGGAGAGTGGGCATCCCTGCCTTGTGCCATTACAAATTCCAAAGGGGGCTGAGAGTTGGCCGTTTATGCGAAGCTGAGCTGTCGGATTAGTGTATAGTGCCAGAATATGTTCCAGCATCACCCCGCCCACGCCAATCTGAGACAGAGTGGCCAATAAGAATTCCCAGTCCACCCAATCAAACGCTTTTTCAGCGTCCAGTGAGAGTAAGAGCATCGGAATATTGCGGCTACGTGCATAATGTATGGATGAGAAAGCCCTGAGCGTATTGTCACATGCTTCCCGTCCGCGGATGAAACCAACCTGATCAGGGTGAACAAGGGAATCCATATGTAAGGCAAGTCTATTAGCTATCAATTTGGCAAATAATTTAGCATCCACATTTATCAGGGAAATTGGTCTATAGTTTGGGCAGAGGAGGGGGTCTTTTCCCTCCTTGGGTATTACCGTCACGTAGGCTCTCATAAAAGAGGGGGGCAGGGGAGAACTCGGGGCTATTGCATTAAAGGCCAGCAAGAGAGGGGACAATAGCTCCTTCTTTAGTATTTTATAAAATTTCCCCGTGTAGCCATCTGGGCCAGGGCTCTTTCCAGACGGCAATGCGGAAATCGCCGCTTCCAATTCTCCTGACGTAAATGGGGCTTCCAGGGACTGAATGGTGTATTGTGATAGTCTGGGCAGTGCATTGGATTCTATGTATGTCTCAAGGGGGGGCATGGAACCGAGCGGTGCCGCCGTAAGTGCTGAGGGCTTGGGTAGGTTATAAAGGTCAGAGTTATATCTGTGGAATGTGGCCAAGATGTAAGGAGTGAGGAAGGAAGTGGAGGCTGCTTCTGTGAGTATGGCTTGTATATACGTAGAGGAGCGCTTGGCTTTGAGAGCAGTTGCAAGTAGGCGTCCAGATTTGTTGCTCCACTCATAGAAAACCTTGCCGGTCAACTGTCTATAATACCGATATTGCACATTCATCACTCCTAACAGCTCGTGTCTAACTTTTATGAGTTCTTGTGATCGTTTGTGTTGAGTCTCTAATCTGTGGAGAGATTGTGTAAGCGAATGAAATTTGTCTGCCGCCTCTTTTTTTTAGATGAAACCCATGCTTCACTAAAACCTCTCGCAGAATACATTTTAACGCGTCCCATTTCATAGTGGGAGCCGTGGTGTCCGACTCGTGATCCCGCTCAAAATGAGCACTTGAGTCACGGAGGTCTTGCATACATAGTCCGTCTAATAATAACGATTCGTTTAGTTTCCATGAAGCATGGGGCTTGCGTAGTGAGGGGAGTGAGAGGGTACAAAAAATCGGGGCATGGTCGGACATGGTTACTATCCCTATGGATGCGTAGGAGACTGTAGGCAGAAGGTGATGGGGATAAAATATGTAGTCAATTCTACTATAAGACTGGCGGGGGTGGGAGTAGAATGTGAAGTCCCGGTCCTGAGGATGGAGAGATCTCCACACATCGCTCAACTGAAGGGCATGCAGTTTCTGGCGAAGTGCTCTCAGTTTACTGTGGGAGATAGTCGAGCGGCCTGTGGAGGTGTCATTAGAGGGTAAAAGTGGGACGTTCAGGTCACCGCACAGGAGTATGTGTCCCGTCGCAAATTTAGACAATTTAGTAAGCGTGTTTATCAGGAAGGGAATTTGTGAATGATTGGATGCATAGATTGAGGCTATGGTGAGAGTTTGGTTAGCTATTGTGCAGTTTACAAAGAGGTATCTTGCATTAGGGTTTATAAGCGTAGAGGTAACAGTGGCAGGGAGAGACCTGTGGAACGCAATCGACACCCCCTTGGTTCTGGACTCAGAATTAACGCTGTGGTACCATTGTGAAAAGTAACACGTATTTAGGGCAGGGACGTGCCCCTTCTTAAAATGGGTCTCCTGCAGGGCTAGGATCCTCACCCTCTGTTTGTGGAAGGAATATAATGTTTGTGCCCTTTTTTCAGGGGTATTGAAACCCTGTATGTTCAGTGAAGCTACTTTAAGATCAGCTGCCATTATGGAAGGTGGGGGGAATGATAAACTCACTCAGATGCTCACGGTTCCTCCAGAAGTCCGTTCCGCCATGGTGCATGATCAGAGAGGCTGTAGACCTAAATAGGATAAAAGAGAGAGAGGGATATGTGAGAGTCGGAGTAGACAGAAACAGCTGACGCACAGACACGCCAGCAAGGGTACTAAAGGTGGTGGCCATAAGGGCCAGAAGTGAAGTCAGAACCAGCCTGACTACTAACCTAAGTGAGGCTACGTAGAAGGCACGGGAGGCTAGGGGTAGCATAGCAACTCTAAGTTAGCCCATGGCCAGGACTCGTTGAGATCTAATGAAAACGAATGAAAAAGGATCAGAGCGAGTGCTGTGATTGGGTGGGCTATTAATTGCGTGGTGGGTGTGAGACCCTATAAGTAGTTGTACATGGGGGGCAGAAGTATGTGAGTGTGTAGGGAAGGAGCAAAAACAGTGAATAAACAGGAGTCTTGTAAGAAACGTATCCACAAGCTACTAATACTGTCTCTTAGTGTGTATAGAAACAACAATTCAAGCAAACAAAAACATTATCAGAAATACATTAGCATTGTGGAGACCAAGAAAGTCTAGGGGAAGGCCCGGCTGCACTAGGCACACTGACCGGGCCACCCCTTAGGACCTAAAGAAGGTAAGGTCCATATTAGACAGGACTCTGGATCAAGTCTGCCGTTTCTGTCTCTGTGGCATCAGTGAAGTCGGAGTCGCTGTCCCCCGCTGGGTAGGAGACCCACGTGAGGGGGCCAATGGAGCAGGAGGGTGAAAGAGGGCATCCCAGTCCGGGAGAGCCACCGGTGGAAGTTTGAAGGTATGGAGGAAGTTGCGCAGGTCATCCGGCACTCGTGGGGTCGCGGTGGTAGAGCCATGTCTAGCGATTAAAGCAAATGGGTATCCCCAGCGACATAGGATCTTCGCATTTTGCAGTATTTTAAGCAAGGGTCTCAGAGCCGCCCGGAGGCGCAATGTACGGATGGAGAGATCTGGATACAGCTGAACATTCGATCCGTTGTAAGTGAGATTTTTAACGGGCTCTCCTCCTGGTACGGGCTCTCCTCATTATTTTGTCTTTCTGCACGTAGTGATGGGCCCGACATATGACGTCTCGAGGTCTGCTGGGGTCAGGGTCTTTAGCCTTAAGAGCGCGATGCGCCCTTTCCAGTTCGATGGGGTTATCAGGCGGCTTTTGAAGCATCTCATTAAATAGTCTTTGAAGAGTACCTGAGAGGTCTTGCGGTGAAACAGATTCCGGTAATCCCTTAATTCTTATGTTGTTTCTGCGGTTCCGATTGTCAATATCATCCAGATGGTCAATTGTAGCGGCCTGTTGTAAGGATAGCTGCTTAGTAGAGTATTGCAGTGCTTTAATTGTCGTGGAGATATTAGCCTGAAAGTCCTCTAGTTTATGGACCTGGTTTTGAAGTAGAGAAATGTCAGCTTTGACAGGTTGTAAGTCCTTTCGCCATGCGGATCTCAAATCAGAGGCTAATGAATGCATATTGGCTTTAGTCGGCAACAATGCAAGCAGGGCCTGTAATTCCGGGTGGTCTATCAAAGCGTTAACTGCCATCTCTGGGGTAGGCAACGACTGCGCCATATGGACTTGTGCAGAGGAGAGGCGTTAGCCATCTGCAGGATCTGATCGGTGGGAGACCTTAACTTTAGGAGTGCATTGTACATTGGTTTGGGAGTCGTCTGAAGAGGATCTACTGGATCTACTGGATCAATGAGTGGGCAATTTTCGCGGGGTTTTGAACAATTTTTTTTTGCAGGTGGGCTTGCACCCCAGTAATCCGGAGTGTCCGTGTCATCTGAAGAATCACAGGAGCCCCTGTCTGATCTGGCGTCAGTACAGTCCATTTCTGATGCCCAATCTAGCACATTCCTAGCCGGTGGACCTGGCACAGGTGAGGTATTATGAAGGTGGGTATGCGAGCTAGGAGAATTCCCCGGCTCTGGATGAATGGCTAACTGGATAATGTCTCCCTGGGTCCCAGGTGGTGAATTAATACTTTGCAATGAAGCTGCCTTTGCATAGTCCCTTTTCCCAGGGATGGTATTGGGGTGTACAGTGGTGCTGATGGCCCCTGACTCAGCAGGATTCGAGTGGGGGTCTACAGTAGTTGTAATGGAGCTTCTGGGGCTTGAAAGAGAAGAGGAGGCAATCCTCTCATCAGCAAGGTGGGAGAAGGTTCGACCGCTGGGCCCTAAAGCTGTCTGGGGAACAGTAGGCTGTCCGGGGATCCCTAGCTGGCGAGACTGTGATGCAGGCGCTTGTTCAGGGGGAGCAGGAGGGCCATGTGACCGCGGCGCCATTACAACCGCCATACGGTTAGGGGGCTTGCTGGGGATTTCAGTCCCCCTCGGTACCTGTGGTCCCTGGTGGTCAGCAGCCTTTCCCCGTCCACTCCTTCCTGCAGTCACTCCCTCCGACGAGGATGTCAGGAGGACCGGAGCTTGTGTTATGTGCGCGGCGTTCTCCGGCAGGAGAACGCTGCGCACTTCGGGTTGCGGCCATTAGTTCTCCGGTGGATCTCGGAGCAGCGAAGGTCCTGGCACTCTGTTTCTGCGCGGGGAAGAAGGAGGAGATCGGTTGCGGGAGGTCCCCTGATGCTTTAGCAGGTCTGTTCTTCTTTTTATTACGGTGTCTGCCGCCCATAACACTGTTAATTAGCCCAGAAGTCGTCAGCCCAGGCAGGAGCGCTCAGGGATCCCTGCTGTCCTCCAGCGTGCCAAGCCACGCCCCCCCCCACCTATTTATTTTTATGTAATTTTATTCCATTCTATTTTATTTTATATTTTATTTTTTACTATTGATTATTTACTATTCACCATTATTTTTTATTATTTTTTATCTACTACTTTTATTCATGCCTTTACTCATATCCTTACTCTTGTCATACAGCGAGTACTACAATTATGACCAAATAATCATAGTATCAAATCATTATCATATTTTATATTTTTTATTTTTATACATACTTACCCATGTCAATATTGCACCAATTTTTTATCCAATTTTTTATTCAATCTTTATCCCGTTCCTGTCAACTGTAGATTCTACTCCCATCAAATGGAAATGCAATATTGCACCATTTCCCATCTTGTCCCTACATATCTCTACTGCCCCTTATATCTTATATACATACATCCAAATTTACCCCCACAATATCCCTGTTACGCCTAGCGCTCCGGGTCCCCGCTCCTCCCCGGAGCGCTCACGGCGCCCTTCTTCCTGCAGCTCCCCGGTCAGCGCTGACCGGGAGCGCTGCTCTGCCATGGCCGTTGGGGATGCGATTCGCACAGCGGGACGCGCCCGCTTGCGAGTCGCATCCCAGGTCACTTACCCGTTCCCGTCTCCTGCGGTCATGTGCTGGCGCGCGCGGCTCCGCTCTCTAGGGCGCGCGCGCGCCAGCTCCCTGAGACTTAAAGGGCCAGTGCACCAATGATTGGTGCCTGGCCCAATTAGCTTAATTGGTTCCCACCTGTTCCCTGCTTATATCTAGTCTCCTCCCATGCACTCCCTTGCCGGATCTTGTTGCCTTAGTGCCAGTGAAAGCGTTCTTTGTGTGTTTATACCCTGTGTACCAGAACTATTGCTATCTCCCCTGACTACGAACCTTGCCGCCTGCCCCCGACCTTCTGCTACGTCCGACTTTGCTTCTGCCTACTCCCTTGTACCTCGCCTATCTTCAGCAGCCAGAGAGGTGCCGTTGCTAGTGGATACGACCTGGTCACTACCGCCGCAGCAAGACCATCCCGCTTTGCGGCGGGCTCTGGTGAAAACCAGTAGTGTCTTAGAACCGGTCCACTAGCACGGTCCTCGCCATCCCTCTCTGGCACAGAGGATCCACCTCCTGCCAGCCGGCATCGTGACAGTAGATCCGGCCATGGATCCCGCTGAAGTTCCTCTGCCTGTTGTCGCCGACCTCCCCACACTGGTCGCCCAGCAAGCCCGACAGATTGCCCAACAAGATCACCAGCTGTCGTACTTGACCACCATGACTCAGCAACTCCAGTCGCAGCTACAGCAGATTCAGTCTCAGCTACAGCAGCAGCAACCATCTCCTCCGCCAGCTCCTGCACCTCTTCCGCAGCGAGTGGCCACTCCTAGCCTCCGCCTGTCTTTGCCGGACAAATTTAATGGGGACTCTAAGTTTTGCCGTGGCTTCCTTTCCCAATGTTCCCTGCATCTGGAGATGATGTCGGATCAGTTTCCTACTGAAAGGTCTAAGGTGGCTTTCGTAGTCAGCCTTCTGTCTGGAAAAGCCCTGTCATGGGCCACACCGCTCTGGGACCGCGATGACCCTGTCACTGCCTCTGTACACTCCTTCTTCTCGGAAATTCGAAGTGTCTTTGAGGAACCTGCCCGAGCCTCTTCTGCTGAGACTGCCCTGCTGAACCTGGTCCAGGGTAATTCCTCCGTTGGCGAGTACGCCATACAATTCCGTACTCTTGCTTCTGAACTATCCTGGAATAATGAGGCTCTCTGCGCGACCTTTAAAAAAGGCCTATCCAGCAACATTAAGGATGTTCTGGCCGCACGAGAGACTCCTGCTAACCTGCATGAACTCATTCATCTAGCCACTCGCATTGACATGCGTTTTTCTGAGAGGCATCAAGAGCTCCGCCAGGAAAAGGACTTAGATCTCTGGACACCTCTCCCACAGTCTCCACTGCAATCTGCGCCTAGGCCTCCCGCCGAGGAGGCCATGCAAGTGGATCGGTCTCGCCTGACCCTGGAAGAGAGGAATCGCCGTAAGGAAGAGAATCTTTGTTTGTACTGTGCCAGTACTGAACATTTTCTGGTGGATTGCCCAATCCGTCCTCCACGTCTGGGAAACGCACGCTCGCACTCAGCTCTCGTGGGTGTGGCGTCTCTTGATGCCAAGTCGGCTTCTCCACGTCTCACGGTACCTGTTCGGATTTCCACTTCAGCCAGCTCTCCCCTCTCAGCCGTGGCCTGCCTGGACTCTGGAGCTTCTGGGAACTTTATTCGGGACTCCTTTGTGAATAAATTCCGGATTCCGGTGACCCGTCTTGTCAAGCCACTCCACATTTCCGCGGTCAACGGAGCCAGGGTGGACTGTACCATACGTTTCCGCACGGAGCCCCTTCTTATGAGCATCGGATCTCACCACGAGAGGATTGAACTTTTGGTCCTCCCCAATTGCACCTCGGAAATTCTCCTTGGACTTCCCTGGCTTCAACTTCATTCCCCAACCCTGGATTGGTCCACTGGGGAGATCAAGAGTTGGGGGTCCTCTTGTTCCAAGAACTGTCTAAAACCGGTTCCCAGTAACCCTTGCCGTAACTCTGTGGTTCCTCCTGTATCTGGTCCCCCTAAGGTCATTAAGGACTCTGCCTGCCACAGGAAATGCCCCTCCCCCCCTCCCAGTTCCATCAGGCAAGCTTCTGTGTCCCCTCATGGCCCTCGTCCTGGTGTCACACTGCCCCGTGCCAGGTCCCGCCCTCTGCCCTCTCTCCCCATTCCTACTCCTGCGGTTCTGCCTGCCGTTGAGGAATCCCCCCATCCTTTCCCGGTGTCCTCATCCCAGGGGAGGCAGTTTCCCGATAAAGAGAAGGGGAGACCTAAGGGGGGGGGTACTGTTACGCCTAGCGCTCCGGGTCCCCGCTCCTCCCCGGAGCGCTCACGGCGCCCTTCTTCCTGCAGCTCCCCGGTCAGCGCTGACCGGGAGCGCTGCTCTGCCATGGCCGTTGGGGATGCGATTCGCACAGCGGGACGCGCCCGCTTGCGAGTCGCATCCCAGGTCACTTACCCGTTCCCGTCTCCTGCGGTCATGTGCTGGCGCGCGCGGCTCCGCTCTCTAGGGCGCGCGCGCGCCAGCTCCCTGAGACTTAAAGGGCCAGTGCACCAATGATTGGTGCCTGGCCCAATTAGCTTAATTGGTTCCCACCTGTTCCCTGCTTATATCTAGTCTCCTCCCATGCACTCCCTTGCCGGATCTTGTTGCCTTAGTGCCAGTGAAAGCGTTCTTTGTGTGTTTATACCCTGTGTACCAGAACTATTGCTATCTCCCCTGACTACGAACCTTGCCGCCTGCCCCCGACCTTCTGCTACGTCCGACTTTGCTTCTGCCTACTCCCTTGTACCTCGCCTATCTTCAGCAGCCAGAGAGGTGCCGTTGCTAGTGGATACGACCTGGTCACTACCGCCGCAGCAAGACCATCCCGCTTTGCGGCGGGCTCTGGTGAAAACCAGTAGTGTCTTAGAACCGGTCCACTAGCACGGTCCTCGCCATCCCTCTCTGGCACAGAGGATCCACCTCCTGCCAGCCGGCATCGTGACAATCCCAACGTCACTGATTACCACATTCAACACTATGTATACACATATATACATCCACACATCTATTACTATAAAACTCTAATGGCAATGATTACCACACTAGATTTTAGATCCACATAATTAGCCCATTCCAATTCCACTTCGGTTCTTCCCACCACACATCTGTCTATGTCCAATCAGTCCGAACCGGGTCTTGTTTGAAACTTTATTTTCCCACCAATTTTGCACATATATAGCACCCACACCCATTGTATCCAGATAGATCACTGAGGAAGGTCCTAGACGGACCGAAACGCATCTGGTCTCCATCACCATTAATCTACATTACCAGCAGCACTTTGTCACCAACCCCTCTGTGCTACACCACAAGGACAATCACCTCAGCTGTACCACAGCACACAGCACACTGAGAGAACTGTGGAAACATAAGCGTACACTTAGGAAGCACCCAGGACTTCAACATCAGGACTTCCACATCAGGACACATCACCTCAACACCGCTTACCCAACTCCTGCAGACTCCGTGACCCGCCGGCAGCTCAGAAGGAGATCGCAGTCACAGCCAGGAGGCACAAGGACTGCCACATCCGAGGGTAAACGGTACAGTGTACCGAACGGCTGCCGTGCCGTATTTCTGTCTGAAGGCCGCCGTGCCATGCTTTCATCTATCGGCCGCCGTGCCGTGTCTCCATCTGTCGGCCGCAGTGCCGTGCTTCCATCTGTCGGCCACAGTGCCGCTCCTGTACCCGCTTCCTACGGCCACCATGCCGATCCTACCACACTTGTCAAAGCCGTCGCGCTACATTGTTCCACGGTCACCTCTCTGTAGTTAACCATCAGACCCCCTGCTGTGGTCATTTAATTTCACCCGGAGGGACTAAACTCAACTTGTCGAAGAGACTTAAGAGCTTTTCCATCTGTAGGGCAGTTTTTCCACCCCAACAGTGGGCTGTAAATTTGGGTACTCCAGCGCCTGCAAGTGCACTGTAGGCGCTCATACCAACTTCCACTGCCCTATATCTCATTTCTATTACTAAGGGTGTCAAAGAGCTGTCTGTGTGATACTATGTTTTAAATTTGTTTTATAACTATTTATATACGGGAAGTGCAAGGATCCTGGATTTCCATTAAATTGTTACTTTATATTTTATCAATACATTTTGTTATACCTTGGACATAGACATTGATTCCTTTTGCTAACAGACACATCCATCACACCATTAGTCTATACAGTGTATCCAGTTTCTGTATACTTAATTACATTCTGAACCCATTACAGTTATAACAGCACACATATCACATATTCCCACACATCTATACAGTGTATCCAGTTCTGTGTTACTGAGTTACACTCTGATCCCAATTAGACCCACACCACATAACTAACCACACACACAATACTAAAATAAACTCCCTGCACATTCATTCTTATCTCTGCTGTTCACACTATAACTACACATACATCTATTTCTAGTATATCTAGTCCTTGAGAAGAAGCCAAACCACTGTTTTTCAAACCCAACTTTATTAATGACTTGCTACCAGTCAGCTGACTAAAAAAATAGGCATTCATTGGCCCTGACTGAAGAGTGTTGTTTTTTTTATTAATTTTTTCTTAATGAGAATTGTCAGTCATATAGTCACATGATTTCCAGGGGCTGATTCTAACGGGGTGCAGCGTGGAAGATCACGGGGGTCCCCAGCAGCGGGACCCCCGCGATCAGGCATCTTATCCCCTTATTCTTTGGATAGGGGATAAGATGTCTTAGCGCCAGAGTACCCCTTTAAGGACCAGGCCAATTTTCATTGTTGTACTTTTGTTTTATCCTCCTCGCCCTTTAATAGCCATAACTCTTATTTTTTTATCTACACACACATATAATGGCTTATTTTTTGCAAAACCAACATCTTCTTTCATTTTTCCATAACATACGCTCCAAAACGGAAAGAAACATATTTGTGAGGTAAACTTGGAAAAAAAAAGCTATTTTGTTAATGACCGTATTTATCGGCTTGTAACACGCACTTTTTAGGCAAAAATTTTTAGCCTAAAGTCTGTGTGCGTGTTATACGCTGATACACCCCCAGGAAAGGCAGGGGGAGAGAGGCCGTCGCTGCCCGCTTCTCTCCCCCTGCCTTTCCTGGGGTCTAGAGCGCTGCTGTCGGCCCTTCTCACCCCCTGGCTATCGGCGCCACTGCCCGTTCTGTCCCCCTGACTATCGGTGCCGGCGCCCCATTGCCGGCGCCGATAGCCAGGGGAGAGAAGCGGCGCCGACAGCCAGGGGGAGAGAAGGGGCAGCGGCACCCATTGCCGGCGCTGCTGCTCCGTTGCCTCCCCCCATCCCCGGTGGCATAATTACCTGAGTCGGGTCCGCGCTGCTGCAGGCCTCCGGCGTGCGTCCCCGGCGTCGTTGCTATGCACTGAACGGCACGGCGCATGACGTCAGTGCGCCGCGCCGTGCATAGCAACGACGCAGGGGACGCACGCCGGAGGCCTGCAGCAGCGCGGACCCGACTCAGGTAATTATGCCATCGGGGATGGGGAGAGGCAACGGGGCAGCGGCGCAGGCAATGGGTGCCGCTGCCCCTTCTCTCCCCCTGGCTGTCGGCGCTGCTTCTCTCCCCCTGGCTATTGGCGCTGGCAATGGGGCGTCGGCACCGATAGTCAGGGGGACAGAACGGGCAGCGGCGCCGATAGCCAGTGGGTGAGAAGGGCCGACAGCAGCGCTCTAGACCCCAGGAAAGGCAGGGGGAGAGAAGCGGGCAGCGACGGCCTCTCTCCCCCTGCCTTTCCTGGGGGTATATCGGGGTATACACGCGCACACACGCACCCTCATTTTACCATGGATATTTGGGTAAAAAACTTTTTTTACCCAAATATCCTTGGTAAAATGAGGGTGCGTGTTATAGGCCGGTGCGTGGTATACCCCGATAAATACGGTAGTTTTTTTAAAACAATAACCAATTTCTATAGTTTGCCTCCTGTTTTACTAATTTTAATTTCTGACCACTATAAATTTTTTATTTTTTGGTTACTGGACTCTATGAGGGCTAATTTTTTGTGCCGTGATCTGTTTTTATTTTTATCTGTATCATTGTAGTATTGATTGGATATTTTGATTGCTTTAAAAAAAAAAATATGGTGTATTAAGTGATAAAAAAAAACAATTCTGGGGATTTGAATTTTTTAACTTTTATGCCGTTCGCTGTGGAAAAAGGGTGTTGATTTAAACTTTTAATATGGAAGGGGTTAATGTATGTGTGTTAAAGAGGTATTCCAGGCAAAACAGTTTTATATATATCAACTGGCTCCGGAAAGTTAAACAGATTTGTAAATTACTTCTATTAAAAAATCTTAATCCTTCCAATAGTTATTAGCTTCTGAAGTTTTCTGTATAACTGCTCAATGATGATGTCACGTCCCGGGAGCTGTGCATGATGGGAGAATATCCCCACAGGAACTGCACAGCTTCCGAGATGTGACATCATCATTGAGCAGCTCAACTTCAGAAGCTAATAACTATTGGAAGGATTAAGATTTTTTAATAGAAGTAATTTACAAATCTGTTTAACTTTCCAGAGCCAGTTGATATATATATATATATATATATATATATATATATATATATATATATATATATAAAAAGTTTTGGCCTGGAATACCCCTTTAACCTCTTAAGGACGCAGGAGTACAGGTACACCCTCGTTCCCTGGAACTTGAGGACGCAGGGCATACCTGTACTCCCCGATGCCCGCGCAGGGCAGTAAGTGTCAGCTGCCATCAGTAGCCAGACATTCACTACTTATGGCATGCAGCAGCGATCCTACCACTGCCCCTCATTTGACCCTTTAGAAGCCGTGATCAATACCGATCACGGCATCTAAAGTGAAAGTAAAAATCTGCGGTAGCTCAGAGGAGCTTACCGAACCCCCGAGACATGAAAACAGAGTGCCAGTGTGTGTTAGTTCTAAATGCAGAGATAGCAGTGTGTGGTAGTACAGTAACCCCCCGACCTACGATGGCCCCGACATATGATAAAATCGACATACGATGGCCTCTCAGAGGCCATCGTATGTCGATGTCAGCATCGACATACGATGCTTTTATATGTCGGGGCCATCGCATTAACTGCTATCCGACAGCGCAAAATGCTTAAGCTGCTGTCGTATAGCAGTGTAATGTGCCCAAGCAGGTTCACTTACCTATCCCCGCTGCTCCGGGTCCACTTCGCGATCCTCCGGTGTCTTGCGCATCTTCTCCAGGGTCCGGGCCTTGCTTTCTGGCGTCGTTATTACGTCACTACGCACGCCGCGCCGGCGCAGCAGCGTAATAACGTCACCGGAAAGCGAGGCCTGGACCCTGCCGAAGATGCGGAAGAAGCCGGAGGATCGCGAAGAAGACACCGGAGCAGCGGGACAGCATCGGGAGCCCCTGGGACAGCAGCGGGAGCGGTGAGGACCTGGTCCGGAGCGACGGGGACAGGTGAGTACAGATGCCTATACTTTACATTGCACGGATCCCTCAACATACGATGGATTCGACAAACGATGGGTCGTTTGGAACGAATTACCATCGTATGTTGAGGGACCACTGTATTATATAATATATAATATTATATATAGTAGTATTATATTCTGAGGCCACATTAAATGATGCTGGTGCACTGAGATTCGTGTCACGATGGAAGATAGAGTTCCAATGTGTGTAAGTTTTATCTCCAAAGTTAGCAGTAGGTGATAGTATTATATTCAGAGGGTGCAGTTTTTGGCTGTAATATATTCAGAGGGTGCAGTGTCTGACAGTATTATATTCAGAGGGTGTAGTGTGTGGCTGTATTATATTCAGAGGGTGCAGTGTTCTGGCAGTATTATATTTAGAGGGTGCAGTGTACGGCAGTATTATATTTAGAGGGTGCAGTGTGTGGCCATATTATATTCAGAGGGTGCAGTGTGTGGCAGTATTATATTCAGATTGTGCAGTGTGTGGCCGTATTATATTCAGAGGGTGCAGTGTTCTGGCAGTATTATATTCAGAGGGTGCAGTGTGTGGTAGTACATTCAGAGGGTGCAGTGTGTGGCTGTATTATATTCAGAGGTTGCAGTGTGTGGTAGTACATTCAGAGGGTGCAGTGTGTGGCTGTATTATATTCAGAGGTTGCAGTGTGTGGCCGTTTTATATTCAGAGGGTGCAGTGTGTGGCAGTCCTCACTTGTCTATTTACTTAGGTTGTAAAACATAGATAATTGTATTATTTTATCTACGCTATATGTTGTACACTACAATGTCATTTAAAAAACAAATGTAAGTATTACTTATAAATGATCTACGTCAATAGAAAATGCCTATGGTTGGTGCATATCAGTATGAGTGGGGTACATTGGCATGGGTGTGGCATACCTTGTGGGGGAGGAACTTAGGGACCTCCTCAGAAGGTCTCGCAGAGGGGCCCCCAAATTTATTTTTACCCCACTGATAGGGATAGAGTGTTCTTTTCTGATATTAAACATGCCTTAAAACCATATTTTTAAAATGCCAACCTTTCCTTTCTAAATGTGACATGTTTATCTTTGGGCATTTTAGTGGCATTTTTTGTTTAATGTCACATTGAACATCTTTTGAAAAGTATATAGTTAAAACACTAGCAAAATGCCATACTCAGAGTATGCTGCTATTTGGGAAGAAGAAAAAACTCCAGTGCACTTCATATTACTCTGTTAAATGAAAACCCACAAATGTGTCCTTTTTCTGAGAAAACAGCCATACAATGCTTCAAAGCCCTGCTTCAGAATATGGAGATAATCGAGGAAGGGAGGAATATTTGCCTAGAGCAAGCTCCATGTATGATGTTGTTTCTATAGTCATGCCAGCCATCATCAAAGTATTTCAGACAATATAGCAGGTGCAGAATCTTAGCATTTCAATTGTTCATTCTAATCCAAAAATACCAGGTATCCTTATGTTTGTTTTACCTATAATCTGTCTTGTCATGTCAAGGTAATAGCTACTAAGGGACTGAATATTGAATGAAGTGGAGCCATTAAATACAAGGAGATTAGTAGAAAATTCTAATGCAAAAAAGCAACAAAACAAACAACATCAAAGTAAAGTATTTCTAAGTACATTATCCTGACAGGTACTCATGGGAACAAATGGCTCGTGTATTCTGCTGCCTGTTTTTGGCTACCAAATTGGCCACCAACTTTGGACTTTATAACCTCTCCATTATATCCTCTACTTTTGGTCTGAATTTAATATTTGTTGATGGATCCTTCTTTTAAAGATATTCCAGGGAAAAATAAAATTGCCTTTCCATGTGCATGGTCTTCATGTGCGTGTCCGTTCTCCATGAACTTTATTCATGACCATTTCCGATTGAAGTAGTTACATGCATACATCCTCATATGTAAAGTATCTCTATAATTACCCTTTTTATTAGGACATGTGTATAATGTTTTTCCCAACCATCCATTGGGGTATTATTAACCCCTTAAGGACCGGGGTTTTTTTCCGTTTTTGCATTTTCGTTTTTTGCTCCTTGCCTTTAAAAAATCATAACTCTTTCAATTTTGCACCTAAAAATCCATATGATGGCTTATTTTTTCCGTCACCAATTCTACTTTGTAATGACATCAGTCATTTTGCCCAAAAATCTACAATGAAACGGGAAAAAAAATCATTGTGCGACAAAATTGAAAAAAAAAAACCCCGCTGTTTTGTAACTTTTGGGGGCTTCCGTTTCTACGTAGTACATTTTTCGGTAAAAATGACACCTGATATTTATTCTGTAGGTCCATACGATTAAAATGATACCCTACTTATATAGGTTTGATTTTGTCGGACTTCTGGAAAAAATCATAACTACATGCAGGGAAATTAATACGTTTAAAATTGTCATCTTCTGACCCCTATAACTTTTTTATTTTTCCGTGTATGGGGCGGTATGAGGGCTCATTTTTTGCGCCGTGATCTGAAGTTTTTAACAGTACCATTTTTGCATTGATAGGACTTATTGATCGCTTTTTATTCATTTTTAAATTATATAAAAAGTGACCAAAAATGCACTATTTTGGACTTTGGAATTTTTTTGCGCGCACGCCATTGACTGAGCGGTTTAATTAATGATATATTTTTATAATTCGGACATTTCCGCACGCGGTGATACCATATATGTTTATTTTTATTTTTATTTACACTGTGTTTTTTTTTTTTTATTGGAAAAGGGGGGTGATTCAAACTTTTAATAGGGGAGGAGTTAAATGATCTTTATTCACTTTTTTTTTTCACTTTTTTTTTGCAGTGTTATAGGTCCCATAGGGACCTATAACACTGCACACACTGATCTCCTATGCTGATCACTGGTTTCTCATAAGAAACCAGTGATCAACGATTCTGCCGCATGACTGCTCATGCCTGGATCTCAGGCAGTGAGCAGTCATTCAGCGATCGGACAGCGAGGAGGCACGAAGGGGCCCTCCCGCTGTCCTGTCAGCTGTTCGGGATGCCGCGATTAGCCGCGACTATCCCGAACAGCCCGACTGAGCTAGCCGGGAACTTTCACTTTCGCTTTTAGCCGCGCGGCTCAGCTCTGAGCGCGCGGCTAAAGGGTTAATAGCACGCGGCACCGCGATCGGCGCTGCGCGCTATTAGAGGCGGGTCCCGGCTTCACTGTGTAACCCCGCGTTATATCAGAAGAGCAGGACCAAGGACGTACCGGTACGTCCTTGGTCCTTAAGGGGTTAATACATCAAATAATCCCAGGCATGTTGGATTCTCATCTAGCCTATATGCATGCCAGCATATGCACCTGTTTGCTATCAATAAATGCATCAGTATGTTGTTTTAGTATATCTGCAATAACTTTAAAATAGGGGATTGACCATGATCAATTGTAGTCTGCACTGTAGTACTGACTGGACCAATGTTAGATATTCTTAAATGTTAAAACGAATGTCCAAACATTTTGGAATGAACTTGTTTATGTATAATTTAAATTCTACTATAGTCATGACACAGTGCAGAATAATCTTTTACAAGCGCAATATGAGAATGTACCATTAGTCTTTGTTGTGTCCAAGCCACCCATGGCAATGGTAAGGCAGGAAAAAAAGCAAAGGATAGGAAACACTATCTCTTGGCATATTGTTTTCTACTTGCATTTTCTATTGAGGTTATGGACCAAAGAGCAGGTATATCATCTAATGCTATGAGAATATGAAGGTACTATGATTGCAAAAATCTGCTAATCTGTATGTTATCCCCTGCTATCAGATTTAGTTTGACATCTTTCACATACTATATTATATTTTGATATACTATTACACAACACATCACACATCAGAGATATGAAGCATAAGGATAGAAAAAAAGCTTCAGAGAACGAGACTGACATTGAGTTTCCCAAGTTAAATATTTGTTTATTAAATAAAATTGCATACAAATGTCATGTCTACAAGTTGGGCAGAGTACCGTATAAACTTGATTATAAGCCGAGTTTTTCAGCACAATTTTTCGTGCTGAAAACACCCCCCTCAGCTTCTACTCGAGTGAACTATCCGAGAGACCCCCCCCGGTGAAGAGACCCCCCCCGGTGAAGATGGACAACCCGGAACAACTATCCCTCCCCACCGGACGGTCCCTGCAGCACAGATGGCCCGGACCAGGTCACGCTAACATCCCGCCGAGCGGAGGTGAGTACAAACCTAACGGGGGGGGGGTCTGGATAATGACGAAGGCCCGGGCAGTGGTCTTCAACCTGCGGACCTCCAGATGTTTCAAAACTACAACTACAAAGCCATCGGCTGTCCAGGGATCCAGGGAGTTGTAGTTTGGAAACATCTGGAGGTCTGCAGGTTGAAGACCACTGCCCAGGCCTTCGTCATCATCCAGACCCCCTCCCCCTTTAGTTCAGTACTCACCTCCGCTTGGCGGGACGTTACGGTGAGCTGGTCCGGGCCATCTGTGCTGCAGGGATCGTCCGGTGGGGAGGGATAGTCGTTCCGGGCTGTCCATCTTCACCGGGGGAGCCTCTTCTCCAAGCTTCGGGCCCGGCCCTGGAATAATGACGTTGCTTTGACGACAACGCACAGGGACGTTGCTCATGAACGTCCCTGTGCGTCGTTGTCAAGGCAACGTCACTATTCCGGGGCCGGGCGCGAAGCGCGGAGAAGAGACCCCCCCCGGTGAAGATGGACAACCCGGAACGACTATCCCTCCCCACCGGACGGTCCCTGCAGCACAGATGGCCCGGACCAGGTCACGCTAACATCCCGCCGAGCGGAGGTGAGTACAAACCTAACGGGGGGGGGGGGTCTGGATAATGACGAAGGCCCGGGCAGTGGTCTTCAAACTGCGGACCTCCAGATGTTTCAAAACTACAACTCCCAGCATGCCCGGACAGCCGATGGCTGTCAGGGCATGCTGGGAGTTGTAGTTTTGGAACATCTGGAGGTCCACAGGTTGAAGACCACTGTTAAATCAGACATCAACAAGTGGTGATGATAAAGGGGGGTGTGTGGGATGATGACAGGGGGATGATGACAGGCGGTGATGATGAAGGGGTGGTGTGGGATGATGACAGGGGGATGATGACAAGCGGTGATGATGAAGGGGGGTGTGGGATGATGACAGGGGGATGATGACGGGGGGATGATGATGAAGGGGGGATGACGACAGGGTAATGATGAAGGGGGGATGATGACAGGCGATGATGATGAAGGGGGATAATGACAGGGTGATGATGATGAGGGTGTTAATGACGGGGGTCTGGATGATAACAGGGGGTTGATGTATTTCCCACCCTAGGCTTATAGTTGAGTCAATAACTTTTCCTGGGTTTCTGGGGTGAAATTAGGGGCCTCGGCTTATATTCGGGTCGGCTTATACTCGAGTATATACGGTAAATGTTCATATATAAAAATGAGAATAAATCATTGCACATGCATTCCATTTAAATGTGCTTTGGAATATATCTGTACTTAATTATATTTATTGGAAAACACAGAGATGTCTGTTAGCCTGTTGAAGAGCAAACATGCCATGATGAGGGCGAAGGTACTCCAAAAGTCCAATACCTAGGGATATGGATCTAGGTGAGACCCTGAGCATTTGAACAGGATCGCATGAAGTACATCCCTGCTTTCTTTTTTCTATTTCTAATCTTCATACTTTTACACATATTGATCATTGTGAGTGATTCTCTTATGAGAGCTATGGCAGTTTTATTAAACTTCATGTTTATGAGCTGTGGGAAAAAAAAAACTTTTAAGCACGTCAAAATGACAATGTCTTAAAGTTTTATTTAGTGTAAGTCTGGGTGCTGATACAACAAAAGCTCTGACGTGCGCAGTTCCAGAGTGCTGTGTCCCCTTAATTCCTGATTGCTTCTGCTTGATGTATATGGATTCATAGAAAGTCTATAGAATACTAATACTGCATGCTAGATTCTCTATGGAGAAGTGGAGAGCTAACCAACTAAGTGCTTCTGTCCCTTTGTTTTACTGATCAGTGAGCATCTCACCACCTGGACCCCCAAAGATTAAAACTCCTCATATGTCTACAGTACAGACCCACAAATAGAGAATCAGAACATGGCCGCACATCCAAAACTTGGTATGACCTAATTGCTTCTCAACAGTGCCATTAGCATGGTGTTTGAACAAAAGGTACACTAACAACCTGTTAGTTTTTGAAATTATGCTGAGTTAACTATATCATAGTACAAGTTGTTGATGTGCGGCCATGTTCTGTTTCTCTATTTGTGAGCTACAGTAAAGACCCATGGAAAGTGTGGCTTTCTAGATGTCAGGCCACTGCACTGCCTCATAGTGTATTTTAAATTATAACTTTATTAATCTTACTTTCTTTAGAATGGGAGTGTTGATATGTCTTTCCTTCTCCATTCCTCCACTAAAACTTTTTATCATAAGAGTACTACAACCTCACAGTAGTATTTTAAGACAGATAATTCCACTTCACATCACATACTGTTCATCTGTAGGCATGCACAACCAACTCTACCTACTTCCATGAACCGCATAAGCATGTGATATTATCAGCAAGATCATCTTGTTACAATGTTTATTCAGGTTGTTTCCTTTTTTTATACAGCAATGTGTGCAGCTCACAAACCACAATCCGAGGATATAATTGGTTATATGCCGAAACCCAACGGCCGAAACTAAGAAAAATAATATACAAAGTGTATAACCAATCCTCATGGATTCTACCCCAAAAGGTACATAATGATGTTTAACTAAAATATAATAGCATATGATGCTTTAGTTAACAGTTGTATTCAATATATAAAATGGTATAAATAAAATAGTATATATGCACTATATATCCTTTGGCACAAACTATAACAAGGATGAAGAAAACCACTGGGCCCTAGTGGTGACACATCCCCTATATATAAAAATCAAAAATGGTGAAAAAATAATATTAAATAATGTCCAGCACTCTGGTGATCTTATTAAGTATGTGAGGTCTAATTAAGAAATTCCGATCTGAAAGATTATTGAAAATCTGTGAAAATTATTATACGTCCTATGCTGAGCAATGTTACAGTCTTCGCAAAAGATATTGTAGCAAATAATGTATCATTACTGTTGTAACTTGTAGCTGGTAAATACAGTTACTTAGTTGAGCTCAAACAGATAGTACTGCTGGTGGTATAGCTCACCCGCTCCTGTGGGACTCTGCGTACGATGTCCTCTATGTATACCACGTGCGGAGGCGTTGGTAGAAGGTATTTCTGCTGGCAGAGCGGATACCTTTGTGGGTACGCTTGGCAGAGCGTCTCCCCTGACCTCCGTGCTGTTGTTACAAAGTGGGTACCGCTGGATGGTATTGCGTCCCTCGTGGGACTACAACAGAGAATGTGTAAGACAACTGAATGACCATCCCACATATCAAAAATTAGATAAAGATCCCACAGAAATTTATTCTGCACAACTACATGATTTATGTAATTCAGCACTGGTGAAGGGAGTTATTTCCACTAATGAGTTTACAATTATTTTGGGCACACAATGTAGATTGCCCGTGTTCTAATGTCTACCTAAAACACATAAAAACTTAGAACACCCACCAGGTAGACCAATCGTGTCTGGGATAGGCTCTTTGACTTCGAGCCTATCCCAGTACGTAGACCATTTTCTAAAACCCTTTGTACAGAAAACTAAATCATGTTTGAAAGACACAACCCAGGTAGTGGTCATGGTGGAAACCTTCCATTGGACCAATCAACATCTCATGGCCACCCTAGATGTGTCTTCACTATACACTATAATTAGACATAATCAATGTATAGATTCAGTCAGAAGATTTTTTAGAAAAAGGTGATATTAAAACAGAACAGGTGGACTTCATTACATGGGCAATCTCATTTATTTTAACTCACAATTATTTTTACTTTGAGGGTGATTTTTATTTACAGATCACGGGTACCGCTATGGGCACGATAACCTAGTGCTCTGGAGGAGGTATATAGATGAAATTTTTTTTTAATTTGGGATGGACCTTATGATGATTTGTTATCTTTTATTCACAGTTTGAACACCAATGATCATAACTTGTCTTTCACATCCACTGTTAGTAGTACCCATATTGATTTTCTACATCTGGAGATTAGGGCATCAGGGGAGTCTTTGCTCTGCAGCACCTTCAAAAAACCTACTGCAAAAGACAGCTATATCAATTATATAAGTTGTCATTTGCCTCGCTGGTTACTGAATGTACCAACGGGGCAATACCGTCGCTTGAAACGCAATTGCACAGAAGACATCACATTTCTTGAGAAGGCACAGCAATTGACAACACAGTTGAGGGAAAGGGTTATTCAGATAAAACACTAGAAACTTCCCTAGAAAAAGTCAAACAAATGGACAGAAAAACATTCTTTGAGTCACAATCACAGAAAGATAGTAACTCTGCTCCAAATACAAAAATAATTCTACCCTTAAATGGACATTACAAAAAAGTAGAAAAAATCATATCTAGACATTGGGAAATTATTAAAGAGGACAAAACAATAGGAACCCTTCTATCAAAACATCTAGTAATAGTCTACAAAAAGGCACCCAATCTAGGGTTACTTGTAGCACCATCTATCAAACCTCCCATAAAACAAAAGGAAAACGAAACATGATTGTGCACAAAGGGTTTTTTCCGTTGCAGGCAATGCAATAATTGTAAAAATACCACAGGACCCTTGTGGACTTCTGAAATCATATCCACAAGCATTAGTTTTAAATGGAAAATAGATGAATTTATCACTTGCACCACAAAAGGCGTATTGTATATATTAAAATGCAGTTGTAACAAGCAATATGTGGGCAGAACAAAAAGACCATTGAAAATGAGAATTGCCGAACATATTAACAATATAAAGAAAGGAGACCTAAAACATCCGTTATCAGTACACTTCACCAAATTTCATAAAAAAGACCCATCAAGTTTAGTGTATACAGGTTTCAAGACTGTCAAGCCAAATTGGAGAGGTGGGAGTAACATGATTCAGATGTCTAAAGCTGAAAGTAAAAAAAAAAATTTGAGTTTGGCACCCTGGAACCGTACGGTTTGAACTCAAGCTTAGAATTATTTGGTTTCCTTTGAGGGGGTTTGCCTTGTGGCCAGTGCACGCCTTTGTATATTATATCGAAGGCGCCAACTGGAGACGATTCAACCTCCCTCAGTCTCACAAGATCCTGGTCTCCGTCTCCAATTTAATACACAAGATAGAAAGAGGTCTTATATTTTTATATTTTTATTTTTTATTTTTATCTATATATATATATTTTTTTATTTTACTTTTATTTTTATTTTAATATGTTTATATTTTTTCATTCTTAATTATATTTTTATTTTTATTTTCATTTCTATTTCTATTTATTTTTCATCTTATTTTATTTTCATTCATTCTTTTTTATTCTTATTTACATTGTATAATTTTTTGATTTTTGTCTTCAATTCCTATTACTACCATTACTATTACCATTTTCATTTTCATATATTCTCTCATAAGTGTATTTTATTTTATTTTAGTATGTATTTGATAATCTTTTATACTACTTACATCTAACTATATCGATGTACTGACGTTATACATGTAAATTTAGCTACAGCTGACAATTATTTTTATTTTAGTTGCGTGTATATACATTATAATCTGTCTATGTATATTTTGTTGCTAAGCTGCTCTCTCCCTATTTTAGCAATTAATATTATTTAATGAAATATCTTATTTTAGAATGTGAATTAAGGCACAAGAAACGCTATGTCCCAATGTGAATTGGGCCATAGATAACTTGAAATAGGATACTATCCTCATAGGGGGTATGTAGTCCAAGCCAGTTATTAGTTTTGACCCATATGTAATTATATCCAAATGTGCACCACCATATAAAAATGACCCATAGGAAAAGCTGTGATATATATTTGCTTTTAATCCCTACTGAAGAAAGGGTCGTGCGTTTCCTGCAATAGAACCCTGAAACGCGTCTAGGACATTTTTACATTATCGCACTCATACACAAAGTGTGAATCTGGCACCAGTACCTGGAAAAGACTGAGACCAGCAAAATTTCAGCTTTGAATCCGTTCCGGACTTTCTCTATGCTTGCCACGATCTGAGCCGAGAACCTGCTGTAAGAGATCCATCAGCTCACTTGCCCAGGACTCCACTCATAACACCACGAGGGACGCCATACCATTCAGTGGTACCCGTTTTGTAACAACAGCGCGGAGGTCAGGGGAGACGCTCTGCCAAGTGCACCCACAAAGGTATCCGCTCTGCCAGCAGAGAAACCTTCTACCAACGCCTCCGCACGTGGTATACATAGAGGACATCGTACGTAGAGTCCCACAGGAGCGGGTGAGCTATACCACCAGCAGTACTATCTGTTTGAGCTCAACTAAGTAACTGTATTTACCAGCTACAAGTTACAACAGTAATGGTACACTATTTGCTACAATATCTTATTCAAAGACTGTAACATTGCTCAGCAAAGGACGTATAATAATTTTCACAGATTTTCAATAATCTTTCAGACCGGAATTTCTTAATTAGACCTCACATACTTAATAAGATCACCAGAGTGCTGGACATTATTTTATATAATTTTTTCACCATTTTTGATTTTTATATATAGGGGGTGTGTCACCACTAGGGCCCAGTGGTTTTCTTCATACTTGTTATATTTTGTGCCAGAGGATATATAGTGCAATATACTATTTTATTTATACCATTTTATATATTGAATAAAACTGTTAACTAAAGCATCCTATGCTATTATATTTTATTTAAACATCATTATGTACCTTTTGGGGTAGAATCCTTGAGGATTGGTTATACACTTTGTATATTTTGTTTCCTTTTTTTACCTACTCTAAGCCCAGAGATGGTGTTTACCACAATGTGCAATACATTTTTCTAAAATGTTCATATAACTATGCTAAACATTAAGGAGATCCCAGGCCACAACACCAGAAATGGAAAATTCTGTGTAAAAAAGAGCTGTTGTTTATTGGTTCCCCAAATGCAACATTTCGGCTAGATGTTAGCCTATATCAAACATAAATGTATATATACATGCATACATGTAACATGTATGCTTGTTCAAGGCTAACATTTAGCGAAACATTTTATTTGGGGAACCAATAAACAGCAGCTCTTTTTGTGCAAAACAAAGTTTTCCATTTCTGTTGCCTTGGCCTGCGATCTCTTTTGTGTATGAACACTGGTTTGGCAATTTGGTTGACCATGAGCATGATGGATTAGTCTGGTGAGGTCCGTCATCTTTATTTTGTGGTAAACATTAAGAATTGTAACTTGTTGTTTTTTTAGAGCTTTCATGTATCTGCAATTAACATTTTCCTGGACCCTGGGACAAAACTAGATCTTGATCTCATTTGCCTCTTCTCTGAAACAAAAAGAGACACTTTCCCTACTCCTTTGAAGTAAGTTTCAGTGAGGTCTAACCCCTTAACCCATTGGGGACGGAGCCCATTATGACCCTAAGGACGGGAGCCTTTTTTGCAAATCTGACCACTGTCATTTTAAGCATTAATAACTCAGGGATGCTTTTACTCATAAATTTGATACCGAGATAGTTTTTTCGTGACATATTCTACTTTATGGTAGTGGTAAATTTTCGTCTATACATCATTTCTTGGTGAAAAATTCAAAAATGTTATGAAAAATTTGAAAATGTTGCATTTTTCTCACTTAGAAGCTCTCTGCTTGTGAGGAAAATAGACATTCCAAATAAATTATATATTGATTCACAAATACAATGACCGACATTTATAATTTTCTTTAGACTGTTATTTGTATCTACAAAAGGTGCAAAAAAGGCACAAGCAGGGTTTATTTCCACCTTTTTTGAGCCTTTTGGTTTACACTTTTCTGCTCATTTTGAGTTGCAATCCACTGATTTTGGCAATACACATGATATGGAAGGGTTTTATGAACTGCGCCTTTTTGCAAAAATGGCACACAAAAGGCGCAAAGACACTGAAAAGTCTCTAAAACTACACCATCCCAGACTTAGCTTAGCTTTTTGGTGTATGTGAAGAGAGAAATTTCAGAAAATGTGACCTGCACAAAATGTATCAAATGGTCTGTGACCATGTAATACATTTGGTGCTCCTACACATTACCGGCACACACAAAAAAGGTGTAGAAAAATGCTTCACTTACACTACAATGATAAATGCTGGCCAATATGTCTACTTTATGTTTCCATCATAAAATTCACATGTTTTTACTTTTGGAAAACATCAGAGGGCTTCAAAGTTCAGCAGCAATTTTCCAATTTTTCACAAAAGTTTCAAAATCGGAATTCTTCAGGGACCAGTTCAGTTTTGAAGTGGATTAGAAGGACCTTCAAATTAGAAATACCCCGCAAATGACCCAATTATAAAAACTGCACCCCTTAAAGTATCCAAAATGACATTCAGTAAGTTTGTGAACCCTTTAGGTGTTCCACAGGAATAGCAGCAAAGTGAAGGAGAAAATTCAAAATCTTAATTTTTTACACTCGCATGTTCTTGTAGACCCAGTTTTTGTGGTAATAGGAGAAAAAAAATTGTAACCGAATTTCTCTTGAGTAAGGAAATACCTCATATGTATATGTCAAGTGTTCGGCAGGTGCAGTAGAGGGCTCAGAAGGGAAGGAGCAACAATGGAATTTTGGAGAGTGAATTTTTCTGAAATGGTTTTTGGGGGACATGTCACATTTAGAAAGCCCCTATGGTGCCAGAACAGTAGAAAACCCCACATGGCATACCATTTTTGAAACTCCACCCCTCAAGGCACGTAACAAGGGGTCCAGTGAGCCTTAACACCATGCAGGTGTTTGACGACTTTTCATTAAAATCTGATGTGTACATGAAATTTTTTTTTTTCACTGAAGTGCAGTTTTTTCCCCAAATTTACCATTTTTACAAAGGGTAATGGGAGAAAATGTGCCCCAAAATTTGTAACCCCGTCTCTTCTGAGTATGGAAATACCCCATGTTAGGACGTAAAATGCTCTGCGGGCGAACTACAATGCTCAGAAGAGAAGGAGCACCATTGAGCTTTTGGAAAGATAATTCGTTTGGAATGGTAGTCAGGGGCCATGTGCGTTTACAAAGCACCCCCCCCCCCCCCCCGTGGTGCCAAAACAATGGACCCCCCCACATGTGACCCCATTTTGGAAACTACACCCCTCACAGAATTTAATAAGGGGTGCATTGAGTATTTACACCCCACTGGCGTTTGACAGATCTTTGGAACAGTGGGCTGTGCAAATGAAAAATTACATTTTTTTTTTCATTTTCCCATCCAAATTTAATGAAAATTCGTCAAACACCTGTGGGGTGTTAAGGCTCACTATACCCCTTGTGACGTTCCGTGAGGGGTGTAGTTTCCAAAACGGGGTCATATGTGGGTATTTATGTTTTTGCGTTTATGTCAGAACCGCTGTAAAATCAGCCACCCCTGTGCAAATCACCAATTTAGGCCTCAAATGTACATGGTGCGCTCTCACTCCTGAGCCTTGTTGTGCACCCGCAGAACATTTTACGCCCACATATGGGGTATTTCCGTACTCAGGAGAAATTGAGTTATAAATTTTGGGGTCTTTTTTTTCCTTTTACTGCTTGTGAAAATAAAAAGTATGGGGCAACACCAGCATGTTAGTGTAAACATTTTTATTTTTTTACACTAACAGGCTGGTGTAGCCCCCAACTTTTCCTTTTCATAAGGGGTAAAAGGAGAAAAAGCCCCCCAAAATTTGTAGTGCAATTTCTCCCGATTACAGAAATACCCCATATGTGGCCCTAAACTGTTTCCTTGAAATACGACAGGGCTCTGAAATGAGAGAGTGCCATGCGCATTTGAGGACTAAATTAGGGATTGCATAGGGGTGGACATAGGGATATTCTACGCCAGTGATTCCCAAACAGGGTGCCTCCAGCTGTTGCTAAACTCCCAGCATGCCTGGACAGTCAGTGCCTGTCCAGAAATGCTGGGAGTTGTTGTTTTGCAACAGCTGGAGGCTCTGTTTTGGAAACACTGCTGTACAATGTGTTTTTCATTTTTATTGGGGGGGGGGGGCAGTGTAAGGGGGTGTATATGTAGTGTTTTACCCTTTATTTTGTGTTAGTGTAGTGTAGTGTATTTAGGGTACATTTACACTGGCGTGTTACGGGGAGTTTCCCGCTAGGAGTTTGCGCTGCGGCAAAAAATTTGCCACAGCCCAAACTTGAAGCAGGAAACTTACTGTAAACCTGCCTGTGTGAATGTACCCTGTACGTTCACATGGGGGGGCAAACCTCCAGCTGTTCCAAAACTACAACTCCCAGCATGTACTGACAGACCGTTCATGCTGGGAGTTGTACTTTTGCAACAGCTGGAGGCACACTGGTTGGAAAACCTTCAGTTAGGTTATGTTACCTAACTCAGTATTTTCCAACCAGTGTGCCTCCAGCTGTTGCAAAACTACAACTCCCAGCATGTACTGACAGACCGTGCATGCTGGGAGTTGTACTTTTGCAACAGCTGGAGGCACACTGGTTGGAAAACCTTCAGTTAGGTTCTGTTACCTAACGCAGTATTTTTTAACCAGCGTGCCTCCAGCTGTTGCAAAGCTACAACTCCCAGCATGTACTGATCGCCGAAGGGCATGCTGGGAGATGTAGTTATGCAACAGCCTGAGATACGCAACTACAACTCCCAGCATGCTGAGACAGCTGTTTGGGCATGCTGGGATTTGCAGTTTTGCAATATCTGGAGGCCTACAGTTTATAGACCACTGCACAGTGAGCTCCAAACTGTGGACCTCCAGATGTTGCAAAACTACAAATCCCAACATGCCCAGACAGCAAACAGCTGTTTGGGCATGCTAGGAGTTGTAGTTTTGCAAGATCTGGAGGGATACAGTTTAGAGACCACTGTATAGTGGTTTCAAACTGTAACCCTCCAGCTGTTGCAAAACTACATATTCCAGCATGCACAAACAGCTGTCTGGGCATGCTGGGAGTTGTAGTTTTGCAACATCTGGAGGGCAACATCTGGAGGGCTACTATATAGTGGTGTCAGACTGTAGCCCTGCAGATGTTGCTAGCAACTTACCCGCTTCCGTAGGATCCAGGGAGCTGTCCTCTTCCTCCGCACGACATGCCGCCTGCCGATCACCGTCACCCGCTGCCTCCGGACGGGTAAGTGGATCTTCCGTGCCCGGCCCCCTTCGGTTCCCCTTTCTGCCCGCGCCTATTGTGGGTGGACAGGACGGGGAAAACGAAAGTTAACCCCCTGCTCCCGATCTGCTATTGGTCGTCGCTTCTGACGACCAATAGCAGGGATAGGAGGGGTGGCACCCCTGCCACCTCACTCCTATACCTTCAGGGGGATTGTAGGTGTCTTAGACAACCGCGGTCCCCCTTATATTCCGGGTCACCGGGTCATCATAGACCCGTATGACCCGGAATCTGCACAAATCGCAAGTGTGAATTCCCTTGCGATTTGCGCCGATCGTCGACATGGGGGGGCCTGGTGACTCCCTGGGCATTTGCGCGGGTGCCTGCTGATCGATATCAGCAGTCACCCCGGTCCGGTCCCTGCCCGGCACGCGACGGGGACCGAAATTCCCACGGGCGTATGCATACGCCCTTCGTCCTTAAGTACCAGGACGCAAAGGCGTGTGCATACAGGGAGCCTGTCTGCTTCAATGGGTGGAGCGATTGCTTGGTGGAGAGAGATCAACTGCAACTAATGCAACAGCTGTAGGCACCCTGATTGAAAACCACAGGTCTTTTTTTTTAATCTTTTTTTTTTTAACACACAGAAACAAGGAAAGACAAACAAAAAAAGAAAGGAAAAAGGAAAATAACTCATCTTTCACCGATTGGTATGAAATTCCAGTTTCTTTTTTAACTTTAAACAAAGGACACTAGGCTAACTCCGAAACCGTACCTATGAATATAAGTAAAACACCACTATAGTGGCTTGAACTCCAGCCAATTAGACCAATTTAGCAGAAACAGAGTTAGTGAGAAGGTAGTGGCAGCTATTGAATATTCTAGCTTACAATTCAATTGGACTAAGTTTACCACCTCCGGCAAACTCAGGACCTCCGGGGATCTCCATCTTGCTGCAATACTCTGGTTGACCACTGTACATACATGAATCATAACTGTTCTATCTTGAATTGGCAGAACCTCTAACCCCATGAATAACAAAGCAGTCTCTGGGCCCCAGTGAGGGGAGTAGCCTAGTACTCGCGTTATTAATCCTTGAACATGTAGCCATAGTGGGCTAAGCTGATCACAACTCCCTACCTCTTTACCACAACGCCAACACTGGTTAGAGTGCCCCGGAAAATGTCGCGCCATTCTATATGGAGTAAGATACCAGCGATATACCACCTTCTGGTGTACCTCAAAGTGGGATGTGCAATGAGATACTTTGGGCACGCATGAATATACCGCCTCCCACTGTTCTCGGGTGAAGTTTTTCCCCAATTCCTGCTCCCACTTCTGGCACAAGGTCAAGTTAATTGCCTTTGCGGTTATTGCTTTATATATTTTGGCAACTCCCTTCTTCATGGGAACTGTAGAAAAAAACTTAAAACTCACATCTGATGGCCCTGAGGCACTGCCCCGTGGGATAGAAGCTACAAAATGTCTAAGCTGCAAGTATTAATATAACTCAGTATTAGGTAAATTAAATTTAGATACTATATCCGCAAAAGGAAGCGATCCCTGGGTGTCCTGAATGTTTGCATAAGTGCAAATTCCATGTGCTAACCATTTGGAGAAATTTGATTCTTTAATTTGAAACTGTATGACACTCAGTGGCAGCCCCTCGAGGGGTAGAGGAAATATAAATCCTGCAGCCTCCTCCAAGCTCCAGACTCGCAATGCCGCCTCAACAGTGGGTGGCCAAGAGAGCACAGCTCCCCCCCCTTCCAAATAACCTCTCCATAAAGTATCTTTCAGAATACTTCCAGGGGGAAGAAAGGTGCTCTCAATTTCCACCCAATGTTTAGTTGCATCGCCACTCCACCAATACTGAAGTTGTTCCAGAATGGAAGCCCAATAATAACACTGGCAAAAGTACTCACCGGCTGGTGTTGTACACAAATGCTTTAAGTGCACTGTAGCACATAGTCCTGCACTCATAAGTGCATACCACATACGTACATCTAAGTGGTGTACTATTTTGTTCCTGTTAAAGTCTCAAGGGCCTAGATACTGTGAAAGGCCATGCAAAAGTATTTACCGGCTGGTGTTGTACACAACGTAGTGGAGCGTATTGTACTCCCCTCATATACGCACTAAGTATGTCAGGCAGAGTAGTGCCAGGACGTACACAGAGGAGTGAGAGTAAGGCTTTAATCGTAATAGGAGTTTCGTGGCGCTGAACGGGATGTGGAGATAACCTGTTTATTAACCAGAATGCAACGCGCTTCACTCAATGAAACGTATTGCCTTCTGGTTAATAAACAGGTTATATCCACACCATTGCACCTGGTATCTGCTTGGTCCCATTCAGCGCCACAAAACTCCTGTTACGATTGAAGCCTTACTCTCAAATCCAAGAATATTAGGAAGGCTGCAGACGGGCTGCCTTTACTATATCTCACTACGTGCTTTCCATTGTTGTGCATGTCGGTACACAACCAGAGTCGGTAAGGGACCATCTGCATCCCTTCTCTATGGCTTTTCCATCCTGCAGGTGTGATACCCCACAGGGAGTGACTCTCTCTATAATTTCAGGTTCACAGAGGAGTGGCAGAGGCCTAAATTCATAAGGCAGAGGTCGCAGCAGACTAGTAGTGAGCGGCAGCAGGAGTCCCAGCGAGAGGCCTAAGCTCCCGGTATCAGTTAGCGGTCGTGTCTCGACCAGCAACCCATCTACCATCATCGATTGGTTAACCGTCATCCACTTCATCACAAGTGACATCTGACCCCTAACTCAACTCGGTGGGTTCCTCAGACATAACCCTCAGTTGGCATGGCCCGGGAGCAGTCCCTGTCCTCCCATTGCCTCTGTCCTATGCTGTTGCCTCCCTTACATAAGTATCTTATGCTGTGGGTTCAGCTCCACTATTTATGGAGGACGATCTAGAGGACAGTCAGCAGCTACTGCCCAGCCAAGAATTGGAGGAGACATCCGCCGCTTTCTATGCTAGGCGGGCAAGTAGTGATGAGGAGAGTGGTGTGGGAGGTGCTGTTGCCAGCATTCAGACTCCTGAAGCAGACACTGTTGAGGAACCTGAAGAGGACATCAGTGACGTGCAGACACAACTCAATGATGATGAAGCGGATCGCATTTGGGAGCCAGGTGCAGAAGGGGCTTCATCATCATCAGGAGAAGAGGGTTGCAGGTTGCCCGTGAGGCAGTAGCTGAGCCAGCAAGGTGGTAGCATGGTTGGCAGTCAGCATGGTGGCAGAAGTGGAAAGTCTGGAGCCAATCGTGCCCGGGGTAGACCACATTCTTCGCAGCAGCCTACCTTCCCGAGAGGTAGTGACACAAGGGTTCCTGGAGTGGGCGGCAGTAGCAGTCAATCAGTGCGGACTGTTGGTGGGAAAATCAGCTACTAGGTGGTGTGGCAGTTTTTCATCAAGCATCCGGAGGAGGTTAACCTGGCCACATGCAAGATGTGTCGGTAGAAGGTGAAGCGTGGCCAGGGTCCCAATGTTGGCACCATGGCCCTGAGTCAACATATGCAGCGTCACCATAAAGCGGCCTGGGAGAACCGTGGCTCTGATGGGATAGTCCAGCCTGTTGGATCACCCAGTGGCACCCTGTTTCAGCCAGCCAAGGCTTCATCACCTCAGCCAAAGGAAGCTGTGTGTCGTACCCATCTTCTGTCGATCCAGATTCTGCTGCTCCTCCTATTTCGAGTCAGTCATTCCGCTAGCAATCCATTGGCAAAGCCATGTCCAAAAGACAACAGTATGAGCCAACTCATCCAACGGCGCAAAGCTGAATGTGCTTCTGTCCAAGTTGCTGGTGCTGAAGTTCCTCCCTTTTCAAGTGGTGTACTCTGCCCCTTTCAGAGAACTGATGGCTTGTGCTGAGCCGAGGTGGAGAGTGCCAAGCTGCCCTTCACAATTTTGTGGAACATAAGGTGGGCCAGTCCTTGACATTGTCAATGTGTACCAAAGTGCATGGCAGTGCTGATGTGTGGAGCTGTGACTACAGTCAGGGACAATACATGTCCTTCACAGCCCACTGGCTGAATGCGGTTCCTGCCCAACCACAACAACAGCGACTTTGACAGGTCACGCCGCTTCTGCCTCCACGCTCTCAGTCGCTTGGTCCTGTGACAGTATGCGACTCCGCCTCCTCATCCTCCACCGTGTCCTCAACCTCCACTGAACGGACAAGTCTCAGTGCCCCTCCAGCATAACATGTGTGCAGGGCACGGCGGTGTCATGCTGTTCTTCACATGGTTTTCCTTGGCGAATGGAGTCACACAGGGGAGGAACTGCTAAAAGTCATTCATCAAGAAATTGAATCATGGCTTACTCCACGAAAACTGGAATTGGGAACCATGATGAAAGGGAAGAACATCTTGTCTGACCTGCGAAAAGGAAGCCTGAGACATGTGCCCTGCATGGCACACGTGTTCAATCTGGTTGTCACGCAGTTCCTGAAGTGTTACCCCGATCTGCAAGACATCCTATCAATGGGAAGGACACTTTACATGCACTTCAGCCACTCGTACACCACAAAGCCCACCCTCCTTGAGCTGCAGCATGAGAACGGCATCCCTCAACATAGTCTGATTTTCAACTTTCCACACGTTGGAATTCCACCCTCCATATGTTGGACAGACTATACGAACAGAGAAAAGCCATCACCGATTTCTTGATGATCCAAACGAATCGGGGAACTCCCTTGTGTAACTTCAATGTCAATCAGTGGCAGCTCATGTGTAACACCTTCCGTTTGCTCAGGCCCTTTGAGGAAGCCACATTATTAGTCAGTCGCCAGGATTACGGTATGAACAACGTCATTCCACTGCTTCATCTACTACAACACGTGTTGGAAACAATGGCTGGTCAGGGCAATGGAGACATTGTGCAAACATCTCACGGCCACATGGGCCTTGTGGGGGCTGAACTGGAGGAGGAGGGGGAGGGGCAAGTGGAGCACAGTTTAGGTTTAGCGAGATTGGTGGTTTTTCTAGTCATCTGACAGGAGAGGAGGAGCCGGAGCAGCTAGAGGAGCTAGAGGGTTATGAGGAAGGTGAGACAGAGAACCCAGCCACACCGTGGCAGTATGCAGGGGAGATGGAGGCAGGGAGTCCCTACGAGTCACTTGCACAAATGGCACGATGCATGCTCATGCTGAATTTTCACAATTCGTCTGCGGGATGAATTCTGGCTCTCCCCCTTATTGGACCCTTGCTACCGGCACAAAATAGGGGCCTTTTTTACACCCACTGAGAGGGAGGAAAAACTGGCCTACTACAGAGACATCATACGTATCAGCGCCATTGTCCATTCTCTCGCAGGTCTAATTTGTGTGGCCCTCTGCGCTCACCTTCCACTGCCATGGCTGCTGTGGAGGGGTGGGGTGGCAGGAGCAGTACCAGCTCCATCAACAGCAGCCTGAGTCTACAGTCACTGATGAGTATATTTCTTCACCCACTTAATGAAGCAACTCATCAGCAGCAGGTAGACCTGTAGCAGGACCTTAACCAGCAGGTGGTGGCATACCCATGCCATACATGCCCATGCCAACACTCCTTGAAGATCTGCTGGATTTCTGGGTAGCCAAACTTGATTTGTGGCCACAACTAGCAGAGTTAGCCCTGGAAAAGCTGTCCTGCCCGGCCAGTAGTGTGCCATCAGAGTGGGTGTTTAGTGTGGTGGGGGCCATAGTAACCCCAAGGAGAACTTGTCTGTCCACAAAAAATGTGAAGAGACTGACCTTTGTGAAGATGAATCAGGCATGGATCAGCCAGGATTTCCACTCACCAATGCCTGATGCATCAGAGTAGATTGACCATGGTGACACACCAACACTTCACAAATATGGATAGTGCAAAATATGTTTAAGGTGCTGCTCCCTAGTTACAGACATTCCTCCGCATCAGACCACAAGTAAATATTGAGGATATGCATTAGCTAATACTTAACTTTTCTTAGGATAAAATATAAGTATTTTTTTTAAATCAAACAAAAGGAAAGGTGTGCAAAAAACACCATGTGCCACCTACACCACCAAGTATTGATGTAACGCAAACACCTCTAAAAGGTGGAAGGGGACAACGTTTGATCCATTGTAACAGGTGAGGGTAAAATCTTCCCCTGTAAGGCCCTAGTCTGTCATCAATAATTACCTTCTTTGCAAACGCCTTACAAACACTGCCATTTCCCAGGGTTTTTAGGTGGAAAAAAGAGAGAGTTGCCTGTGTAGAGCCACCCTTTTAAGGGTGAGTAACACTTGGCAAGAAGGGAATTAATTGGGCGAGAGTAGGGCGTTACAGGGGAAGTTTTTACACTCATCTGCTACAATGGACAATACATTGTTCCCTTCCACCTTTTCGAGTAAAGTGTTACTCGTCTTAAAAAGGGCGGCCCCACACAGGAACCAATCCCTATTTCCACCTAAAAACCCAATCCCTATTTCCATCTAGGGAGAGGTTCCTGTGTGGGGCAGCCCTTTTTAGGGCAAGTAACACAAGAAGGGTATTAATAATGCGAGAGTAGAGCCTTATAGGTGAAGTGTTTACCTCCACCTGTTACAATGGACCATATATTGTTCCCTTCCCCCTTTTAGACATCTTTGCATCACATCAATACTTGGTGGTGTAGGTGGCACATGGTGTTTTTTGCACACCTTTCCTTTGGTTTGATAAAAAAAAAAAAAGAAAAAATTTGGAGCCATATATTTTATCCTAAGCATATTATTAAAAGTTAAGTTTTACGTTATGCATATAACTTGTGCACAGTAACACTTTTACAAAAAAAAGACCTACTAAAGAGCTACTATTCTGATACTGCCATCCACCTGCTGCCACACATCTGATGCCAAGTTCTCCTTTTTTCACCCGCCTTCA
The DNA here is from genome assembly GCF_029499605.1 of Hyla sarda. Classification (NCBI taxonomy): domain Eukaryota; kingdom Metazoa; phylum Chordata; class Amphibia; order Anura; family Hylidae; genus Hyla; species Hyla sarda. Next base: position 63,738,765 of record NC_079198.1, read on the forward strand.
TCACTGGGTACTGGTATTGCCAACCACCACACCACTCTGTCACCGGGTCACTTTCAGGACTCCTGATGCTGCTGCTGCCACCTCCAGGCTGTCTCATTCTGCCACCATATGTTCTCCTCATGCTGATGCCAGCTCCAAGCTGTCTCATACTGCCACAATATGTTCTCCTCAATCTGCTGCTACCTCCAGGGTGTGTCATTCAGCCACTATATGTTCTCCTCATGATGCTGCAAACTCCATGCTGTGTCATTCAGCCACTATATGTTTTCCTCATGCTGCTGCAAACTTCAGGCTGTGTCATTCAGCCACTACGTGGTCTCTTCATGCTGCTGCCACCTCCACATTGTGTAATTTAGCCACTTTATGTTCTCCTCATACTGCCGCCAACTCTAAGCTGTGTCATTCAGCCACTATATGGTCTACTCATGCTGCCAACTCCTCCACGCTGTGTCATTTAGCCACTATATGTTCTCCTCATGCTGCCGCCAGCTCCACGCTGTGTCATTCAGTCACTATATGTTCTCCTCATGCTGCCGCAAACTCCAGGCTGTGTCATTCACCCACATTATGGTCTCCTCATGCTGCCGCCACATCCACATTGTTTCATTCAGCCACTATATGTTCTCCTCATACTGCCGCCAACTCTAAGCTGTGTCATTCAGCCACTATATGGTCTACTCATGCTGCCAACTCCTCCACGCTGTGTCATTTAGCCACTATATGTTCTCCTCATGCTGCCGCCAGCTCCACGCTATGTCATTAAGCCACTTCATGGTCTCCTCATGCTGCTTCCACCGCCATGCTGTGTCATTCAGCCAGTATATGATCATCTCATACTGCCACCTCCAGGCTCTGCCATTGTGCGGCCATGTGACATGTAACTCCTTGTTAGATGTGGTCTTTTGTAACCACATTATTTATTCAAAGTAAACGCTTTGGGCCCGGGACATTAACAATTGGAGTGTAATATTAAATTTACATTTCGAAATCTTAAATTTAAATTTAAAAAAAATCGATGTAATCTTTTCAAGACTGAGGTCCTATGGTCTTCGACATCATATATTAGCTGTGGAATTACCACAAGAATGTAGGTCGCCTCACGGCAGACCGCCAGCTCGATCCTCACAAAAAATGTAAATAAATTCAAATTAAATTAAATAAAAATTACATAAAAAATCTATTTATTCTCTTAAATTTTGACACCATATGGTCTCCCTGCTGCCACATCCAAATGCTCTGCGGCAGTCATTCTAATAGTGATGCCTGTAATCTGCAAGTCATACTGAATAACAGTATTATTTCACTAACACAGCATACTCCCTATGCTTGTTAGGACAAGGCAAAGTGTTCTACACCCCTATTGAGGCTCTTTGTAGGCCAGAAATAGCCGTCTTTAATAGCAATTCGCCACAAATAAATTCGGAACGAAACAAATTTTGGGGGAAAATCCTGGGAATTGGCCGAATTGAATTTCTAAAAAATTCGCTCATCCCTAGTTTAGACAATTACACATGCAGCAATACCAAATATGTTTATTTTTATTATGTTTACGTATTTTTTATGAGGAAAATGGGAAAAGGATGGTGCTTTAAACTTTTGATATGGAAGGGGTTAGTGTATGTGGGTTTAATCTTTATTACATTTTATTTTAGGGTTTATCAATCACAGAGCCACGGACCACAGGGAGGGAGAATTTGGCCCTCTGGCTACCTCAGCAATGGATTGTGTCCTCTGCGATTGCACTGTGGGGGGGGGGGGGGATCCACTCCACTAAACCATCAGGGATGGTTTAAATGTAGAGTATACAAAAAAGAAAAGGAAGGGTGCAGCAGCACACATGGTCAAAAAATGGAGGCTCTTAGCGCACTTTTTGATCAAACGTGTCTCATCCATCCACCACGTGGTGTTTTTTTTTTTTCTTTTGTGCAACTTAGGGGGAATGTCACCCTCTGTGCACTCCTTTCCTATTTCACAGGAGGTATTTTAATTGATAATGGATCCAGCATGTCACCCAGTCAGAGGCTATATGCACAGCAGAGGTGAGTGTTATGAGTTTTAGACTCATAATGTATGTTAGGGACCCATCTGTTATGAGGCCACCTCCACGGGGTGGATGGGGGGGGCACGTTTTGAAGTGCACTAAAAGCTTCAATTGTTTGACCAAGTGTGTTTCTGCAACCTTCCTTTTTTTGTATACTCTGTATTTGCCACAGCAGCGTGCACCCGTGTATCAGGTAGTTTTGCTGGCTATTTTGTGTGTTTTTTATGGTTTAAATGTCTCCTTAGATGTCTCTGTCAGCTTTGACAGTGGCGATCTAAGGGGGTAAATAGACAGACACGGCAGTCGCCGCATTTTGGATATTAGCAGCGGCCCACAGCTACATGAATAAACTGGGGGCCACCTGCTATGGCACAGGCTTGAGTCAGGAGCCCACACCATACACTTTTAACAGGACATTAATGTGTATACATGTCACTGGTCATTAAGAGGTTAAAAGGAACCAAGCAGCAGTTTTTAGCAAATTTAACACTTGACAACGTGTTATATATGGTACATTTTTTATCCTCACCATGCTCGGAGGACATTTTTGCCTTCAGGGATGGTGAGGATATGAAGTTTTAAAGTCCCCTCCGGCCGCCCCGTAATTTGTCCCTTGGGCGGGGAGTTATGCTTATCGGGTCCTATTGCTCCAGCCGTGGTCCCGCCCCCTTAGCTTGATTGGCTTGCATCACCACTCTGCTCCATCTGCTTAGAGACTAGAGAAATGACGCAGGTCAATCAAGCTGAGGGAGTGAAACCATGGTTGGAGCTACGGGACCCGGTAAGTATAACTTCCCACCCAGTGGACTACTTACGGGGCGGCCAGAAGGGACTTTATAACTTTATATCCTCAACATCCCTGGGGGGCAAAAATGTCCCCCAGGGATTGTGAGGATGGATATTTGACAATATATAACGCATTGTCAAGTATTATATATGTTGAAATCTTCTGCTTGGTTCCCTTTAACCCCTTAAGGACATAGGGTGTACAGGTACGCCCTGACGTCCTGGTACTTAAGGACAAAGGTCGTACCTGTACGCTCGTGGGAATTTTGGTCCCTGCCGTGTGCCGAGCGGGGACCGGACCGGGATGCCTGCTGATATCTATCAGCAGGCACCCCGTACAAACCACTGGGGGGTCCTGACACCCCCCCATGTCGGCAATCGCCGCAAATCGCTGGTCAATTCAGACCGGCGATTTGCGGTGATTTCAGATAAATCGGGTCTCTGATGATCCAGTGTCGGAGACAGCTCCATTCACCCTTACCCAGCAGTAGTGAGGTGGCACGGGTGCCACCTCATGATCGCACGATTAATCTGTCGGAATGACTGACCAATCACGACCCTGTTGGGCGGTGTTCGAGGTGGCGATCATGGCGGTGATCGGGCCAGCGGGGGTCTCTTGCCTCTCCCTGGTCTGGGGTCCCCTCTGGTGTGGCAGTGGCGAAAGGAGCAGCAGGAGCGGTGGCAGCAGCAGCCGCAGTCGCAGGATACAGCAGGAGGTGAAGCCTGTTCACCTCCTGCTGTTGCTTAGCAACAACACAGAGCATGCACAGCCAAAGGGCATGCTGGGAGTTGTAGTTTTGCAACAGCTGGAATTCCAACTGCAACTCCCAGCATGCCATTTGGTAGTCTGTGCATGCTGGGGGGTTGTAGTTATGCACCAGCTGGAGGCATATTTTTTCTATGAAAAAGTATGCATCCAGCTGTTGCATAACTACAACTTCCAAGATGCACAGACTATCAAAGGGCATGCTGGGAGTTGTAGCAGTGTGCCTCCAGCTGTTGCAAAACTACAACTCTCAGCATGCCCTTCGCCTGTCAATGCATGCTGATTGTTGCAGTTTTGAAACAGCTGGAGACACATTGGTTGTGAAACAGAGTTTGTGTCCTAACTCAGTGTTTCGCAACTAGTGTGGGTCCAGCTGTTTCAAAAATACAACTCTCAGCATGCACTGAGAGAATGTACACGCTGGGACTGACAGTTGTAGTTTTGCAACAGCTGGAGGCACACTGGTTGAAAAACACTGAGTAAAGTAACAAACTCTCAGTGTTTCACAACCAATGTGCCTCCAGCTGTTGCATAACTACAACTCCCAGCATGTATGGTCTGTCAGTGCATGCTGGGAGTTGTAGTTTTGCAAAAGCTGGAGGTTTGCCCCCCCCCCCCCCCCCCACATGTGAAAGTAGAGGGTACATTCACACAGGTTGGTTTACAGCGAGTTTTCTGCTGCAAGTTTGAGATGTGGCAAATTTTCCGCCGCAACTCAAACTCCAAGCAAGAAAATCACTGTAAACCCCCACCCATGTGAATGTATCCTAAAAACACTACACTACGCTACACAAAATAAAAAGTAAAACACTACATATACATACACCCTTACAGAGTCCCCCCACCCCCCAATAAAAAAAAAACGTCTTGTACAGCACTGTTTCCAAAACGGAGCCTTCAGCTGTTAAAAAACAACAATGCCCAGTATTGCCAGACAGCCGCTGACTGTCAAGGCATGCTCGGAGTTTTGCAACAGTTGTAGAAACACCCTGTTTGGGAAACACTGCCGTAGGATATTTATGTGGCGGATGCAAATCCCCAATTTAGGTCTCAAATGCGCATGGCGCTCTCTCGCTTTGGAGCCCTGTCGTATTTCAAGGCAACAGTTTAGGGCCACATATGGGGTATTTTCATACTCGGGAGAAATAGTGTTCCAAATTTTGGGGGGCTTTTTCTCCTTTTACCCCTTATGAAAAGGTAAAGTTGGGGTCTACATCAGCATGTTAGTGTAAAAAAGAAAAACATTTTTACACTAACATGCTGGTTTTGCCCCAAACTTAATTTTCACATGTGGTAAAAGGGAAAAAAAAAGCCCCCCAAAATTTGTAACGCAATTTTCTCCCCATATGTGGATGTGAAATGCTCTGAGGGCGCACAACAGGGCTCAGGAGTGAGAGCGCACCATGTAAATTTGAGGTCTAAATTGGTGATTTGCACAAGGATGGCTGATTTAACAGCGGTTCTGACATAAATGCAAAACAATAAATATCCACATGCGACCACATTTTGGAAACTACACCCCTCGCGTAATTTAATTTTTCATTTGCACAGCCCATTGTTCCAAAGATCTGTCAAACGCCAGTGGGGCGTACATGCTCATTGACCCCTTATTAAATTCTGTGAGGGGTGTAGTTTCCAAAATGGGGTCACAGGTTGGGGGGGTCCACTGTTCTGACATCACAGGGGGCTTTGTAAACTCACATGGCCCCCGACTTCTATTACAAACCAAATTCTCTTTCCAAAAGCTCAATGGTGCTTCTTCTCTTCTGAGCATTGTAGTTTGCCTGCAGAGCACTTTAAATCCACATATGGAGCATTTCCATACTCAGAAGAAATGGGGTTACAAATTTTGGGAGGCTTTTTCTCCTATTACCCTTTGTGAAAATGAAAAATTTGGGGTAACACCAGCATTTTAGTGAAAAAAATCTAATTTTTCATTTTCATGTCCAACTTTAGCAGAAATTTGTCAAACACCTGTGGGGTGTTAAGGCTCACTGTACCCCTTGTTACATTCCATGAGGGGTATAGTTTCCAAAATAGTATGTGATGTGTCTTTTTTTGCTGTTCTTGCACCATAGAGGCTTCCTAAATTCGAAATGCCCCCCAAAAACCAACTCAACAAAATTTTCTTTCCAAAAGCCAAATGTGACTTCTTTTCTTCTGAGCATTGTAGTGCGCCCGCAGAGCACTTGACATCCACATATGGGGTATTTCCATGCTCAGAAGAGATTGGGTTACAAATTTTGGGGGGAATTTTCTCCTATTACCGCTTGTAAAAATGTAAAATTTGGGGCAAAACCAGCATTTTAGTAAAAAAAAAAAATCATTTACACATCCGACTTTAACAAAAAGTCGTCAAACACCTGTAGGGTGTTAAGGCTCACTGGACCCCTTGTTACGTTCCTTGTGGGGTGTCATTTCCAAAATAGTTGCCATGTTTGTTTCTTTTTGCTGTAATGGCACCATAGGGGCTTCCTAAATGTGACATGCCCCCCCAAAAACCATTTCAGAAAAACTCACTTTCCAAAATCCCATTGTCGCTCCTTCCCTTTTGAGCCTTGTATTGTACACTCATCCACATATGAGGTATTTTCTTACTCAAGAGAAATTGGGTTACAATTTTTTTTCTCCTTTTATCCCTTGTAAAATTTCAAAAACTGGGCCTACAAGAACATGCGAGTGTAGAAAATGAGGATTTTGAATTTTCTCCTTCACCTTGCTGCTATTCCTGTGAAACACCTCATGGGTTAACACACTTACTGAATGTCATTTTGAATACTTTGAGGGGTGTAGTTTTTATAATGGGGTCATTTATGGGGTATTTTTAATATGAAGACCCCCTTAAAATCTACTTAACTGAACTGGTCCCTGAAAAATTACGATTTTGAAAATCTTGTGAAAAATTGGAAAATTGCTGCTGAACTTTGAAGCTTACTGATGTCTTCCAAAAGTAAAAACATATCAAATTTATTATGCATATATAAAGTAAACATATTGTATATGTGAATGAATCTATAATTTATTTGATATGTCTAATTTCCTTATTAGCAGAGAATTTAAAATTTAAAAAACATTTTCAAAATTTCCACCAAGAAAGGATACAAGTAACACCAAAAATGTACCACTAGGTTAAAGTTGAAAAAGCATTCCAGAGTTCTTAATGCTTAAAGTGACAGTGGTCAGGTTTGCAAAAAAAAAAATGCTCTGGTCCTTAAGGTGAAAATGGTCTTGGACCTTAAGGGGTTAAAGAACAAAGTCCTAACTTTCCCTTCCTTCTTATAGCTGCCTGGTGTCTGATCTTGTCTTTATCTCTTTTCACCTGATTATTAATCTTTTGTCCTTTAAATGCACTTTCTACCTTTTTACAGCTTGTCTTCTGAAAGTCTTGTTTTTTAATTAGTTGCCTTTCCATGAGCATAGCCAATTGGCCAAAAAAGTTGATGGCACAGAGCTAGCCATGGAACCTAACCTGCAATGTTGGTGAGGAAAGTAGTTTCTACAGCTATCTTCACTTTTTTCCCGCTTAAGCTAGCAGAATACTGTATATTTAACCCCTTAAGGACAGACCCATTTTTTACCTGAATGACCAGGCTCTTTTTTATTTTTATTTGACTTGGTCTCTTTAAATGAAAATAACTTTAGAATGCTTTTTCTGAGCCATTCAATTCTGAGACTGTTTTTTCATGACATATTGTACCTTATATAAGTGGTGCATTTTTGATGAAACATGCAAAATATTGTGAAAAACTGGAAAATGTCTGGCATTTTATTTTTTATAGTGTACACTGTGCGGTAAAAGTGATTTAATATTTATTCTGTGGGTCGATACTAGAGATGAGCGAACTTACAGTAAATTCGATTTGTCACGAACTTCTCGGCTCGGCGGTTGCTGACTTTTCCTGCATAAATTAGTTCAGCTTTCCGGTGCTCCGGTGGGCTGGAAAAGGTGGATACAGTCCTAAGAAAGAGTCTCCTAGGTCTGTATCCACCTTTTCCAGCCCACGGGAGCACCTGAAAGCTGAACTAATTTATGCAGGAAAAGTCATCAACTGCCGAGCCGAGAAGTTTGTGACGAATCAAATTTACTGTAAGTTCGCTCATCTCTAGTCAGTACCATTATTGCAATACCCATTTTATATAGCTTTGCATGCTCTTTTTCCTTTTCTGAGCAAAGTTCTTTTTCTGCCATTCATCTTCCAACAGCTGTAACTTTTTAATTTTTTGTCCTACGCCATTGAGTGGGGGCTTTTTTTGTGGGATGAGCTGTACTTTTTATTGGTATCATTTTTGCAATACGCGCTAACTTTTGTTCATTTTTATTCTGCTATTTGTACCAACATTTATGAATTTTGCGCTTATTTGTTGTTGTTTTTTATGGCGTTCACCGTGCAGGATAATTTACATAATAGTTTTATAGTACACATCATTATGGACACGGCAATACCTATTATGTATACAATTTGTGTGTTTGATCTTTTTTGATTACAATACAGGGTTTTATTGGGAAAGGGCTATTTAAAAAAAAAATTACACTTCATACATTTTTCACTTTTTACAGGTTACGCTATGCTGCAAAACATTTGTACTGTAGAACACTTTAACCTTATCTGCTGCAGACACTACAGACTGTGGCTGGATCTAACAGGCTTCCGTAGCTGGCAGACAGGAGGTCATCATCTGATCTCCTGCTGCCATAGCAACCTATGGTGACCAGCGATGGTATCACTGCATCGCTGTTGATGAACAGAGGGAGCACGCTCCCCCTGTCAACACCATAGATGCCGTTATCAGGATTGATCACGGCATCTATGGGGTTAATGCTGCTGGGACCGGAGCTGCGGCGGGTTCTTGGCTATGATTGACAGCTGGGTCCCGCTGCCAATCTCCTGCGCTGCCCGCGGCAGTGCAGGAGATCCCTAGGACGTATGCATACGTCCCAGCGTGCGAACATGTCGGGTGCTGGGACGTATGCACACATCCTATAGCTTAAATAAATAATTAAGTTTAAAGAATGGTAAACTTCCTAAGATTTGGTTCCTTGTTTTTTCATGTTTCAGCCATAAAAGAGAATTTTTTTACCACACAAGCTGGAAAAAACATTGGGTCTAAGACAGAGATCACTCCAGTCTTTTTCTCATAACCTATGATCTATGCTTTGTGATCTCTGAGTTGTGTCAAACTTTCAAAGAGGAATGATATCTTCCTTGAAAATTTTGCTTCTGACTTTTCAACCTCCTGGACTGTGTCCCAGACCTCTGCCTCTTATTCAACAGAGCTTTAGGAAAAAAAAAGTTTTTTCCACCAATATTTGTTTGTTTTAAGGATGTTTTTATATGTTGTGCACACTCTTCTATGCCTTTTTATCTACACACTTAAAGGGGTACTCCGGTGGTTATTTTTATTTTTTTACTATATGGCATCTTCTTTATAAGTTTTTTTTTTTTTTTGCAATATACATGTGGTATGTGTTTTGGCAGCATGTATGTGTTTTTCTTACCTGTTTGTTGGGCAGGAAGTTCTGTAGTTCGGAGGGTTTTCTTTTACTGTTGTCCACAGTTCTGAGTCTGTTGTGGACAAGATGTCACAGCTTTTTTTTTCCCCCTCTGTCTGCATGAGAAAAATAAGCCACGCCCCCTCATCTCATCCAGCTGAGTACACAGCTCCTCCCCTCCCCCCTGCTCTGTATTCTAAGGACGCAGGTCTGCACAGGAAAAGGAACACAGAGAAGATAAGTGTTATCTGAAGGGGAGGATGACAGGGTGCACGGGCTGGGGATGTATGGACTGCAGGGGAATAAGTCTCATACTGGGAATGATCTCTATATGTGAAGGGGGAGGGGGGACTCCTGAATGACACATGCTGGGAGTTGTAGTCCCTGTTGTGTGTGTGTGTATGCTAGTGTTTACAAATCAGTGTGCTTCCAGCTGTTGCAAAACTACAACTCCCAGCATGCCCTGACAGACTTTGGGCATGCTGGGAGTTGTAGATTTGCAACAGCTGGAGGCACACTGGTTGTAAAAAACTGTTCTAGCCTATTCAGCATACACACCATGTTACACCAGTGTTTCCCAACCAGTGTGCCTCCAGCTGTTGCAAAACTACAACTCCTAGCATGGCCAAAAGCTGTCAGGGCATGCTGGGAGTTGTAGTTTTGCAACACCTGGAGGCACCCTGGTTGGTAAACACTGGTGCATGCCCTACAGAGGTGTGGTGAACTACAACCCCCAGGAGACTACAGAGGCAGCATGCTGGTGTTATACCACAGACTGAAGACTCCTGAATGACATATGCTGGGAGTTGTAGTCCCTTTTGTGTGTGTATGACAGTGTATCCCATCCAAGGCTGATTTATACTAGTGTGCTGTGTATAAGGGGGCCAACCCGGGAAAACTGTAGGGTGGGTAAAGGGCGGAACAAACAAACAAAAAAAAAAAGGAGCTGCCCCAAACCAGCAAGGCATGTGGCATGCTGAGATTTGTAGTTTTCAGCACAGCAAGAAACAGGAAATAGAAGCTAAGATAGGAAAACAAAGTGGGGGATAAAAAGACAACAAAGAACGGAAATAGAGTAGGCTAAACAACAAGAATAGAAATTAAACAAAACAAATAGGGTAAGTCAAAAACGGAAAAACATGTTGACCACTGGAGTACCCCTTTAAACATAGAGTCTTGAATGGCTCTTGACTTTTTTTTACCTATTATATTTGCTTAAGGCTGGAATTCCACTTTTTTTTTTTTTTGGGGAGGGGGGGGGGGGATGGATGCCAAGAAAAACGCCAATTCTGCTGCATGGTGTTTTTTTGTCCAAGAAACGCTGTGGCCAGATGTTAGCTGTAAATCAATGAAAAAATGCAAAATTCTCTTTCCACTTTGCGTTTTTCGGTTTGTTTGTTATTTATATCCTTTTGGCGTTTTTTCACTCTTTTTCAGCCCCTTGGCGATTTTGCAAAATCGCAGCATGTTGAGCATATGGAGGGACATTTATCAATGTTTGCTTATGTATTCTTTTTTTTAATAATTTTTTCCTTACTTTTTTTTTGCTTATGTGCGAAGTATTTATCAACTGGTCTCAGCCTGTTGATAATTTTCTTTCACGTAAGCAATTTTTCCTTTTTTACTTTGGTAGTAGCTTTTTCTGCTCCATGTTTGAGCTGGAGTAAATTTAGTCAATTTTTAACGCTGTTGCGACTTTTTTTTGCGCAGTTGCGACTGTCGCAGTTAATAAATACGTGACTACCCGTAGTCCATTTTAAAATTATTACTGCATAGTAAATTTTAGGAAAACTTGCTTTTCTCGCTTTCCAGTCAAAATGTTGCACGAAAAATCGTGTAGTCGCAGTTGCGACAATTTTGCGACAATTATAGTAAAGAAAACCTGACTAAACCTGTTGATAAATGTCCATAATGGTGTTTATTCTCTGAAATCATGGGGTTTTTCATCCATAGAAGTCTATGGGAGTAAAAAAAAATGCCAAGGAAAACACCATGTGGGTTTCAACTTTGGCATGTTTGCAGGCAGTTTTTATTCTTTTTTGGATCCAAAAAAGCGATGGAGATACCTTTTTTAATAAAATTTTGTAGGGTACAAAAAAATACAGTAGTGATGAAAAAAATTGTATTTAACAAAATGTATCTTTTTATAACGAAATTTTTAATAATTTTTAAATAGGGTGTGTGCTCCTTTTTGGGAGTAGTAGTACCTGCAGTTAAAGAGCGACTATCACCATCTAAACTTTCTCTAATCCCTGACCCTGACTCTGACAAAGTCTATCGCTGCATTTATAATGCTTTAACCCCTTCATGACCCAGCCCATTTTCACCTTCATGACCTGGGCTTTTTTTTGAAAATCTGACCACTGTCACTTTAAACATTAATAACTCTGGAATGCTTTTACTTATCATTCTGATTCCGAGATTGTTTTTTCGTGACATATTCTACTTTATGTTATTTGTAAAATTTCACTGATATTTGCATCCTTTCTTGGTAAAAAAATCAAAAAATTTCATGAACATTTTGAAAATTTTGCATTTTTCTAACTTTGAAAGTCTCTGCTTGAAAGGAAAATGGATATTCCAAATAAATTACATATTAATTCACATATACAATATGTCTACTTTGTGTTTGCATAAAAAAATTGACAAGTTTTTACTTTTGAAAGACACCAGAGGGCTTCAAAGTTCCGCAGCAATTTTCCAATTTTTCTCAAGATTTTCAAAATCGGAATTTTTCAGGGCCCAGGTGGTTCAGGTTGGAAGTGGATTTTAAGGGTCTTCATATTAGAAATACCCCATAAATGACCCCATTATAAAAACTGCACCCCCCAAAGTATTCAAAATGACATTCAGTAAGTGTTTTAACCCTTAAGGTGTTTCACAGGAATAGCAGCAAAGTGAAGGAGAAAATTCTAAATCTTCATTTTTTACAGTCGCATTTTCTTGTAGACCCAGTTTTTGAATTTTTACAAGGGGTAAAAGGAGAGAAATCACCCTAAAATTTGTAACCCAATTTCTCTCGAGTAAGGAAATACCTCATATGCGTATGTAAAGTGTTCAGCGGGCGCAGTAGAGGGCTCAGAAGGGAAGGAGCGACAATGGGATTTTGGAGAGTGAGTTTTTCTGAAAGGGTTTTTGGGGGGCATGTCCCATTTAGGAAGCCCCTATGGTGCCAGAACAGTGGACCCCCCCACATGTGACCCCATTTTGGAAACTATACCCCTCATGGAATTTAATAAGGGGTGCAGTGAGCATTTACACCCCACTGGCGTTTGACAGATATTTGAAACAGTGGACTGTGCAAATCAAAAATTTTATTTTTCATTTTCACAGACCACTGTTCCAAAAATCTGTCATACACCAGTGGGGTGTAAATGCTCACTGCACCCCTTATTACATTCCGTGAGGGGTGTAGTTTCCAAAATGGGGTCACATATGGATATTTATTGTTTTGCGTTTGTCAGAACTGCTGTAACAATCAGCCACCCCTGTGCAAATCGCCTCAAATGTACATTGTGCACTCTCCCATCTGGGCCTTGTTGTGCGCCCCCAGAGCACTTTGCGCCCACATATGGGGTATCTCCGTAGTCGGTAGAAATTGCATTACAAATTTAGAGGGTATTTTTTCCCTTTTACCTCTTGTGAAAATGAAAAGTATGGGGCAACACCAGCATGTCAGTGTAAAAAATTTATTTTTTTACGCTAACATGCTGGTGTAGACCCCAACTTCACCTTTTCATAAGGGGTTAAAGAAGAAAAAGCCCCCCAAAATGTGTAAGGCAATTTCTCCCGAGTACGGCGATACCCCATATGTGTCCCAAAACTGTTGCCCTGAAATACGACAGGGCTCCAAAGTGAGAGAGTGCCATGCGCATTTGAGGCCTGAATTAGGGATTTGCATAGGGGTGGACATAGGGGTATTCTATGCCAATGATTCCCAAACAGGGTGCCTCCAGCTGTTGCAAAACTCCCAGCATGCCTGGACAGTCAATGGCTGTCTGGCAATACTGGGAGTTATTATTTTGCAACAGCTGGAGGCTCCGTTTTTGAAACAGTAGCGTACCAGACGTTTTTCATTTTTTTGGGGAGGGGGGCTGTGTAAGGATATGTGTATATGTAGTGTTTTTAACTTTTTATTTTAGGTTAGTGTTAGTGTAGTGTAGTGTTTTTAGGGTACAGTCACATGGGTAGAGGTTCACAGCAAGTTTGCCGCTGGAAGTTTGAGCTGTAGCGCAAAATTTGCGCCATCTCAAACTTGCAGCACTCACTGTAAACCTCCGCCCATGTGAGTGTACCCTGTACATTCACATTGGGGGGAGGGGGCAAACATCCAGCTGTTGCAAACTCCGAGCATGCCCTTTGGCTGTCCGTGCATGATGGGAGTTGTAGTTTTGCAACAGCTGGAGGAACACTGGTTTTGAAACACTAAGTTAAGTAATAAACTTTCAAGTGTTTTGCAACCAAACTTAGTGTTTCCAAACCAGTGTGCCTCCAGCTGTTGCAAAACTACAACTCCCAGCATGCATGGTCTGTCAGTGCATGCTGGGAGTTATAGTTTTGCAACAATTGCAACAGCTGGAGGCACTGAGGTAGGAAACGGACAATGTTTCCCAACTAGTGTGCCTCAGGTTGTTGCAAAACTACAACTCCCAGCATGCCCAGACTGCCCAGGCATGCTGGAAGTTGTAGTTCGGCAATATCTGAAGGATCAGATGTTGCCGAACTACAACTTCCAGCATGCTTGGGCAGTCTGGGCATGCTGGGAGTTGTAGTTTTGCAACATCTAGAGGTCCACAGTTTGGAGACCACTGTATAATGGTCTCCAATCTGTGCTCTTCCAGATGTTAGAGAACTACAACTCCCAGCATGCCTGGACAGACTGAGCATGCTGAGATTTGTAGTTTTGCAACATCTGGAAGAGCACAGATTGGAGACCATTATACAGTGGTCTCCAAACTGTGGACCTCCAGATGTTGCAAAACTACAACTCCCAGCATGCCCAGAAAGCCAAAGGCTGTCTGGGCATGCTGGGAGTTGCAGTTTTGAAACTCCCAGAGGCAGCAGTGAGATCGCTTTACGGCGATCTCACTGCTGCCAATGAAGATGCCGCACTGCTGCCGGAAACTCACCTCCGGGACGCATCGCCGCCGGGACCGCATGGAGGACGTCGCTCGTGCCGAGACCGCTCGGGACACCGCATGGCCGGTAAGTGACGCTGGGGGATGGGTCAGGGACACTTAGCAGAGCGGTGTGTGTCCCGATCCCCGTGATCGGGACTCACACACCGCGCTGCCAAGTATTTTCATAGCGAAACGCTGCTATCAGCTAGTCAGATTTGACCAGCTGATAGCAGCGATCACTGGGGGGGGTGGGGGGGGTGGGGGATGAAACCCCCCGTGGTCGCATGGTAAGATGGCTGGCTATCAGTGATAGCCACCATCTTACCGGGAGCTGCAGGATGCCGCGAGTAGCTGCAAAAATGTTCATGACGTACCTGTATGTCATGGGTCGGGAACACCTTGCCACCCATGACGTACAGGTATGTCATAGGTCGGGAAGGGGTTAAACCCCCCTAAAAAATACCTTTTTTCATGCCCCCTCCCATAGACTTCCATTGAGGGGACGGGCGTGACGTCACATGGGGGCGACTCAGACCCTCCAGCGCTTCCGGACAAAAAACAGGTGGGTGCCGCATGCAATACTGCTGGGGTCCCCAGCGACTGGACCCCCGAGATCAGACATCTTATCCCCTATCCTTTGTATAGGGGATAAGATGTCTAGGGTGGGAGTACCCTTTTAAGGATAGATCACAGTGGGTTTCACTCCTGACACTCGATGAAATCGTCCTATCTATTGCAGAGATGCGTAGCGGCTTTCTCCTGCGCTCCACATCTCTGCTATCTACTCCAGCCGGCCAGTGATGTGAATAGAATTCACATCACTCATTCACACTTCCCTCTGAGAGTGGGGATTGTGCGCAACCATCCAGCTAAACCCAACTCTGGGCAGAAAATATGAATCACTGGGCGGCACTGGGCGGCCGGAGTATAGTGCAGAGATGTGAGCGCTGTATAGAGCCGCTCCACATCTCTGCTATATTATGGACGATCGCATTGGGTGATATGTCTATTAGTACAGGTACTACTACTACTCCCATAATGAAACAGTCTGTTCCATGCTGGGAGTAGTAGTACTACCTAAAAAATGCTAAAAGTAGAGAGAAAAAAGGGAAACACACACACGCACTTTATTAAAAATTAATTTTAAATACATTTTTTCCCATCCCTACTGCATCCCTTTTTTCCCCATTCCTTTTTTTTTTTTTTTTTTTTGGCACCCAACAAATTAAAAAAAAAATGCCAAAGGGGCCAAAAATGCAATTTCCACTCAAATGCAAAAATGCCAGAAAAAACGTCAGACGCAGGGAATTGCATTGGCGTCTTTTTCTGGCATTTTTTTTCTGTGAAAAAAACCCAGGAAAGAAGAAACATGTGGAATCCCAGCCTTATGGCATTCAACAGTTCTATAGTATCATCTCAAGGAATAAGTATTTCTTCTCCCTCTCTCCATGGTCAGATAATCATTCTTGACTTAAAGGGGTACTCCGGCCCTGAGACATCTGGGGACCCCGCAATCTTGAATTCACCACCCATCTGTTTGAGCTGCACGCTGCGGTGCCAGCTCACAATAAGCCGGGTGGCAACCACGGGGCCGGAGTGTCGTGATGTCACGACTCCGCCCCGTGTGACGTCACTCCCGCTATGCAAGTCTATAGGAGGGGCGTGGATAGGGGATAAAATGTCTCACGGCCGGAGTAGCCCTTTAACTCTGACAGTGGACTGTATCATCTCATTAACCATAGATTTAATATCATCCATAAAGGCAGATTTTTACTCTTTCATGATTTTTAATGTGCAAGGATGACATAGTTACTTGTATACATGTTACTTTTATCATTCTGAGAACCCTTTTGTTGGTTTTAGAGTCATCCAATATAAGGAGTGTTAGGGCAAAAAAAAAAAAACTGGTAATATGGAATACATATCCTGGTAAGCCAGACCAGAAGCTGTTTTTACTGGATGCGATAAAATACTATACAGAATGGCTTGAACACCAAAGAACCGAATCAACATTATATGCAGTAAATAGCTACATACATGATACCTTATCATTTTTCTGTGGGATTTCAGGATATCAATCCTTCAATCTTGCAATAATACTAACCCACAGTCACCAGATCAGGTTGAAATGCAGAGAAAAGCCTTAGAAGGAGATTTCTCAAGCTCCATAGTAGATTAATTTTTTTGCGTAAAAAAGCACGTGCAACTTTTCTATACATGTTGCGACTTTTTGATTTTTGCTTATTCTAAAGCACATTTCTGAAATCTGCTCACGTAGTATTTTTTATTTTTTTTTACTTTGCAGTGGTCATGTATTTATCAAATGCGATTGTCACTATTTATGAAGAAAAAAAGTTGCATCTCCATTTACTCCGGTGCTTAGACATCTTATCCCATATCCAAAGGACTGCCGCTGGGGACCCCCGGGATCTTGCACACAGCACCCCGTTTTTAATCAGTCCCCGGAGCGTGTTCGCTTCAGGACTGATTACCAGCGACTACAGGGCGGGTGGCATGTGACGTCACGCCCCGCCCCCGTGTGATGTCACACTCCGCCCCTCAATGCAAGCCTACGGGAGGGGGCGTGATAGCTGTCACACCCCCTCCCGTAGGCTTGCATTGAGGGGCGGAGCGTGACATCGCGCGGGGGCGGGGCGTCACACGCCGCTCGCCCTGTAGTCGCCGGTAATCAGTCCCGGAGCAAACACGCTCCGGGGACTGATTACAAACGGCGTGCCGCGTGCATGATCCCGGGGGTCCCCAGCGGCGGGACTCCCACGATCAGGCATCTTATCCCCTATCCTTTGGATAGGGGATAAGATGTCTAAGCACCGAAGTACCCCTTTAAAAGTTTCATATGTATTCCAGGTCCAACCTGGCTTACAGAAAGTGCATACGTCTGCAGAAAAGGAAATTAACACCCACTTTAAAAGCTGTTCTTGTTCTGCATTATGAAACGACGCTACTACATTAATGTTAATATTAATCATAGAAAAAATTTATTAAATAACTAATACTGTAACTATTAATTTTAAGGCTGAAAATACACACTGCACACCTTCTTAATTTTAGGACACATACATGCTGGAATGTTGTGTTAAAATAGAATAAGGCACAAAATAATTGTGTAAGAATTTTAACAGATTACATAAATAACCCATATGTGGCACTAAGATCTTTCCTTAAAAAAAAAATATAAATTATAAAATCCATAGTAATACAGCTTCACGCACGTTTTGGGGTGGGTAACGTACTGAGATATATATTTTTTTTGTGGCTTCACTATTGTTTATGTGTCTGTTCGTGCTGTGCTGTCTTTCTTTCTGATGCAAACTCTGGCCTCAGTGCAGCGATGCAAGACTCCGCCCACCAATGTCACAAAATGCGGGCTCAAAATTAAACAAAAAAGCCTCCAGAGTAAGATATTCATGGTGCGGCATAGTATGTTTTTAATATTTTTTAATTTCTGAGGAGAGTGCGGGCTCAAAATGGGTTGGGTGGGATAGTTGGAGTGCAGTTGTTCATTAGGAAGCTGAAAGAGGGAGGGACAATATCCTCCACTACTTCAATATTGCAACATATATTTCTCTTCATCATAGCCCAAACTTCTCTGCTGACTGACTCTGCACAGGAACAGCAAAAACACAAAAGATGGCTCCGAGGGTCCAACAGCCAGAACTTACCATCAATGAGCTCATTAGAAAAGGCTGCAACACTTGTGGGAGGACAGCAGCTTCTTCATTGTTTACTGCTGCTCCTCCTACAATAACCATCTTTTTAGGGTACGTTCACACGGCAGTCTGTTCCGGTTTTTTATCCCCATTTCGGTTCCATTTTTGCAAGCTGTAAATGGATTAAAAACAGTTTAAAAAAAAATTCCATTCATGTCAATGGGATTTTTTTACAATCCGTTTACATCCGTTTATACCCGTATTCACTCATTTCAGATTTTTTGATGGCAGAAAAAACGGCAAATGCAGTATTTTTTCTTCTGTCAAAAAAACTGAAGAAAAATCGGATACAGTAAATTTAACATTGAAGTCTATGAAGTCCGTTTTTACTTCTGAGCATGCTCAGAACCCAAAAATGTTTTGGGTTCATTAGTTGAACAATAACGGATCCAAATGGATCCAAATGGATAATGTCCGTTTGCATCCCTTATTTTTTTAAAGTCCATTTTTATTTTAACTGGAGAAGAATGGGAGGGGTCTATACGGCCTTAGTGGTGATGTAAGGTACTAGAGTTTTGTCCTATTCTCTTGCAGGAACAGACATAGTATCCTACCATGGATGCAATTTTTTTTTACAATAAGGACTACATACAATTCTGATTTAGCATTGCCACTGATGGATTCTAAAATATAAGCAACGCAAAATATAACTCAGATTAAATATTTCATAATATCTTTTAAGCAAGTTGCCTGGATTGAAAAGAGCAACAAGGCTGTTGAATAATATTAAATATTGTGTCATGCCATTACCCCTTGTGGGGAACAAAATATAAAACTATACTGCGTGAAAAGGCTGACAGAATAGGCAATATCTTCCAGCAACAGTTAGCAAAATGTCTTGCCACAATGTGTTGATAACAACTGCTGTTAAATGAGTTGAGATTTAAGGCCGGCAGCGTTCCCAGAAAATGCTGTTTTATTCATTGAAAAATGTTCTTAAATTGGTAATTTAACTATTTTTTTTCTCTCTCTCTCAAAATTTATGTTCTACTATTTGTGTGCTTAATATGATACATTAGGTGTATATCACATATCTCTATCTAACAGAGCAACCCTTAGATTGTTGCAGTCTAAAGTAAAGAGAGAACTGCTTTTGTCTATGAGCTGTATAGTATCATAGATTGAAAAAAGGCACATCCATCAAAGTTAACGTTTCTTAGATCAACCATACATCATTTACTGTTAAATTACTTATAATCCCCATGTTGTTCGTCCTTAGATAAGCATCTAACCTGTTGTCATTTTGTGTACAATAACTACTGTATATATTAAGGTATTGTCAGTGTTAAACTGGGGTTCCTAGGCCCACCAGAAGAATTGGCTTTAATTGGTCCCCTAGCCATGTAAACAAAAGGCATTTATATTCAGTATATCATTTTTCCTTTACACATAATTTATAAATCAATAATAAAAAGTGCAAAAATACCTCTTTACTTCTATTATGTCTTTCAACCAAGGGATGATTCCTGACCCACAGCCCGTTTCAGCACAGTCATTGTTTTTGGAGTTAAAAATTATTTTTGCACCTTACAACTAGGGATGAGCGAATCAGATCTGACAAATCCGAATTTGTTACGAATTTCAGGAAAACTCGCTTTGCAACAAATCCAAATAGTGCCGCGATTCGATTGCAAGATTAACGGCATTAAACTCCATTTAGTGTGGTCCAGGCTCCAGGGCATCTAAAATGGAGGATCCACATGTGAGGACATGGGGCAAGGAACTCTGAAAAGGCGGGTAGGCAGGATGACCCTCAATCTTGAAGTCCTCTGATGTCTTCAAAAAATAAAAACATGTCAACTTTATGATGCAAACATAAAGTAGACATATTGTATATGTGAATCAATATATCATTTATTTGGTATGTCTATGTGCCTTACAAGCAGAAAGCTTCAAATTTATAAAAATGCTACATTTTCTAATTTTTCATGACATTTTGGAATTTTTCACCAAGAAATGATGCAAGTATTGATGAAAATTTACCGCTAAGATAAAATAGAATATATCATGAAAAAACAATCTCTGAATCAAATTTATAAGTACAAGCATCCCATCCCAGATTTATTAATGCTTAAAGTGACAGTGGTCAGAATTGCAAAAAAAATGCTCTGGTCCTTAGGGTCAAAATGGGCTCGGTCCCCAAGGGGTTAACGGAACAATTCTGGAGTGGTGCATCTATGCTTTGGTGAACCAAGAACCCGCCAGAGGAGCACACCATGGGCGAGGTGGAGGACGAGGGCCACCACAGCATTGGTCCCCCACTGCTGAACGGTCTGAGGCTGAGAGGAGACAGGCCCACACTTACATATTAATGGAGAATCCCCAGCTGAGCGAGCGCCGAATTCACATACACATACAGTTGAAAGCTTCCTCTAAGTGTAAGCTTGAAGAGGAGATTGCTGTGTGGGACTTGAGGAGTGGGTGTCCCTCCTCCCACCCATACACTTTCATTCTGGCATCTTTGGGGGGGTTGGTTGGTTGGGTAGAGGTTTGACTACCTACATGGCTATTTACCTACATAGCTACAAGCCTACCTAATTAGTTATCTACCTAGCTTCCTGGTTACCTACCTACCTACCTACATAGCTACCTACTTACCTAGCTACCTAACTACTTACTTACCTGGATACCTACCTATGTAGCTCCTTACATAGCTTCTTACCTACCTATCTAGCTACCTGGCTACCTCCCTACCTACATTGCTACCTACTTATTCACCTGTCTATTTACCTACTTATTTACCTAGATAACTACCTACCTGGCTACCTACCTTCCTGGCTATGTACCTGCCCAGTTAGCTATATACCTACCTGGCTACCTACCCTTCAACATATTTACTTACTGGTGAGGGATTGGTTTACCTTACTAAGGATGTAAGCATGTGAAAAGAGCAAGCACTAGACACTTTCCGACACACATGACAAAAATGTCTGTTAGGCTGGGTTCACACTACGTTTTCTACCATACGGGAGCGCATACGGCAGGGGGGAGCTAAAACCTCGCGCTCCCGTATGCCTTCGTATGCGCTCCCGTATGTAATTCATTTCAATGAGCCGGCCGGAGTGAAAAGTTCGGTCCGGTCAGCTCATTTTTGCGCCGCATGCGCTTTTACAACCGGACCTCAAACCGTGGTTGACCACAGTTTTTGGTCCGGTTGTAAAAGCGCATAGGGCGCAAAAATGAGCCGACCGGACTGAACGTTTCACTCCGGCCGGCTCATTGAAATGAATTACATACGGGAGCGCATACGAAGGCATACGTGAGCGCGAGGTTTTAGCTCCCCCCTGCCGTATGCGCTCCCGTATGGGATAAAACGTAGTGTGAACCTACCCTTAGATGGTCCAAACAGTGAAATGATCCTGAGGATTTATTTCACCAATATAAAATGCAATGTTTTGGCAGATTCAGTGCCTTTCTCAAGCATGGTGGAATAAATCCTCAGCATCATTTCACTATCTGGACCATCTAACTTTGCTGTGATTTCTTTAGGGTTTAGTTAAGAATATATTTACCTATTGGCGAGTGCTACCTACCTGAGGACATGCCTATGGGGCGACTTCTCAGTAAAGAAACTATCTAACCACTGTGCGACATACCTACCTATGGGGGAGCCTACTGCGGGGGACATACCTATTTACTGGGGACCTAATGAAGCACCCATGTTAACTGTGCAGTACACCAAGGGGGTCATTATTTCAGTTTGGGGGGCTATAGATGAGGAGATTAAATAGAGGTAAGGAGGGCACTGAAAAATACGGAGTGTAGAATGTTTGTCCTGCAGATGCTTGAGGTTTTGGCTGGAAAAAAGACGTCATGTCGTTCTGAGCCGGAGAAGAAAATGAAAGAGGATGACTGCGATCAGGGATGATGTCAATGGTGAGTCACTTGATTTATCTGTATACATTTTACTGCTTGACATAAGTTATTTTTTCTTGGGGGGGAGGAGAGAGAGAGGCAGGGCATCACTGCTTGTGGAGAAAGGTGGGGAGGTGCTGATACAGCCTCTTGCCATGGGTGTAAGGGGAATTTGGTACACTTCTATCAATATACTTTTTTTTTTTTCAATTTTGCTTCCCTATGATTTGCAGGTTGTATGTCACCTGAGCATTGTCAGTAAAGATTATGGGGGGTATTTATCAATTTTGCCCGTTGACAGTTTCTTTTTACCTTTTTTTTTCACTTTGGTTTTTTTGGACATGCACCAAATTCATCATTTGGTGCAAGTTGTTAGTAATTTTGGCTCAAATGTTGAAATCAGCTGTTCACAGCGCCTTTTACACAGAACTTACCACCACAAAGGAAAGCGTATTTTACCCTGTAGAGCAGCCATTTCGGAGTCCCTCCTGCAGTATATCAGCAAGCGACATGAGTTATTTTCTTTTGTGGGGTTTATAGCCACCATGTGAAATGGATTTTATTTTCAACTTTGGTAGTTTTTTCTTTTTACTTTAGTACAGTGGTCTTCAACCTGCGGACCTCCAGATGTTTAAAAACTACAATTTCCAGCATGCTCAGACAGCCGTCGGTTGTCCAGCCATGCTGAGAGTTGTAGATTTGCAACATCTGGAGGTCCGTAGGTTGGAGACCACTGCTTTAGTGCTTACCTTTCCTGAACCTGTGTGGCCATGTCCAATGCTGGCTCAATGGACGGTAAAGGTCCCTCAGAGACAACTATGTCGCAGGATAGTATTGAGCAGCCCTGGAGGCGTCGCTGCTTTCACCAAAAAAATGTTTTTAATGTATTTTGACGCCTTTACATTTTCTGACATTGGTAAGTGTGTTTTTCATGTGCAAAATTTCTTGGCTGGGATTTGCTCCAAAAAAAACGGGATTTGTGCCAAAATTGCGCCAAAGATCGATTGGCGCAAATGATGAATTACTGACTAAAGTTAAACTCACACACAGGACCATGTGATTTTGAGAAAGTTGTAAAAATGACAGTGGAGAAGATGCGCCAAACTTTGGCGCAAAAAGACACTGCAACAACGTATTGCACCAAAGTTACATGAAAAAAAAAACATAAATCCTTTGATAAATACCCCCCTATGTGATTTTATTTGCAACGGTTGGCTCCTATGTTTTCAGCAATAGCAAAACTAATAGATGAATACACTGTGAAATTGAGAATGTAATGCATTAAGTGTGTATTTATATGTATTTACATATATCTGTCATCTGGATGAAGTCAAAATGAGTAAAGCGGCTGTGTGCCAACTGAGATTCTATCTGTGCTTTTATGGGCTTTTATCTTGTAAGTACAATAAGTCAGCAGGATTTTATTGTGTTAATTAGGAATCATGCAGCGCCTCTTTTCATTCCACAACTATCCAGCCTACAGTTTGTGCTGGGATCATGGAGTTCCAGAGTTGTTGCAGTGGAGGAAGAACGCATAACTGTGAAGTTTGTCACTCCAGAGGCACTCACACTTTGAACACAGGTGGAGACTACAGGTTTGGAATCAGAACAACAGCTACAGAATAATGAGCTAATGTGACTTTCCCAAGTGTTACATGCTGGCTAACTAGATGTGAGACTAAAGACCCTGGGACAGCGTGGAAATAATAATGAGAACTTCTGAGTGAGGAATTTCAGAGTTCATTTTTAGTGTTGCCAGAATGCATGGTGAAATGGAGGTTTAAAGGAAATTTCTCATCCGTGTCACCTGCATTAACCGTTCAGTACAGACAGGTAGTGCAGGTGACACTGATGAAAAAGATACTTAATGGTCTTGTTCAATACTGTGGTTCTTCCACAATTGTCTGCCGTATCTACTGTTCCGAGGCTTGGAACGTGGGCGGAGCTTAGTGATGTCCCCACTCCTGTGTGCTAGTGACCCAGCAGAGAACAGCAGTGGTGACGTCACATAGCACTGCCCATGTTTCAAGTTGCAGAAGAACCACAGTAGGACCAGGTAAGTATCATTGTTATCAGTGTCACCTGCACTACCTGTCCGTACCAACAGGTTACACTGGTGACAGATCCCCAGCTTTTTATTTTTATTTTTTTTATGATACCTGGATCCCAAAGCTCTCTTCTTTCTTCTGGGCTTTTTTTTTTATTTTTTTTTACCATTTTGTTAGTGCAGGATATACCTAGTGCAGGGGACTATGTATTGCAATCTTTTGAATGCAAATACTGATTAGTAGTATGCATAGAGGAGAAGAGCACAGTGGACAGCCGGGAGCATGTGAGCAGAGCTCCGCTGGCCATCATAACTCATCAGTATTGATGTCTGTCATTGCTGGGGGGTTCCAAGCATAGCTATTCTGCTGTGGATGGGTGGATAACAAGGTGAAAGAGATTGGAGACCCCTGGAGACCATGTGACCTATGACATAGTTCATTTTGCCACATGTAATGCTGAGAAAGGTCAGAGACAACAGTAAAATAAAAATACTTCTGGGTGTGTGTCCTGTGCATGAAAACAATATTTCACAGTATTATAACTTGTCAACATGTTCTCTGTAGATGACCAAGCTGAGCTCAGTGAACTTGCGCCAAACTTTGAGGAAACAGTGGCTCATCCTACATTTGCCAGCCTTGGTTTGTGTTAGCCTGGCAACAGAGCTATTATTGCAGAAGAGCTGAAGAACACATTGGGGGAAATTTATAGAAACCTGTCCAGAGGAAAAGTTGCTGAATTGCCCATAGCAACCAATCAGATTGATTCTTTCCTTTTTGAAAAGGCCTCTGAAAAATAAAATAAGAAATCTGACATGGTGTTTTGGCACCTGAATTTATGATAGAATGAGGAAGTAACACTGTTATGACATCAGAGTAGCCAGGCATACTTGGCACTTAGCAGCAAGATCATATGACCCCAGGATAGCAAATGATTGCTTGCATTATGTTACATACAGTTCACAGACCAACCAAACTAGGTGGTCAGGGTAGACTTAATATGGCTGCCAAAGCATAGGCCTTAGTAAATAATTAAAATGGCTGCTCACCATGTGGTTTAGAGAATACAATATACTCATAAAACTACAGATACATTAGACAACAACTAATGGAATTACTAGAGCCCAAATGCATTCATAAGCACCCCCAAAGACCAACCTATTAATATGAGGAATTCTGGTAGAGTTATATCCTAACAGTTAACAAACAATATTGACAATCACAATCGGAATGCAGCAAAAGATAATAATGTTTAATTAGATAATAAAAAATATTCTAACTAAACACTTATTATACTAACTAGACAATTATCTATGCAGTACTAAGTACATTTCACATGAGTGCTTTCATCTAAACAAATATAAAAATGATGTACATATATAATACAGATTTATACTTAGCATTACAGGATCTTAAATGAAAAATGTAGATGAAAGTTTCAACTGTTCTAATTGATATATCGGCCTTTGGTGTCCAATGGCCCTGTAACCTGGAAGACTACATCTAGAACAATCAGCAAAGTCTTTTATCTAAAAAGACAATAAATGACAGAGACAGCACTCACCAAAAGGGTCTTCATTCAAATTCTACTGTGCATACAGACAAGGGCAGCTAGAAGCAAGAGGGCAGGGTCGTCCAGACGCCCCTGCCCTCTTGCTTCTGCCTGCCCTTCTCTTTATGCACCACAGAACTTGACTAAAGAACTAATTTATTGTCTTATTGGATTGCATACCTATTTCAGGCTGAGCATAACTAGTGTTTCTGCTTTAGGCATGGTTCAAGACACAGCTGTCTACTTGTTCATGGTGTGAACAGTGCCTAGTCATGCATGTGCCCGACATTACCTCTCCTAATCACTCTTTTAGCAAAAAAGATGCCCCTCCCAGATTCTACACTCAAGGTCATTTCCTGTCCATAAAAACACACCTCCTTGAAGCAGTCAAGCATGTCAGGATATATACTCTTTAACAAAACCCAGGAAGTTCAATTGAAATAAACTATTCCAGTGTTAAAAAAAAAAGTGTCATTTAATCTGTTAAGTAATACATTTATGAAGTTATGGGCAGAAAAAAACACAAATATAGCAAATAAAATGTATGTCATGTTCATATCCATAACATTGGCCCACATTAAAAGTACGGTATGTTCTTTGTGTAATAGTAAATAAAATCAGTAAAGAAATCTGAAAATATTTAGATACATTTTTTATGCAAATTCAATTAAATTGTGTTCCCTTTAACAAGCAAAGGCAAATTATCAAACAATTAATGCACTTTGAGTTATTTAATATGCAGTTTAATGTTTGTCCTATATAATTTTAACCTTTCTTCTTTTTATGGTTAATGACGGAAATTTGCCAAGGGAACTGTGCCCAAGAGAGCAGCTTCTATCATGAGTCAGTAAAAGATGAGTAAGAGTTCTAGTTTACTTTGATCTCCGTACTGGAAGAGGGGCATTATCTCCTTTAAGGCAACCTGCTAAATTAGCAGAAGGGCTACGTAATTAAAAGACTGTTCGGTTTATTAAAAAAATTATAAGTCTAATCTACATATAAACCTTCTATCTCACGTTATTTCACAAGTCCTCTTATATGAACTTAATTTCAAAAGGTTCTTAACATTATACCTTCACTTAAAACCACCATGAACAAGGGATGTAAAAATGAACATAAGATAGGAAGAAAATGAGAACGCAAGATTTTTACAGACCTTTGTTATAGAAGATAATTTCTTCACAGTAAGAAACCAATTTTTTTTTCTATTGTACAATAGAACAATTACCAAGAAAAAGATAGAGAATACGAAATCATCAAAAAAGAAAAAAAAAAAAACATACTACTTAGACATCATCAATTACGCATTTCTATTTTCATCACAATAGAATTCTGATTAGGAATAAATACAGACTCTATTGTGACATTATTTTTTTTAATTCTGTCTGGAAAGAAGACAAGCATTTCTGTGACATTACCCCAAAATTTTACCTAGGATTGAGGCAGGTGTCACATACAGCTGTTTTCTTGGAAAGCTGCCACTGAAGATTTTGAGCCAGAGACTGATGTGTAATTGAAAGGAATAGGAAATATAAAGATAGGACTTATACTCCTCTCTGCTGGATCCACTTCTGGATTTGGCTCAAAAACAGCAGTGGCAGGTTTAAAATAAAAAATAAAAAAGTGACACCAGGTAGCAAATTTATAGAAGACACTATAGTGATATGATCACAATAAAAAGTGCCTAGAAATAAAGCATTGTTTCACCTTTAGGATAGGTCATCGTGAACGTGTTTTCCATAAAGTTGCATTTCCATTATCAAGGTTTACAATACTCTTAAATTCATACACCTTTTAGGTATTTAAAGGGGTACTTGGCCTCTCGACATCTCATGCCCTATCCAAGGGATAGGGGATAAGATGTATGATCACAGTGGTTCGGCTTCTAGGACCCCTTGCGACCTCCGTGCGGCACCTGGCGTTCTAAACATTATGTTCAGAAAACTTGGTATGGGCGACCGTGGCATCCTCGTGATGTCACATCCCCCCCATTCATATTTATATTCATTGTACGTTGTGCAATGAAACAATAAAAGCTATCTGCACTGACCACATCTATATTTTACCACTTAGCAATAAAATTACCAACTTGAAGTAAAGGTTTATGCTATAAAAGATTCCTGTATTTGATCTCTCAAATTTTTACATTGCTTAAAAGATATTGGTTTTAGAAGTGCTACACTTTAACAACAGTGGTTCGGTCTGAACAATATCTCTGTTCTTTATTATAACAGAATAATTACCGGCTGGCGTTTTACTCAAATAATTTTTGAACTGTACAGTAGCTTATTTTTCTGCCCTCATAAGTGCATACCACATACCTACGTCTAAGTAGTGTACTTTTTTGTACCTGTTAATCTGTCAAGGGCCTGCATACTGTGAAAGGACAGCCAAAAGTAATAACCAGCTGGTGTTTCACTAAAATACGATTTATAAAGCGCACTGTAGCGCATTTTTCTGCCCTCATGAGTGCAGACTACATACCAACATCTAAGTGGTGTACTGTTTTTTACTTGTTAATCTGTCAAGGGCCTAGATACTGTGAAAGTCCAGGCAAAAGTACTCACCGGCTGGTGTTTTTACTCAGATACTTTTTTGAGTGTACTATAGCACATTTTTCTGCCCCCTTAAGTGCATACCACAAATGTACATCTAAGTAGTGTACTATTTTGTATCTGTTAATCTGTCAAGGGTTAGATACTGTGAAAGTCCAGGCAAAAATACTCACCGGCTTGTGTTTTTACTCAGATACTTTTTTGAGTGTACTTTAGCATATTTTTATGCCCCCTTAAGTGCATACCACATTTGTACATCTAAGTAGTGTACTATTTTGTATCTGTTAATCTGATAAGGGCCTAGATACTGTCAAAGTCCAGGCAAAAGTTCTCACTGGCTGGTGTTTTTACTCAGATACTTTTTTTTAGTTTACTGTAGTGCATTTTTCTGCCCTCAAAAGTGCATACCACATATGTACTTCTAAGTACCCTACTATTTTGTACCTGTTAATCAGTCAAGGGCCTAGATACTGTGAAAGTCCAGGCAAAAGTACACACCTGCTGCTGTTCTAGACAAATACTGTTTTAAGTGAAGTGAAGCATATTGTACTCCCCTCTTATATGCACTAAGTATGTCACACAGAGAAGTGCCAGGACGTGCACAGAGAAGTGGCAGAGGCCTAAATTCATCAGGCAGAGGTCACAGCAGACTAGGGGCGAGTGGCAGCAGGAGTCGCAGCAAGAGGCCTGAGCTCCCGGTATCAGCTAGCGATCGTGGCTCGACCGGCAACCCATCTGCCATCAATTGGTTAATACGGTCATCCACTTAATCCCAAGTGACATCTGATACCCCCAGTCAACAGTCGATGGGCTCGTCAGACACAACCCTCAGTTGGCATGGTACGGGAGCAGTCCCTGTCCTCCCATTGCCTCTGTCCTATGCTGTTCCATCTCCTACAGAAGTATGTTATGCTGTGGGTTCAGCACCACTATTCACTGAGGATGATCTAATAGAGGACAGTCAGCAGCTACTACCCAGCCAACAAGTGGAGGAGACATCCGCCGCTTCCTCCACTAGGCAGCAAATAGTGATGAGAAGAATGGCGTGGGAGGTGGTGTTTCCAGGGTTCAGGGTCCAGAAGCAGACACTGTAAGGAACCTGAGGAGGACATCAGTGACTTGCAGACACTTGTTGATGATGAAGCCGGTCACAATTGGGAGCCGGGTGCAGAAGGGGCTTCATCATCATCAGGAGAAGAGGGTTGCAGGTTGCCCGTGAGGCAGCAGCTGAGCCAGCAAGGTGGTAGCGTGGTTGGCAGTCAGCATGGTGGCAAAAGTGGAAATTCTGGAGCCAAACATGCTGGGGGAGACCTGCTTCGTGGCAGCCTACCTTCCCAGGAGGTAGTGGAACAGGGGTTCCTGGAGACAGTGGCAGTAGCAGTCAATTAGTGTGGACTGTTGGTGGAAAAATCAGCTACTTGGCCGTGTGGCAGTTCTTCATCAAGCATCCAGAGGAGGTTCGATAGCCACATGCAAGATATTTCGGCAGAAGGTGAAGCGTGGCAAGGGTCCCAATGTTGGCAAAACAGCCCTGCATCGACATATGCTTTACCACCATAAAGCGTCTGGGAGAACCGTGGCTCTGATGTAGTTATCTAGCCTGCTGCATAACCCAGTGGTATTCCCCTCCCTCTTTCAGCCAGCCAAGGCTCCACCACCTCAGCCGAAGGGAACTGTGTGTCATACCCTCCTTCTGTCGCTCCAGATGCTCCTGCTCCTCCTACTTTTAGTCAGCCATGCTGCCAACAATCCATCGGCAAAGTCATGTCCAAGAGACAACAGTATGCGCCCACTCATCCAATTGAGCAGCAGCTGAATGTGCTCCTGCCCAAGTTGCAGGTGCTGCAGTCCCTCCCTTTTCAAGTGGTAGAAGCTGTACCTTTTAGAGAACTGATGGCTTGTGCCGAGCCGAGGTGGAAAGTGCCAAGCAGTCATTTCTTTGCGAAGAAGGCAGTACCAGCCCTGCACAATTTTGTGGAAGAGAAGGTATTCCAGTCCTTGAGCCTGTCGGTGTGTACCAAAGTGCATGGCAGCGCTGACGTCTGGAGCTGTAACTGTGGTCAGGGACAATACATGTCCTTTACGGCTCACTGGGTAAATGTGGTTCCAGTACAGCCACAACACCAACTTGGACTGGTCCCTCTGCTTTCTACTCCACGCTCTCAGGCCGTTGGCCCTGTGACAATGTGCGACTCCGCCTCCTCATCCTCCACCGTGTCCTCAGTCTCCACTGCCCAGACAAGTCTCAGCGGCCCTTTAGCATACTATGTGTCATGCTGTTCTTCACATGGTTTGGCTTGGCGAACTGAGTCACATAGGGGAGGAACTGCTAAAAGTCATTCATAAAGAAATCAGAGCATGGCTTACTCCACGAAAACTGGAAATGGGAACCATGGTGACTGATAACGGGAAGAACATCTTGTCTGTGCTGCGACTGGGAAGGCTGAGTCATGCGCCCTGCATGGCACATGTGTTCAATTTGGTTTATGAAACAGTTCCTGAAGTGTTCCACCATTTGCAAGACATCCTAACAATGGGAAGGAAACTTTGCATGCAGCCACTCGTAAATCGCAAAGCACACCCTCCTTGAGCTGCAGTGTCAGAATGGTATGTCCCAACAAAGTTTGACGTTGCTACACGTTGGAATTCCACCCTCCATATGTTGAATCGACTGTATGAACAGAGAAAACCCATCACCGATTTCTTGATGATCCAAGCGGATAGGGGGACTCCCCTGTGTAACCTCAATGTGAACCAGTGGCAGCTCAAACGTGACACCTGCTGTTTGTTCAGGCCCTTTGAGGAAGCCACATTATTAGTAAGTCACCAGGATTACGGGATGAACGACGTCTTTCCATTGCTTCATTTCTTACAACACGTGTTGAAAACGATGGCTGGTAAGGGCACTGGAGACGTGGTGCCTTCATCTCACCGCCACATGAGCCCTGTGGGGGCTGAACTGGAGGAGGAGGAGGGCCCATCGGAGCACAGTTTAGGTTTCGCCAAATGGGCAGTTTTTCCAGTAATCTGACAGGAGAGGAGGAGCAGGAACAGCCCGAGAAGCTGGAGGGTGATGAGGAAGGAGAGACAGAGGACCCAGACACACCGTGGCAGTATGCAGTGGAGGTGGAGGCAGGAAGTCCCTCTGAGTTCTTGCACAAATGGCACGATGCATGCTCACTTGCTTACAAAGTGACAGCAGAATTGTCACCATTTGGCAGCAGGATAACTTCTGGATCCCCACCTTATTGGACTTTTTCTACCGCCACAAAATAGGGGATTTTTTTAAACCAACTAAGAGGGAGGACAAAGGGACCTACTACAGAGGCATCCTATGTAGTCAGTTGGCCGATGCCTATCAGCGCCATCGCCCATCCTCTCGCAGGTCTGAATCAGGGGGGCCCCCTACACTCACCTCTCACTGCCATGGCTGCTGGGGAGGGGTGGGGTAGCAGGAGCAGTACCAGCTCCATCGGCAGCAGCCTGCGTCTACAGTTGCTGATGAGTAGCTTTCTTCACCCGCATAGTGAAGCAACTCTTCAGCAGCAGGTACACCTGGAGTAGGACCTGAACCTGCAGGTGTTGTCATACCTTGACATGCCCATGCCAACACACCTTGAAGATCCGCTGGACTTCTGGGCAGCCAAACTTGATTTGTTTCAGCTAGCAGAGTTTGCCCTGGAAAAGCTGTCCTGCCCGGCCAGTAGTGTACCCTCAGAGTGGGTGTTTAGTGCGGTGGGGGCCATAGTCACGCCAAGGAGAACTCGTCTGTCCCCTGACCTTTGCGAAGATGAATCAGGCATGGATCAGCCAGGATTTCCAACCACCAATGCCTGATGCATGAGAGTAGATTGACCATGGTGCCACACCAACACTTCACAAACATGGATAGTGCCAAACAGATTTAAGCCACTGCTCTCCAGTTACAAACATTCCTCCGCATCAGACCTTTTTTCACCCACCTTCGTCACCGGGTACTGGTATTGACACCCACTGGACTACTCTGTCACCGGATCACTTTCAGGACTACTGATGCTGCTGCTGCCACCTCCAGGCTGTGTCATTCAGCCACTATATGGTCTCCGCATGTTTCAGCCACCTCCAGGCTGTGCTATTCATCCAATATATTGTTTACTGATGCTGCAGCCAGCTCCAGTCTGTGTCATTTAGCAACTACATGGTTTAGTGATGCTGCTGGGCCTAGGATTTTACCTATGTATGTTTATGGTAGCACAATCTACCATACATCTTTAAACACAGATACAATAAAATTCCCTCCAAACAGGCAGAAATCAAGAAGGAGCTGGAGATCAGGTAAAATTCCCACGATGCAACGCTTCCCACGAAGGTTCCGCTTCATCAGGCATAAGGGTTACAACAAGGTGTGTAGATTTTATAAGGAAAATGCTTAACCCCTTGAGAGAAAAGCTTTAACCCTTTACAATATCTCCAGAACATACACATACATTTTAACTTATAAAATCCACATAATAATCCATACGAATATATATATATATATATATATATATATATATATATATATATATATACATATATATATATATATATATATATATATATATATATATATATATATATATAAAGTTATTACATCAGTAGACAAGACCACAAGAATTTCATAGGAAAGATATTGTATAAAAAATATGTAAAAAAAATTATATATTTATATGACAAAATACAAAAAAAAACTATAATTTTTTATAACTAAAACATTTATTAATAACAAAAGTTATTAGTACAAGGTTAAAAATATATATTTATTTATTTATTTATATCTTCAAATCCTAACGAGAATTTTCAAGGGTTTCATTCAAACCATCCGGAACCAAAGTCGACAGCGTAAATATCCAAAAAGCTTCCCTATTATTTAGCTTCTGTATGCGACTAGGAGAATTAAGTGGTGTTGTCTCAAGTATAAATAACTTTAATTCATCAACACATTTTTGGTGTTTGAATAAAAAATGATGGGATAGACTATGTAACATAAATCCATTGGTGATATTTGAGTGGTGTTTATTCATACGTGACCGCACAGTCTGAACTGTGTGGCCAACGTATTGAAGTCCGCAACCGCAACTTAATTATAAGTAAAGATGAG
The DNA here is from genome assembly GCF_029499605.1 of Hyla sarda. Classification (NCBI taxonomy): domain Eukaryota; kingdom Metazoa; phylum Chordata; class Amphibia; order Anura; family Hylidae; genus Hyla; species Hyla sarda. The sequence continues at coordinate 63,771,826 of NC_079198.1, forward strand.
CGAATCAAAATTGACGAACCCGAATTCGTTACGAATTTAATAAAAAATTTGATTTGCAACGAATACGAATATCGCCGCGATTCTATCACACGAATCGCTTCATTAAGCTCCATTTTACAGCATTCCAAACTATTGTAGAGCTAAGATGGCGGATCCACATGTGAGTACATGGGGCAGGGGATTATGGGAGGGCGGGAAACAGCGGCGGGAATGAAGGTAGGCGGGATGACCCTGAACCACATGTGAGATGCAGCCTATCAGTGTTCACTGACCCCTGTGATATCACAGCCCCTATATAATCGGCAGCCATCTTGCCTCTCTTCATTTCATCTATGCACTCAGATGGAGAGGACGGGACTGCGTGTGTGTGAATAGCTCATACCACAGCGTTACACTGCAACTGCTAGTCACATCAGCATTAGGGAAAGGCAGGAGTGAAGAGTGCTGTGCTGTTACATTGAGAAGGATCATTGATAGCTAAACCTCCTATTCACATTATTGAGCATTGCAGCAGAGAGGGGCAGATAGCTGTCAGCTGCCTCATACAGATCTCCAAGCTGCCTGAACTTTCTGAAGCATCTTATCTCCTCATTTTTCAGCCCAATTGAGTTTTTTTTGCTTCACAAATCTTCTGCTGCTCAGAATTGTGTGACAGAGTGCAATTTACAGATTAATCCCTGGATTTTTTTTTTTAGTGGTGCTGCACTGTTGGTCCTGCTGCTGTTCAGAAATAAGTCATATTAGTGTGGACTTTAGTGCCTTTTTACCATTTTTCACCTGTTACTCTGTCTCTGTGCTAAATTCAGTGTTATACCACACGTTATACACCTGCTGGTGTATTAAAGAAAAATTTACTTTTCCTGAGTACAAATACGCTTAACAGTGGCCTTATCATTGCAAAGGGCCTAAATACAAGCAAATAGAGTACCATATACCACCTGTTTTTCTGTCTCTGTGCTAAATTCAATGTTATACCACACGTTATACACCTGCCGGTGTATTAAAGGAAAATTCTTTTTTCCTGAGAACAAATACGCTTTTTCAGTGGCCTTATCATTGAAAAGGGCCTAAATACAAGCAAATAGCGTACCATATACTACCGTTTTTTTCTGTCTCTGTGCTAAATTCAGTGTTATACCACACGTTATACACCTGCTGGTGTATTAAAGAAAAAAAAGTTTTTCCTAAGTACAAATACGCTTTTTCAGTGGCCTTATCATTGCAAAGGGCCTAAATACAAGCAAATAGCGTACCATATGCTACCGTTTTTTTCTGTCTCTGTGCTAAATTCAGTGTTATACCACACGTTATACACCTGCTGGTGTATTAAAGAAAAAAAAAGGTTTTCCTAAGTAAAAATACGCTTTTTCAGTGGCCTTATAATTGCAAAGGGCCTACATACAAGTAAATATCTTACCATATACCACCTTTTTTTCTGTCTCTGTGCTAAATTCAGTGTTATACCACACGTTATACACCTGCCGGTGTATTAAAGAAAAAATAAGTTTTTCCTGAGTACAAATACACTTTTTCAGTGGCCTTATCATTACAAAGGGCCTAAATACAAGCAAATAGCGTACCATATACTACCTTTTTTTCTGTCTCTGCTCTAAATTAAGTGTTATACCACACGTTATACACCTGCGAGTGTATTAAAGAAAAAAAGGTTTTCCTGCGTAAAAATACGCTTAACAGTGGCCTTATCATTGCAAAGGGCCTAAATTCAAGCAAATAGCGTACCATATACCACCTTTTTTTCTCTCTCTGTGCTAAATTAAGTGTTATACCACACGTTATACACCTGGCAGTGCATTAAAGAAAAAAAATAAGTTTTTCCTGTGTACAAATACTCGGCAATCTCGGCACCACGGCCCTGCATCAACACATGATTCGCCACCATAAAGCGTCCTGGGATAACCGTGGCTCCGAGGTAGTGGTTAAGCCTGCTGCATCACCCAGTGGCCATCCGCTCCCTCCGTCATCCAGCCAAGGCTCCACCACCTCAGCCGAAGGGAGCATTGTGTCAAACCCTCCTTCTTGAGCTCCTGCTTCCTCCGCTCGTAGTCAGCCATTCCGCCAACAATCGATCAGCGAAGCCATGTCCAAAAGACAATAGTATGCGCCCACTCATCCAACGGCGCAGAAGTTGAATGTGCTCCTGTCCAAGTTGCTGGTGTTGCAGTCCCTCCCTTTCCAACTGGTGGACTCTCAGGGAATTGATGGCTTGTGCAGAGCCAAGGTGGAGAGTCCCAAGCCGTCATTTCTTTGCAAAGAAGGCAGTACCAGCCCTGCATAAGTTTGTACAAGAGAAGGTGGGCCAGTCCTTGAGCCTGTTGGTGTATTCAAAAGTGCACGGCAGCGCCGACGTGTGGAGCTGTAACTACGGGCAGGGACAATACATGTCTTTTACAGCCCACTGATTAAATGTTGTTCCTGCACAGCCACAACAGCAACTTGGACAGGTCACACCGCTTCCTCCTCCACGCTCTCGCTCCCAGGCAGTTGGTCCTTTTACAGTGTGCGCCTCCTCCTCCTCCCCCGTGTCCTCGGCCTCCACTGCACGTCCAAATCTCGGTGGCCCTTCATTGTACCACGTGTGTAGGGCACAGCGGTGTCAAGCCGTCCTTCACATGGTTTGCCTTGGCGAACGGAGTCACACAGGGGAGGAACTGCTGAAGTTCATTAGGGAAGAAATCCGAGTATGGCTTACTCCACGAAATCTGGAAATGGGAACCATGGTGACCGACAATGGGAAGAACATTGTGGCCGCACTGCGACAAGGAAGTGTGAGCCATTCGCCCTGCATGGCACACGTGTTGAATCTGGTTGTCAAGAAGTTCATCAAATCTTCACCCCATTTGCAAGACGTCCTGACAATGGCAAGGAAACTGTGCATGCACTTCAGCCACTCGTACACCGCCAAGCACACTTTTCTTGAGCTGCAGCATCAGAACGGTATCCCACAACATAGTCTCATTTGTGACATTGCCACACGTTGGAATTCCACCCTCCATATGTTGGACAGACTATACGAACAAAGAAAAGCCATCACAGATTTTTTGATGATACAAGCAGATAGGAGTACTCCCCTGTGTAACTTCAATGTGAACGAGTGACAGCTCATACGTGAACGACGTAATTCCACTCCTACATTTACTCCAAAAAATGATTGAAAACATGGCTGGTAACAGCAATGGAGATGTTGCGCCTACATCAGAAGGCTACATGAGTCCTGTGGGGGATGAACTGGAAGAGGATGATGAGGGGCAGAGCGCAGCACAGTTTACGGTGGATGAGATGGCTGGTGTTTCTGGTCATTGGACAGGAGGGGAGGAGCAGGAGCAGCCAGAGGAGCTGGAGGGTTATTACAAGGGAGGCAAGACAGAGGACCCAGACACACCGTGGCAGTATGCAGTGGAGATGGAGGCAGGTAGTCCCAGTGAGTCACTGTCACAAATGGCACGATGCATGCTGAGTTGCTTGCGTAGTGACCCCCGAATTGTCAAAATTCGTCAGCGCAATGACTTCTGGATCTCCACCTTATTAGACCCTCGCTACCGGCCCAGAATGGGGGCCTTTTTTACACCCACTGAGAGGGAGGACAAACTGACCTACTTCAGGGAGCTTCTACATAGTCGGTTGGCCAATGCCTAATGGCCACATGGTCCATCCACTCGCAGGTCTGACTCGGGGGGCTCTCTGCGCTCACCTTCCAATGCCACGGCTGCTGGGGAGGGGTGGCAGGAGCAGTACCGGCTCAATCAGCAGCAGCCTGAGTCTACAGTCGCTGATGAGTAGCTTCCTTCAGCCGCATAGTGAAGCTACTCATCAGCAGCAGGTGGACATGGAGCAGGACCTGAACCAGCAGGTGTTGGCTTACCTCGACATGACCCTGCCAACAACTGTTGAAGATCCGCTGGACTTCTGGGCAGCCAAACTCTATTTATGGCCGCAACTAGCGGAGTTTGCCCTGGAAAAGCTGTTCTGCCCGGCCAGTAGTGTGCCATCAGAGCGGGTGTTTACTGCGGCCGGGGCCATAGTCACCCAAAGGCGAACTCGTCTGTCCACTAAAAATGTGGAGAGACTGACGTTTGTCAAGATGAATCAGGGATGGATCAGCCAGGATTTCCAGCCACCAATGACAGATGGGTCTGAGTAGATTGACCATGCTCCTACAACAACATTTTCTCTATTGTGGTTGGTTATGAAACCCTCTGGGGCAGACCTGGGGATTGTACGGCCCGCTTGACACATACGGCCCTTTGATTGGCTCTGACCGGCCCGCGCTGATTGGGGGACAACTATGCTGCCTAATCTGGGGGACATCTATGCTGCCTAATCTGGGGGACAAGTATGCTCCTAATCTGGGGAACATCTATGCTGCCTAATCTGGGTGACATCTATGCTGCATACTCTGGGGGATAACCATGCTCCTAATCTGGGTGACATCTATGCTGCCTAATCTGGGGGACAAGTATGCTCCTAATATGGGTAAAACTGAAGCTTCTGGCCTTAGGCCTATAATTTTTTGAAGTTTAGCAGTAGCTAAATACATCCTTAATGCAAATGTAAACATTGATCTTGAAATGTAAGGGATTATGAAAACCTCTTGGGTACTGCAAATGCATGCTCCAGACTCATTCTGTGTCTTTCAGGAACTACTTGCCTCCCTGGTGCCTCTGGTCTTGGGCCTTAAATTTTTGGATGTTTAGCAGTAGCTAAATACATGCTTAATGCAAATTTCAACAATGATCGTTAAATTCTCGGCGCTCTGCCTGGGCCGATCCGAGGACCTCACTAACCAACTCATTAACTAATCCAATCGCTTATAGCGATGGGCGGTGTGTACAAAGGGCAGGGACTTAATAAACGCCAGCTTATGACCCTCACTTACTGGTAATTCCTCGTTTTAAGATTAAATAATTGCAATCACAGATCCCTATCACGAACTGGTTTCAGCGTGCAACACGCACCTGTCCTTGAAATTAGACAGACGCTTATCCGTTCAGTGGTGCGCTAGTGCGGCCCAGGACATCTGAGGCCATAAAACACCTGTTATTGCTCGATCTTGCAATTGATCAGGCAAGGTAAGGGGTTATTAAAGCCTCTTGGGTACTGCTGAGGCCTACTCCTGACTGCTCCTGGCGCAATGTATGGGGTAATTAAACACTCTTGGGTAGTGTTATTGTTAAATTTACTGGTAATTTTATCAGTAATAAAATTGAATTTTGCAGAATGCTAACCGTTACACAAGGAAACGCTTGTTGCGTGTGATTTTTTAATAAAAAAAAAATATATAGATTGAGAGGGATTAACTCTGCTTAATCATTTTTGGCGAATAGAATCCTTTTGCCATCTGATTTTTTTTGGAGACAGATGCACTTACACACGTAATCATTTTTTTAACCAAATTTCAAACATTGTGTGGTTTATTACTTATGAGAAGAATGTCTTTGGGTGGTCCACCATCCTGCATTATAGAGTCTTCTGAAATAGTGTACATGCGCTTGTTTTAAAAAAAAAAAAAGGTATTTTGTCCGACAATTTCAATAAAATTTTGCGTTTTTTTGGGGTGGATTGTGAAGCCCAGGTGACGGGTGTGTAGTGTGTACTCGTGCATCAGTCAACTCCAGTCTGTGTCCGTTAGGCAATATATGGGTTACTGATGCAGCAGAGGTGGGGCCTTGGTCTTGGAATTTCAATTATTTAAAATTGAACATATTGTGTGGTTTATTATATTACAGAAGAATGTCTTTGGGTGGTCCACCGTCCTGCATTATAGAGTCTTCTGAACTGCTGTATATGCGCTTGTTTTACAAATTGTCAGACAATTTAAAAAAAAATTGCGTTTTTTTGGGGTGGATTGTGAAGCCCGGGTGTGTACTCGTGCATCAGCCAACTCCAGGCTGTGTCTTTCAGGCAATCTATGGGTTACTGATGCAGCTGAGGTGGGGCCTGGGTATAGGAATTTCAATATTTTTTTAAAAAATTTAACAATTGTGTGGTTCATTATTTTTGAGAAGAAAGTCTTTGGGTAGTCCACCGTCCTGCCTTATAGAGTCTTCTGAAATGTTGGATATGCGCTTGTGCTTACACAAAGTTGTAAATTAAAAAAAAATTATACAATTTTGTTGACTTTGGGGCGGATTGTGAAGCCCTGTGTGTACTGGTGCATCAGCCAACTCCAGGCTTTTTCCTTCAGGCAATAAATGGGTTCCTGATGCCGCAGAGGTGGGGCCTGGGTCTGGGAATTAAACATTTTTGGATTGCGGGTGCTACAAAAAAAGATAGACACACCCTAATCCGTTCAGTGGAGCGTGCCTGTGGCCCCGGACATCTGAGGGCATAACACACCTGTTATTGCTCGATCTCAGGAGAAGGGGGTTCATCATCGGGAGAAGAGAGTTGCAGGTTGCCCTTGAGTCAGCAAGGCGGTAGCACGGTTGGCAGTCAGCGTGGTGTGGCAGTAGTGGAAATTCTGGAGCCAAACGTGCCCGGGGGAGACCACCTGCTTTGCGGCAGCTTACCTTTCCGGGAGTTAGCGGGTTACCAGCACCGGTCGATGAAAGATAGAGACACGCTAATCCGTTCAGTGGAGCGCGCCTGCGGCCCCGGAAATCAGAGGGCATAATACACCTGGTATTGCTCGATCTTGCAATTGATCGTGCAAATGTAGGGGGTTATTAAAGCCTCTTGGGTACTGCTGAGGCCTACTCTTGACTGCTCCTGGTGCAATGTATGGGGTAATTAAACACTCTTGGGTAGTGTTTTTTTTTTTTATTTTATCAGTAATAAAATAGAATTTTCCAGAATGCTAATCGTTACACAACGGAACGCTTGTTGCGTGTGACTTTTTTATGAAAATTTAAAAAAAAAATACGGACAGGGATTAACTCTGCTTCATCATTTTGAGCGAAAAAAGTCCTTTGGTGATCTGATCTTTTGGAGACAGATGCGCTTACACATATATTGAATTAGTTTTTGTAAAAAAATTTCAAACATTGTGTGGTTTATTATTTTTGAGAAGAATGTCTTTGGGTGGTCCACCGTCCTGCATTAAAGAGTCTTGTGAACTGCTTGTGCTTGTTCTTACACAAAGGTATTTCTTAAAAAAAATTCAAAAATGTTGTTGTTTTTTGGAGGGGATTGTGAAGCCCGGGTGTGTACTGGTGCATCAGCCAACTCCAGGCTGTGTCCTTCAGACAATATATGGATTCCTGATGCCGCAGAGGTGGGGTCTGGGTCTTGAAATTTCAAATTTTTGGATAGCAGGTGCTACCAATGAGAAATCTTTGACAAAAATGTCATATATTGTGTTGTTTTTTTTTTTTTTTTTTTGGGGGGGGGGGGGGATTGTGAAGCCCTGGTGTGTGCTCTTGCATCAGCCAACTCCAGACTGTGTCATGCAGGCAATATATGGGTTACTGATGCCACAGGGGTGGGGCCTGGTTCTGGAAATTTCAAATTTTTGGATAGCGGGTGCCACCATTGAGAAATCTTTGTCAAAAATGTCATATATTGTGTTGTTTTTTTTTTTTGTTTTTTTTTGGGGGGATGGGGAATTGTGAAGTCCTGGTGTGTAGTGTACTAGTGCATCAGCCAATTCCACGCTGTGCCATTCAGCCACTAAATGGTCTCCTCTTGCTGCCAACATGTCCACGCTATGTCATTCAGTCACTATATGGTCTCCTGACACTGATGCCACCACCAGGCTCTGTCATTGTGCTGCTGTGCGGCAGTGATTCTAATAGCGAAGCCGGTAATCTGCATGCTATTCTGAATAACAGTATTACCGTATATACTCGAGTATAAGCCGAGTTTTCAAGCACAATTTTTCGTGCTGAAAACACCCCCCTCGGCTTATACTCGAGTGAACTCTCCACCCGCAGTGGTTTTCAACCTGCGGACCTCCAGAGGTTTCAAAACTACAACTCCCAGCAAGCCCGGGCAGCCATCGGCTGTCCGGGCTTGCTGGGAGTTGTAGTTTTGAAACCTCTGGAGGTCCGCAGGTTGAAGACCACTGCGGCCTTCGACATCATCCAGCCCCCTCTCACCCCCTTTAGTTCTGTACAGTACTCGCCTCCGCTCGGCGCTGGTCCGGTGCTGCAGGACTGTCCGGTAAGGAGGTCGTCCGGTGGGATAGTGGTTCCGGGCTGCTATCTTCACCAAGGAGGCCTCTTCTAAGCGCTTCGGGCCCGGCCCCAGAATAGTCACGTTGCCTTGACGACGGCGCAGAGGTACGTTCATTACCAACGTCCTTCTGCGTCATCGTCAAGGCAACGCCTCTATTCTGGGCCCGAAGCGCGGAGAAGAGGCGCCCCCGGTGAAGATAGCAGCCCGGAACCACTATCCCACCGGACGACCTCCCCACCGGACAGTCCTGCAGTGCCGGACCAGCGCCGAGTGGAGGCGAGTACTGTACAGAACTAAAGGGGGTGAGAGGGGGCTGGAAGATGTCGAAGGCCGCAGTGGTCTTCAACCTGCGGACATCCAGAGGTTTCAAAACTACAATTCCCAGCAAGCCCGGACAGCCGATGGCTGCCCGGGCTTGCTGGGAGTTGTAGTTTTGAAACCTCTGGAGGTCCGCAGGTTGAAGACCACTGAGGACAGATAGTTCACAAGAGGATGATGACAAGAGGATGATGACAAGGGGATGATGAAGGGGGGTGGGGATGATGACAAGGGGATGATGACAAGAGGATGATGACAAGGGGATGATGAAGGGGGGTGTGGGATGATGACAAGGGGATGATGAAGGGGGTGGGGATGATGACAAGGGAATGATGACAAGGGCATGATGAAGGGGGGGTGTGGGATGATGACAAGGGGATGATGACAAGGGCATGATGGCAAGGGCATGATGAAGGGGGGGTGTGGGATGATGACAAGGGGATGATGACAGGGTGATGATGATGAGGGTCTGGATGATGACAGGGTGATAATGATGAGGATGTTAATGACGGGGGTCTGGATGATGACTGGGGGGGGATGATGTATTTCCCACCCTAGGCTTATACTCGAGTCAATAATTCCTGGGATTTTGGGGTGAAATTAGGGGCCTCGGCTTATATTCGGGTCGGCTTATACTCGAGTATATATGGTATTTCCCTACCCCAGCACACTCCATATGCGTTTTAGGACACAGCAAAGTATTCTATACCCCTATAGAGGCTGTATGTAGGCTAGAAATAGCCTTTTTTAACATTGATTTGCTGCAAATAAATTAGGATCGAAACAAACTTTTTGGTAAAATTCGGCGAATCGGCCGAATCAAATTTTTGAAAAGTTCGCTCATCTCTAATTGTAAGGTCATGTATGGAGTGGCCTGTTTGGGTAAAATGATGTACAACTGGGGTGCAGTAGTCATTTTCTTTATGGTGGTTGATGGAATGTCTGTGTAGATTCATCCTTTCGTTGAGTTTCCGGCTGGTTTCACCAATGTAGAGTCCCATGTGCATTTTATCATGTAGACCACATTTGGGGATGTGCAGGAGTATAGTCCCCTAATGTTATATGTCTTGTTGTTGTGGCTGGCTTCCATCTTGGTGCAGATATGTTGGCAGAGTTTACAGCGAGGTTTGTTGCAGGGTTTGGTGCCATTCTCTATGTCTGTTCTTTCTGTAGGTAATTTTCGGCTGACCAGCTTTTGTTTTAAATTGTATGGTTGTCTGAACGCCAAGATGGGAGGTTCAGGGAAGATTTCTTTTAGCATCTCATCTTCCGCCAATATCGGCTGTAGGTCCTTGATAATTTTTCGTATTTCTTCAAGGGCCAGATTGTATGTGGCTACCAGTGGTACGCGTGGTGATGGTTGTATCTCTCTGTATTGTAGCAGGTGTTCCCGTGGTGTTTGAAGGGCGGAGTGTATTTTCCTATTGATTGTCCTAGGTTTGTATCCTTTTTGTTTGAATTTCTCAGACAGTGTTTGTAGGTGCAGGTCTCTGTCATCAGGGTCGGAGCAGATGCGATGATACCTGGTAGCTTGGCTGTATATGATGCCTTTCTTTGTGTGTGATGGATGGAAACTGGATTTATGTAGATAGCTGGAACAGTCTGTGGGTTTTCTGTATACAGATGTTTGTAGTGTGTTCCTGTTTATTGTGACAGTAGTGTCCAGGAAGTTCACACTTTCTGTAGAGAAGTCCATTTTGAGTTTGATAGATGGATTGAATGTGTTAAAGGCATCATGAAACTTTCTGAGTTTTTCTTTTCCTTCTGTCCAAATGATGAAAATATCATCAATGTAACGGTAGTATCTGTAGGGTTTGTGAAGTTGTGTGTCTAGAAATCGTTGTTCAAGGTCAGCCATGAATAGGTTGGCATATTGTGGTGCCATCCTGGTCCCCATTGCAGTGCCCATCATTTGTAGATATATGTCACTGTTGAAGCTGAAGTAGTTGTGTGTTAGGATGAATTCTATTAGTTTAGTGATGACTCCATGGCTGTACTTCTGATAACAATATGAGCACTACTCCTGACAACAATATGACCACTACTCCTGACAACCATACAGACAACACAGGGATTATAAATATTTCAGATTATGATCTATCCAACTCTGAGAGATCTGTTCTCTCTAAAGGACTTTCATTCCGTCCAAGCACTAAACTGGATGGCATCAAACTATACTCAGACTTGGAAGTATTCTTTAGGAGACTGCGACTAAAAGAGTACTTCCATAAGAAAGAGGACAGTACTACAACAACCCTGGATTACAATATCAAGAAAAATAATTCTGATTTTACTCCATCACCAGGATGCAGCAGCAAACTGGACAGCTACATTCCAAGTTTCAGATTAAGAACAGCATCCCTGGTCAAAAAACACCATTATAAAACCAAGTACAATCTCTCAAAACTAGAAACAGACGCCATCAAAAACTTAAAGAATAATCAAACCATAACAATCAAACCAGCAGACAAGGGAGGAGCAGTGGTGATAATGAACACTGAGGATTACATAAAAGAGGGAAACAGACAATTGTCAGACACTACATACTACAAGAAACTGACAGAAGACCCCACCAAAGAATACACTCTGGAATTGAAGAAATTGATTGAATCCTTCCCAAAAGAGTCACAGAAAGGATTAGAGACACTCATACCCACAAATCCCATAACAGAGACATTCTACATGCTTCCAAAAATCCACAAATCTAGGAACCCAGGCAGACCAATAATAACTGGTATGGACACATTAACAGAACAGATCTCTGGCTTAGTAGAAAACCTATTAAAGCCCTTTGTCAAAAACACCAGCAGCTTCATACAGGACACCACTGACTTTCTTAACAAACTCAATCAGATTACAAACTTGCCTGCAAACTCCATATTAGTAACAATGGATGTAGAATCCTTATACAGCAACATCCCTCACAGAGATGGAATTGATGCCTGCTCCCTGTTCCTCTCATCCCAAACCCACAATCGGAAATACAGCCATGGAGTCATCACTAAACTAATAGAATTCATCCTAACACACAACTACTTCAGCTTCAACAGTGACATATATCTACAAATGATGGGCACTGCAATGGGGACCAGGATGGCACCACAATATGCCAACCTATTCATGGCTGACCTTGAACAACGATTTCTAGACACACAACTTCACAAACCCTACAGACACTACCGTTACATTGATGATCTTTTCATCATTTGGACAGAAGGAAAAGAAAAACTCAGAAAGTTTCATGATGCCTTTAACACATTCAATCCATCTATCAAACTCAAAATGGACTTCTCTACAGAAAGTGTGAACTTCCTGTGAACTACAAACACTGTCTGAGAAAATCAAACAAAAAGGATACAAACCTAGGACAATCAATAGGAAAATACACTCCACCCTTCAAACACCACGGGAACACCTGCTACAATACAGAGAGATACAACCATCACCACGCGTACCACTGGTAGCCATATACAATCCGGCCCTTGAAGAAAAACGAAAAATTATCAAGGACCTACAGCCGATATTGGCGGAAGATGAGATGCTAAAAGAAATCTTCCCTGAACCTCCCATCTTTGCCTTCAGACAACCACACAATTTAAAACAAAAGCTGGTCAGTCGAAATTTACCTACAGAAAGAACAGACACAGAGAATGCGACAAAACCCTGCAACAAACCTCGCTGTAAACTCTGTCAACATATCTGCACCAAGATAGAAGCCACCCACAACAACAAGACATATAACATTAGGGGACTATACTCCTGCACATCCCCAAATGTGGTCTACATAATACAATGCACCAAGTGTGACATGGGATGCTACATTGGTGAAACCAGCCGGAAACTCAACAAAAGGATGAATCTACACAGACATTCCATCAACCACCATAAAGAAAATGACTACTGCACCCCAGTTGGACACCATTTTACCCAAACAGGCCACTCCATACATGACCTTACAATCAAGATACTGAGAGGGAACTTCAAAAACACACAAGAGAGAAAGACATTTGAAGCCAAAATGATACTGTTTTTTGACTCGAAAAACAGGGGACTTCATGTTGATTTGAGCTTCTTATCTCATTTTCAAAATTTCTTATAACCTGTACTATATACTGGATTCTCTTATAACCTGCACTGTGTTCTCTTTTACATCTCACTATGTCCTGCTAAATTCCCAGTCTCTCCCCTGCTCCCCCCTCCCTCCCCCTTTTTCTCATCCTTAATCTATGTTCCTATAGCAGGACAATTTATGGCCCATCTTAGTGTGAATTCTCGACATCTATTGTCTTAACCCCTGCATATTTGTGAGATGTAACCTGTGTCTTCTACTTGGGAGCTCAGATTTGCTTTGGACTTGATAAAGGGAGAAAGCTTGTCTCTACAAAATGCTGTTAGTCCAATAAAAAAGGTATTACAAGATACTGCAACATTTTATGATTTGCATCTGCATCACTGGACTAATACGGCTGTTACGCCGAGCGCTCCGGGTCCCCGCTCCTCCCCGGAGCGCTCGCTACACTCTCCCCACTGCAGCGCTCCGGTCAGATCCACTGACCCGGGGCGCTGCGATTCCGCTTCCAGCCGGGATGCGATCCGCGATGCGGGTAGCGCCCGCTCGCGATGCGCACCCCGGCTCCCGTACCTGACTCGCTCTCCCTCGGTCCTGTCCCGGCGCGCGCGGTCCCGCTCCCTAGGGCGCGCGCGCGCCGGGTCTTTGCGATTTAAAGGGCCACTGCGCCGCTGATTGGCGCAGTGATTCCAATCAGTGTGTTCACCTGTGCACTTCCCTATATCACCTCACTTCCCCTGCACTCCCTTGCCGGATCTTGTTGCCATCGTGCCAGTGAAAGCGTTTCCTTGTGTGTTCCTAGCCTGTGTTCCAGACCTCCTGCCGTTGCCCCTGACTACGATCCTTGCTGCCTGCCCCGACCTTCTGCTACGTCCGACCTTGCTTCTGTCTACTCCCTTGTACCGCGCCTATCTTCAGCAGTCAGAGAGGTTGAGCCGTTGCTAGTGGATACGACCTGGTCACTACCGCCGCAGCAAGTCCATCCCGCTTTGCGGCGGGCTCTGGTGAAAACCAGTAGTGACTTAGAACCGATCCACTAGCACGGTCCACGCCAATCCCTCTCTGGCACAGAGGATCCACTACCTGCCAGCCGGCATCGTGACAGTAGATCCGGCCATGGATCCCGCTGAAGTTCCTCTGCCAGTTGTCGCTGACCTCACCACGGTGGTCGCCCAGCAGTCACAACAGATAGCGCAACAAGGCCAACAGCTGTCTCAACTGACCGTTATGCTACAGCAGTTACTACCACAGCTTCAGCAATCATCTCCTCCGCCAGCTCCTGCACCTCCTCCGCAGCGAGTGGCCGCCTCTGGTCTACGCCTATCCTTGCCGGATAAATTTGATGGGGACTCTAAGTTTTGCCGTGGCTTTCTTTCCCAATGTTCCCTGCACCTGGAGATGATGTCGGACCAGTTTCCCACTGAAAGGTCTAAGGTGGCTTTCGTAGTCAGCCTTCTGTCTGGAAAAGCTCTGTCATGGGCCACACCGCTCTGGGACCGCAATGACCCCGTCACTGCCTCTGTACACTCCTTCTTCTCGGAAATCCGAAGTGTCTTTGAGGAACCTGCCCGAGCCTCTTCTGCTGAGACTGCCCTGTTGAACCTGGTCCAGGGTAATTCTTCCGTTGGCGAGTATGCCGTACAATTCCGTACTCTTGCTTCAGAATTATCCTGGAATAATGAGGCCCTCTGCGCGACCTTTAAAAAAGGCCTATCCAGCAACATTAAAGATGTTCTGGCCGCACGAGAAATCCCTGCTAATCTACATGAACTCATTCACCTAGCCACTCGCATTGACATGCGCTTTTCCGAAAGGCGTCAGGAGCTCCGCCAAGATATGGACTCTGTTCGCACGAGGCGTTTCTTCTCCTCGGCTCCTCTCTCCTCTGGTCCCCTGCAATCCGTTCCTGTGCCTCCCGCCGTGGAGGCTATGCAGGTCGACCGGTCTCGCCTGACACCTCAAGAGAGGACACGACGCCGCATGGAGAATCTCTGCCTGTACTGTGCTAGTACCGAACACTTCCTGAGGGATTGTCCTATCCGTCCTCCCCGCCTGGAAAAACGTACGATGACTCCGCACAAAGGTGAGACAGTCCTTGATGTCTACTCTGCTTCTCCACGTCTTACTGTGCCTGTGCGGATGTCTGCCTCTGCCTTCTCCTTCTCTACTATGGCCTTCTTGGACTCTGGATCTGCAGGAAATTTTATTTTGGCCTCTCTCGTCAACAGGTTCAACATCCCAGTGACCAGTCTCGCCAGACCCCTTTACATCAATTGTGTAAACAATGAAAGATTGGACTGTACCATACGTTTCCGCACGGAGCCCCTTCTAATGTGTATCGGATCTCATCACGAGAGGATTGAACTTTTGGTCCTCCCCAATTGCACTTCTGAAATTCTCCTTGGACTTCCCTGGCTTCAACTTCATTCCCCAACCCTGGATTGGTCCACTGGGGAGATCAAGAGTTGGGGGCCCTCTTGTTCCAAGGACTGTCTAAAACCGGTTCCCAGTAACCCTTGCCGTGACTCTGTGGTTCCTCCAGTAACCGGTCTCCCTAAGGCCTATATGGACTTTGCGGATGTTTTCTGCAAAAAACAAGCTGAGACTCTACCTCCTCACAGGCCTTATGATTGTCCTATTGACCTCCTCCCGGGCACTACTCCACCCCGGGGCAGAATTTATCCTCTGTCCGCCCCAGAGACTCTTGCCATGTCTGAATACGTCCAGGAAAATTTAAAAAAGGGCTTTATCCGTAAATCCTCCTCTCCTGCCGGAGCCGGATTTTTCTTTGTGTCCAAAAAAGATGGCTCCCTACGTCCTTGCATTGACTACCGCGGTCTTAATAAAATCACGGTTAAGAACCGCTACCCCCTACCCCTCATCTCTGAACTCTTTGATCGCCTCCAAGGTGCCCACATCTTTACTAAACTGGACTTAAGAGGTGCTTATAATCTCATCCGCATCAGAGAGGGGGATGAATGGAAAACGGCATTTAACACCAGAGATGGACACTTTGAGTATCTGGTCATGCCCTTTGGCCTGTGCAACGCCCCTGCCGTCTTCCAAGACTTTGTTAATGAAATTTTTCGTGATCTTTTATACTCCTGTGTTGTTGTATATCTGGACGATATCCTAATTTTTTCTGCCAATCTAGAAGAACACCGCCAGCATGTCCGTATGGTTCTTCAGAGACTTCGTGACAATCAACTCTATGCCAAAATTGAGAAATGTCTGTTTGAATGCCAATCTCTTCCTTTTCTAGGATACTTGGTCTCTGGCCAGGGACTACAAATGGATCCAGACAAACTCTCTGCCGTCTTAGATTGGCCACGCCCCTCCGGACTCCGTGCTATCCAACGCTTTTTGGGGTTCGCCAATTATTACAGGCAATTTATTCCACATTTTTCTACCGTTGTGGCTCCTATCGTGGCTTTAACCAAAAAAAATGCCGATCCCAAGTCTTGGCCTCCTCAAGCGGAAGACGCCTTTAAACGACTCAAGTCTGCCTTTTCTTCGGCTCCCGTGCTCTCCAGACCTGACCCTTCCAAACCCTTCCTATTGGAGGTTGATGCCTCTTCAGTGGGAGCTGGAGCTGTTCTTCTACAAAAAAATTCTTCCGGGCATGCTGTCACTTGTGGTTTTTTTTCTAGGACCTTCTCTCCGGCAGAGAGGAACTACTCCATCGGGGATCGAGAGCTTCTAGCCATCAAATTAGCACTTGAGGAATGGAGGCATCAAGAATGGAGGGATCAAGATTTCCAGTTATTATTTACACCGATCACAAGAACCTCTCCTACCTCCAGTCTGCCCAACGGCTGAATCCTCGCCAGGCCCGGTGGTCTCTGTTCTTTGCCCGATTTAATTTTGAAATTCACTTTCGGCCTGCCGATAAGAACATTAGGGCCGATGCTCTCTCTCGTTCCTCGGATGCCTCGGAAGTTGAACTCTCTCCGCAACACATCATTCCTCCTGACTGCCTGATTTCCACTTCTCCAGCCTCCATCAGGCAAACTCCTCCAGGAAAGACCTTTGTTTCTCCACGCCAACGCCTCGGAATCCTCAAATGGGGTCACTCCTCCCATCTCGCAGGTCATGTGGGCATCAAGAAATCTGTGCAACTCATCTCCCGCTTCTATTGGTGGCCGACTCTGGAGACGGATGTTGTGGACTTTGTACGAGCCTGCACTGTCTGTGCCCGGGATAAGACTCCTCGCCAGAAGCCCGCTGGTTTTCTTCATCCCCTGCCTGTCCCCGAACAGCCTTGGTCTCTGATTGGTATGGATTTTATTACTGATTTACCCCCTTCCCGTGGCAACACTGTTATTTGGGTGGTCGTTGATCGATTCTCCAAAATGGCACATTTCATCCCTCTTCCTGGTCTTCCTTCAGCGCCTCAGTTGGCTAAACAATTTTTTGTACACATTTTTCGTCTTCACGGGTTGCCCACACAGATAGTCTCGGATAGAGGCGTCCAATTCGTGTCTAAATTCTGGAGGGCTCTCTGTAAACAACTCAAGATTAAATTAAATTTTTCTTCTGCATATCATCCCCAATCCAATGGACAAGTAGAAAGAATTAACCAGGTCTTGGGTGATTATTTACGACATTTTGTTTCCTCCCGCCAGGATGACTGGGCAGATCTCCTTCCATGGGCCGAATTCTCGTATAACTTCCGAGTCTCTGAATCTTCCTCCAAATCCCCATTTTTCGTGGTGTACGGCCGTCACCCTCTTCCCTCCCTCCCTACCCCCTTGCCCTCTGGTCTGCCCGCTGTGGATGAAATTTCTCGTGACCTTTCCATCATATGGAGAGAGACCCAAAATTCTCTCTTACAGGCTTCATCACGCATGAAGAAGTTCGCGGATAAGAAAAGAAGAGCTCCTCCCATTTTTTCCCCTGGAGACAAGGTATGGCTCTCCGCTAAATATGTCTGCTTCCGTGTCCCTAGCTACAAGTTGGGACCACGCTATCTTGGTCCTTTCAAAATTTTGTGTCAGATTAATCCTGTCTCTTACAAACTTCTTCTTCCTCCTTCTCTTCGTATTCCTAATGCCTTTCACGTTTCTCTTCTTAAACCACTCATCATCAACCGTTTGTCTCCCAAATCTGTTCCTCCCACTCCTGTTTCCGGCTCCTCGGACATCTTCTCCGTCAAAGAGATCCTAGCATCTAAAAAGGTCAGAGGGAAAACCTTTTTTTTAGTGGATTGGGAGGGTTGTGGTCCAGAAGAGAGATCCTGGGAACCTGAGGACAACATCCTAGACAAAAGTCTGCTCCTCAGGTTCTCAGGCTCTAAGAAGAGGGGGAGACCCAAGGGGGGGGGTACTGTTACGCCGAGCGCTCCGGGTCCCCGCTCCTCCCCGGAGCGCTCGCTACACTCTCCCCACTGCAGCGCTCCGGTCAGATCCACTGACCCGGGGCGCTGCGATTCCGCTTCCAGCCGGGATGCGATCCGCGATGCGGGTAGCGCCCGCTCGCGATGCGCACCCCGGCTCCCGTACCTGACTCGCTCTCCCTCGATCCTGTCCCGGCGCGCGCGGCCCCGCTCCCTAGGGCGCGCGCGCGCCGGGTCTTTGCGATTTAAAGGGCCACTGCGCCGCTGATTGGCGCAGTGATTCCAATCAGTGTGTTCACCTGTGCACTTCCCTATATCACCTCACTTCCCCTGCACTCCCTTGCCGGATCTTGTTGCCATCGTGCCAGTGAAAGCGTTTCCTTGTGTGTTCCTAGCCTGTGTTCCAGACCTCCTGCCGTTGCCCCTGACTACGATCCTTGCTGCCTGCCCCGACCTTCTGCTACGTCCGACCTTGCTTCTGTCTACTCCCTTGTACCGCGCTTATCTTCAGCAGTCAGAGAGGTTGAGCCGTTGCTAGTGGATACGACCTGGTCACTACCGCCGCAGCAAGTCCATCCCGCTTTGCGGCGGGCTCTGGTGAAAACCAGTAGTGACTTAGAACCGATCCACTAGCACGGTCCACGCCAATCCCTCTCTGGCACAGAGGATCCACTACCTGCCAGCCGGCATCGTGACAACGGCTACTCAAATTTACTATATATATATATATATATATATATATATATATATATATATAATTCATATATATGCATACATAAATAGATATATAGATATCAAACAATCAAGAGAATGCAGCACCTCCAGACCCACAACACTCCAAAATGCTGAAATAGTGATGAGTTTATTTCCTCAGAGGTTAATAATATAATATTTCGGTATCTTCTTCTTTACCTATGATGAAATAAACTCATCACTTTTTCACCATATTGTAGTTTATTTATTTAAGCTTTAACAACTTATGATGGCAGCTAATCAAAGTAATGAGACACACTGTAATGTAAACTTTCTTACTGCTTCAGTCAAAACATTACTAATTAATTATTATTATTATTTTTTTTTCAGATCAACCAGGTCCATCTGCAGGGAGGATGGTCCGCCATCAAAACTTGCCCCAATCACCTGTCCTGTCCTCAGCACCGGCTGAGATAGATGTGGAGGAGGAGGTGTCCCCAGGTGAACAACACCAACCACTCTCCCCAACCCTAGCTCCTGGCTCTGTACCAAGGGATACTAACATGCAGCTTGTTAAAGAAATACAAAGGCTGGCCAAGGAGAACAGGAACATGTCACGTGAATTGCGCCGGATGAATCGCACCATGCTTGAACTCCACCGGTCGCAAAAACAAGAGTTCCAAGCCCTGTTGACCAAACAAATGGGAGAATTTCAGGCCATGTTGTCCCACCATAGCCAATAGATACAGGCGATGCATGATTTGAGGGTGGACGCTATGTCTTCTATTGCCAGCTCTCAGAGGTTGCCTGACCCCATAAGCAGCAGCACCAGCAATACTCAAAAAAAACTGAAATATACGGGACTAAATTAGTTCGCCTTGTTGATATGTTTCAGTTGTTGTTCTGTTTAAGATATGTTAT
The DNA here is from genome assembly GCF_029499605.1 of Hyla sarda. Lineage (NCBI taxonomy): Eukaryota > Metazoa > Chordata > Amphibia > Anura > Hylidae > Hyla > Hyla sarda. Next base: position 63,791,295 of record NC_079198.1, read on the forward strand.
TATTACTACAGCAGCATTGAAGGCCTTGGCAATTCAAGAAAAAAAAAAGATTTTTTCTTTATCCTGTGTGGTGTCTAAATTATTACTAATATTACATTATTTTTATTTCCTTTTTTTTTTTTTTGTGTTGTCCACATTTTGGGGGAGATTTATCAAAACCTGTCCAGAGGAGAAGTTGCCCAGTTGCCCATAGCAACCAATCAGCTTGCTTCTTTCATTTTTTAACAAGGCCTGTGCTAAATGAAAGAAGCGATCTGACTGGTTGCTATGGGCAACTTTTCCTCTGGGCAGGTTTTGATAAATCTGCCCCCTTGTCCACAGTGCTCTCTGCTGACACCTTTGTCTGTATTAGGAACTGTCCAGAGCAGCAGGAACTTTGCTATGAAAATTTTATTCTAATCTGGACAGTTCCTGGCTGACATGTACAAAGGTGTCAGCAGAGAGAGCCCTGTGGTCAGACTGGAGAGAAACAAAAAAAAAAAAAAAATAATAATACACTGACTTATATTTTCTATTGGCACGTACATTATTCTGCGCAGATTTGATGTACTGCATATTATTTTGCAGATTTCAATATCTGCAAAAAATAATGTACGGGTGAATAGACCATTATGCCTCTGGAATATTTGCTCCATTCATTTACTAGGGGTCCCTCTAGTGGCAGAGGCACTGTGAAGCACAACTGTTATAAAGAAAATTGATGACATTTTAAGCTACTCACCAGTGATTTGCTGAAAGAAACTCCTTTTTTTTTCACCCACTTTAAGGTCCATCAATAGGATTCCTAAATCCTGAAAGAAAGATGGAAAGGTATAAATTAAACTAAAATTAATAATGGGATATTAGGAGGGAAGGGGATGATTGACAGACCACTCACCTGTTTGAAGGGGCTGTTAAGCTTGTCACTTGCTTCACTTTTAAACAACTGGTAGTAACTGGAAAACATTCCAACTTGTTAACGAAACTTGAACTCAATGGTAACTGCAGTGTTCAACTTTAACTGAAGAGGTAACTTCAACTTTTTAACTTGTTTCAAAGTTTAGGGCTGGGTAACCTAACTTTGGCAAATTGACTTTTAAAGAGTCATCTGCTCCATGAGCTGAGGGGCCAGTTGAGAACGCTGTGGGCATAGAATGTTCCTGTGACAGAAAATACCCGCTCACTTTGCACAGAGGCTGGGGGGCAGGATAGGAGCTCCTGGGCCACCATGCTTAGAGCAGGTCAAATAGCCCTCCTTTTGTCCCAATATTTCATGGCATCGGCAGTGAGTAATATATGTGGTTCAGACACATAAATTTTGACCATGTCTGCCACCTTGTCTCTTGGTATCCGAGAGGGTTGTCTGGTTTGTCCAACCAGGCTCTGCAATGTCTCTGCCCAAACGTCTGCAGTTCTTGAGGAGGTTGCAGCAGTGTTGCTGATGGTTGCTGAGATTTCTGCAGGCTCATCTTCCTCTGCTTCTGCCTCCTCATCACCCCTCTCTTGTCCCACATCTAATAGTCTCTGTCTGTCACACACCTTGGTCATTAATTTGTCCCTCCAGCTTGTTAGGGCATTTGCTTGGAGAGCCATTTTGCCCTTAATCCGGGGGTCACACGTGGTGGCTAGCATTAGCTCTGGGCAAGTGTCTGTCAGCTCTTTAATCCTATGCTGTGGTTGGACCTGGAGTCTCCTTACCAGTGTGGTAACATCATCAACTATATAGCCTCCAGTCAACTTCTCTCTGTTATTCAGGAAGGCATCCATTTTGTTTAACAGATGAGTAAAGAGAGGGAGGACTTGCGCCAAACTTGCCTTCTCCTGGCTTAAGTTTTCTGTGACCGCAAGAAAGGGGCTAAGTACAGCCACCACCTGAGCAACTAAGGTCCACTCCTCCCTGCCAAATGCTCTGGTGATGCCAATATAATTTTCATGGGACATTGCATGTATGGGTTTCTGCTGCTCTAGGATTCTTTCCAGCATTTCTAATGTGGAATTCCACCGGGAGCTAACATCCTGTTTCAGTCTGTGTTGAGGAACACCTGCCTTACTCTGCTCCCGTCTGAGTAAGTGGCTGTCTTTAACACTCTGGTGAAAATTCCCTGCAATTTTTCTGCATGAACCCAGAACTCCTGTGAGCTTTGTGTTGCTCTCTGAGGTGTCTTCCAAACCGGCCTTCATCACAAGATGGAGGACATGTGCAGAGCATCGCACACCCACAAAGTTGCCATCACGCAATGCCTTTATCATGTTGGCTGCACCGTCAGTCACCCCGAAACCCATCTTCGGATGTGTATCTCCATGTAGCCCAAGCCCTTCTTCTACCATTTTTTTAAAGTGCTCTGGTAATGTTTTGTGAGCTGTGCTGCTCATCCAATACCTCCGCATGGAGGAGGAATGAGCGGTGGCCCTGATTTGTATTCTCAGCACCAGCACCTGTGCTTCTTGGACCTGATTTGGTTTGGGCAATTTCAGTGACAATGGGCTGCCACCAGTGTAGGAAAGCATGCTGGCCACTGGGAGCACTCCACAGGTCAGGGGTTGGATGTACAGTCTGTCCAGCAGCTTTGCCCAGCTCCTCTTTTAGCAGATCCACACACGATTTATACAAAGCAGGTACTATACTTCTGCTGAATGTGGTACGTGATGGCACAATATATTGGGGTGCAAGTGCCTTTAGAAGGCGTTTAAAAGGTTCCCTTTCCACCATGTTAAATGGAGCCCCCCAATGGCTATGAGCTCACCTATAAGGCGGGTAATCTTGCGGGACTGTTGGCGGGAAATCCCCCTGGGATGAAAACCAGTAAACTGTTCTATGGTGGACTGGTTTCCTTTACTGGGATGAACAACCGCTTCAGCCCTTGCCCCTTTTCCAGGTTATCTGAGGCTGAACTCATAGTAGCACTGGAACTAGCACTACTACTTCCCTTTTTTTTTACTTGGTGGAGCTGCCAAACCACATTCTTCTCTCATCAACACTGGCTTGTGGTGTGTCCTCAGATGGTTATTCATTCCTGCATTGGTGAGATGCCCCAAGACTTCGCCACAACTTACTTCCTTATCACATAGCTTACATTTGGCCAAGCGACCATCCCCAACTGTTATAAAATGCTCCCATACCTTAGATTTGCAGTTACCACTGACACTGGGTAGCACAACCCAGTATCAGTGGTAACCGCAAATCTAATCTGGGGAAGGTTTTTCTGGAAGGGGACCGCTCTTGGAAGCAGTAGCTAAAGTCCTTGTACTGGTGACAGTGGCAGTCTTTGCATGGGAGGGTGTATCCACAACTATGGAGCCAGAGGAGGATGGTGGTGATGGAGATTCTTGATAGTCATCATCAATGTCATGTACGAATAGTAGTGGCGAAAAAGGTTTATCTGGTGCAATACTGGACCATGGTACCTCCTCTTCTACAATGCCAATGTTCACATCTGCAAGGGCTGGACTGACATGCATGATGTTGTCTATTTCTGTGTCAGAGCCTTCTTGATGGACATTTAGGGCCACCTCAGCATCAGTAATGACTGTCTCATTTTCTGCTAGAGTCTCCGTCTCCACATTGCAGATGTCCCTGTTTGGTTGCCTAGAAGTATGGCAACTGGAAGACTTGGCAGCAGGCCTTGCTGATGTCCTCTTGTAAAAAATGGCAGCTGTTACCTTTGGCTTCTTGGTATCATCTTGTCCTCTAGCTGTCTCTGTGTCACTGGGGAAGTCTTCCTCAGGGGAGCTGTCCATCTCTACAAGCACTGTGAGTCACTGTTAACACCAGTAAAACTTTCACAGGAATAAAGAAAAGTTCCTCAATGTCTGTGAAAAACACAGGATGTAGAAGGACACCCCGATTGGCTGACTAGTGTCATGTGACCAAAAACTCTGTAAAGGGACCAATCAAATAAACGGAGAAAATTATTTCTTAGTTTCGATTTCGTTAACTAATAACGAATGCATTCCGTAAATAACGAATGCATACGTAAGTAACGAATACATTCTAAAGTAACGAATGCGTTCGTAAGTAACAAATGCGTTCGTAAGTAACGAATGCGTTCGTTATTTACAGACTGCATTATTGGTGAACAAGAGTCAAAATTCGCAATTATCGAATGCATATGTTAATCGGCATTCGGACCTTAACGAATATTGTCAGATTGGCATTCATTAATACGGTGTTTTCGGAAAGACCTGATATTTTATGTTCAGCACCTTACGAATATCGTCAGATTAGCATTTGTTATTGAGGTGTTTTCGGAAATATTCGATATTTCATTTTCGTTTTTCGGGATCGTCCGAAAGTAACGAAAATCACACTTTTTGTTATTTTTGCGATTCGTTCCGAAACAAAATGCACATGTCTACTCTCTACAAGGTACCCGCCATCCATCCCAAGCGCTTTAGGAATGTCCACTGAACACAGCATGGCAAGCTGGGTGTCCAAGATAGTCTCAGGGAGCCCCACCACCCTTACATGGGTACTCTGGTGGAAAACATTTTTTTTTTTTAATCAACTGGTGCCTGAAAGATAAACAGATTTGTAAATTACTTCTATAAAAACATTTGTGTCCTTCCAGTAGGAAATTCTTTTCTTTTTGAATTTCTTTTTTGTCTTTTCCACAGTGCTCTCTGCTGACACCTGATGCCGGTATCAGGAACTGTCCAGAGCAGGTGGGAATCCCCATAGCAAACCTATGCTGCTCTGGACAGTTCCTGACTTGGACTGAGGTGTCAGCAGAGAGCACTGTGCACTCTTCCATAAGGCCCCTTCCATAAGGCCCCTCTGGGAAGGAGAGGAGGGCTGTGATGCTCCGCCGTAGAGCATGGATTTCTCGCTCTTCTCTCCTTTTAATCAGGTATCGCGGCGGGGCAGCGATAGTTTTCAGAGCGGTGTAGCGGAGCTCCCTAGGCTGCGTCTACACCATCATCGCAACCAGAAGCCTAGAGGATCACTTCTTATTGTCAGACACAAAGAGGTTTGCAGATAATTTTTTCTCTACATCGCTTGAACTCCTTCGACAAATAGCTAAGACCTGATCTTGCATCAAAATAGTGAGGTTTTCATGTACAATGGCTAGAATCTGAGCCTATAGTTAAATATTTCCAAATTAGTTGTTATCTTTCACATCCTATTCTTCATGCTATGATTGCCCTGGTGAAATATCCATCCAATGTCAAAATCTTGCTTATGCTTAAGAAATGTATTCCCTTTGCCTTTTTGAATCTATGCTTGAATGGAAATAACTTTTGGTCCATCTTGTTAAGGAATGTCTGGACCTAGGCTCCCATTTGTCTCAATTTTGGTTCTGCTTTAATTTTACACAATGTATCCCCTACAGATTATTATATCTTCTCTGTTCAAGTTAAAACTAATGCCATAAAATGTAACAAATTCAAATATACTTTGGTTTCTATTCAGCATGTTCTGGTTGGCCTGAATTTGAGAAATATTTAGCATAGAGCAATCTTAAAGATGAGTGACAGGCGGTGGGCACAAAAGCCTTGGAGGACAAGATTATCTGAAAGAGAAGTGAAACTGTTTTAAACTGTAAACTTACTATAGTCAAATGAAGATTGTAATCACTCACCAAGGGGTTTGCAAAAAAGATTTCTCAATTTCAGGATGACCAGAGGTTTATTACTGAAAGGAAACAGTTTGTTCTGGCCCAGGATATATTGCTACAAAGTGTTAGATTAAAAAGTGTTTGATTGTAGAGAAATATGAATAAGAAGCATTTATGAAAGGCAAACCTTTAACCATTAACCCCTTGAGAACTCAGCCATTTAACATTTTTACATTTTCCCTTTTTTTTTTTTTATTATTATTTCTTAAAATTTTCCCCTAACAAGGCCATATTATTTGTACCACAAAATCTACAGCGAACACAAAGAACAATTATTTGTAAGGTAAAATGAAAGGCAATTATGCAAATTGTTTCTACACAGTGCACTTCTCAGTAAAACTGAAACATTATCTTTTATCTGTTGGTTAATATGATTACATGATATCTGATATAAATGTTTTCTTATTTTGCAAATTTTACCTTTCTTAAAGAAATAAAGAAAGAAAATTATGCAATTTGCCCTGTTCTGACCCCTGTTACTTTTTTATTTTTCCAAATATGGGGTTGTAAGACGGCCTTGCATTTTTACTGCTAAAAAATGTATCAAAGCTCGGCCCTATCCTTTCTCATTGGAATTCTATTGATCTCAATAGTAAAACAATCGTTGCACACACACAGCCTGCTTTTTTTAGCAGCTAAAATTACCATTTGTAAATATTGTACAAATATGGTCTTAAGTTGGAAATCTAACACAGTGGTTTTTGGTTGAATTAGTACAAATTAATTTAGAATATTAGTTAAAGGAGTATTCCAGCTTTTTTAACTTTTCAGTACTGTTATGGGGTGGATCAATGGGGGGGGGTCAGCATTCCTCTGGACTCTCGATGACTGGTTTTGTCTTGATGACTGTTTTTGTCTTGAGCCTTTCCCGGGAACCGGTCTCCAGAAGAGAAAGAGCAAAGCACCCTGTGATCAGATGTTGTCTCGAGCCAAACAGGATCCCAGGAAAGGCTTGAGGCAAGAGGGCTCCAGAGGACTGCTGGACCGAGGGGGATAAAAAGACAAAAAAGGTGTTGATCCGCCCAACACATGTAACACCATGAAATTTACTTTGCATCAGAGGCACATATCCAAATTTTTTATATTTTTTTTTAAACTGAAATGCCCCTTTAACCTCTTAAGGATGCAGGGCACGTCATACCGGGTCCATCCCGGTGGCTAATGATAGCCGAGACCCTGGGTTAATAGCGCGTGACACCGATCGTTGTGCCGCACGCTATTAACCCTTTAGATTGCCGTGTCTAAAATGAAAGTAAAAGCTTCCCGACAGCTCAGTCGGTCTGATCGGGACCATCGCGATAAAATCCCCATCAGCTAGCACGTGAGCGGAGTTCCCCTCACCTGTCTCCGTTGCGTCCAATCGGCGATTGATTGCTCCAAGCCTGAGATTCAGGCTTGAGCAATTGACCGCCTATAACACTGATCAATGCAAAGCTATGGCTTTGCAGTGATCATTTTAAAAGATCAGTGTGTGCAGTGTTATAGCCCCCCATGGGAGCTGTAACACTGCAAAAAGAAAGTAAAAAATAAAAGTTAATAGGTGATTTAACCCCTTCCCTAATAAAAGTTTGAATCACTCCCCTTTTCCCATAAAAAAACTGTGTAAATAACAATAAACATATGTGGTATCGCAAACATATGTGGTAAAAATATATTGTTAATTAAACAGCATGGTCAATGGCGTACGCGCAAAAAAAATTCCAAATTCCATAGCATATTTTTGGTCACTTTTTATATAATGAAAAAATGAATAAAAAGTATGATCAATACAAAGACAAAACGAGCCCTCATAACGGCCCGTACGTGAAAAAATAAAAAAATTATAGAGGTCAGAAGATGAGATATTTTAACGTATAAATTTTCCTGCATGTAGTTATGATCTTTTTTTCCAGAAGTACGACAAAATCAAACCTAAATAAGTAGGGTATCATTTTAAGGGACATACAGAATAAAGATGAGGTGCCATTTTTACCGAAAAATGCACTGCGTAGAAACGGAAGCCCCCAAAAGTTACAAAATTGCATTTTTTCTTAAATTTTGTGGTGCAATTAATTTTTTCAGTTTCGCAGAATTTAATGTGCAAAATTGAAAGTGTTATGATTTTTTAGAAGATGATAAGGAGAAAAGGAAAATGCAAAAACGGAAAAACGCTGAGTCCTTAATGGGTTAATAGCATTTTGTGACTTTTTGAGGGAATGACTGTGTAACCTTCAGGATTCTGTTTTCTAGAGTTATGCCGCCTCTCAACCTTATTCAAAGGAATGTTGGTTAAGCAATGTTTTCCTAAAAACCAGGTAGTCTGACATGTTCAATGTAAATCTGTGATACCAAATGAGAAAGAGGAAAACAGGCTAGCTTGGCTGTAGTTAAAGCATGCCATTCACCTATTTAACTAAGGAAATGGAAACAAAAAGTAAAACAAATGTTTATTGATCAGAATAATATTTCTCCTTCACAAACAATCATTAGCTTTCGTCTTCTGGGTATAATTATAGTCACATTGTTCTAATTTTCCATCAAATAAAGTTTCTCATTCATCATTAATAACATTTTAGTAATCTCCGGAAGCTTTTAATTTTTCCATGTAACTTTAGGTAATAAATAACACTTAATTCCTTTACAAATATATTTATAAGTGGGTCTGTCATTTGTGACAAAAATATGGAAGCTAGGCTTTTATGTTACAGAAAAACCAAGCTACAAATGTAATTGCTAGCATAAAGCACCACAATCTATCAAGCCACTACTTGTTTCACAGCAGTGCGTGCAGCCCAAAGGGCATGCTTTAAAGATGACAGAGGGCTTTTAGATGTTGTATTTATCCACTTAAAGACAGAAAGTTCAGTACATCTGATCAGCCTCAACTTTCCAAAAAGTTAATTTACATAGAAATTAAACATTACATTAGTTCCAAAATTTGTAAGTCTGATGAAAAATGTAATTAACTTTGAACTTGGGGGGGAAATAAATAATTTCATCTGCGCTCATCACTTCAGTCCTTTGGTTTCCGAATTGACTTTATGACATTGCAAAGTGATGTTAGAGACATAAAAAGGAAAGCCTTGATCTTCAAGGAACAGTTGTATTTTCAATTACATGCTCTTTGGTTATTGTGCATTTTCTTATTTACTTTTACAGTGCATAACCCGAGCATCATTGCCGAAGGGAAATGAAGGAACGTAGGTTCATAAACTAGTGGGAAAATATTACATTTAGAAAAGTGAGCCACTCTAGCAGTTCCTTAGATGTGCATGTGCACACACACATATAGAATATATACAACGCAGACATTACCACATAGTATAATATTCCAAATGCTTTCTAAGACACTGTGAAAGGCTTCTGGTTCCTCTAAGGTGGACAGGTGGAGTTGTTCAGAGCAAAGTCCATGATGTTGTGAACCTGTGAGTCTTTGCAACTTTAGTAAATGAGTGTTTGCACAAAATAGGAAGTCCTTGGTCCCCGATTTGGGTACAGTCCCCTGGGAAGAGAGCGTTTGCCTTGGGAGACAAATGTGACCAATGTTCCATGTACCCTTTCATATAATCAACTAGTAAAGAGCAAAAATGTTATTAATAATAATAACCACAATGTTTACAGAGATAGAAATGTGACAAAGAAAAAAGCATGTTATACAAGTTTAACTCATACTGAAATATGAGCTTAGACTCTTATAAAGATTACTCCTCAGCCACACAATAACTGGGATGAGGTACAGGGCACTACAAGCTGTTAAAATGATGTTACGTCTACCTGTGATAATGAATACCATACCATATGAAGCACACATTACATACCATCTGTATACTATGATACAGGATGTCTTAGGGCAGCATCAGATTGCAATATCACTATAAGACCAAAAAGGATCCATGTGGCATTTGTCAGCAAGTAGACTTAGCAATCTAGATAACCAACACAGTAAATAGAATACATGGTAAATATTATTTTCACGCAAACAACTAGAAATGAGGAAGCCAAGTTTTGATAAAATCCAGTCTCTTTTAGAACTTTAGGATAAAAACAGCTCGCCAAACAAGAGTTGCCAGACTTGGCTATTATAGTAAAGGAAATGAGGAACACATGGCATTTGGCACTTGACTGCATAGTTACATAGTAAATACGGTTGAAAACAGACACATGTCCATCAAGTTCAACCAAGGAGGTGAAGGGAAAGGATATGATTGAATGAAGGGGTGGGGGTTCTATATTTTTGTGTATGCATTAAAAGAATTCATGGTGAACATAAATAGAAATCGTACACCATGAGTAGTGTATTTTATGGGTTTAATAAAACCCATAATCTAGCAGAGTTTACCTTTAAATACACATTATAAGCATTGAGAGTGAAAGTTGACTGGCATTTTCTCTGCCACTTGACTAACAGGTGAGTCACAAATCAGCCCAAAAACATAAAATCCTAAAATATTTTTTCAATTAAAAAAAATGTCTAGTAAAGCAATTGTTGGACAAGGAGCGAGATAAAGGATAGAGCACCCCTGAAGGTCCTTTGTCAGTAAGCGTGTTAGTGGCATTACCAGAACCAGTACAGGTAAAAGAAGAAGCCAGGTGCCTAGGGGTGTCAGCAAGCAAAATGTGTCACTGTGTTTCAGGGGTTGTGTGGTTTCAAAGGACAATTATACACAAAAGTGCCAATGGTAAATGATTATACGCAGAAAATATAATAACAACGAAAAAGAGGCATATATAGATCAATGCAACAAGTTTACCATGTATATGATTGGATATTCATATATAGATTTTCTTCCTATTTTTACTGGTTTTAAATGTATGTAAATTGAATATATGTACAATAAAATTTATGGTTTAAAAGGACAATAAGACCCTTGTAGACTGGTTAAATCGTTCTTGGCTCTTTCTGGATGAGGGGAAATTTAATAAAGGGCTTTTAGGTAACTAATGAGGTCAGCCTAGCTCTCATTATTTGCCAGTCAAAATCTGCTTTATTACATCTGCTAAGCCACACAGTGGAGGAGTTGAGCCCTGTCTGCAGCAGGAAGTTTCACACTGACTCTTTAATAGTCTGAGGATGGAAAACGTGGTCGTCAATAACAGCACAAAAGTTGTTTCTGCCCTGCGACTAGGTTATATGACATTGGCTAATTATAGAAATCTGTTGCGTGCTCAGGCTTTTCAAAAAGGCAACAAGATTGTTATGTCACTGATATTCTTTCTAAAGAAAAGGGTTGTGGTGATTATTGAGCAAGGTATGGAGGAAGGTTTACATCTGGATGGCCGTATGAATGTTCTTCTTGAGGACTAGTTGGATGAGAAAGTGGGACCTGAGGAGAATTTGGAGATGGAATCTGTCAAAGGGATAGGGGAAAAGGAGCCTACAAAAGGTGACAGAGATGGTGATGATGATTATAAGAACCATGATGACAAATTTGGCAGTATGGGACAGAGGACCTTGGAAAAGCTGGCAAGGATAGTGAGCAGTAAACTCTCTTGCTTGCAGAGTGGCAGATATATTAAATGCTTAAAGGAAAAAGATGCGTATTGTATATCTACACTCTTAGACCCTCGGTACAAAGCCAATAAGGAAGGATTTTTTATACCTTTTGGAAGAAGGATACATTGGATTTTTTTTTTATAAGGAAAAACTATTGTTACGCCTAGCGCTCCGGGTCCCCGCTCCTCCCCGGAGCGCGTACGGCGCCTCTCTCTCCGCAGCGCCCCGGTCGGTCCCGCTGACCGGGAGCGCTGCACTGTCATGGCCGTCGGGGATGCGATTCGCACAGCGGGACGCGCCCGCTAGCGAATCGCATCCCAGGTCACTTACCCGTTCCCGTCCCCTGCTGTCATGTGCTGGCGCGCGCGGCTCCGCTCTCTAGGGCGCGCGCGCGCCAGCTCCCTGAGACTCCTCCTGCCAGCCGGCATCGTGACAGTAGATCCGGCCATGGATCCCGCTGAAGTTCCTCTGCCTGTTGTCGCCGACCTCCCCACACTGGTCGCCCAGCAAGCCCGACAGATTGCCCAACAAGATCACCAGCTGTCGTACTTGACCACCATGACACAGCAACTCCAGTCGCAGCTACAGCAGATTCAGTCTCAGCTACAGCAGCAGCAACCATCTCCTCCGCCAGCTCCTGCACCTCTTCCGCAGCGAGTGGCCACTCCTAGCCTCCGCCTGTCCTTGCTGGACAAATTTAATGGGGACTCTAAGTTTTGCCGTGGCTTTCTTTCGCAATGTTCCCTGCACTTGGAGATGATGTCGGATCAGTTTTCTACTGAAAGGTCTAAGGTGGCTTTCGTAGTCAGCCTTCTGTCTGGAAAAGCCCTGTCATGGGCCACACCGCTCTGGGACCGCAATGACCCCGTCACTGCCTCTGTACACTCCTTCTTCTCGGAAATTCGAAGTGTCTTTGAGGAACCTGCCCGAGCCTCTTCTGCTGAGACTGCCCTGCTGAACCTGGTCCAGGGTAATTCTTCCGCTGGCGAGTACGCCATACAATTCCGTACTCTTGCTTCTGAACTTTCCTGGAAAAATGAGGCCCTCTGCGCGACCTTTAAAAAAGGCCTATCCAGCAACATTAAAGATGTTCTGGCCGCACGAGATACTCCTGCTAACCTGCATGAACTCATTCATCTAGCCACTCGCATTGACATGCGTTTTTCTGAGAGGCATCAAGAGCTCCGCCAGGAAAAAGACTTAGATCTCTGGACACCTCTCCCACAGTCTCCATTGCAATCTGCGCCTAGGCCTCCCGCCGAGGAGGCCATGCAAGTGGATCGGTCTCGCCTGACCCTGGAAGAGAGGAATCGCCGTAAGGAAGAGAATCTTTGTCTGTACTGTGCCAGTACCGAACATTTTTTGGTGGATTGCCCTATCCGTCCTCCACGTCTGGGAAACGCACGCTCGCACCCAGCTCTCGTGGGTGTGGCGTCTCTTGATGCTAAGTCGGCTTCTCCACGTCTCACGATGCCTGTACGGATTTCTTCTTCAGCCAGCTCTTCCCTCTCAGCCGTGGCCTGCCTGGACTCTGGTGCCTCTGGGAATTTTATTCGGGAGTCCTTGGTGAATAAATTCCGCATCCCGGTGACCCGTCTTGTCAAGCCACTCCACATTTCCGCGGTCAACGGAGCCAGGTTGGATTGCACCGTGCGTTTCCGCACGAAGCCCCTCCTAATGTGCATCGGACCTCATCATGAGAAAATTGAGTTTTTGGTCCTCTCCAATTGCACTTCTGAAATTCTCCTTGGACTACCCTGGCTTCAACATCATTCCCCAACCCTGGATTGGTCCACAGGGGAGATCAAGAGCTGGGGTACCTCTTGCTTCAAGGACTGCCTTAAACCGGTTCCCAGTACTCCCTGCCGTGACCCTGTGGTTCCTCCTGTATCCGGTCTCCCTAAGGTCGTTATGGACTCTGCCCGCCTTAAGAAGTGCCTCTCCCCCCCTCCCAGTCCAGTCAGGCAAGCCTCGGTGCCTCCTCATGGCCCTCGTCCTGGTGTCACACTGCCCCGTGCCAGGCCTCGCCCTCTGCCCTCCCTCCCCATTCCCACTCCTGCTGTACTGCCTGCCATTGAGGAATCCCTCCATCCTTTCCCGGTGTCCTCATCCCAGGGGAGGCAGTTACCGGACAAAGAGAAGGGGAGACCTAAGGGGGGGGTACTGTTACGCCTAGCGCTCCGGGTCCCCGCTCCTCCCCGGAGCGCGTACGGCGCCTCTCTCTCCGCAGCGCCCCGGTCGGTCCCGCTGACCGGGAGCGCTGCACTGTCATGGCCGTCGGGGATGCGATTCGCACAGCGGGACGCGCCCGCTCGCGAATCGCATCCCAGGTCACTTACCCGTTCCCGTCCCCTGCTGTCATGTGCTGGCGCGCGCGGCTCCGCTCTCTAGGGCGCGCGCGCGCCAGCTCCCTGAGACTTAAAGGGCCAGTGCACCAATGACTGGTGCCTGGCCCAATTAGCTTAATTGGCTTCCACCTGCTCCCTGACTATATCTGACCTCCTCCCATGCACTCCCTTGCCGGATCTTGTTGCCTTGTGCCAGTGAAAGCGTTTGTGTGTCCATAGCCTGTGTACCAGAACTTCTGCTATCCACCCTGACTACGAATCTTGCCGCCTGCCCCCGACCTTCTGCTACGTCCGACCTTGCTTCTGTCTACTCCCTTGTACCGCGCCTATCTTCAGCAGCCAGAGAGGTTGAGCCGTTGCTAGTGGATACGACCTGGTCACTACCGCCGCAGCAAGACCATCCCGCTTTGCGGCGGGCTCTGGTGAAAACCAGTAGTGACTTAGAACCGGTCCACTAGCACGGTCCACGCCAATCCCTCTCTGGCACAGAGGATCCACCTCCTGCCAGCCGGCATCGTGACAACTATGCAGCTAGCTTGCCACAGCCTTCCAGCATCAAATATCTGCTGAAAGGGCAGCTACTCTATAATCCCCATTTGGTCAACATTCCACTCATTCAACCAACACTAACCCTGCAATAATCGGGAGTAGCAGCAGTGACATGTTGGAGAAGATGTCAGTATTCATCCTGACATAATTCACTACCAGAAGGTTGTACATCACTGCCTGAACAACCAAGTTGATACATACCATAAGTTGTGCACTTTTTCTGACAGACACCAATAGCCTGGTGTCTGAATTTCTAGGTCATCAGATTAGACCATTGGCCAGAACTTGCACATTTTGCCATGGGTGTTGTTTGTTATAATTATTCAGGCACGGATCAGTGAGGAATGTAAAACTCCTGTGCCAGATCCCATTGATTAAATAGCACTACCACCACCCTTGCTGGCTATTACAACTACTATCTGCGATCGGCTGGCTAGTATAACTCCAACCAGTCCACAACTGCCTGCTGTCCGCTGGCTACTACACCTACCATCTGTCCACCAATGCCTGCTGTCTGCTGCCTACTAAACTCCAACCGGTCCAGCACTGCCTGCTGTCTGCTGGCTACTATGCCAGTCTGCTACTGCTTGATGCCTGCTGTCTTCTACAACTCCCAACAGTACACCACTGCCTTCTGTCCCCTGGTTATTACAACTCCCTCCAGTTCATCATTGCCTTCTGTCTGCTGGTTACTACAACTTCCATCAGTAGACCACTGCCTGATGTCCACTGGCTACTACAACTATCCCTAGGCCACCAATTTCTGCTGTCTGCTGGTTACTACTTTTTAGAAAGTTCACAAGCCCACCAAACCGAACTTTTAAAACATTCGGTCAACTCGACATATAACTCAAAGAGGTTGTGCAACAAAGACATCCATAACTTGAATCTAAAACAGCTTTATTGTCATAGGTTGGGCTTCTGTGGTCCTCAGTGATAACAGTCTCATAATTATGATATATACCGTAGATACTCGAGTATAAGCAGAGTTTTTCAGCACAATTTTTCGTGCTGAAAATGCCCCCCTCGGCTTATACTCGAGTGACATTTTTTTTTTATACCGTAGGGGGGGGGGGGGGGGTAGGGTTTGGCCGGGCCGTCCATCTTCGCAGCAGGGACCATCCGACTAGTGACGCTGCATTGACGCTGCAGCACAGGGACGTCCATGCGGAGAAGATGTCTGTAACGTCAGGTGCATTCCTGCGCACGGGCGTCCCAGCGAGGCGGCGTCAATGCAGCGTCACTAGACTGGTGCCGGCCTGGAGCGGAAAAGAAGGCCTCCCAATGAAGATGGACGGCCCTGACCAACTCACCCTCCCCACCGGAATGCGGATGGTCCCTGCAGCTACTTAGCAACAGGATCAAAAGAACTGGGGAGGTGAGTAGACAACAAGGGGACCTATATGATGATAGAGGGTGCGGTCTGGATGATGACAGGGGGGATATAGACTGGGGGTGATGATGACAAGAGGGGTTTGACAGGGGGTGATGATGACTGGGGTCTGGATGATGACGGGGGGTTGACAGGGGGGGTCTGGATGATGACAGGGGGGGTGATGTATTTCCCCCCCCTATGCTTATACTCAAGTCAATAAGTTTTCCCAGGTTTTGGGGGTGAAAGTAGGGGCCTCGGCTTATATTTGGGTCGGCTAATACTTGAGTATATACGATATAAATAAATATATATATATATATATATATATATATATATATACATATCTATCTATATGTATATGTATATATATATATACATATATATATATATATATATATATATATATATATATACACACACAAAAAAAAGGGTTTGCTGCAGCACACAAAAGTAAATTTCCAAGTGATTTATTCCATTCCAATGGTTACTACGTTTCAGCCACCCATGTGGCCTTTGAGAAAGGCCAAATGGGTGGCTGAAACATAGTAGCCATTGGAATGAAATAAATCACTTGGAAATTTACTTTTGTGTGCTGCAGCGAACCCTTTTTTTTTTTTTGTGTGTGGATATTCGTGGGCCCCAGACCTGGGCCATATCTGCTGCCCTGCACTAGACTACACCCTAGACACTGAGGTGCTGCTCAACTCGGACTTTTTCTATATATGTATATATATATATATATATATATATATATTTATATATATATATATATATACATATATATGTATATTTTTTTTTATAGTATCACAATGATACCATTATATCACTGGATGGGAAAATGAGTAATTAGTAAAGAGTAAAAAGTCAAAATAATAAAGTAACAGCTCCTAAGAAAGAAATTTAGGGTCTCTTCTAGTGTTGAGCCAACAAAACCAAGTATGGCACCAATCCCAAGAAAGTTGATGAACTGAACTCAGCAAACCCACATTTGGTGAGAACATTGCAGAAAACTAAGTTTGGCACAAACATGAGCCTTATGTAGTTTGTTTAGGCCATACTTGCTTACATACAGTAAGCTGGGGATGCTTTATGAATCTCCGGCTTACTGCAATCGATTCCTCGGGTGGGGTGCACTGTGCCTGACCCTATGAATCTTACCCTGCACTACACAGCAAGATAATCCTGATGTAATAAAAGTTGGCTTGTTGCCAACTACTACAGTGTTTTCCAAGCCGAAGCAGAAAATTTTAGGATATGCACTAGAAACTTCTACATGGGAAACACTGTGGCAGTAAGCAAAGACAATGTTAGAGAGTTAAGTAATGTTTGTATTTATATTTATTTAGTTATTTATTACTAACCTTTTTTATTTACTTTTTAGCTTAATAGTGGAAACCATCTAGACAGTGTACACAGCATCCATTACCTGTAATGTACCTGTAAGCTGCTAACATTAACCACTTCATTACCACAGGAAGAGCCAGGTATCAGCAGGCCCAGACCATCAAAAATGTACCACCTGGGTTGGTAATAGGCTGGTATTCAACTGGCAACAGCCAAAATAAAGGGCCCTTGCTATCCTGGTAAAGTAAGGGTGCTACTGTTTGGTTTTCTACCTGGCTAGTTATGGTAAAATAGGGTGGATTACACTTTTAATTTATTATGTATTTAGGAAAAATCCCCCCACCTTTTTTCCATAACCAGTAGGGCACAAACCAAGCAGTAGTCGCTTTTATGGCCCTAATTGGCCCCATGCTACCAGACTCCACCCCATTTTTAAAGATTCCAGCCTGCCAGTACTCTACTTTTTCAGTACCCCTGGTTCCAGTGCAGATGGTGGGGTAATAATGTAAGACTAGCCGTTAGCCTATGTGTATGAGGAGATTGCAGTAACCTCATGTTTCAAGGTATACAAAGGGTGTTTAAGAGAGAGGGGTGTGATTTCAGGAAGAACCTTCTCCAAGCAGAAGCCCACTGGATCATTAGGACGAATGCACAGGGGAAGCTAGGTTTAAATGAAAGATTGGATTTCAGTGTCTTCTTGTAAATAATATAAGCGCATTGCATGTATTGGATATGTAGTTATTTTTTATTCTGTATTATGTTTTTTTTAAGAGATGTTTTATTGTTAACATTTGAACCTTCTTCCGAGTTCGTCACCAGGTGAGAGTATTTAATGGTGACGTACAGAGAAGAAGGTAGGGTCTGATGAAGCGTGCATGCGCACGTGCAACAGCTGTCACCCATGAATAATTTGACTCATGGCATCCGTAACATCTTGTGCGTCCCATTGCAAGTGATGTTTTTACTGCACCATTGAAAATAAAGAACAGCACCTATTTTGTACCTGAATCCAGTGAGTGCAGTCCATTCATTCTTCTTTAAAAAGTGATTGCACTGACTTGTTTCCTGGGCTTTGTGCACCGTGGCAGGTGCATGCTTTGCTGACCATCATTCCTTGTGCATGAATGTTGGAGATTGCTCATTGTCTGGTTAGCTCTGCATGTAAGGGGTTGGAGTGCTGACTACTGTGACTTCTGGACTGTATTCATATAACACTACTACCTTCATTGTAATTAAAAGGTAAGGGTAATAATATTGTATTGTTGTGAATTTTCATTATATTTAAATATCTCTGCTTATGTTACATATTATGTTTGATTCTTTTGTGTTAGGAAAGACAAAAATATAAATAAGTGTTTAGGTGAAAACATAAAAAAAAGATTCCCCAATGAAACACTATATGTAAGCAAGGTACGGGGTAAAATAATGAAGTCATTCATCCCAGTTCCTTGAAAGGTATAAATTAAATATCAAGTTGCAAGTTCCATGTGTAGGACATAATGTCTGAGCCAGTGAAACTCATTTGAAGGTGCTACAAAAACCCATTTGCACCTCAGATTAGAAGTCACTTGTGTGGCGGTAAATAAGCAGGATGGTGATTGACATGCTTTACACCAAGTATGCTGAACTAGAGAATAACAACAGTCAGTTAGAAATATTCTCAATGGATTCACGTAGCATCCATTCTGTTTAATACCATATTTGTATTGCATCTCATTCATTGATCTTCTGTCTAGATATTATATTTAGTAGTAACATTTCTTAATGATCAAATGGGAAGTCCAAAGGGAAATCAGTGATATAGATGCTTACAATTTATGGTAATAATGACCCTTCCAGCCCTGCATTTCAGCCTAATGGAGGGTATAAAATGCTAATATGTCCAAGCTTGTGTAAATAGCCTTGTGGAATGGAATACTAGAAATTAAAGCTGAGTATTACAGGAAACACAGACAGAAAACAAGACGTAAGGATAAGCAAACCTGTCAGAGACACTTTGAGAAAGCAGCAATGGTTTGTCTGAACGTGTTACAGGAAGGAAGGAATGCCCCTGTGTTTGTCAGCATCTTCTCCAGAATACAGGTGTCATACTTTATCCATATTGTATAGATATGATACAAAATGGTTCACCGATCTGTACTGCTCCTAAAGCAACAACTTATATCCGATCATATATACAGTGTGTGTATGTGGAAGCTTTACCACGTGTGTGTGGAAGTTTAGTGTACATTTTTAAGGAAAAAGTGACGTGCAAACTTTTCAAAAGCTTGGTTCGGCCGATTCTCCTTTTCTGACCGAACAAGTTTGTCCTAATCTGTACCAGCTTGGTGTGTATAACACTGTCTAAGAGCCCTAAATGCCCTGTATAACATTGTTAGGACACCTAGGAATCTATGTTGATCTCAGCAATTTTATGACAGTACACAGTGGTTTATGCTTTTTAAAATGAATATACAAAAAGTATCCCTTTTTGGAGATACAGTAGATGGCTGCCAGTATTTATACATACTCTTAGGTATCAAAAGAAGCAATTGCTGTTTCTAAGTGGTCCAAAAAGTTTCCCTTTTTGAGAGGGCAAAACAGGTTGTGTGCCTGGAAAGTGAAGAAGCAGTGACTTTTTACAAACTGTAAAAAATGGTTCCTTTTTTGGGACACAGCAACAGTATTGGTGCCATGAAAAGTAAACAAAAGTTAGACAAAACACTAAGACATTTAACGTTTAGTTAAAACAATTTACACTGACAGAACAGATGCCGAAATCTATCTGCTGCTTTACTACAATAATTATATCTATGTGGTACTATTCCAATCTATGTTGTATGTTACTTTCCCCAACAGAAATCTTCTTTACCTAACAGCTGCTATCTCTAAAGCTATGTGTATAGGCTTTTATAGTGGCTCTGACATCACCCCTATACTTCTTTCTTTACAGGAAGATTTGTTTGAAATGCATGATGGGATTCTTCCTTCTCCTTTCTGACATGTAGCTGATGTTATATTAGCAGGTTCAATGTTTGAGTTCTAGCCGGACCAAACTTTTGGCAAAGTTCTGAACAAACTTGGATTTGTTCATCTCTAGACATGTCACTGAACTTCAGTATGCTTATCTGTAGACCTGTTCCCCGTCTCTCATATAAGTAAAATGGAGTATTTGAGATAATAACATTGCATGGTTTTCACATGGAAATCAGTGGCTATTTCCATACACCTATTTGCCACTTGAATAATGCCCTTAGTCAGTCAATTATAGTTAAAAGTGGACATTTCAGCATAAAAATATGGGTGTAAAGAAGGCCTTGGCTAGATAGGCCTAGTTATCATGGTTCCGAGTATACCTTTTCTAATCTTCTCTTTCCAGTGGGAAGATAGGAGTTCAAGGTTCAAGTGTCCAGGGAGCAATCTCCAGCACAGCAAGAGCCAAGAGTTAGCCATCATATCTTTTATTCATGGCCTCTGTGCCCGGTGCTTTTGAAAGTGGACACAATAATAAAAGAAGTTACTTTTGTGCTTGGCAATACCCCTTGCATGTAAACCCAATTTACATACTAATAACAAGGAATATATCTCACAGCATGAAAAGATAACAATGGTACACCGGACATTCCCTTTAACCCCTTAAGGACCAAGGTACGCCTTTGCTCCCTGGTACTTAAGGACCAAGGGCGTACCTGTACGCCCATGGGAATTTCGGTCCCCGCCGCACGCCGGGAAGGGACTGGACCGGGGTGACTGCTGATACCGATCAGCAGTCACTCCGCGCAAATGCCCAGGGGGGTCATCAGACCCCCTACTTGCGATTTGTGCGATTCCGGGTCATACGGGTTTATGGTGACCCGAAATGTAAGGGGGATCGCGGTTGTCCAAGACACCCACGATCCCCCTGAAGGGATAGGAGTGAGGCGGCAAGGGTGCCACCCCTCCTATCCCTGCTATTGGTGGTCTAGACGTGACCACCAATAGCAGATCGGGGGCGGGGGGGGTTAACTTTTGATTTCCCCGTCCTGCCCACCTACAATAGGCGGGGCAGAACAGGGAACCGAAGGGGACCGGCGCCGGAGTCCACTTACCCTGCGGGCGAGGCTGCGGGCGACGATTGGTGTTGGAGATCGGCGGGCGGCGATGTCGTGCAGCAGGCTCCCTGGATCCGACGGAAGCCGGTAAGTTGCCTAGCAACATCTGGAGGGCTACAGTCTGAGACCACTATACAGTGGTCTCTATACTGTAGCACTCCAGATGTTGCACAACTACAACTCCCAGCATGCCCAGACAGCTGTTTGGGCATGCTGGGATTTGTTGTTTTGCAAGAGCTGGAGGGCTACAGTTTGAGACCACTATATGGTAGTCTCTGAACTATAGCCCTCCAGATCTTGCAAAACTACAACTCCTCGCATGTCCACACAACTGTTTGCTGTCTGGGCATGCTGGGATTTGTAGTTTTGCAACATCTGGAGGTCCACAGTTTGCAGTGGTCTATATACTGTAGCTCTCCAGATGTTGCAAAACTGCAAATCCCAGCATGCTGGGAGTTGTAGTTGCGATCCCTCCAGCTGTTGCATAATTACATCTCCCAGCATGCCCTTCGGCGAAAAATTTGCCGCATTTCATTCTTGAAGCAGAACACTTACTGTAAACCTGACTGTGTGAATGTACCCTGTACATTCACATGGGGGGGCAAACCTCCAGCAGTTTCAAAACTACAACTCCCATCATGTACTGACAGACCGTGCATGCTGGGAGTTGTAGTTTTGCAACAGCTGGAGGCACACTGGTTGGAAAATATTGAGTTAGATAACAGAACCTAACTGAAGGTTTTCCAACCAGTGTGCCTCCAGCTGTTGCAAAAGTACAACTCCCAGCATGCACGGTCTGTCAGTACATGCTGGGAGTAGTAGTTTTGAAACTGCTGGAGGTTTGCCCCCCCATGTGAATGTACAGGGTACATTCACACAGTCAGGTTTACAGTAAGTTTTCTGCTTCAAGAATGAACTGCGGCAAATTTTTCGCCGCAGCGCAAACTCCTAGCAGGGAACTCACTGTTAACCTCCGCCAGTGCGAATGTACCCTAAAAACACTACACTACACTACACTAACACAAAATAAAGGGTAAAACACTACATATACACCCCTTACACTGTCCCCCCAATAAAAATTAAAAACCTCTTGTACGCCAGTGTTTCCAAAACGGAGCCTCCAGCTGTTGCAAAACAACAACTCCCAGCATTTCTGGACAGCCACTGACTGTCCAGGCATGCTGGGAGTAGAGCAACAGCTGGAAGCACCCTGTCGGGGAATCACTGGCGTAGAATACCGATATGTCCACCCCTATGCAATCCCTAATTTAGTCCTCACATGTGCATGGCACTCTCTCACTTCGGAGCCCTGTCGTATTTCAAGGAAACAGTTTAGTGCCACAGATGGGGTATTTCCGTACTCGGGAGAAATTACACTATACATTTTGGTTGGCTTTTTCTCCTTTTACCCCTTATGAAAAGGAAAAGTTGGGGTGTACACCAGCCTGTTAGTGTAAAAAAAAAAATGTTTTACACTAACATGCTGGTGTTGCCCTTTACTTTTTATTTTCACAAGAGGTAAAAGGAAAAAGAGATCCCCAAAATTTGTAACACAATTTCTCCTGAGTACAGAAATGCCCCATATGTGGGCGTAAAATGATCTGCGGACGCACAACAAGGCTCAAGAGTGAGAGCGCACTATGTACATTTGAGGCCTAAATTGGTAATTTGCAAAGGGGTGGCTAATTTTACAGCGGTTCTGACATAAACGCAAAAAAATAAATACCGACATGTGACCCCACTTTGGAAACTCCACCCCTCACGGAATGTAACAAGGGGTATAGTGAGCCTAATACCCCAAAGTTGTTTGATAAATTTTCGTTAAAGTTGGATGGGAAAGTGAAAAAAAATATTTTTTTTCACTAAAATGCTGGTGTTACCCTAAATTTTTCATTTTCACAAGGAAAAATAGGAAAAATGCCCACCAAAATTAAGAACATACCCCATATGTTGATGTAAAGTGCTCTGCTGGCACACAATGCTCAGAAGAGAAGGGGCGCCATTGGGATTTTGAAGAGAAAATGTGTCCGGAATTGAAGGCCATGTGTGTTTACAAAGCCCCCATAGTGCCAGAACAATGGACCCCCCAACATGTGACCTCATTTTGGAAACTACACCCCTCACGTAATGTAATAAGGGGTACAGTGAGCATTTACGCCCCACAGGTGTCTGACAGATTTTTGGAACAGTGGTCTGTGAAAATGAAAAACATTTTTTTTCATTTGCTCAGCCCACTGTTCCAAAGATCTGTCAAATGCCAGTAGGGTGTAAATGCTCACTGCACCCCTTATTAAATTCGGTGAGGGGTGTAGTTTCCAAAATGGGGTCACATGTGGGGGGTCCACTGTTCTGACAGCACGGGAGGCTTTGTAAACGCACATGGCCCCTGACTTCCATTCCAAACAAATTCACTCTTCAAAAGCTCAATGGCGCTCCTCCTCTTCTGAGCATTGTAATTCGACCACAGAGCACTTGGCGTCCACACATTGGGTATTTCCATACTCAGAAGAAATGGGGTTACAAATTTTGGGGGTAATTTTCTCCTATTACCCCTTGTAAAAATGTAAAATTTGGGGAAAAAAATGCATTTTAGTGACATTTTTTTTTTCATTTACACATCCAACTTTAACAAAAAGTTGGGAAATACCTGTGAGGTGTTAAGGCTCACTGTACCCCTTGTTATGTTCCTTGAGAGGTGTAGTTTCCAAAATAATATGCCATGTGGGTATTTTTTGCTGTTCTGGCACCATAGGGGCTTCCTAAATGCGACATGGGGGGCAAAACCATTTCAGCAAAATTTGCTTTCCAAAAGCCAAATGTGACTCCTCTTTTGAGCATTGTAGTTCGCCCACAGAGCATTTTACGTCCTAACATGGGGTATTTCCATACTCAGAAGAGATGGGGTTACAAATTTTGTGGGGCATTTTCTCCCATTACCCTTTATAAAAATGGTAAATTTGGGGAAAAAAACTGCACTTTAGTGAAAAAAATTATTTTTTCATTTACACATCCGACTTTAACGAAAAGTCGTCAAACACCTGTGGGGTATTAAGGCTCATTGGACCCCTTGTTACGTGCCTTGAGGGGTGTAGTTTCCAAAATGGTATTCCATGTGGGGGGGTTTCTGCTGTTCTGGCACCATAGGGGCTTCCTAAATGTGACATGCCCCCCAAAAATCATTTCAGAAAAACTCACTCTCCAAAATCCCACTGTCGCTCCTTCCCTTCTGAGCCCTCTAATGTGCCCGCCAAACACTTGACATACACATATGAGGTATTTCCTTACTCGAGAGAAATTGGTTTACAAATTTTGAGAGGATTTTTCTCCTTTTACCCCTTGTAAAAATTCAACAACTGGGTCTACAAGAACATGCGAGTGTAACAAATGAAGATTTTGAATTTTCTCCTTCACTTTGCTGCTATTCCTGTGAAACACCTAAAGGTTTGACACACTTACTGAATGTCATTTTGAATACTTTGAGGGGTGCAGTTTTTATAATGGGGTCATTTGTGTTGTATTTCTAATAAGAAAGCCCTTCAAATCCACTTGAAACCTGAACTGGTCCATGAAAAATTCTAATTTTGAAAATTTGGTGAAAAATTGGAAAATTTCTGCTGAACTTTGAAACCCTCTGATGTCTTCCAAAAGTAAAAACATGTCAACTTTATGATGCAAACATAAAGTAGACATATTGTATTTGTGAATCAATATATAATTTATTTGGAATGTCTATTTTCCTTACAAGCAGAGAGCTTCAAAGTTAGAAAAATTCTACATTTTCAATTTTTATATCAAATTTTGGAATTTTTCACCAAGAAATGATGCAAGTATCGACAAAATTTTACCACTAACACTTCGTTACCACTTCGTCCCCAGGACGAAGGACAACCCGAAACGTACGTTGGGGTGGCGTATCTCCAGCGGTCCCTCTCCTATTTGCACTTTGATTTTATTTATTGGTATGTATACTGTCTCTAAGCACTTTATAGTTGTTGAGGTATATCCTCTATGGGATTGTGCAATAGAATGAGAAGTAGTGCCACTTATGAAATGTGTCTAATACTGTAGTTTACATTGTGGACCTCCTGGAGTGACACCCTCTTTCCACCACAAGTTGGCTTTTCCCTTCTATGATGTTTTTTCTTGTTTTTATAATGTATCTGGTGTAGGATTCTATTGTGGCACTTGTAGTCCACTGCAGGCATCCTCCATTGTATGCATTTTTATGCTGGGGAACGCCCCTAGCAACGGACTACAAGGGCAGGATCTGCTCCCCCAGTGTAAATGCACAAACGCATTTGGGGTTGAGCACCTCCAGCCATTTGAGACCACGTTTTTTGTTGTTGTTTGAAAGTTTATACTTGGAGGTGTGTAAACTCCATATGTTAATGCGCCTTGAACATTTTCCAGGCAGCATTAGGGTTGCACCTGTGAGGCCATGCACCTATATCAGCCAACTTGGGTGGGGCTTGTAGCCTCTCTCCCTCCTCCCATTGTATGTGTGCTCAGTCACGCTGAAGGGAACTGGGAGCAGGCTGCATGTCGGCCTAGTGCTGCTGTAATTGCCCACTGGCCCCTGGTTTTTGCTTTTCACTCACAGGTAGGTTAGCGTTAGGTCCCGTGCCATCTGAGAAACCTTGGCGTTGGTGTGCGGGCTCTGGTGTGTCCTTAATATAAGGATACACTGGCGAATGTCTCAATTTTAACATCAGTGTTGAGGGATTAGCCAATGTCATTGTATACATCTACCACAGTAGTGCACCTAAATTTCTGTATTGAATTATTAATAAAGTCATAATATTTTTATCAATGTATTACTCCATCCCATTCTTTTGTACATATTCTTAGTATAAGGAGTGTATAGCAGGGCCATATGTAATAATGGTATATAGGAATCATAGATCCCTAATTATAGTATACATTATACTGTGCCATAACTTTGGTTATAACACTAACATTAAGTAGTATATGTCACGAAAAAATAATCTCGGAATCAAAATGAAAGGTAAAAGCATCCCAGAGTTATTAATGCTTAAAGTGAAAGTGGTCAGATGTGCAAAAAACGCTCTGATCCTACAGTGAAAAATGGCCTGGCCCTTAAGGGGTTAAAATATACCTGTCATTTGCAAAAACTTTTGGTTAAAATGTGTATATTGGGGGGGCCGGCCTGCTGCCGAGGAGAGAAGATGTCTACTTAGTTCTCTCCTCAGGGACCCTGCAGTTAGTGACATCCAGCAACATTCCCATTGATTAATTTTGGGTTCTTTGTGCCCCTTGTAACTGGGGAACCTCTGTAGAACCTGCTGGGAGAAGTTTCACTGACTCTTACTGAGCATTTGGAGCTCCATTGCCACTTCACTGTGGGGCTCTGAACTTTGGGCGCCATCTTATGAGCTCAGGATCGCACCAGCCAGAGCTCTGAGTCGGCTCCATTCTCCTGCCTGCAGCACAGACTAACAGTGGAGACCCGCGGCGAGAGTCCGGGGGAGACCTTGCTTCACTTGTTCACGGCTGCATACAGGCTTATTACCTGCCTGGGATCTGTGGGACTTCGCTGTGAGGTTGGGCCCTATGTCTCTCCACCTACTGTGCAGTGAGTTACCGGAGCTGTGAGCTCTCATTGCCCCTGAAGTCTATACCTCCTATTCAGATCCCCTGTATCCCCTCTGCTAACTGCCAATGCAGAGGGACACTCGGTCAAGGTTCTGTCCCTCTATAATACAACTACAAGAGTTGCACCTATATCATATGCTGGTCATAGCCACCATTTTGAGGACTGGGTCTCGTGCATTATAGCCCCTTGCTATCCAGATAATTGGAGGGTTCATCATTCTGAGACTCACACCTCTGCTATCTATTAAGACAACCAGTTTGGGCTATATATCCAACTACTTGTTTGAGGCTCAGTGATAGCAAATATTTTAGCTTCCTTACAAAGCTACTTGCATTGAAGACCTAACATTGCAAGAAAAGGACTTCACTCTCTCTCTGCAGAGGTTGTGCTTACTACTATAGTGGTGCAGGACTGCTTCTACCATTGCACACTCTATTCAGCCACTGCTTCTCTGTGACCTGATGCAATACAATTCCCTGCTATCCAGATAAATAGAGGGATCATCCTTCTGGGACTCACACTCCTGCTATCTATTAAGAAAACCAGTTTGGGCTATATTTCCAACTATTTGCCTGTGGCTCAGTGGTAGCAAATATATCTGCTTCCATACAAAATTACTTGCATTGAAGACCTAGCATTTGCAATAAAAGGACTCCATTCTCTTTCTGCAGAGGTTGTGTTTACTACTATAAAGGTGCTAGACCGCTCCTACCACTGTATAATCTACCCAACCACTGCTTCTCTGTGTCTTGGTGGTGACTTCGCAGTCTCAAGATGACTTCCAGACGCCAAAACAAAAATACATCTAAACCCCAAAAATGTTTTTATTCTGCACCCTATGGGGGCCATACCACCAGGTTTTCCTCATCCCAACCTCAACTAATGTCATACCCACATGGGAATGGAATTGCAAGGGTTTCACCTCCTTTACTCAACCAGAGGCGTGGTACCTACCTGCCACCATCGCCTGACAGGTCTCCAAGAGACATTTTTGTGGAGTTAGGGTCTATCAGATCTGGTCTTCCATAGAATTCCTCTAATACAACGTCCCAGAAGGAACAGGGATCATGGAGAAGAATTTTCAACAGCGAATTCTCTGTCTTCTCCCCCAAGGGCAGAACTTATTACTTATATACCTGTCGCTGATATTCCAGTAACTGAGGTTGCCCTCAAAAATATGCTTTTAGTGTTGGAGTCCTCCATTTCTGCCAAAATGACATAAAATCTCGCACCTATTTGTCAAACTTTATCTGAGGTAGAAACGAGAGTGGAACATGCCGAATCCAAGATGGCTGAATTTGCATCCTCTCACAACAACCTCATTGATGCACATTATGACTTAGAAACTGATGTTGCAAATCTTTGAGAGAAAGTAGCAGATCTAGAAGACAGATCTCGCTGCAATAACATCAAACTGAGAGGAATTCCAGAAACGGTTACTTTGTGGGGGACCTCATGGGTTTCTTACTGCCACAATGCTCCTCTAAGGACCTTTTACTTGATAGGGTCCACAGAGTACCACTACCGAAGCACTTGGATGATAATGTTCCTCGAGATGTACTTGCCAGAGTTCACTTTTTCCATGTGAAAGAAGCCCTAATGAAGAGAGCTTGTCACGATGCCGGCTGGCAGGTAGTGGACCCTCTGTGCCAGAGAGGGATTGGCGTGGACCGTGCTAGTGGACCGGTTCTAAGCCACTACTGGTTTTCACCAGAGCCCGCCGCAAAGCGGGATGGTCTTGCTGCGGCGGTAGTGACCAGGTCGTATCCACTAGCAACGGCTCACCTCTCTGGCTGCTGAAGATAGGCGCGGTACAAGGGAGTAGGCAGAAGCAAGGTCGGACGTAGCAGAAGGTCGGGGCAGGCAGCAAGGATCGTAGTCAGGGGCAACGGCAGAAGGTCTGGAAACACAGGCAAGGAACACACAAGGAACGCTTTCACTGGCACTAAGGCAACAAGATCCGGCAAGGGAGTGCAAGGGAAGTGAGGTAATATAGGGAGGTGCACAGGTGAAAACCCTAATTGGAACCACTGCGCCAATCAGCGGCGCAGTGGCCCTTTAAATCGCAGAGACCCGGCGCGCGCGCGCCCTAGGGAGCGGGGCCGCGCGCGCCGGGACAGAACAGACGGGGAGCGAGTCAGGTAGGGGAGCCGGGGTGCGCATCGCGAGCGGGCGCTACCCGCATCGCGAATCGCATCCCGGCTGGCAGCAGGATCGCAGCGCCCCGGGTCAGAGGACGTGACCGGAGCGCTGCAGCGGAGGGAGTGAAGCGAGCGCTCCGGGGAGGAGCGGGGACCCGGAGCGCTCGGCGTAACAGTACCCCCCCCCTTGGGTCTCCCCCTCTTCTTGGAGCCTGAGAACCTGAGGAGCAGACTTTTGTCAAGGATGTTGTCCTCAGGTTCCCAGGATCTCTCTTCAGGACCACAACCCTCCCAGTCCACTAAAAAAAAATTTTTCCCTCTGACCTTTTTGGCAGCCAAAATTTCCTTGACCGAGAAGACGTCCGAGGAGCCGGAAACAGGAGTGGGAGGAACAGATTTGGGAGAAAAACGGTTGAGGATGAGTGGTTTGAGAAGAGAGACGTGAAAGGCATTAGGGATACGAAGAGAAGGAGGAAGAAGAAGTTTATAAGAGACAGGATTAATTTGACACAAAATTTTGAAAGGACCAAGATAGCGTGGTCCCAACTTGTAGCTAGGGACACGGAAGCGGACATATTTAGCGGAGAGCCATACCTTGTCTCCAGGGGAAAAAACGGGGGGAGCTCTTCTTTTCTTATCCGCGAACCTCTTCATGCGTGAAGAAGCCTGTAAGAGAGAATTTTGGGTCTCTCTCCATATAATGGAAAGGTCACGAGAAATTTCATCCACAGCGGGCAGACCAGAGGGCAAGGGGGTAGGGAGGGGGGGAAGAGGGTGACGGCCGTACACCACGAAAAATGGGGATTTGGAGGAAGATTCAGAGACCCTGAAGTTATACGAGAATTCGGCCCATGGAAGGAGATCTGCCCAGTCATCCTGGCGGGAGGAAACAAAATGTCGCAAATAATCACCCAGGATCTGGTTAATTCTTTCTACTTGTCCATTGGACTGGGGATGATATGCAGAGGAAAAATTTAATTTAATCTTGAGTTGTTTACAGAGAGCTCTCCAGAATTTAGACACGAATTGGACCCCTCTATCCGAGACAATCTGCGTAGGCAACCCGTGAAGACGAAAAATGTGTACAAAAAATTGTTTAGCCAACTGAGGCGCAGAAGGAAGACCAGGAAGAGGGATGAAATGTGCCATTTTGGAGAATCGATCAACGACCACCCAAATAACGGTGTTGCCACGGGAAGGGGGTAAATCAGTAATAAAATCCATACCAATCAGAGACCAAGGCTGTTCGGGGACAGGCAGAGGGTGAAGAAAACCAGCGGGCTTCTGGCGAGGAGTCTTATCCCGGGCACAGATAGTGCAGGCTCGCACAAAGTCCCCAACATCCGTCTCCAGAGTCGGCCACCAATAGAAGCGGGAGATGAGTTGCACAGATTTCTTGATGCCCGCATGACCTGCGAGATGGGAGGAATGACCCCATTTGAGGATTCCGAGGCGTTGGCGTGGAGAAACAAAGGTCTTTCCTGGAGGAGTCTGCCTGATGGAGGCAGGAGAAGTGGAGATCAGGCAGTCAGGTGGAATGATGTGTTGCGGAGGGAGATCAACTTCTGAGGCATCCGAGGAACGAGAGAGAGCATCGGCCCTAATGTTCTTATCGGCAGGACGAAAGTGAATCTCAAAATTAAATCGGGCAAAGAACAGAGACCACCGGGCCTGGCGAGGATTCAGCCGTTGGGCCGACTGGAGGTAGGAGAGGTTCTTGTGGTCGGTGTAGATAATAACAGGAAATCTTGATCCCTCCAGCAGATGCCTCCATTCCTCAAGTGCTAATTTAATGGCTAGAAGCTCTCGATCCCCGATGGAGTAGTTCCTCTCCGCTGGAGAGAAGGTCCTAGAGAAAAAACCACAAGTGACAGCATGCCCGGAAGAATTTTTTTGTAGAAGAACAGCTCCAGCTCCTACTGAGGAGGCATCAACCTCCAATAGGAAGGGTTTGGAAGGGTCAGGTCTGGAGAGCACGGGAGCCGAAGAAAAGGCAGACTTGAGTCGTTTAAAGGAGTCTTCTGCTTGAGGAGGCCAGGACTTGGGATCAGCATTTTTTTTGGTTAAAGCCACGATAGGAGCCACAATGGTAGAAAAATGTGGAATAAATTGCCTGTAATAATTGGCGAACCCCAAAAAGCGTTGGATAGCACGGAGTCCGGAGGGGCGTGGCCAATTTAAGACGGCAGAGAGTTTGTCTGGATCCATCTGTAGTCCCTGGCCAGAGACCAAATATCCTAGAAAAGGAAGAGATTGGCATTCAAACAGACATTTCTCAATTTTGGCATAGAGTTGGTTGTCACGAAGTCTCTGAAGAACCATACGGACATGCTGGCGGTGTTCTTCTAGATTGGCAGAAAAAATTAGGATATCGTCCAGATATACCACAACACAGGAGTATAACAGATCACGAAAAATTTCATTGACAAAGTCTTGGAAGACGGCAGGGGCATTGCACAGTCCAAAGGGCATGACCAGATACTCAAAGTGTCCATCTCTGGTGTTAAATGCCGTTTTCCACTCGTCCCCCTCTCTGATGCGGATGAGGTTATAGGCACCTCTTAAGTCTAATTTAGTGAAGATGTGGGCACCTTGGAGGCGATCAAAGAGTTCAGAGATGAGGGGTAAGGGGTAGCGGTTCTTAACCGTGATTTTATTAAGACCGCGGTAGTCAATGCAAGGACGTAGGGAGCCATCTTTTTTGGACACAAAGAAAAATCCGGCTCCGGCAGGAGAGGAGGATTTACGGATAAAGCCCTTTTTTAGATTCTCCTGGACGTATTCGGACATGGCAAGAGTCTCTGGGGCAGAGAGAGGATAAATTCTGCCCCGGGGTGGAGTAGTACCCGGGAGGAGGTCGATAGGGCAATCATAAGGCCTGTGAGGAGGTAGAGTCTCAGCTTGTTTTTTGCAGAAAACATCCGCGAAGTCCATATAGGCCTTAGGGAGACCGGTTACTGGAGGAACCACAGAGTTACGGCAAGGGTTACTGGGAACCGGTTTTAGACAGTTCTTGGAACAAGAGGACCCCCAACTCTTGATCTCCCCAGTGGACCAATCCAGGGTTGGGGAATGAAGTTGAAGCCAGGGAAGTCCAAGGAGAATCTCCGAGGTGCAATTGGGGAGGACCAAAAGTTCAATCCTCTCATGATGAGATCCGATGCTCATAAGAAGGGGCTCCGTGCGGAAACGTATGGTACAGTCCAATCTTTCATTATTTACACAATTGATGTAGAGGGGTCTGGCGAGACTGGTCACTGGGATGTTGAACCTGTTGACGAGAGAGGCCAAAATAAAATTTCCTGCAGATCCAGAGTCCAAGAAGGCCACTGTAGAGAAGGAGAAGGCAGAGGCAGACATCCGCACAGGCACAGTAAGACGTGGAGAAGCAGAGTAGACATCAAGGACTGTCTCACCTTTGTGCGGAGTCAGCGTACGTCTTTCCAGGCGGGGAGGACGGATAGGACAATCCCTCAGGAAGTGTTCGGTACTAGCACAGTACAGGCAGAGGTTCTCCATACGGCGTCGTGTCCTCTCTTGAGGTGTCAGGCGAGACCGGTCGACCTGCATAGCCTCCACGGCGGGAGGCACAGGAACAGATTGCAGGGGACCAGAGGAGAGAGGAGCCGAGGAGACGAAACGCCTCGTGCGAACAGAGTCCATATCTTGGCGGAGTTCCTGACGCCTTTCAGAAAAACGCATGTCAATGCGAGTGGCAAGGTGAATAAGTTCATGTAGATTAGCAGGAATTTCTCGTGCGGCCAGAACATCTTTAATGTTGCTGGATAGGCCTTTTTTGAAGGTCGCGCAGAGGGCCTCATTATTCCAGGACAATTCTGAAGCAAGTGTACGGAATTGTACGGCATACTCGCCAACGGAAGAATTACCCTGGACCAGGTTCAACAGGGCAGTCTCAGCAGAAGAGGCTCGGGCAGGTTCCTCAAAGACACTTCGGATTTCCGAGAAGAAGGAGTGTACAGAGGCAGTGACGGGGTCATTGCGGTCCCAGAGCGGTGTGGCCCATGACAGGGCTTTTCCGGACAGAAGACTGACTACGAAAGCCACCTTAGACCTTTCAGTGGGAAACAGGTCCGACATCATCTCCAGATGCAGGGAACATTGGGAAAGAAAGCCACGGCAAAACTTAGAGTCCCCATCAAATTTATCCGGCAAGGATAAGCGTATCCCAGGAGCGGCCACTCGCTGCGGAGGAGGTGCAGGAGCTGGCGGAGGAGATGATTGCTGAAGCTGTGGTAGTAACTGTTGTAGCATAACGGTCAGTTGAGACAGCTGGTGGCCTTGTTGCGCTATCTGTTGTGACTGCTGGGCGACCACCGTGGTGAGGTCAGCGACAACTGGCAGAGGAACTTCAGCGGGATCCATGGCCGGATCTACTGTCACGATGCCGGCTGGCAGGTAGTGGACCCTCTGTGCCAGAGAGGGATTGGCGTGGACCGTGCTAGTGGACCGGTTCTAAGCCACTACTGGTTTTCACCAGAGCCCGCCGCAAAGCGGGATGGTCTTGCTGCGGCGGTAGTGACCAGGTCGTATCCACTAGCAACGGCTCACCTCTCTGGCTGCTGAAGATAGGCGCGGTACAAGGGAGTAGGCAGAAGCAAGGTCGGACGTAGCAGAAGGTCGGGGCAGGCAGCAAGGATCGTAGTCAGGGGCAACGGCAGAAGGTCTGGAAACACAGGCAAGGAACACACAAGGAACGCTTTCACTGGCACTAAGGCAACAAGATCCGGCAAGGGAGTGCAAGGGAAGTGAGGTAATATAGGGAGGTGCACAGGTGAAAACCCTAATTGGAACCACTGCGCCAATCAGCGGCGCAGTGGCCCTTTAAATCGCAGAGACCCGGCGCGCGCGCGCCCTAGGGAGCGGGGCCGCGCGCGCCGGGACAGAACAGACGGGGAGCGAGTCAGGTAGGGGAGCCGGGGTGCGCATCGCGAGCGGGCGCTACCCGCATCGCGAATCGCATCCCGGCTGGCAGCAGGATCGCAGCGCCCCGGGTCAGAGGACGTGACCGGAGCGCTGCAGCGGAGGGAGTGAAGCGAGCGCTCCGGGGAGGAGCGGGGACCCGGAGCGCTCGGCGTAACAGAGCTCGCAACAAAGAAGCTTTCCCCGAGAGATTCTGTATGATTTCTTTTTGTACAGATCTATCTGGAGCCACACTACAACTCAGGAGAAGCCTGGTCCCCATTACATCAGCTCTACATGATAAAAAGATCCTATACAAATGGGGCTACCCTACTCGTTTGATTGTTCAAAGAGGTGAAGCTGTCCACGTGATTCGCTCTCTGACAAAGGGAGTTGAGACGCTTAAAGCCTGGGGCATCCCAGTGGACATTTCTAGATCCTCCACTAACATATCTTCCCCACCGAAAGTGTCTTCTGATTGGACTATAGCTGGGAAACAGCGCAAGAATCACCGTTGAACCTGCTTTTTTAATGGTTGTCGGATCTCTGCTTTTCAAGGTAATCAAATCTTTACCCCCTTGTTATGCCAGTGATTTCTTGTCCCATGATTGCTCCTTGTATTTTTTCAGAGCTACCAGTTCTTGTTGTGGTTTTTATATGTTTTTCTCCTCTCTCTTTCTCTGCTATTTCTCTCTCCCTTTCCTTAGGTGCCGACCTGTCCCAAGACACACTCCTAATTTGCTGAGTGATGGTACAATGAGTCTCATCATCAACATGTTCTCCCATCACTATGGTACTGAAGGAAGTATCTCTTAACGCCGATGGCTTAAACTTACCACAAAAACGTTCTTACATTTGGTGTGAGGTTAAAAGTTTAGACGTGACATTTTGTGTGTACAGGAAACCCATTTGCTTCAAACTGATGCTTTTCGCATTAAGCATAGGGATTTCCCTTACATATATCAATCTCACTTTACTCGTAAATCTAGAGGTGTACTGATAGCTATCAGAAATTCTGTAGCTTTCCAGTTACACAAAGACATTATTGACCCTTTGGGTAGATGCGTTTTGTTAGTTTGCTCCCTTAATAACACTACATATACTCTAGTCTCACTTTATGCCCCAAATACTAGATAGCTCCGTTTCATCAGGAGAGTATTTCAGGTCATTAACAAACGTAAACAAGGACTTCTCATCCTCATGGGTGACTTCAATACAGTTCCTGATATTAATGTAGATGTTTCTGATAACTCTAGACGTCGCCCGATTTCTTTAAACCATCTTCTTCATCAGGAAGAAATGTATGATGCACAGCGTATCATGCACGCCTATAAGAAATATTTCACATTTGATTCCGCAGTGACTAACGGGTACTCTAGAATAGATCTGACATTGATGAACAGGTTCCTACTTGATCTTGTTTGGTCCTCCACTATCGAACCCTTTAAAGGGGTTCTCCGGTGCTTACACATCTTATCCCCTATCCAAAGGATAGGCGATAAGATGCCTGATCGCGGGAGTCTGATTACAGGTGACCACAAGGCGGGCGGTGTGTGACGTCACGCCTGTGCCCCCATGTGACGTCATGCTCCGCCCCTCAATGCAAGCCTACGGGAGGGGGTGTGATAGCTGTCATGCCCCCTCCCATAGGCTTGCATTGAGGGGCGGAGCATGACGTCACACGGGGGCACAGGCATGACGTCACACGCCGCCCGCCCTGTGGTCGCCCGTAATCAGACCCGGAGTGAACACGCTCCGGGGACTGATTACAAACGGGGTGCCGCATGCAAGATCACGGGGGTCCCCAGCAGCGGGACTCCCGCGATCAGGCATCTTATCCCCTATCCTTTGGATAGGGGATAAGATGTGTAAGCACCGGAGAACCCCTTTAATGCTACCTTGGAGCTGGAGGAGGGACTGACCGCTCCACGTTCCTATCTTTGATGTTGCAATGAATTCCTCCTTAGACATCCAAAATATAAAGCTGAGATTGAAGCAGACCTCCTCATATATTTTTCAACCAACCCCAATGGGGATATTAGCGACATAACACTATGGAATGCTCATAAAGCTTTTATTCATGGCTCCTTCATAAAACTGGGCCATGTGCTTAAAAGAGAGCGTAACAAAACGTTAAGTGCCTTACTAGCTGAACAAAAAGAGGTGGAGGAGCTGAACAAATCTAACCCTTCTTTAGAGCTTGCTTCATGGTTAAAGACCATTAGACAGAGGATACACGAATACTTCT
Organism: Hyla sarda; assembly: GCF_029499605.1. Taxonomy (NCBI): domain Eukaryota; kingdom Metazoa; phylum Chordata; class Amphibia; order Anura; family Hylidae; genus Hyla; species Hyla sarda. The sequence continues at coordinate 63,826,971 of NC_079198.1, forward strand.
TTGATGATTATGCTACACGTCTACACAAATTGAAATCTCAGTTTTATGCCTTTGACAACAAGGCGGGCAAGCTTCATGCTTCACGTCTTAAGGCAAAGCACGCAAAATCTAGAATCCCATTCATACTGCACCCAAACACATCCCGAAAACATTATCACCCTCAGGAAATAGCTGATAGTTTCATGGAATACTACAGTTCATTATATAATCTCTCTACAGACTCTGACACCATACAACCTACCGACAGTGCCATAACATCCTTTTTAAATGAAATTTCTCTTTCTAGTTTATCACCCTCTTAACTGGCTCCACTTAATTAACCTTTAACAGTACACGAAGTGTCTATGGCAATAAAAAATAGTCCCCTTAGCAAGACCCCCGGCTCTGATGGCCTGACAGCTAACTACTTTCGAACCTTTTCCTCCATTTTATCCCCTCACTTATGCAGATACTTTAGAGAGGCAGCAAGATTAGGCTCCTTTCCCAGAGAAAACCAAGAAGCCCTTATTGTCACTCTACCAAAGCTGGGAAAACCATCAGATAGACCGAGCAATTTTAGACCTATCTCTCTCTTAAACTTAGACATTAAACTTTATGCCAAACTCATAGCGAATAGAATAACACCTTTGATGACCCACCTTATTTTTCCCGATCAAGTAGGTTTCATAAAAAATCGTCAGGCTCATGAAAACACTAGAAGGGTGGTGAATTTATTGCATCATCTAGAATCAGAGGGAACCCCATTTGTGCTTTTATCCCTTGATGCCGAGAAGGCATTTGATCGCATATATTGGCCCTTTGCCTTCTCGGTGCTAAGTAAAATGGGATTTGGGGGACACATTTTGGAGGCGATCAAAGTGTTGTACTCTGCCCCAGGAGCTAGGGTGTATACTAATGGCACATTATCCTCTAGGTTTTCCATACCCAATGGCACCCAACAGGGATGCCCTCTCTCTCCCCTCATCTTTGTGCTATGCATGGAACCCTTGGCAGAATCCTTCCGATCTAGCACGCAGGTCCGTGGTGTTCAAGTCAGTCCTAGAAGTCATCTTATTTCCTTTTACGCTGATGAAGTATTTCTAAGAATGACTGACCCGGAGCATTCCCTGGTGGGTGCCTTGAAGCTGTGAAACCGATTTAGTGAAGTATCATACTATAAACTTAATACAATGAAGTCTCAAATTTGACCTATTCACCTAGACACACAACTAATTGAAAAACTTTAAACTCGCTTTCCCTTTGATTGGCAGTCAAATAATGTCACTTATTTAGGTGTTAAAATTCCCTCAACGTACTCCAAGTTATATGCACTAAACTACATTTCATTCCTCACTGACTTTCAGAGACAGTTAGAAAGCTTGGGAAAATTCAAAATATCCTGACTGGGAGGTATTGCCTCCTTCAAGATGTTGGTGCTTCCAAAATTACTATATCTGTACCATACTTTGCCTATCGAGAAACCTCTCTCCCTTTTTAACCCCTTAAGGACCAGGCCCATTTTGGCCTTAAGGACCAGACCAATCTTGTTTTTGCATTTTCGTTTTTTCCTCCTCGCCTTCTAAAAATCATAACTCTCTTATATTTACATCCACAGACCCATATGAGGGCTTGTTTTTTGCGTCACCAATTGTACTTTTTAATTCCATCACTTATTTTACCATAAAATGTACGGCGCAACCAAACAAATATTATTTATGTGGGAAAATTGAAAAGAAAACCGCAAATTAGCAAATTTTGGAAGGTTTTGTTTTCATGCTGTACACTTTCCGGTAAAAATTACATGTTTTCTTGATTCTGTGGGTCAATACGATTGAAATGATGCCCATGATTATATGCTTTTCTATAATTGTACCGCTTAAAAAAAATCCCAAACCATTTTAACTAAATTAGTATGTTAGAAATTGCCATATTTTGACCACCTATAACTTTCTCATTTTTACGTATATGGGGCGATATGAGGGCTCATTTTTTGCGCCATGATCTTTAATTTTTATCAGTACCACTTTTGCTTAGGTTTTACTTTTTATACATTTTCTATAAATTTTTGGGGGAATAAAATGTGACAAAAAAGCAGCAATTTTGGACTTTTAATTTTTTTTTTACGTTTACGCAGTACACTGTACGGGATGATTAACAATATATTTTAATAGTTCAGACTTTTATACATGTGGCGATACCAAATATCTGCCACAGATGCCGTGATCTGTATTGATCACGGCATCTGAGGGGTTAATGGTGGACATCCGCGCGATCGCGGAAGTCTGCCATTACCGGCGGGTCCCTGGCTGCGGATAGCAGCCGGGACCTGCCGGGCATGACGCGAGCACCGCTCCGGTGCTCGCGATCATGGCGGCGCGTAAATGTACATCATGGTGCGCTAAGTACCACGTCACCATGATGTACATTTACGCCCATTGTCATTAAGGGGTTAAACGAGCGCAATCCTTACTCTCTGCCTTTATTTGGAAGAACACAAGATGTAGGGTATCCTTCAACTTACTTATGAGACATAGAGATGGGGGGGGGGGGGGTTGGGAGTACTAGATCTTCACAAATACTACATAGCGACACTTACTTCTCAAATCAGGACCTATAGAAACCCCGACCTCACCACTCCTTGGATTCAACTAGAACAATACTGTTGCAGACCGGTTTCCCTACATTCTCTTTTCTTTTTTACACTCGTGGCATCTTACATTTCCGTCTGGATTGACGCCTTTGACCTCGACAGGCCTTAAATGTTGGTCTGCCCTCCATTACATAGCAGGTTCTTCTAGATCTACATTCCCGCATGATACGCCCTTGCAGTTACTAACCGTAGCTATTCCAGATTTAAACATTTCACATTGGTTCTCTAACGGCCTACAATTCATTCACCAATTATATAGCGACAATGTATTTGTGCATTTGAAAGGATCGGGGAATTATTCTCTATTCCTCGACAAGACTTCCATAAATTCCTACAAATCAAACACTTACTTCAGACTAAAACTCATATTAAGTGGTTTTACAGTGCTGAAGCTTTCCAACTCATTTGCTATCAAAAGAAAGGTCTTAGGCCCATGTATGATATTTTAGAATCTAAGGCTTCTTTATCTTCCTACGCTCAATATAAAGCTTGGGAGGCGGAGTTGGCCTCTATAATTCCTCACAGCGAATGGGTACGTTCTTTTAGATGGGCACGGAAAGCTCTACCTTGCATCTCCCATTTAGAGGCTACAATTAAAACGAGATTACATTGGTACCTTACTCTATCGAGATTACATTTTATATTCCCTTCTTCATCACCATTATGTTGGCGTTCTTGCGGACACAGCGGTACTCTATTACACACTTTATTGTCATGTCCTAGCTTACACGCTTACTGGAATGAGGTAGAATCCACAGCACAGAAAGTATCTAATACTAGAATTGACTCCATCCACAGCATTGCTTCTTATTGGTATACATCAATTCCCTCCACCCACTCTCCTGGTCACATGCAAAATCCTCATTCTTGCAAAACTGATTATTACTCGACAATGGAAGAGTCAGACAGTTCCATCCTGTATGGAGTTAGTCAGCCTTCTTAACCACTCTTATCATTGTAAACGAGCTGTTGCACTTAACACAGACAAAATACCTTCTATAGAAGCATTATGGAATCCTTGGGTACAATCTATGTTTGTTACAGACAACATTGCATAAATAGATGCTCCAATAGCAGAGCTTAGTCCGGTTCCTTCCCTTTTTCCTTCTTGTTTCTTAATTTCTCTACTCCTTTGTCCCTCTTCTTTCCCCATTTTTCTTTGTATGTTTATGGTTCTTTTGCTTATTTTCTGTGTTGACTTGTCAAGGCAAAATGTTGGGAGTCAGCCACCTGATTTCCTTATACAGTGTTTCATAACGGAGATTAAATAATGCTATGTCTTACACTCTATTGTACCATTGGAGATCTATTTCCTGTTTGATAAGCTGTGTCCCACTTTCCTTGAATTTGCGGATGTTTAATATCTACAGAAAATGTTTATACAAAAGCACTTTTGTATGTTATTGTATTTGGAAAAAGTTTGTGTATATGTTTGGGTGAAAAATCCTAACTTCTCCCTGCAGCTGTGCCTCTGTGCAGGGGCAAAATACAGGAAGTGTAGGTGGACAAACAGGGTTCTGTGCAGTGAGGACAAGCAGGGCTCTGTACACTGAGGACAAGCAGGGCTCTATACACTGAGGACAAGCAGCGCTCTGTACACTGAGGACAAGCAGCGCTCTGTACATTGAGGACAAGCAGGACTCTGTACACTGAGGACAAGCAGGACTCTGTACATTGAGGACAAGCAGGGCTCTGTACACTGAGGACAAGCAGGACTCTGCACTGAGCAGAAGCAGGACTCTGTACACTGAGGACAAGCAGGACTCTGTACATTGAGGACAAGCAGGGCTCTGTACACTGAGGACAAGCAGGACTCTGCACTGAGCAGAAGCAGGGCAGGGTTCTATGCAGTGAGGCTCTATGACATGCCCCTGACTCCCACAGCAGGATGATTGACAAGCCAGGAGCCTGCACACAACCCTGCTTGTCCACTCACACTTCCTGTATTTGGTCTTCCCACAGAGACACACAGGCAATAACTGCAGGGACAGCATTTAAAAAAATATCCAATAATAGACAAATTTTTAAGCAATGTATATTACAAATATACATAGCATGTTATTATCTACATTACAGAAAAATTACACTTTAATAAAGAACTGACTCCACCAATCTGTTCTTATGAATGCATTGGTAACAATAAACATTCTGCATAAGAAATAGAAAAAAAAACAAGTGCTATGTCACAATAATAAACAACTGATTGCAAAAAAGGTCATCTGATCTATCTAGTCCAATTTTACGTTATTTCCTTTTTATTGTTATCTCAGCATTAACATATGTTTATCCCAGCCATGCTTAAAGGCACCTATTGTTGATTTTCCCACCACATCTTCTAGGCGTTTGCTCCAAACTAACCTCAGATCATAGCTCCTTGTTCTTGTGGTTAGTTTTTACTACTATATGATTGAAACGTTGAATGTGGCTGGTACAGAATGTATACTTATGTGCTATGTATTGTTTCTGTTTTGTATCAGTTTTGGCCAGCTAATAGGCTCTTCTGCAGCAATATCAATGGCTTGCTACCCTTTACTTGCCTTAAGAAATATTTCTCATTTTAGTCAGAAATCTATAAACCAACCTGGTTTTGTCTCAACAAAGTACTATACACCTGGAAATATTGGCCCCGATTTACTATTGTAAACCCGACATGTTTTGTCGGGTTGTGAACCAGAAACAAACAAAAAAAACAACAACTCAACTCTCCACTTTACTGGGAAAACCCAACATATTTACTAAGGTTTCCACAGAAAATGTGGTGGATTTGAGCTGAGGAAAACTGGACAGATCAGAGCATGTGTAAAAAAAAATAAGAAAAATGTAGGGAATTTATGTATAGTGTCTTACTAAATTGTGTTAAAGCCTGATAACCTTGTCTAGGTCCCATACTGTTAATTATCTTTATCGCCCTCCTCTCCACCTTCTCCATTTCATCCATGTTCTTATATACAGGTGCCCAGAGATGAGCACGATACTCGATGTGCGGTCTGACTCACATATCAAGAAAATAAACAAAGGAGGAAGCTTTTGACTTCATATCCCGTCCTCATATATTGTTGTCATATCCCAACCCCATATCTTGTCCTCACATCCCGACCTCCTATCCTGTCATCATATCTCGACCTTATATCCCGTCCTCACATCCCGTCCTCATATAACAGCCTCCTATCCCGTCCTCCTATCCTGTCCTCCTATCTTGTCCTCCTATCCCGACCTCCTATCCCTTCCTCCTATCTCCACCTCCTATCTCGACCTCCTATCCCGACCTCCTATCCCATCCTATCCCGTCTTCCTATCTCGACCTCCTATCTCGACCTCCTATCCCGACCTCTGAACCCGACCTCCTATCCCGACCTTCTATCCTGTCCTCCTATCCAATCCATCTAATCCCAACCTCCTATCTCGAACCTCCTATCCTGACCTCCTATCCCGTCCTCATATCCCGTGCTCCTATCTCTACCTCCTATCTTGACCTCCTATCCCGACCTCCTATCCCGTCCTCCTATCCAGTCCATCTATCCCAACCTCCTGTCTCGACCTCCTATCCTGACCTCCTATCCCGTCCTCCTATTCCGACCTCCTATCCCGTCCTCCTATCCAGTCCTCCAATCCTCCTATCCCATCCTCCTATCCTGTCCTCCTATCTCGACCTCCTATCTCGACCTCCTATCTCGTCCTCCTATCCCGTCCTCCTATCCCGTCCTCCTATCTCGTCCTCCTATCCCGTCCTCCTGTCCCGTCCTCATATCCCGTCCTCCTATCCCGACCTCCTATCTCGTCCTCATATCCCGTCCTCCTATCTTGACCTCATATTCCGACCCATAATGTATACCAGGTATTGAAATATCTTTAGCCGTACGGAAGTTATGGTTGAAGATAGATTTCCCATTGATTTGCATGGGACTTTACACAAAAACCCTGACCCTCACAAATGGGGATAGTTAAGGGTTAAATTAACTATCCTATATTTTAAGTGGACATATAAGTAACATGTGACCAAGTAGTATCGAAATATCTCCAGCCATTTGGAAGTTATGCAGTAACATATATTTCCCATAGACTTGTATGGGACTTTAAACATAAACCCCGCCCCCGGCAAATGGGGGTGAGTAAGGGTTAAATCACCTATCCTATGTTTGTTGTTGACATATAAGTAACATGTGACCAAGTATAATGGTAATATCTCCAGCCATTTGGAAGTTATGCAGTAACATATATTTCCCGTTGACTTGTATAGGACTTTAAACATAAGCCCCGCCCCTGGCAAATGGGGGTGAGTAATGGTTAAATCACCTATCCTATGTTTGTTGGTGACATATAAGTAACATGTGTGCGAAGTTTCATGTTAATATCTTTAGCCGTTTGGACGTGATGCTGGAACATACACACATACATACATACACACACACGTTGAGTTTTATATATATACAGATATATATGTGTGTGTGTGTATGTAGATATATATACACACATGTATATCATGTATGTATTATAGTTGTTATAATAACAAGTGTTTATGACTGCTACAAGTATAATTCCCATGGACATTTGGTGAAAATCCAATTAGAGGTTGAAATAATAATGAGAAAAAAACCTAAGAAATTCTCATAAATTAAATATTTATTGTTTACTGAGCAAGTTATATTATTGGTGAATTTGTTTGACAATTATCTTTTGACAGCTGGAAATATTATATCATAAATCAGCCACTTCGAAAGGCAAAAAAAGCAAAGTTAAATCTAGATCTCCGTTCATCTTCTGTATTAGTAAATGTTATTACTCTAATTTTCTATTCAGCATGAATAATAAAGGATAAGAATAATTTAAGTCTCTGACATCTCTGAAAATTCAATTTTGTGCAATGACTTTTTATTAAAAAAATGAGTCAGAATAGACATTGATTATTCCTTTATTAAATTAATGAGGCCAAGTCCTAAGGACCGACTGTAGTGATGTCATCACTTGTATGAGAGAATTAATTTTTATTACAGTACATTAATGCATTTCCAATATCTGCTACACTAATGAACTTTCTAATCGTAAGCACACTTGATAATTATTTCAGCAAATATACGCTTAAGGGAATCTATGTTTGGGGATTAAATTCATACAAATATGCATATTTTTAACTTTATTTGTTGAACAGATGAACACTTTGGCCCACACTTACAACAACAGTTGAGCCACAAATTTTAGTCAAAAATGTTGGCACATAGCAACTGAGACACAATTATATATTGCCCAAAAAAGAACAGTTATCTGTGCCTCCATCTCTGACAAGAAGGTGTGGCTTGTTGCAAAAGTGTTGTAACATAGATAGGGATAGACCATGGTAAAAAATGCAATTCATGTGCAGAAAAATGGCCCCACATTTTGGTGCATATTTTTTTCCCAAAGTACACCAACTATTTGTTAATATAGACCTAAACTAGATAGCTTGAACTTATAGTTTGAACATATTCACATCCCCTGTGCCTAGCATTCACTTTTCATTATGCAAAAAAGTTCCCCAACCATCTGACAATTCAGTGAAAAGTAAATATAGTCAACTAAACAGTAAAATCCTGTTATCTTTAGAATGAGAGATGGGTGGGGAACTGTTGAAATTAGAGCACCAGAGTCTATAGCATATATCAAAGAACTCAAAATTATTTAGGCTGACTGCAGGTCCTCTTTATTTCCCACATTTATTCGGAGGAGAGTTTCACATTTTATTAAATATATAAGTAGCATATCATCATATTCAAGACAGTTATATGCCAATTCCAACTTACCCCTCAATTTCAATTTTTACGTTTTTTTTTTCAGTACCAAAATAAATCACCTTAGCCCTTAAAGACTGTCTGATTTTACATTTTCAAGCCTACAGGAATATTTGAATTTCTTTATTGCTACATTTCAAGCACTATAACATATTTTTTTGTCAATAAATGTATGAAGGCTTGCTTGTGTTAAGGAAGTTGTAGTTTGTATTGGCACAATTTTACAGTATCTAATATTTATTTCTTATGTGTGAGGAAACATTGCTTCATTTGACCACATGGTTGACTAGGTCATACCAAACCTAATAATTAGAGATGACCGAATCTATTTGTGGTGAATCACTATTAAAAACGTCTATTTCCGGGCTAGAACACTTTGTCTTGTCGTAGCACGAATGTGGAGTGTGCTGTTTTAGTTAAATAATATTGTTATTCAGTATGACATGCAGATAACAGGCATTATTAGAATCACTGATGCAGAGCGTCTGGATGTGGCGGCAGGGTTGGAAGACAATATGGCATCACAATTGAAGTGATTAACGAGATTTCTTAATTTCATTTTTATTTAATTAAATTTAAATTTTTTTGAATATTTTGAAATCCTTTTTTGAGGACCCATTCTGGTGAGCATCGAGCTGGTAGTCTGCCACGAGGCGAGCTACAACCTGTTCCAGCTCCTGCCTCTCAGCACCACATCGCCCCCCCCCCCCCCCCCGACTGTAAAACTGTGAATGTTTTATTTAATCACTTATGGTTCATTGTTATCACTCCAACCTGTTTCATTGGATTCTCATGGTAATTCCAGAGGTAATATATGATGACTAAAGAGGAGTGAATTTTCAAAAAATTTGATTAGTCTGATTTGATTCGCTCATCTCTATTGAGGACCCATTGGAGGACAAGTCTAGTGCCAGCAGCCACGGTAATTCAAGCTCCAATAATGTATAATTGCTGAGATGTATAAATTGCTGCAGTGAAAAGCTTGTACTTGTATCTTAACCCCTTAAGAACTCAGACCATTTTCACCTTAAGGACCCGAGCATTTTTTGCACATCTGACCACTGTCACTTTAAGTATTAATAACTCTGGGATGCTTTTACTTTTCATTCTGATTCCAAGAATATTTCTTTGTGACATATTGTACTTTATGTTAGTGGTAAATTTTCGTTGATACTTCTTGGTAAAAAAATAATCCAAAATTTTATGAAAAATTAGAACATTTTGCATTTTTTTTTACTTTGAAACTCTCTGCTTATAAGGAAAATGGACATCCCAAATAATTGATATATTGATTCACATATACAATATGTCTACTTTATGTTTGCATCATAAAGTTGACATGTTTTACTTATCAGAGGGCTTCAAAGTTCAGTAGCAATTTTCCAATTTTTCTAAAAATTTTCAAAATCGGAATTTTTCAGGGACCAGTTCAGTTTTGAAGTGGGTTTAAAGGGCCTTCATATTTGAAATACCCCATGTATGACCCCATTATATAAAATGCACCCCTTAAAGTATTCAAAATGACATTCAGAACGTGTGCTTACACAGGAATAGCATCAAAGTGAAGGAGAAAATTCAAAATCTTCATTTTTTACACTCGAATGTTCTTGTAGACCCAGTTTTTGCATTTTTACAAGGGGTAAAAGGAGAGAAATCACCCTAATATTTGTAACCCAATTTATCTCGAGTAAGGAAATACCTAATATGTGGATGTTAAGTGCTCTGTGGGTGCACTAGAGGGCTCAGAAGGGAAGGCGTGACAATGGGATTTTGATGCGTGAGTTTTTCTGAAATGGTTATGGTGCCAGAAATGGAAATGGTTATGGTGCCAGAACAGCAAAAAAAAAAAAAAAAAAACTTTAAAAAACTACATGGCATACTATTTTGGAAACTACACCCCTCAAGGAATGTAACAAGGGGTACAGTGAGCCTTAACACCCCACAGGTGAGACTTTTCGTTAATGAGTAAATGAGTAAATGTGTAAATGAATCATTTTTTCACTAAAGTTCAGTTTTTTCCCCAAATTCTACATTTTTATAAGGGGTAATAGGAGAAATGTCCCCCAAAATTCGTAACCCCTTCTCTTCTGAATATGGAAATACCCCACGTGTGGACATCAAGTGCACTGCGGGCGCACTGCAATGCTCAGAAGAGAAGGAGTCACTTTTGGCATTAGTAAGCAAATTTTTATGAAATTGTTTTTGGGGGCATGTCGCATTTAGGAAAGCCCCTATGGTGCCAGAACAGCAATAAAAAAGCCCCACATGGCATATTATTTTGGAAACAAAACTTCTCAAGGAACGTAAAAGGGGAAACAGTGAGCATTAATACCCCACAGGTGTTTGATGACTTTTCTTTAAAGTCAGATGTGTAAATTAAAACTTTTTTTAACTAAAATGCTGGTTTTTACCCAAATTTTACATTTTTACAAGATGTAATAGGAGAAAATGCCCCCAAAATTTGTAAACCCATATCTTCTGAGTATGGAAATACCCAATGTGTGGACGTCAAGTGCACTGCAGGCGCACTATAATGCTCAGAAGAGAAGGAATCATATTTGGCTTTTGGAAAGCAAATTTTGCTAAAATGTTTTTTTGGGGGGCATGTCGCATTTAGGAAGCCCGTATGGTGCCAGAACAGCAAAAAATTTTAAACCCACATGGCATACTATTTTGGGAACTAACAAGGGGTACAGTGAGCCTTAATACCACACAGGTGTTTGACGACTTTTCATTAAAGTCGGATGTGTACAAGAAAAAGTTTATTATTTTTTTCACTAAATTGCAGTTTTTTTTTCCCAATTTCATTTTTTTTAACAAGGGGTAATAGGAGAAAATGCCCCACAAATTTGTAACCCCATTTCTACTGAGTATGAAAATACCCCATGTGGACGTCAAGTGCTCTGCTGGCGCACTACAATGCTCAGAAGAGAAGGAGAATTAAAAATTTGGGGGTCTTTTTTTCCTTTAACCTTTTGTTAAAATAAAAAGTATGAGGCAACACCAGCATGTTAGTGTAATTTTTTTTTTACACTAACATGCTGGTGTAGACCCCACCTTTTCCTTTTCATAAGGGGTAAAAGCCCCCAAAATTTGTAACGTAATTGCTCCTGAGTATGGAAATACCCCATATGTGGCTCTAAACTGTTTCCTTGAAATACGACAGGGCTCTAAATTGATAGAGTGCCATGTGCATTTGAGGACTAAATTAGGGATGGCATAGGGGTGGACATAGGGGTATTCTATGCCAGTGATTCCCAAACAGGGTGCCTCCAGCTGTTGCTAAACTCCCAGCATGACTGGACAGTCAGTTGCTGTCCGGAAATGCTGGGAGATGTTGTTTTGCAACAACTGGAGGCTCCGTTTTGGAAACACTGCCGTACAATACATTTTTTCATCTTTATTGGGGGGGGGGCAGTGGTAAGGGGGTGTATATGTAGTGTTTTACCCTTTATTTTGTGTTAGAGTAGTGTAATGTAGTGTAGTGTTTTTAGGGTACCTTCACACAGGCAGGGGTTTACAGTGAGTTTCCCGCTAGGAGTTTGCGCTGCGGTGGAGAATTTGCCGCAGCTCAAACTTTAAGCAGGTGACTCACTGTAAACCCGCCTGTGTGAATGTACTTTCACATGTACATTTCACATGGCGAAAGGGGGGGGGGGGCAAACCTCCAGCTGTTGCAAAACTACCACTGACAGACTGTGCATGCTGGGAGTTGTACTTTTTCAACAGCTGAAGGCACACTGGTTGGAAAACCTTCAGTTAATTTCTGTTACCTAACTCAGCATTTTCAAACCAGTGTGCCTCCAGCTGTTGCAAAACTCCAACTCCCAGCATGTATTGTTCGCCGAAGGGCAGCATGTACTGATCGCCAACATGGAGAGACAGCCGTTTGCTGTTTGTGCATGTTGGGAGTTGTAGTTTTGCAAGATTTAGAGGTTTAGAAATTACCGCACAGTGATCTCCAAACTGTGGCCCTCCAGATGTTGCAAAACTACAAATCCCAGCATTCCTAAACAGCAAACAGCTGTCTGGACATGCTGGGAGTTGTAGATTTGCAACATCTGGAGGGCTACAGTTTAGAGATCACTGTGCGGTGATCTCCAAACTGTAGCCCTCCAGATATTGCTAGGCAAAAACTCACCAGCTTCCGTAGGATTGCCGCACCAGAGAACCGCATCGCCACCCACCGCCACCTCTGTTCACCGCCAATCACCGCCATTTGTTGAAAACTTTTTATATGTTACAGAACTAATCATATGATAGCTTTTTGCAATATAAATGTATTTAAAAAAATAACAATTTTTCCCAGAAATAAAATCTAAAAATAGCCACCACTAGGGGTCGTCTGTCTTTAGCCAGACAGACTAGTGTTGATTTTGCAGCATACCAGATACTATCCGTAAAGCGCGCCGGCATCCAGTATAGGAGATTTCATACAGCTTATGCGCGGGCACGCACTGCCTGTAAACGAGAGCAGGGAGCGCGCACACACACAGGCAGTGTGGGATACAGGCAGGTACCCCCACTCAGCTGTGCCCGATCCTGTGTCCCATAACACCCCACCCCCTCCCTCCGTTCTCAGCTGCGCCCGATCAGACCCTATGTCCCATCACATCCCCCCACAGTTCTCAGCTGCGCCCGATCTTGTGTCCCATTACCCCCCCACCCCTCGGTACTCAGCTGCGCCTGATCCCATAACACGCACCCGCCCAGTTTTCTGCTGCACCCGACCATGTCACATCGTCACCCTTCTGCTTACCCCCCCAAACCCCCGTGTGCCCCTCAGGCCACCAGAGAGATGAAGCGCCGTGCAGGACAGGTAAGTATGTTTGTGTATGTGTATGACTGTGACTGTGTGTGTATGCATGTATGTATGTATGTATCTATTTATGTGTATGTGTGTGTGTGTGTATGTATGTGTGTGTCTGTCTGTATGTATGTGTGTGTCTGTGTGTGTTAGGGGGTTGGGGGAACTGCAACCTAATGTGGTGGAAACTATTCTAATGTGGGGGAACTGCAACCTGATGTGGGGGAACTGCAACCTAATGTGGGGGAACTGCAACCTGATGAGGGGGAACTGCAACCTGATGTGGGGGAACTGCAACCTAATGTGGGGGAACTGCAACCTAATGTGGGGGAAACTATGATAATGTGGGGGAAACTATGCTAATGTGGGGTAACTGCAACCTGATATGGGGGAACTGCAACCTAATGTGGGGGAAACTATGCTAATGTGGGTAAACTGTGCTACTGTGGGGGAACTCCGATGTTTCTACCTACTGCGGGGGAACTCTGATGCCTGTAGCGTATGTGGGGGAACTCTGGTGCCTGTAGCGGCTGTGGGGGAACTCGAGTGCCTGTAGCGGCTGTGGGGGAACTCCGGTGCCTGTAGCAGCTGTGGGGGAACTCCGGTGCCTGTACCGGCTATGGGGGAACTCCGGTGCCTGTAGTGGCTGTGGGGGAACTCCGGTGCCTGTAGTGGCTGTGGGGGAACTCGGGTGCCTGTAGCGGCTGTGGGGGAACTCGGATGCCTGTCCCTATTGTGGCAGAACTCGGGTGCCTGTCCCTATTGTTGGGGAACTCGGGTGCCTGTCCCTATTTTGGGGGAACTCGGGTGCCTGTCCCTATTTTGGGGGAACTCGGGTGCCTGTCCCTATTGTGGGGGAATTTGGGTGCCTGTGCCTATTGTAGGGGAACTCGGGTGCCTGTCCCTTTTGTGGGGAAACTTGGATGCCTGTCCCTATTGTGGGGGACCTCGGGTGCCTGTCCCTATTGTGGGGGAACTCGGGTGCCTGTCCCTATTGTGGGGGAACTCCGGTGCTAGCCAGTGACAGCTATAGTTACATACATAGTTAGTACGGTCGAAAAAAGACATATGTCCATCAAGTTCAACCAGGGAATTAAGGGGTAGGGGTGTGGCGCGATATTGGGGAAGGGATGGGATTTTATATTTCTTCATAAGCATTAATGTTATTTTGTTCCATGAATGTATCTAATCCTGTTTTAAAGCTGTTAATTGTTCCTGCTGTGACCAGTTCCTGAGGTAGACCGTTCCATAAATTCACAGTCCTCACGGTAAAGAAGGCGTGTCGCCCCTTGAGACTAAACTTTTTCTTCTCCAGACGGAGGGAGTGCCCCCTCGTCCTTTGGGGGGGTTTAACCTGGAACAGTTTTTCTCCATATTTTTTGTATGGGCCATTAATATACTTATATACGTTTATCATATCCCCCCTTAAACGTCTCTTCTCAAGACTAAACAATTGTAACTCCTTTAATCGCTCCTCATAGCTAAGATGTTCCATGCCCCATATTAGTTTAGTCGCGCGTCTCTGCACCCTTTCCAACTCCGCAGTGTCCCTTTTATGGACAGGTGCCCAAAACTGAACAGCATATTCCAGGTGAGGCCGTACCAATGCTTTATAAAGGGGGAGTATTATGTCCCTGTCCCTTGAGTCCATGCCTCTTTTGATACATGACAATATCCTGCCATGTTCATTAGCATCCAACTTTACTGGGAAAAGAAAAAACTGATAGAAAACTTATTCATAAAAATACTGGGGGAGATTTATCAAAACCTGTGCATAGGAAAACTTGCCCAGTTGCCCATAGCAACCAATCAGATTGCTTTTTTCATTTTTCACAGGCCTTCATAAAAATGAAAGAAGCAAGCTGATAGGTTGCTATGGGCAACTGGGCAAGTTTTCCTCTGCACAGGTTTTGATAAATCTCCCCCACTGTACTTTTATCTATAAATTCCTTGCACTAATTTTATAAAGATCTATTCTTATATTTATGCATTTTATCCTGTTATGAACTCACCATAATGTTTTAGGAATACTGCAGGCAAGCTCCAAGCATCTTCCTCTGTGTAACATGTACAGCATGAAACCAGAGAGGAAAGGGTTACATATTAGAGTTGGCTGACAGCTCATGCTCGCTCCATAGACTCAGAGCAGACACAGTAAGGGAGACAGACACGCTCCCCTCAGCCAGAACAATGAAAAAGTAACTGAGCAACAGATAAATGCTTATATCTCTGGAAATAAAGATCCTAGAGACATAAAACATATATGTACACGATCAGGATCAGGTACCGGGTAACATATCGCTTTTTTTTTTCTTTGGAACTATGATAGGTATGCTTTAAGGACTAGGAAACTGGAGCGTACGTGGTTAAAATGGAGCTGGTGGTCCGCCACCAGCTACCGCCTGTCCCAGCCCCTGCCTCTCAACACCCCCCCATGCTCATGACTGAGTGTCCACTTCAAAAAGGAGGGACTGAAGCCCCAGCAACTTGGACAGGAGCACATTCAGCGTCTGCGCCATTGTATAAGTGTGCACATACTGCTATAAGTTGCTGCAGTGAAGAAGCTCATACTTGTATCTAAAAATCGAGATGGCGGACCGTCACGAGGTGAGCTACCACCTGTACCCGCCCCTGCCTCTCAGCGCCCCTCCACCCCCTAACTGTGAAACTGCGAATGTTTCATTTAAAGGAAAACTGTCAACTTGCTTCCCCCCGCACTAACCAGCGGTACTGGCGGGGGACGCTGATCAGTTTGATGCTTTCTTTGCCCGGATCCGCCCGGCCGTTCGGCTGATATCTTGGTTTTTCCCTATATGCTAATTTAGTGCTAACCGGTACAGACGGCGTTAACTAATACTCTGACGTCACCACCGCCGGCCACAGCACCTCCTAGCTCATCAATATTCCTCCCCTCCCCCTCTCTCGCTTCTCCCTCTTCTCCCCACTCTGTAATGAAGAGGAAGAGGCGGAGGGAGGGGAGGAATATTGATGAGCTGGGCGGCGCTGTGGCCGGGGCAGTGACGTCAGAGTGCCAGTCAATGCCGCCGGTGCCAGTTGGTACTTAATTAGCATATAGGGAACAACAAAGATATCGGCCGAATGGCCAGGCGGATCCGGACACAGTAAGTATCAAACTGATCAGCGTCCCCCGCACCGTACTGATCAGCCAGTACAGCTGGTTAATGCGGCGGGAGCAAGCTGACAGTTTTCCTTTAATCAGTTATGTTTTATTGTTATCACTCCAACCTGTTTCATTGGATTCTTGTGGTAAATTAACAGGTAATATATGATGACAACCATAGGGCCTCACAATTGAAATTTTTTTGATTTTTTTTTTATTTAAATTGAAGATTTTGATTAGATTCACAAGTTTAATGTCCCGGGTGCCCAAAGCGTTTACTTTGAACTAATACTGTATGACCACAAAACTTAATGTAACAGAGAGATCACTTTGGGGCACAATGACAGAGCCTAGAGGAGGCAGCAGACCGATGAGAACATAGCGGCTCACAATTGAAAAGATTAAAGATATTTTTTTTTATTAAATTGAAGATTTTAAATAGATTAACATTTTAAAAGTTTAATTTAACCCCTTAACGACGCAGGACGTATATTTACGGGATATGAAGCGGGATAGCGTCGCGGCTAATACCACACATCGCCGATCGCGGCGATGTGTGGTATTAACCCTTTAGAAGCGGCGGTCAAAGCTGACCGCTGCTTCTAAAGCGAAACTGAAAGTGACCCGGCTGCTCAGTCGGGCTGTTCGGGACCATCGTGGTGAAATCGCGGCGTCCGGAACAGCTGACCGGACACCGGGAGGGCCCTTACCTGCCTCCTCGGTGTCCGATCGACGAATGACTGCTCCGTGCCTGAGATCCAGGCAGGAGCAATCATGCGCCGATAACACTGATCACAGGCGTGTTAATACACGCCTGTGATCAGGATGAGAGATCAGTGTGTGCAGTGTTATAGGTCCCTATTGGACCTATAACACTGCAAAAGAAATGTAAAAAAAAAGTGTTAATAAAGGTCATTTAACCCCTTCCCTAATAAAAGTTTGAATCACCCCCCTTTTCCCATAAAAAAAATAAAACAGTGTAAAAAAATAAATAAATAAACATATGTGGTATCACCGCGTGCGTAAATGTCTGAACTATAAAAATATATCATTAATCAAACCGCACGGTCAATGGCGTACGCGCAAAAAAATTCCAAAGTCCAAAAAAGCGTATTTTGGTCACTTTTTATACCATTAAAAAATGAATAAAAAGTGATCAAAAAGTTCGATCAAAACAAAAATCATACCGATAAAAACTTCAGATCGCGGCGCAAAAAATGAGTCCTCATAACGCCCTGGACGTGGAAAAATAAAAAAGTTATAGGGGTCAGAAGATGACATTTTTAAACGTATACATTTTCCTGCATGTAGTTATGATTTTTTCCAGAAGTGCGACAAAATCAAACCTATATAAGTAGGGTATAATTTTAACCGTATGGACCTACAGAATAATGACAAGGTGTAATTTTTACCGAAATATGCACTGCGTAGAAACGGAAGCCCCCAAAATTACAAAATGGCGTTTTTTTTCCGATTTTGTCGCACAATGATTTTTTTTTCGTTTCGCTGTGCATTTTTGGGTAAAATGACTAATGTCACTGCAAAGTAGAATTGGCGACGCAAAAAATAAGCCATAAGATGGATTTTAAGGTGGAAAATTTAAAGGGTTATGATTTTTAAAAGGTAAAAACGAAAGTGCAAAAACGGAAAAACCCATAGTCCTTAAGGGGTTAATGTGCCAACAGCATGAGGAGACCATATGGTGGTAGAATAACACAGCCTGGAGGTGTCAGCAGCATGGGGAGACCATATAGTGGCAGAATGACCCAGGCTGGAGGTGGCAGCAGCCTGACGAGACCATAGGGCCTTACAATTGAAAAGATTAAAGATATTTTTTTAAATTTAAAATTAAGATTTTAAATAAATTAACATAAAAAGTTTTATTTAATGTGCCAGCAGCATGAGGAGACCACATGGCTACAGTGTGTTTGGGTCCTCTGTCTTGTCTTCCTCATCACTGTGTAGCTCCACAGAATGCTCCTGCTCCTTCTCTCCTGTCAGATGACTATAAAAAACACCCAGTTTGTGAAATATTGCCTGTGCTCCATTGTCCCCCTCCCCCTCCTCTTCCAGTTCAGCCCCCACTGGACTCATGTGGCGGTGAGATGTAGGTGCCACGTCTCCAGAGCCCTGACCAGCCATTGTTTCCAACACATGTTGTAGGAAATGAAGCAGTGGAATGATGTTGTTCATCCCATAATCCTAGAGACTGACTAATAATGTAGCTTCCTCAAAGAACCTGAGCAAACGGCAGGTGTCACGTATGAGCTGCCACTGGTTGACATTAACCTCTTAAGGACCAAGGATGTACCGGTACGTCCTGAGTTTTTTCCCTTTCTATAATGCGGGGCCACGGGCGTTCTATAACGCGGGTAGGGCCCGGCCTAAAGTGAAAGTAAATCACTGCCGGTTAGCTCAGGGACACGAGGAGGGTCTCCTACCTTGCCTCCTGGTGTCTGATCGTCGAATGACTGCTCAGTGCCTGAGATCCAGGCATGAGCAGTCAAGTGGCAGAATCATTGATCACTGGTTTCCTATGAAAAACCAGCGATCAATGTAAAAGATCAGTGTGTGCAATGTTATAGCCCCCTATGGGAGCTATAACGCTGCAAAAAAAAAGTTAAAAAACATCATTTAACCCCTCCCCTAATAACAGTTTGAATCACCCCCCCCCCCTTTCCAATTTAAAACAAAAAAAAAGTGTAAATAAAAATAAAAATAAACATATGTGGTATCGCCGTGTGCGGAAATGTCCGAATTATAAAAATATGTAATTAATTAAACCGCACAGTCAATGGCGTATCCAGAAGTCCAGAATAGTTTTTGGTCACTTTTTACATCATGAAAAAATGGATAAAAAGCGATCAACAAGTCTGATCAATACAACAATGGTACCTCTAAAAACTTCAGATCACGACGCAAAAAATGAGCCCTCATACTGCCCCATATGTGATAAAATAAAAAAGTTATAGGGGTCAGAAGATGACAATTTTAAAGGAATACATTTTCCTGCATGTAGTTATGATTTTTTTTCAGAAGTACGACAAAATCAAACCTACATAAGTAGGGTATAATTTTAATCGTATAGACCTACAGAATAAAGAGTATGTGTCATTTTTACCGAAAAATGTACTGCGTAGAAACAGAAGCCCCCAAATTTACAAAATGGCGTTGTTGTTTTTTTTTCAATTTTGTCTCAAAATTATTTTTTTTCCCTTTCACAGTAGATTTTTGGGCCAAAGGACTAATGTCATTACAAAGTAGAATTGGTGGCGCAAAACATAAGCCATCATATGGATTTTTAGGTGCAAAATTTAAAGATTTATGATTTTTTTAAAGGTTAGGAGGAAAAAATGAAAGTGCAAAATCGGGAAAAACCCTGGTCCTTAAGGGGTTAAAGTCATAGTCCGGTGGTGTGCTCCAGCTGCAAAGAACATAAGTCCAAAAAAACACAAAAAGAGGTAAAGCTGGCACTACCACCTGTGATCACTTGCTGTTGTACCTTAAATGCACTGCTACTGCTACTCCCCTGTGGCCTGTGAAGTGGTGCTCAGTCCCAAAGATGATACACAGACAATAAGCAAACAGTAATCCACGACTTCTTTATTGATGGGGACGGGTGTGACAAGCAGGTACAGTCAAACAGAGCAACGTTTCGCGTTACACTCTTATTCCGGCTCATTGGTTGTGACGCGGCTCAAATACGCCAGCAGGAGTCGGCACCACGGCAACCAGTATACAAATGCCGGCACGTGCGCACATCGGAGCCACTACTAGAAAAGTAAGTGACAATAGAACATATTAAAAACGATAGAACAAAACAGCAGAAAACACATTTGCTTATTGACTAATAATGTGGCTTCCTCAAAGGGCCTGAGTAAACTGCAGGTGTCACGTATGAGCTGACACTGGTTGACATTAAAGTTACACAGTAAAGTCCCCCTATCTGCTTGGATCATCAAGAAATCGTTAATGACTTTTTTCTGTTCGTATAGTCAGTCCAACATGTGGAGAGTGGAATACCAACGTGTGGCAAAATCACAAATTAGACTATGTTGGGGATACTGTTCTGATGCTGCAGCTCAAAGAGGGTGTGCTTTGCTTTGTATGAGTGGCTGTAGGGCATGCAAAGTTTCCTTCCTATTTTTAGGATGTCTTTCAAATGGGAGAACACTTCAGGAACTGCTTGACAACCAGATTGAACACGTGTGCCATGCAGGATGCATGACTTAGGCTTCCTTGATGCAGCACAGACAAGATGTTCTTCCTGTTGTCTGTCACCATGGTTCCCATTTCCAGTTTTCATGGAGCAAGCCATGATTCAATTTCTTGATGAATCACTTTTAGCAGTTCCTCCCCTGTGTGACTCCGTTCGCCAAGGCAAACCATGTGAAGAACAGCGTGACACTGCCGTGCCCTGCACACATGGTATGCTGAAGGGGCACTGAGACTTATCTGTGAAGTGGAGGCTGAGGACACAGTGGAGGATGAGGAGGTGGAGTCGCACTCTATCACAGGACCAACGGCCTAAGAGTGTGGAGGCGGAGGCGGCGTGACCTGTCCAAGCTGCTGTTGGGGCTGTGCAGGAACCACATTCACTCACTGAGTCATAAAGAACATGGATTGTCCCTGACTGTAGAAACAGCTCCACACGCCGGCACTACTGTGCACTTTGGTACCCACCGACAGGCTCAAAGACTGGCCCACCTTCTGTTCCACATTATTGTGAAGGGCTGTTACTGCCTTTTTCGCAAAGAAATGACGGTTTGGGACTCTCCACCTCGGCTCAGGCCATTAGTTCTCTGAAAGGTGCAGAGTCCACCACTTGAAAAGGGAGGGACTGCAGCACCAGCAACTTGGACAGGAGCACATTCAACTTCTGCGCTGTTGGATAAGTGGGCGCATACTTTTGTCTCTTGGACATGGCTTCGCTGATGGATTGCTGGAGGCATGACTGACAGCTCCCTTTGGCTGAGGTGGTGGAGCCTTGGCTGGCTGAAACAGGGACCAGCGTGTCACTGGGTGATGCAGCAGGCTGGACCACCGCATCGGAGCCATGGATCTTTCAGGCTGCTTTATGGTGATGCTGCAGAGCCGTGGTGCCAACATGGGACCCTGGCCATGCTTCACCTTCTGCCAACACATCTTGCATGTGGCCATGTTAATATCCTCGGAATGCTTGATGAAAAAGTGCCACAACGCCAAGTAGCTGATTTTCCCCACAACAGTCCACACAGACTGACTGCTACTGCCGCCAACTCCAGGAACCCCTGTTCCACTACCTCCTGGCAAGGTAGGCTGCCATAAAGCAGGTAGTCTACCCCGGGAAAGTTTGGCTCCAGACTTCCCACTTTTGCCTCCATGCTAACTGTCAACCATGCTACCACCTTGCTGGCTCAGCTGTTGCCTCACGAGCAACCTGCAATCCTCTTCTCCTGATGATGATGAAGCCCGTTCTGCACCCAGCTCCCAAGTGTGATCGTCTTCATCATCATCGAGTTGTGTCTGAACGTCACTGATGTCCTCCTCAGGTTCCTCAACAGTGTCTGCTTCAGGAGCCTGAACGCTCGCAACACCAGCTCCCATGCCACTCTCCTCATCACTACTTGCCCACCTAGCATAGGAAGTGGCAGATGTCTCCTCCACTTCTTGGCTGGGCAGTAGCTGCTGACTGTCCTCTAGTAGATCGTCCTCACTAAATAGTGGAGCTGAACCCACCGCATATGATACTTCTGTGGGGGAGGGAACAGCATAGGATAGAGGCAATTGGAGGACTGGGATTGCACTGAAAGTTGTGTCTGAGGAACCCCCCGACTGTTGACTGGGGTGTCAGATTTCACTTGTGATGAAGTGGATGACCGAGTTAACCAATCAATGATGACAGATGGGTTTCTGATCAAGACACGACCGCTAGCTGATACCACCTCTTGCTGTGACTCCTGCTGCCACTCGCCCCTAGTCTGCTGCGACCTTTGCCTGTGCCTGATGAATTTAGGTCTCTGTCCACGTCCTGGCACTTCTCTGCCTGACAAACTTATACACCGTCCGAGTGCGTATATGTTACACTTACAAGAGGAGAACAATATGCTCCACTAAGCTTAAAACTGTATTTGGCTACAAAAGCAGGTTTGTAGTTTTGGCTGTCCTTTCAGAGTAACTAGGCCCTCATGACAGTTTACCTTAAGGGGAGGGCAATACGCTCCACTATGCTAAAACTGTATTAGACTACAGAAACAAATGTGTAGCTTTGGCTGACCTTTCACAGTAACTAGGCCCAAATTAGTTTAACAAGAAAAATATAAAGGACATCACATTGGTGTACCTACAGTTTACACTTATGAGAGGAGGACAATACGCTCCGCCACAAACTGTATCAGGCAACAAAAATAAGTGTGTAGCTTTGGATGGTCTTTGACAGTAATTAGGTCCAAATTAGTTGAACCCCTTAAAGGGGTACTCCACCCCTAGACATCTTATCCCCTATCCCCCTATCTAAAGGATAGGGGATAAGATGTGTGATCGCGGGGGTCCCACCGCTGGGGACCCCCGCATTCTACCATGCGGCACCCACCTGTAACGGCTTCCGGAACCGCTGGAGGCCTTCAGGCTAATACCATCCCGACCACGGGGACATCACGACTCCGCCCCTGTGTGACATCACACCCCGCCCCCTTAATGCAAGTCTATGGGAGGGGGCATGACAGCTTTCACGCCCCCTGCCTTAGACTTGCATTGCGGGGGCAGGTGTGAGGTCACATGGGGGGGGAGTCGTGACGTCACGATCTTACATCCCCATGGTCAGGATGGTATTAGCCTGAAGGCCTCCAGCTGTTCCGGAAGCCGTTACAGGTGGGTGCCGCATGGTAGAATGCGGTGGGACCCCCACGATCAGACATCTTATCCCCTATCCTTTGGATAGGGGATAAGATGTCTACGGGTGGAGTACCCCTTAAACTCCTTCAGGACGAAGGGCGTACCTGTACACCCCTCGCACCCCTGTACACCCCTCGGTCTAAACACCGGGTCGGTCCCGGCTGCTAACGATAGCCGGGACCCTGGTTTAATAGCGTGCAGCACCGATCGTTGTGCCGCGCGCTGTTAAGCCTTTAGACGCGGCGATCAAAGTTGATCGCCGTGTCTAATGTCTAAAAATGAAAGTAAACGCTTCCCGGCAGCTCAGTCAGGCTGATCGGGACTATCGCGATAAAATCGCGATGTCCCGATCAGCTAGGACGCGAGCGGAGACCCCTTTACCTTACTCCTTTGCGACCGATCAGCATTTGATTGCTCCAAGCCTGAGCTACAGGTTTGAGCAATCGAGACCCTATCTCGCTGATCCATGCAAAGCTATGGCTTTGCAGGGATCAGGGTAAGAGATCAGTGTATGCAGTGTTATAGCCTATGGGAGCTATAACACTGCAAAAAAAAGTGAAAAAAAAGTTAAAAAAGGTAATTTAACTAATAAAAGTTTGAATCACCCCCCTTTTCCCATAAAAAAAACTGTGTAAATAAAAATATACATATGTGGTACGGAAATGTGCGAAATATAAAAATATATCGTTAATTAAACCGCACGGTCAATGGCGTACGCGCAAAAAAATTCCAATGTCCCAAAAATTTTTGGTCACTTTTTATATCATGAAAAAATTAATAAAAAGCGATCAAAAAGTCTGATCAATACAAAAATGGTACCAATAAAAACTTTAGAACACGGCGCAAAAAATGAGTCCTCATACCGGCCCGTACGCAGAGAAATCAAAAAGTTATAGTGAGTTAGAAAATGAGAATTTTTAACGTATACATTTTCCTGAATGTAGTTATGATTTATTTCCGAAGTACGACAATATCCAACCTATATAAGTAGGGTATAATTTTAACCGTATGGACCTACAGAATAAAGATAATTTATTTTTACAGAAAAATGCACTGCGTAGAAACGGAAGCCCCCAAAAGTTACAAAATGACATTTTTTCTTAAATTTTGCTGCACAATGATTTTTTTTTTCCATTTCGCCGTGGATTTTTGGGTAAAATGACTAATGTCACGGCAAAGTAGAATTGGTGGCGCAAAAATAAGCCATCATATGGAATTTTATGTGCAAAATTGAAAGTTTTATGATTTTTAGAAGGTGATGAGGAAAAAATGAAAATGCAAAAATGGAAAAACCCTGCGTCCTTAAGGGGTTAAAGGGGTATTCCAGGTCAAAACTTTTTTTATATATCAACTGGCTCTGGAAAGTTAAACAGATTTGTAAATTACTTCTATTAAAAAATCTTAATTCTTCCAATAGTTATTAGCTTCTGAAGTTGAGTTGTTGTTTTCTGTCTAACTGCTCTCTGATGACTCACGTCCCGGGAGCTGTGCAGTTCCTATGGGGATATTCTCCCATCATGCACAGCTCCCGGGACGTGACATCATCATTGAGCAGTTAGACAGAAAACTTCAGAAGCTAATAACTATTGGAAGGATTAAGATTTGTCGTACTTTTGGAAAAAAAACTAAACTACATGGACGAAAATTAATACATTTAAAATGTCCTCTTTTGACATCTATAACTTTTTTATTTTTCCACGTACAGGGTGGTATGATGGTTCATTTTTTGCACCGTGATCTGAAGTTTTAATTGGTACCATTTTTGATTGCTTTTTATTACTTTTCTTATGGCATAAAAAGTGACCAAAATATGCTATTTTGGATTTTGGAATTCTTTTGCGTGTACGCCATTGACCGCGCGGTTTACTTCATGATATATTTTTCTAGTTTGGACATTTACACACGCGGCGATATCACATATGTTTATTTTTATTATGTTTATATATTTTTTATATGGAATTTAGGAAAAGGGGGTGATTTAAACTTTAATAAGGAAGGGGTTAATGTGTGTGTTTTTAAACTTTAAACTTTTTTAAACTTTTGTTTTTGTACTTTTAGTCCCCTTAAGGGACTTTTAGGAGGAATCATTTGATTCCTCATATAGATCAATGTGGTTCCATAGAACCACATTGATCTGTGTGTTCTGCGCTCGATTGATAAAGCCTAGTCTTGGTCCGGCACAGGAATAGAGGTAACACCCCCCCACGCGCGCGCGCGCGATCGCACTGCGGGTGGGCGTTCCAACCCATTGGGCCACCAGGGATGGGATAAAGGCCCCTTTAGACAGGTTAATAGCCAGCCACGGAGATTGCCACATGTCTGCTATTATCGCCGGCCCGCGTCATACCCTGTGTTACGCCGAGCACTCCGGGTCCCCGCTCCTCCCCGGAGCGCTCGCAGCGTCCTCTCATTCGCAGCGCCCCGGTCAGACCTGCTGACCGGGTGGGCTGCAATATCACTCCCAGCCGGGATGCGATTCGCGACGCGGGAGGCGCCCGCTCGCGATGCGCATCCCGGCTCCCGTACCTGACCCGTTCCCCGTCTGTGTTGTCCCGGCGTGCGCGGCCCCGCTCCTTAGGGCGCGCGCGCGCCGGGTCTCTGCAATTTAAAGGGCCACTGCGCCACTGATTGGCGCAGCAGGCCTAATCAGTGTAATCAACTGTGCACTCTCTACTTATACCTCACTTCCCCTGCACTCCCTCGCCGGATCTTGTTGCCATTGTGCCAGTGAAAGCGTTCCCTTGTGTGTTCCTAGCCTGTGTTCCAGACCTCCTGCCGTTGCCCCTGACTACGATCCTTGCTGCCTGCCCTGACCTTCTGCTACGTCCGACCTTGCTCTTGTCTACTCCCTTGTACCGCGCTTATCTTCAGCAGTCAGAGAGGTTGAGCCGTTGCTGGTGGATACGACCTGGTTGCTACCGCCGCTGCAAGACCATCCCGCTTTGCGGCGGGCTCTGGTGAATACCAGTAGCAACTTAGAACCGGTCCACCAACACGGTCCACGCCAATCCCTCTCTGGCACAGAGGATCCACCTCCAACCAGCCGAATCGTGACACCCTGTTAACGGCACATGGACATGGCACATGGACGAGCATAGACTCCATGGTCGTTAATGGGTTAATAGGAAAAAAAATGTACACCATGTAGGTGTACGTACAGTTCACATTTATGAGAGGTGGACAATAAGCTCCGCTTAAAACTGTATAAGGCTACAAAAACAAGTGTTTTTGACTGGCCTTTCACAGTAACTAGTGCCAAATTAGTTTGACAGGGAAAAAAAATGTACACCACCTATGTACGCACAGGACAATACGCTCCGCAACCTGTATTAGGCATTGAAATCAGGTGACTATGGCTCCTATTAGTGCCCTAACATGCTCCTATTAGCTTTAGAGTTGTAGTACACACTAATGCTGCCCCACAGAGTCACTGTGTAGTACAGCCCAGTACAGTATTATTATGCACTACTAGCAGGTGACTTTGGCTAATAGTGCTTGCCCTTACTGGCCCCTATTAGCTTTAGAGTTGTTGTACACCCCACTTCAGCAGTACAGAGTTGCCGTGTAGTACACCCATAAGTTCTCTCTCTCTCCCCTGTTGGTCCTTTTCTTCAGTGATTTGGGCTTGTGGTGAATCACTGCTGTAAAGCTGTTTTTCTGTTTAACACACACACTGCTC